>NC_140591.1:178965050-179656300 GCF_964204655.1 Triturus cristatus | reverse complement strand
TAGACAAAAATCACTGCACTACCCTAAACCCTAAAACACTACCCTCAGCACGACCCCCTACACTACACACACCACTGCACTACCGTAAACCCTAAAACACTACCCCCAGCATGACTCCCTACAATACCCAAACACCACTGCAGTACACTAAACCCTAAATCTACCCCCAGCATGACCTCCCACACTACACAAACACCATTGCACTACCCTAAACCCTAAAACACTACCCCAGCACGAACCCCTACACTACCCACACACCACTGCACTACCCTAAACCCTAAAACACTAACCCCAGCATGACCCCCTACACTACCCAAACACCACTGCACTACCCTATACCCTAAAACATGACCCCCTACACTATACAAACACCACTGCACTACCCTAAACCCTAAAACAATACCCACAGCGCACCCCCACACTCCACAAACACCACTGCACTACCCTAATCCCTAAAACACTTCTCCCTACACAAACACCACTGCACTACCCTACACCCTAAAACACTACCCCTAGCATGACCCCCTACACTACCCAAACACCACTGCACTACCCTAAACCCTAAAACACTACCCCCAGCACGACCCCCTACACTACACAAGCACCACTGCACTACCCTAAACCATTAAACACTATCCCCAGCACAACCCCCTGCACTACCCAAACATCACTGCATTACCCTAAACCCTAAAACACTACCCCCAGCACTACCTCTATACTACCCAAACACCACTGCACTACCCTAAACCCTAAAACACTACCGCAAGCACGACCCTCTATACTACACAAGCACCACTGCACTACCCTAAACCCTAAAACACTACCCCCTACACTGCACAAACACCACTGTACTACCCTAAAACACTACCCCCAGCACAACCCCCTAAACTACACAAACACTACTGCACTACCCTAAATCATTAAAAACTACCCCAGCACGACCCCTACACTACCCAAACATCACTGCACTACCCTAAACCCTAAAACACTACCCCCAGCACTACCCCCTACACTACACAAGCACCACTGCACTACCCTAAACCCTAAAACACTACCACCAGCATGACTCCCTACACTACCCAAACACCACTGCACTACCCTACACTAAACCCTAAATCAACCCCCAGCATGACCCCCTACACTACACAAACACCACTGCACTTACCTAAACCCTAAAACACTACCCCAAGCACGACCCCCTACACTACACAAACATCACTGTACTACCCTAAACCATAGCGCACTACCCCCAGTATGACCCAAACACAACTGCACTACCCTAAACCCAAAAACACTACCCCCAGCATGATCCCCTACACTACCCAAACACCACTGCACTACCCTAAACCCTAAAACACGACCCCATACACTACACAAAAATCACTGCACTACCCTAAACCCTAAAACACTACCCTCAGCACGACCCCCTACACTACACACACCACTGCACTACCCTAAACCCTAAAACACTACACCCTACACTACACAAACACCACTGCACTACCCTAAACCCTAAAACACTACCCCCAGCACGACCCCCTACACTACCCAAACACCACGGCACTACCCTAAACCCTAAAACACTACCCCCAGCACGACTCTCTACACTACACAAACACCACTGCACTACCGTAAACCCTAAAACACTACCCCCAGCATGACTCCCTACAATACCCAAACACCACTGCAGTACACTAAACCCTAAATCTACCCCCAGCATGACCTCCCACACTACACAAACACCATTGCACTACCCTAAACCCTAAAACACTACCCCAGCACGAACCCCTACACTACCCAAACATCACTGCACTACCCTAAACCCTAAAACACTAACCCCAGCATGACCCCCTACACTACCCAAACACCACTGCACTACCCTATACCCTAAATCATGACCCCCTACACTATACAAACACCACTGCACTACCCTAAACCCTAAAACACTACCCCCAGCACGACCCCCTACACTACACAAGCACCACTGCACTACCCTAAACCCTAAAACACTACCACCAGCATGACTCCCTACACTACCCAAACACCACTGCACTACCCTACACTAAACCCTAAATCTACCCCCAGCATGACCCCCTACACTACACAAACACCACTGCACTACCCTACACTAAACCCTAAATCTACCCCCAGCATGATCTCCCACACTACACAAATACCATTGAACTACCCTAAACCCTAAAACACTACCCCAGCACGAACCCCTACACTACCCAAACACCACTGTACTACCCCAAACCCTAAAACACTAACCCCAGCATGACCCCCTACACTACCCGAACACCACTGCACTACCCTATTCCCTAAATCATGACCCCCTACACTATACAAACACCACTGCACTACCCTAAAACAATACCCACAGCGCAACCCCCACACTCCACAAACACCACTGCACTACCCTAATCCCTAAAACACTTCTCCCTACACAAACACCTCTGCACTACCCTACACCCTAAAACACTACCCCTAGCATGACCCCCTACACTACACAAACACCACTGCACTACCCTAAACCCTAAAACACTATCCCCAGCATGACCCCCTACACTACCCAAACACCACTGCACTATTCTAAACCCTAAAACACTACCCCCAGCACGACCCCCTAAACTGCACAAACACCACTGCACTACACTAAACCATTAAACAATACCCCCAGCACGACCCCTACACTACCCAAATATCACTGCACTACCCTAAACCCTAAAACAGTACCGACAGCACTACCCCCTATACTACCCAAACACCACTGCACTACCCTAAACCCTAAAACACTACCCCCAGCACGACCCCCTACACTACACAAGCACCACTGCACTACCCTAACCCTAAAACACTACCACCAGCATGACTCCCTACACTACCCAAACACCACTGCACTACCCTGCACTAAACCCTAAATCTACCCGCAGCATGACCCCTACACTACACAAACACCACTGCACTACCCTAAACCCTAAAACACTAACCCCAGAATGACCCCCTACACTACTCAAACACCACTGCACTACTCTATACCCTAAATCATGACCCCCTACACTATACAAACACCACTGCACTACCCTAAACCCTAAAACAATACCCACAGCGCAACCCCCACACTCCACAAACACCACTGCACTACCCTAATCCCTAAAACACTTCTCCTTACACAAACACCACTGCACTACCCTACACCCTAAAACACTACCCCTAGCATGACCCCCTACACTACACAAACACCACTGCACTACCCTAAACCCTAAAACACTATCCCCAGCATGACCCCCTACACTACCCAAACACCACTGCACTATTCAAAACCCTAAAACACTACCCCCAGCACGACCCTCTAAACTAGACAAACACCACTGCACTACCCTTAACCATTAAACCCTACCCCCAGCACGACCCCCTACACTGCCCAAACATCTCTGCACTACCCTAAACCCTAAAACAGTACCCCCAGAACTACCCCCTATACTACCCAAACACCACTGCACTACCCTAAACCCTAAAACACTACCCCCAGCATGACCCCCGACACTACACAAGCACCACTGCACTACCCTAAACCCTAAAACACTACCACCAGCATGACTCCCTACACTACCCAAACACCACTGCACTACCCTACACTAAACCCTAAATCTACCCGCAGCATGACCCCCTACACTACACAAACACCACTGCACTTACCTAAACCCTAAAACACAACCCCAAGCACGACCCCCTACACTACACAAACATCACTGTACTACCCTAAACCATAGCACACTACGCCCAGAATGACCCAAACACAACTGCACTACCCTAAACCCAAAAACACTACCCCCAGCATGACCCCTACACTACCCAAACACCACTGCACTACCCTAAACCCTAAAACATGACCCCCTACACTACACAAAAATCACTGCACTACCCTAAACCCTAGAACACTACCCCCAGCACGACCCCCTACACTACACAAACACCACTGCACTACCCTAAACCCTAAAACACTACCCCAGCACTACCCCTGACACTACCCAAACACCACTGCACTACCCTAAACCCTAAAACACTACCCCCAGCATGACCCCCTACACTACCCAAACACCACTGCACTACCCTACACCCTAAAACACTACTCCCAGCACGACTCTCTACACTACACAAACACCACTGCACTACCGTAAACCCTAAAACACTACCCCCAGCATGACCCCCTATACTACACAAACACCACTGCACTACCCTACACCCTAAAACACTACTCCCAGCATGACCCCCTTCACTACCCAAAAACCACTGCACTACCCTAAACCCTAAAACACTAACCCCAGCATGACCCCCTACACTGCCCAAACACCACTGCACTACTCTATACCCTAAAACATGACACCTTACACTATACAAACACCACTGCACTACCCTAAACCCTAAAACAAAACCCACAGCGTGACCCCCACACTCCACAAACACCACTGCACTACCCTAATCCCTAAAACACTTCCCTCTACACAAACACCACTGCACTACCCTACACCCTAAAACACTACCCCTAGCATGACCCCCTACACTACACAAACACCACTGCACTACCCTAAACCCTAAAACACTATCACCAGCATGACCCCCTACACTAACCAAACACCACTGCACTATCCGAAACCCTAAAACACTACCCCTCGCATGACCCCCTACACTACACAAACACCACTGCTCTACCCTAAACCCTAAAACACTACCCCCAGCATGACCCCCTACACTACACATACACCACTGCACTACCCTAAACCATAAATCTACACCCAGCATGACCCCCTACACTACACTAACACCACTGCACTACCCTAAACCCTAAAACACTATCCCCAGCATGACCCCCTACACTACCCAAACACCACTGCACTACCCTAAACCCTAAAACACTACCCCCAGCACGACCCCCTAACCTACACAAACACCACTGCACTACCCTAAACCCTAAAACACTACCACCAGCACGACCCCCTACACTACACATGCACCACTGCACTACCCTAAACCCTAAAACACTACCATCAGCATGACTCCCTACACAACCCAAACATCAATGCACTACCCTAAACCCTAAAACACTACACCCAGTATGACCCCTACATTACCCAAACACCATTGCACTACCCTAAACCCTAAAACACAATCCCCAGCATGACCCACTACATTACCCAAACACCACTGCACTACCCTAAAAAACAACCCCTACACAACCCCTACACAACACAAACACCACTGCACTACCCTAAACCCTAAATCAATATACCCAGCATGACCCCCTACACTACCCAAACACCACTGCACTACCCTAAACCCTAAAACACAACCCCCAGCATGACCCCCTACATTACCCAAACACCATTGCACTACCCTAAACCCTAAAACACTACCCCCAGCGTGACCCTCTACACAACCCAAACACCACTGCACTACCCTAAACCCTAGAACACTACCCCCAGCGCGACCCCCTACACTACACAAACACCACTGCACTACCCTAAACCCTAAATCTACCCCCAGCATGACCCCCTACACTACCCAAACACAACTGCACTACCCTAAATGCTAAAACAATACCCCAGCACAACCCCCTACACTACCCAAACACCACTGCACTGCCGAAAACTCTAAAACACTACCCCCGGCACGACCCCGTACACTACACAAACACCACTGCACTGCCCTAAACCCCAAAACACTACCCCCAGCACGACCCCCTACACTACCCAAACACCACTGCACTGCCCTAAACCCTAAAACACTACCCCCAGCACGACCCCCTATACTACACAAACACTACTACACTGCTCTAAACCCTAAAACCCTACCTGTAGCACGACCCCCTACACTACCCAAACACCACTGCACTAGCCTAAACCCTAAATCTACCCCCAGCATGACCCCCTACACTACACAAACACCACTGGACTAGCCTAAAACACTACCCCCAGCACAACCCCCTACACTACACAAACACCACTGCACTACCCTAAACCCTAAAACACTACCCCCTACACTACACAAACACCCCTGTACTACCCTAAACCCTAAAACACTACCCCAGCATCACCCCCTAAACTACACAAACACCACTGCACTACCCTAAACCATTAAACACTACCCCCAGCACAACCTCCTACACTACCCAAACACCACTGCACTACCCTAAACCCTAAAACACTATCCCCAGCGAGACACCCTACACTACACAAAAACCACTGCACTACCCTAAACCCTAAAACACTACCCCAAGCATGAATCCCTACACTACCCAAACACCACTGCTCTACCCTACCCTAAATCATAAATCTACCCTCAGCATGACCCCCTACACTACACAAACACCACTGCACTACCCTAAACCCTAAAACACTACCCCCAGCATGACCCCCTACACTACACAAACACCACTGCACTACCCTAAACCCTAAAACACTACCCCAAGCACGACCCCCTACACTACACAAACATCACTGTACTACCCTAAACCATAAAACACTACCCCCAGCATGACCCAAACACAACTGCATTACCCTAAACCAAAAAACACTACCCCCAGCATGACCCCCTACACTACCCAAACACTACTGCACTACGCTAAACCCTAAAACACAACCCCTACACTGCACAAACACCACTGCACTACCCTAAACCCTAAAACACTACCCCTACACTACACAAATACCACTGCACTACCCTAAACCCTAAAACACTACCCCCAGCACGACCCCCACACTACACAAACACCACTGCACTCCCCTACACCCTAAAACACTACCCCCAGCATGACCCCCTACACTACCCAAACACCACTGCACTACCCTAAACCCTAAAAAACTACCACCAGCATGAACCCCTCCACTACCCAAATACCACTGCACTACCCTAAAAGACGACCCCCTACACTACACAAACACCACTGCACTATCCTAAACCCTAAAACACTACCCTCAGCACGACAAGCTACACTACACAAAATCCACTGCACTACCCTAAACCCTAAAACACTACCCCCAGCATGACACCATACACTAAACAAACACCACTGCACTACCCTAAACCCTAAAACACTACACCCAGCATGACCTCCTACACTACACAAACACCACTGCACTACCCTAAACCCAAAAACACAATCCCCAACATGACCCCCTACATTACCCAAACACCACTGCACTACCCTAAAAAACAACCCCTACACTCCACAAACACCACTGCACTGCCCTAAACCCCAAAACACTACCCCCACCCTGACCCCCACACTACACAAACACCTCTGCACTACCCTAAACCCTAAAACACTACCCCCAGCATGACCCACTACACAAATAGCACTGCACTGCCCTAAACCCTAAAACACTACCCCAGCACGATCCCCCTACACTACCCAAACACCACTGCACTGCTCTAAACCCAAAAACACTACCCCCTGCACAGCCCTCTACACTTTCCAAACACCACTGCACTACCCTAAACTCTAAATCTACCCCCAGCACGACCCCCTACACTATACAAACACCCCTGCACTATCCTAAACCCTAAAACACTACCCTCAGCACGACAAGCTACACTACAAAAAAACACTGCACTACCCTAAACCCTAAAACACTCCCCCAGCATGACACCCTACACTAAACAAACACCACTGGACTACCCTAAACCCTAAAACACTACACCCAGCATGACCCCCTACACTACCCAAACACCACTACACTACCCAAAACCCTAAAACACAACCCCCAGCATGACCCCCTACACTACCCAAACACCACTGCTCTACCCTAAACCCTAAAACACTACCTAAGCACGACCTCCAACACTACCCAAACACCACTGCACTGCTCTAAACCCCAAAACACTACCCCCTGCAAAGACCCCTACACTTTCCAAACACCACTGCACTACCCTAAACCCTAAATCTACCCCCAGCACGACTCCCTGCACTACACAAATACCATTTCACTACCCTAAACCCTAAAACACTACCCCCAGCACGACCCCCTACACTACCCAAACACCACTGCACTACCCTAAACCCTAAAAAATGACCCACTACACAAACACTGCACTACCCTAAACACTAAAACACTACCCCCAGCACAACCCCCTACACTACTCAACCACCACTGCATTACCCTAAAACACAACAGCCTACACTACCCAAACACCACTGCACTACCCTAAACCCTAAAACACGACCTGCTACACTACACAAACACCACTGCGCTACCCTAAAACAATACCACCAGCATGGCTCCCTACACTACACAAATACCACTGCACTACCCTGAACCCTGAAACACTACCCCCAGCACGACCCCCTACACTACACAAACACCACTGCACAACCCTAAACACTGAAATACTACCCCCAGCACTACCCAAACACCACTGCACTGCTCTAAACCCCAAAACACTACCCCCTGCAAAGACCCCTACACTTTCCAAACACCACTGCACTACCCTAAACTCTAAATCTACCCCCAGCACGACCCCCTACACTATACAAACACCCCTGCACTATCCTAAACCCTAAAACACTACCCTCAGCACGACAAGCTACACTACAAAAAAAACACTGCACTACCCTAAACCCTAAAACATTCCCCCAGCATGACACCCTACACTAAACAAACACCACTGGACTACCCTAAACCCTAAAACACTACACCCAGCATGACCCCCTACACTACCCAAACACCACTGCACTACCTTAAACCCTAAAACACAACCCCCAGCATGACCCCCTACACTACCCATACACCACTGCTCTACCCTAAACCCTAAAACACTACCTAAGCACGACCTCCTACACTACCCAAACACCACTGCACTGCTCTAAACCCCAAAACACTACCCCCTGCAAAGACCCCTACACTTTCCAAACACCACTGCACTACCCTAAACCCTAAATCTACCCCCAGCACGACCCCCTACACTACACAAATACCATTTCACTACCCTAAACCCTAAAACACTACCCCCAGCACGACCCCCTACACTATCCAAACACCACTGCACTAAACCCTAAATCCCTACCCCCAGCGTGACCACCTACACTACCCAAATATCACTGCACTATCCTAAACCCTAAATCTACCCCAGTACGACCCCCTAGACTACACAAACACCACTGCACTACCCTAAACCCTAAAACACTACCCCAGCAAGTCCCCCTACACTATACAAACACCACTGCACTACCCTAAACCCTAAAACACTACCCTCAGCATGACCCCCTACACTACACAAACACCACTGCACTACCCTAAACCCTAAAACATTACCCCCTACACTACACAAACACCACTGCACCACCCTAAACCCTAAAACACTACCCCAAGCACGACCCCCTACACTACACAAACACCACTGCACTACCCTACACCCTAAAACACTACCCCCAGCATGCAAAACACAGTGGTAGGGACAAATTGCGCAGGGAAGTGAAAATCTTAATACAAATATCAAACTAGAACCCTTGCTGCAAAGTTAACAGTACGACGACCACTGACGTCGTAAATGATGAACAGAGTTCACCTCGTACATAAACAAACTTTGAAAACCGAGCAAAGTGGTTCTGAAGTAGAGCACAAATCAAAGTCCAGATATAGGTCAATAAAGTAGTCCTTAGTTAATGCAAGTTGTTCATGTCTTGTCTTTATTCCGAAGTATAATCTTCACTGCATGCCATCAGGCCAAGCCAACACGTGTTTCGTCCTGACAGTTATAAGTCATGGACTTCATCAGGGCTAGAGGCAAAAGAAATAACTACATTTGCAATCTGATTCCAAATAGATACAAGGATACACTATTGTAGTATAAACATTGATGGATCACATTCGTCTAAGAAAATGGTGAGAGGACCTCTTAATTAGTATTCAATAGGTTGAATGAGACTAAAAAGTAACCGGAAAGGAAGAAGAAAAGAGTTTTTAGATGTCACAGAAATATAAGTGAAGAGTACCTGGTATTCAAAAAGAAAGAGGGACTACACCGAGGAAGCGAAGAGTAGATAAAAAGAACTTTGTGAATTAAATATGTGTAACCATATAGTAAAACCCAACAACACATGTGTGAAAATATTAAAACTGTGTAAGAGAAAATGAGAAAAATAAGTCACAATAGTTCATGATATATCCATGATTAAAACGTGTACACTAAGCGATACAAGCAGAAGTAGAGTGTGCAAAAGGGGAAGCTGGCATAGCGTAAATAGACCATATATGCCTAAAAATCGCTAGGGACCATGCAATCTAAGCCCAACCTTCTAGTGGTAAGTGCACTTACCAAAAGTTCATCAAATCTCAAATGTATGAAAGTGCAAATCTAAGAATGCTTGAACGCAACATCTGTAATCACAAGGAGAAAAGCGTAAATAGACCATATATGCCTAAAAATCGCTAGGGACCATGCAATCTAAGCCTAACCTTCTAGTGGTAAGTGCACTTACCAAAAGTTCATCAAATCTCAAATGTATGAAAGTGCAAATCTAAGAATACTTGAACGCAACATCTGTAATCACAAGGAGAAAATACACTGACATCAGTAATTGAATAATGTGAGATTCCAGTGAAAATTACCAACATCTAAAACAGAAAATACGTATATTGAAGCAACATACCTAATATAATGGTATACTCCTATTGAAATGGGCGTATCTGAAAAGCTCTCTGTAAGTCGCTTAGGAATAGTCAGGCAAAGTATATAAGCCATGCTTCCTGTAACATAAGGGTAAAGACTTAACTCAGAAAGGTACACGACAGGAAATACAATATAACGACCGAGTGTGTCTATGGAAAAGGTAGAATATACGTGGCACCTGTCTACATATCTTATATCACAAAAGCCACAGCCGATCAAATTGCAAGTCTAACCTCAACTAAATTAGAAAGAACAATTAATAAGACCTATCTATACTACGAGCTTAGCGGAAGCTAACAATGTAAGGGAACAAAATAACTACACAGGCTGGACAGTAACCTATCCTCGTGTAACAAGTCACTCGTTACAAAGGTTAAAAAAAGTTAAATAAACAATCTGTCCGCACAGGGTCGTATAACTAAACTAAATCGCTCCATATAGAGAGTCTTAAAAGTAGAGTAACAGTACGACGCTTACCTGCAGGCGACCTAGTCAGGTCCTCAATCAAGACCTTTCGTGATAGCGTTGGTGTCTATAACACGCGCCATCTTGAGATGGGATTTTAAGGCCTCATTAGAAAGCGGACTGCGTGGGTCAGCATATGTCACCAGCAGTAAGCGCCATAATGGAATGGTGAACGTATCTTGAGTAATCAAACACAAACATAGCCTTACTATAAAGACGCGTGATCGGAGGGCTACTGGGAGTTCAAATAGAAACAAAATGTTATCCTTTTTACCAATTGATGCATGCGCCGAGGTACACGGGGCAGTTAACTAATACAGGATACTACCCCCAGCATGACCCCCTACAATACCCAAACACCACTGCACTACCCTAAGCCCTAAAATACTACCACCAGCATGAACCCCTACACTTCCCAAATACCACTGCACTGCCCTAAAACACGACCCCCTACACTACACAATCACCACTGCACTATCCTAAACCCTAAAACACTACCCTCAGCACGACAAGCTACACTGCACAAAAACCACTGCACTACCCTAAACCGTAAAACACTACCCCCAGCATGACACCCTACACTAAACAAACACCACTGCACTACCCTAAACCCAATAACACTATACCCAGCATGAACCCCTACACTACCCAAACACCACTGTACTACCCTAAACCCTAAAACACAACCCCCAGCATGACCCCCTACATTACCCAAACACCATTGCACTACCCTAAACCCTAAAACACTACCCACAGCGTGACCCCCTACACAACCCAAACACCACTGCACTACCCTAAACCCTAGAACACTACCCCCGCACTGCCCAAACACCACTGCACTAAACCCTAAAACCCTACCCCCAGCACGACCACCTACACTATCCTAATATCACTGCACTATCCTAAACCCTAAATCTACCCCAGTACGACCCCCTAGACTACACAAACACTACTGCACTACCCTAAACCCTAAAACACTACCCCAGCAAGTCCCCCTACACTATACAAATGCCACTGCACTACCCCAAACCCTAAAACACTGCCCTCAGCATGACCCTCTACACTACACAAAAACCACTGCACTACCCTAAACCCTAAAACACCACCCCCTACACTACAAAAACACCACTGCACTACCCAAAACCCTAAAACACTACCCCCAGCACGACCCCCTACACTACACAAACACCACTGCACTACCCTACACCCTAAAATACTACCCCCAGCATGACCCCGTACAATACCCAAACACCACTGCACTACCTTAAACCCTAAAATACTACCACCAGCATGAACCCCTACACTACCCAAATACCACTGCACTGCCCTAAAACACGACCCCCTACACTACACAAACACCACTGCACTATCCTAAACCCTAAAACACTACCTTCAGCACGACAAGCTACACTACACAAAAACCACTGCACCACCCTAAACCCTAAAACACTACCCCCAGCATGACACCCTACACTACCCAAACATCACTGCACTACCCTAAACCCTAAAACACTACACCCAGCAAGAACCCCTACATTACCCAAACACCACTGCACTACCCTAAAAAACCAACCCCTACACAACACAAACACCACTGCACTACCCTAAACCCTAAAACACTACACCCAGCATGACCCCCTACACTACCCAAACACCACTGCACTACCCTAAACCCTAAAACACAACCCCCAGCACGACCCCCTACATTACCCAAACACCATTGCACTACCCTAAACCCTAAAACACTACCCCCAGCGTGACCCCCTACACAACCCAAACACCACTGCACTACCCTAAACCCTAGAACACTACCCCCAGCGCGACCCCCTACACTACACAAACACCACTGTACTACCCTAAACCCTAAATCTACCCCCAGCATGACCCCCTACACTACCAAAATACCACTGCACTACCCTAAATGCTAAAACAATACCCAAGCACAACCCCCTACACTACCCAAACACCACTGCACTGCCCAAAACCCTAAAACACTACCCCCGGCACGACCCCGTACACTACACAAACACCATTGCACTGCCCTAAAACATAAAACACTACGACCAGCACGACCCCCTATACTACACAAACACTACTGCACTGCCCTAAACCCTAAAACCCTACCTGCAGCACGACCCCCTACACTACCCAAACACCACTGCACTACCCTAAACCCTACATCTACCCCCAGCATGACCCCCTACACTACACAAACACCACTGCTCTACCCTAAACCCTAAAACACTACCCAAGCACGACCCCCTACACTACACAAACACCACTGTACTACCCTAAACCATAAAACACGACCCCAGCAAGTCCCCCTACACTATACAAATGCCACTGCACTACCCCAAACCCTAAAACACTGCCCTCAGCATGACCCCCTACACTACACAAACACCACTGCACTACCCCAAACCCTAAAACACCACCCCCTACACTACAAAAACACCACTGCACTACCCAAAACCCTAAAACACTACCCCCAGCACGACCCCCTACACTACACAAACACCACTGCACTACCCTACACCCTAAAATACTACCCCCAGCATGACCCCGTACAATACCCAAACACCACTGCACTACCCTAAACCCTAAAATACTACCACCAGCATGAACCCCTACACTACCCAAATACCACTGCACTGCCCTAAAACACGACCCCCTACACTACACAAACACCACTGCACTATCCTAAACCCTAAAACACTACCTTCAGCACGACAAGCTACACTACACAAAAACCACTGCACCACCCTAAACCCTAAAACACTACCCCCAGCATGACACCCTACACTACCCAAACATCACTGCACTACCCTAAACCCTAAAACACTACACCCAGCATGACCCCCTACATTACCCAAACACCACTGCACTACCCTAAAAAACCAACCCCTACACAACACAAACACCACTGCACTACCCTAAACCCTAAAACACTACACCCAGCATGACCCCCAACACTACCCAAACACCACTGCACTACCCTAAACCCTAAAACACAACCCCCAGCACGACCCCCTACATTACCCAAACACCATTGCACTACCCTAAACCCTAAAACACTACCCCCAGCGTGACCCCCTACACAACCCAAACACCACTGCACTACCCTAAACCCTAGAACACTACCCCCAGCGTGACCCCCTACACTACACAAACACCACTGTACTACCCTAAACCCTAAATCTACCCCCAGCATGACTTCCTACACTACCAAAACACCACTGCACTACCCTAAATGCTAAAACAATACCCCAGCACAACCCCCTACACTACCCAAACACCACTGCACTGCCCAAAACCCTAAAACACTACCCCCGGCACGACCCCGTACACTACACAAACACCACAGCACTGCCCTAAACCCTAAAACACTACCCCCAGCACGACCCCCTACACTACCCAAACACCATTGCACTGCCCTAAAACATAAAACACTACGACCAGCACGACCCCCTATACTACACAAACACTACTGCACTGCCCTAAACCCTAAAACCCTACCTGCAGCACGACCCCCTACACTACCCAAACACCACTGCACTACCCTAAACCCTACATCTACCCCCAGCATGACCCCCTACACTACACAAACACCACTGCACTACCCTAAAACACTACCCCCAGCATGACCCCCTACACTACACAAACACCACTGCACTACCCTAAACCCTAAAACACTACCCCCTACACTACACAAACACCACTGTACTACCCTAAACCCTAAAACACTACCCCAGCACGACCCCCTAAACTACACAACCACCCCTGCACTACCCTACACCATTAAACACTACCCCCAGCACAACCTCCTACACTACCCAAACATCACTGCACTACCCTAAACCCTAAAACACTACCCCCAGCACAATCCCCTACACTACACAAGCACCACTGCACTACCCTAAACCCTAAAACACTACCCCCAGCGTGACACCCTACACTACACAAACACCACTGCACTACCCTAAACCCTAAAACACTACCCAAGCACGACTCCCTACACTACCCAAACACCACTGCACTACCCTACCCTAATTCATAAACCTACCCCCAGCATGACCCCCTACACTACTCAAACACCACTGCACTACCCTAAACCCTAAAACACTACCCCCAGTATGACCCCCTACACTAAACAAATACCACTGCACTACCCTAAACCCTAAAACACTACCCCAAGCATGACCCCCTACACTACACAAACATCACTGTACTACCCTAAAGCATAAAACACTACCCCAGCACGACCCCCTAAACTACACAACCACCCCTGCACTACCCTACACCATTAAACACTACCCCCAGCACAACCTCCTACACTACCCAAACATCACTGCACTACCCTAAACCCTAAAACACTACCCCCAGCACAACCCCCTACACTACACAAGCACCACTGCACTACCCTAAACCCTAAAACACTACCCCCAGCGTGACACCCTACACTACACAAACACCACTGCACTACCCTAAACCCTAAAACACTACCCCAAGCACGACTCCCTACACTACACAAACACCACTGCACTACCCTACCCTAATTCATAAACCTACCCCCAGCATGACCCCCTACACTACTCAAACACCACTGCACTACCCTAAACCCTAAAACACTACCCCCAGTATGACCCCCTACACTAAACAAACACCACTGCACTACCCTAAACCCTAAAACACTACCCCAAGCACGACCCCCTACACTACACAAACATCACTGTACTACCCTAAACCATAAAACACTACCCCCAGCATGACCCAAACACCACTGCACTACCCTAAACCCTAAAACACTACACTCAGCACGACCCCCTACACTACACAAACACCACTGCACTACCCTAAACCCTAAAACACTACACCTACACTACACAAATACCACTGCACTACCCTAAACCCTAAAACACTACCTCCAGCACGACCCCCTACACATCACAAAAACCACTGCACTCCCCTACACCCTAAAACACTACCCCCAGCATGACCCCCTACACTACCCAAACAACACTGCACTACCCTAAACCCTAAAATACTACCACCAGCATGAACCTCTCCACTACCCAAATACCACTACACTATCCTAAACCTTAAAACACTACCTTCAGCACGACAAGCTACACTACACAAAAACCACTGCACTACCCTAAACCCTAAAACACTAACCCTAGCATGACACCCTACACTACCCAAACATCACTGCACTACCCTAAACCCTAAAACACTACACCCAGCATGACCCCCTACATTACCCAAACACCATTGCACTACCCTAAACCCTAAAACACAATCCCCAGCATGACCCCCTACATTACGCAAACACCACTGCACTACCCTAAAAAACAACCCCTACACTACCCAAACACCACTGCACTACCCTCAACACTAAAACACAACCCCCAGTATGGCCTCCTACATTACCCAAACACCACTGCAGTACCCTAAACCCTAAAATACTACCCCAGCACTACCCCTGACACTACCCAAACACCACTGCACTACCCTAAAACACTATCCCCAGCACGCCCCCTACTTTACCCAAGCACCACTGCACTACCCTAAACCCTAAAACACTACCCCCAGCACGACTCTCTACACTACACAAACACCACTGCACTACCCTAAACCCTAAAACACTACCCCAGCACGACCCCCTACACTACACAAGCACCACTGCACTACCCTAAACCCTAAAACACTACCACCAGCATGACTCCCTACACTACCCAAACACCACTGCACTACCCTAAACCCTAAAACACTACACCCAGCATGACCCCTACATTACCCAAACACCATTGCACTACCCTAAACCCTAAAACACAATCCCCAGCATGACCCCCTACATTACGCAAACACCACTGCACTACCCTAAAAAACAACCCCTACACTACCCAAACACCACTGCACTACCCTAAACACTAAAACACAACCCCCAGTATGACCTCCTACATTACCCAAACACCATTGCACTACCCTAAACCCTAAAACACTACCCCAGCGTGACCCCCTACACAACCCAATCACCACTGCATTACCCTAAACCCTAGAACACTACCCCCAGCGCGACCCCCTACACTACACAAACACCACTGCACTACCCTAAACCCTAAATCTACTCCCAGCATGACCCCCTACACTACCAAAACACCACTGCACTACCCTAAACGCTAAAACAATAGCCCAGCACAACCCCCTACACTACCCAAACACCACTGCACTGCC
Source organism: Triturus cristatus (assembly GCF_964204655.1). Classification (NCBI taxonomy): domain Eukaryota; kingdom Metazoa; phylum Chordata; class Amphibia; order Caudata; family Salamandridae; genus Triturus; species Triturus cristatus. The sequence continues at coordinate 179,638,933 of NC_140591.1, read as the reverse complement.
CTAAACCCTAAAATACTACCCCGTTCATGACCCCGTACACTACATAAACACCACTGCACTGCCCTAAACCCTAAAACACTACCCCCAGCATGACCCCCTACACTACACAAACACCACTGCACTACCCTAAACCCTAAAACACTACCGCCTATACTACACAAACACCTCTGTACTACTCTAAAACACTACCCCCAGCACGACCCCCTAAACTACACAAACACCACTGCACTACCCTAAACCATTAAACACTACCCCCAGCACGACCCCCTACACTACCCAAACACCACTGCACTACCCTAAACCCTAAAACACTACCCCCAGCACTACCTCTATACTACCCACACACCACTGCACTACCCTAAACCCTAAAACACTACCGCCAGCAGGACCCTCTACACTACACAAACACCACTGCACTACCCCAAACCCTAAAACACTACCCCCTACACTGCACAAACACCACTGTACTACCCTAAACCCTAAAACACTACCCCCAGCACAACCCCCTAAACTACACAAACACCACTGCACTACCCTAAACCATTAAAAACTACCCCCAGCACGACCCCCTACAATACCCAAACATCACTGCACTACCCTAAACCTTAAACACTACCCCCAGCACTACCCCCTATACTACCCAAACACCACTGCACTACCCTAAACCCTAAAACACTACCCCCAGCACGACCCCCTACACTACTCAAGCACCCCTGCACTACCCTAAACTCTAAAACACTACCACCAGCATGACTCCCTACACTACCCAAACACCACTGCACTACCCTACACTAAACCCTAAATCTACCCCCAGCATGACCACCTACACTACACAAACACCACTGCACTTACCTAAACCCTAAAACACTACCCCAAGCACGACCCCCTACACTACACAAACATCACTGTACTACCCTAAACCATAGCACACTACCCCCAGCATGAGCCAAACACAACTGCACTACCCTAAACCCAAAAACACTACCCCCAGCATGACTCCCTACACTACCCAAACACCACTGCACTACCCTAAATCCTAAAACACGACCCCATACACTACACAAAAATAACTGCACTACCCTAAACCCTAAAACACTACCCTCAGCACGACCCCCTACACTACACACACCACTGCACTACCGTAAACCCTAAAACACTACCCCCAGCATGACTCCCTACAATACCCAAACACCACTGCAGTACACTAAACCCTAAATCTACCCCCAGCATGACCTCCCACACTACACAAACACCATTGCACTACCCTAAACCCTAAAACACCACCCCAGCACGAACCCCTACACTACCCACACACCACTGCACTACCCTAAATCCTAAAACACTAACCCCAGCATGACCCCCTACACTACCCAAACACCACTGCACTACCCTATACCCTAAAACATGACCCCCTACACTATACAAACACCACTGCACTACCCTAAACCCTAAAACAATACCCACAACTCACCCCCACACTCCACAAACACCACTGCACTACCCTAATCCCTAAAACACTTCTCCCTACACAAACACCACTGCACTACCCTACACCCTAAAACACTACCCCTAGCATGACCCCCTACACTACACAAACACCACTGCACTACCCTAAACCCTAAAACACTATCCCCAGCATGACCCCCTACACTACCCAAACACCACTGCACTATTCGAAACCCTAAAACACTACCCCCAGCACGACCCCCTAAACTACACAAACACCACTGCACTACCCTAAACCATTAAACACTACCCCCAGCACGACCCCCTACACTACCCAAACATCACTGCACTACCCTAAACCCTAAAACAGTACCCCCAGCACTACCCCCTACACTACCCAAATACCACTGCACTACCCTAAACCCTAAAACACTACCCCCAGCACGACCCCCTACACCACACAAGCACCACTGCACTACCCTAAACCCTAAAACACTACCACCAGCATGACTCCCTACACTACCCAAACACCACTGCACTACCCTACACTAAACCCTAAATCTACCCGCAGCATGACCCCCTACACTACACAAACACCACTGCACTTACCTAAACCCTAAAACACTTCCCCAAGCACGACCCCCTACACTACACAAACATCACTGTACTACCCTAAACCATAGCACACTACGCCCAGAATGACCCAAACAACACTGCACTACCATAAACCCAAAAACACTATCCCCAGCATGACCCCCTACACTACCCAAACACCACTGCACTACACTAAACCCTAAAACACAACCCCCTACACTACACAAAAATCACTGCACTACCCTAAACCCTAAAACACTACCCTCAGCACGACCCCCTGCACCACACACATCACTGCACTACCGTAAACCCTAAAACACTACCCCCTACACTACACAAACACCACTGCACTACCCTAAACTCTAAAACACTACCCCCAGCACGACCCCCTACACTACACAAACACCACAGCACTACCCTAAACCCTAAAACACTACTCCAGCACTACACCCGACACTACCTAAACACCACTGCACTACCCTACACCCTAAAACACTACTCCCAGCACGACTCTCTACACTACACAAACACCACTGCACTACCGTAAACCCTAAAACACTACCCCCAGCATGACTCCCTACAATACCTAAACACCACTGCAGTACACTAAACCCTAAATCTACCCCCAGCATGACCTCCCACACTACACAAACACCATTGCACTACCCTAAACCCTAAAACACTACCCCAGCACGAACCCCTACACTACCCAAACACCACTGCACTACCCTAAACCCTAAAACGCTAACCCCAGCATGACCCCCTACACTACCCAAACACCACTGCACTACCCTACACCCTAAAACACTACTCCCAGCACGACTCTCTACACTACACAAACACCACTGCACTACCGTAAACCCTAAAACACTACCCCCAGCATGACTCCCTACAATACCCAAACACCACTGCAGTACACTAAACCCTAAATCTACCCCCAGCATGACCTCCCACACTACACAAATACCATTGCACTACCCTAAACCCTAAAACACTACCCCAGCACGAACCCCTACAATACCCAAACACCACTGCACTACCCTAAACCCTAAAACACTAACCCCAGCATAACCCCCTACACTACCCAAACACCACTGCACTACTCTATACCCTAAAACATGATCCCCTACACTATACAAACACCACTGCACAACCCTAAACCCTAAAACAATACCCACAGTGTGACCCCCACACTCCACAAACACCACTGCACTACCCTAATCCCTAAAACACTTCCCTCTACACAAACACCACTGCACTACCCTAAACCCTAAAACACTATCACCAGCATGACCCCCTACACTACCCAAACACCACTGCACTATCCGAAACCCTAAAACACTACCCCAGCATGACACCCTTCACTATACAAACACCACTGCACTACCCTAATCCCTAAAAAACTCCCCCCAGCATGACCCTCTCACAAAACAAACACCACTGCACTACGCTAAACCCCAAATCTACCCCCAGCATGACCCCCTACACCACCCAAACTCCACTGGACTACCCTAAACCCTAAAACACTACCCCCTGCATGACCCCCTACACTACACAAACACCACTGCTCTACCCTAAACCCTAAAACACTTCCCAAGCACGACCCCCTACACTACACAAACACCACTGTACTACCCTAAACCATAAAACACCAACCCCAGCACTACCCTAAACCCAAAACCACTACCCCATCACGACCCCCTACACTACCCAAACACCACTGCACTCCCGTAAACCCTAAAACATTAACCCCTGACCTACACAAACACCACTGCACTACCCTAAACCCAAAACCGCTACCCCCATCACGACCCCCTGCACTACCCAAACACCACTGCACTACCCTAAACCCTAAAACACTAACCCCTGCACTACACAAACACCACTGCACTACCCTAAACCCTAAACACTACCCCCAGCATGACCCCCTACACTACACAAACACCACTGCTCTACCCTAAACCCTAAAACACTACCCAAGCACGACCCCTACACTACACAAACACCACTGTACTACCCTAAACCATAAAACACTACCCCCAGCACGACCCAAACACAACTGCACTACCCTAAACCCAAAACCACCACCCCATCACGACCCCCTACACTACCCAAACACCACTGCACTCCCCTAAACCCTAAAACACTAATCCCTGCACTACACAAACACCACTGCACTACCCTAAACCCAAAACCGCTACCCCCATCACGACCCCCTACACTACCCAAACACCACTGCACTACCCTAAACTCTAAAACACTAACCCCTGCACTACACAAACACCACTGCACTACCCTAAACCCTAAAAAACTACCCTCAGCACGACCCCCTACACTACACAAGCAGCACTGCACTACCCTAAACCCTAAAACACTACCCCCAGCACGGCACCATACACTACCTAAACATAACTGCACTACCCTAAACCCTAAATCTACCCCCAGCATGACCCCCTCATAACACAAACACCACTGCACTACCCTAAACCATAAATCTACCCCCAGCATGACCCCCTACACTACCCAAACACCACTACCCTAAACCCTAAAACACTACCCCCAGCATGATCCCCTATACTACCCAAACACCCCATGCACTACCCTATACCCTAAAACATGACCCCCTACACTACACATACACCACTGCACTACCCTAAACCCTAAAACACTCCCCACAGCATGACCCCCTAAACTACACAAACACCACTGCTCTACCCTAAACCCTAAAACACTACCCCCAGCATGACCCCCTACACTACACATACATCACTGCACTACCCTAAACCATAAATCTACACCCAGCATGACCCCCTACACTACACTAACACCACTGCACTACCCTAAACCCTAAAACACTACCCCCAGCATGACCCCCTACACTACACATACATCACTGCACTACCCTAAACCATAAATCTACACCCAGCATGACCCCCTACACTACACTAACACCACTGCACTACCCTAAACCCTAAAACACTACCCACAGCACTACCCCTATACACCCTAAAACACTACCCCCAGCACTACCCCCTATACTACCCAAACACCACTGCACTACCCTAAACCCTAAAATACTACCCCCAGCACGACCCCCTACACTACACAAGCACCACTGCACTACCCTAAAACACTACCACCAGCATGACTCCCTACACTACCCAAACTCCACTGCACTACCCTACACTAAACCCTAAATCTACCCCAGCATAACCCCCTACGCTACACAAACACCACTGCACTTACCTAAACCCTAAAACACTACCCCAAGCACGACCCCCTACACTACACAAACACCACTGTACTACCCTAAACCATAGCACACTACCCCCAGAATGACCCAAACACAACTGCACTACCCTAAATCCAAAAACACTACCCCCAGCATGACCCCCTACACTACTCAAACACCACTGCACTACCCTAAACCCTAAAACACGACCCCCTACACTACACAAAAATCACTGCACTACCCTAAACCCTAAAACACTACCCACAGCACGACCCCCTGCACTACACACATCACTGCACTACCCTAAACCCTAAAACAATACCCCCACACTACACAAACACCACTGCACTACCCTAAACTCTAAAAGACTACCCCCAGTATGACCCCCTACACTACACAAACACCACTGCACTACCCTAAACCCTAAAACACTACCCTAGCACTACCGCCGACACTACCCAAACACCACTGCACTACCCTAAACCCTAAAACACTACCCCAGCACGACCCCCTACACTACCCAAACACCACTGCACTACCCTACACCCTAAACACTACTCCCAGCACGACTCTCTACACTACACAAACACCACTGCACTACCGTAAACCCTAAAACACTACCCCCAGCATGACTCCCTACAATACCCAAACACAACTGCAGTACACTAAACCCTAAATCTACCCCCAGCTTGACCTCCCACACTACACAAACACCATTGCACTACCCTAAACCCTAAAACACTACCCCAGCACGAACCCCTACACTACCCAAACACCACTGCACTACCCTACACCCTAAAACACTACTCCCAGCACGACTCTCTACACTACACAAACACCACTGCACTACTGTAAACCCTAAAACACTACCCCCAGCATGACTCCCTACAATACCCAAACTCCACTGCAGTACACTAAACCCTAAAACTACCCCCAGCATGACCTCCCACACTACACAAACACCATTGCACTACCCTAAACCCTAAAACACTAACCCCAGCATGACCCCCTACACTACCCAAACACCACTGCACTACCCTAAAGCCTAAAACAATACCCACAGCGTGACTCCCACACTCCACAAACACCACTGCACTACCCTAATCCCTAAAACACTTCCCTCTACACAAACACCACTGCACTACCCGACACCCTAAAACACTACCATTAGCATGACCCCCTACACTACACAAACACCACTGCTCTACCCTAAACCCTAAAACACTACCCCCAGCATGACCCCCTACACTACACATACACCACTGCACTACCCTAAACCCTAAAACACTACCCACAGCATGACACCCTAAACTACACAAACACCACTGCTCTACCCTAAACCCTAAAACACTACCCCCAGCATGACCCCCTACACTACACATACACCACTGCACTACCCTAAACCATAAATCTACACCCAGCATGACCCCCTACACTATCCAAACACCACTGTACTACCCTAAACCCTAAAACACTACCCCAAGCGTGAACCCCTGCACTACCCTAAACCCTAAATCACTACCCCCAGCATGAACCCCTACACTACACTACCCTAAACCCTAAAACACTACCACCAGCACGACTCCCTACGCTACACAAGCAGCACTGCACTACCCTAAGCCCTAAAACACTACCCCCAGCACGACACCATACACTACCAAAACATAACTGCACTACCCTAAACCCTAAAAGACTACCACCAGCACGACTCCCTACACTACCCAAACACCACTGCACTACCCTAAACCCTAATTCTACCCCATCACAACCCCTTAGACTACACAAACACCCCTGCACTACCCTAAACCCTAGAACACTACCCCCAGAACGACCCCCTACACTACAACAATACCACTGCGCTGCCTTAAACCCTTAAACACTACCCACAGCACGACCCCAACACTACAAAAACACCACTGCACTACCCTAAAACACTACCCTCAGCATGACCCTCTGCACTACACAAACGACTGCAATACCCTAAACCCTAAAACACTACCTCAAGCACTACCCCCTACATTACCGAAACACCACTGCACTACCCTAAACCCTAAAACGCTACCCCAGCACGACCCCCTACTCTACACAAACACTACTGCACTACCCTAAACCCTAAAACACTACCCCTACACTACCCAAACACCACTGCTCTACCCTAAACCCTACAACACTACCTCCAGCACGACCCCCAACACTACACAAACACCACTGCACTATCCTAAAACACTACCCCCAGCACGAACCCCTGCACTACCCAAACACCACTGCACTACCCTAAACCCTAAAACACTAACCCCAGCATGATCCCCTACACTACACATACACCACTGCACTACCCTAAACCCTAAAACACTACCCACAGCATGACCCCCTACACTACACAAACACCACTGCACTACCCTAAACCCTAAAACACTACCCCCAGCATGACCCACTACACAAACAGCACTGCACTGCCCTAAACCCTAAAACACTACCCCCAGCACGAACCCTACACTACCCAAACACCACTGCACTGCCCTAAACCCTAAAACACTACCCCCAGCACGACCCCCTGCACTACACACATCACTGCACTACCCTAAACCCTAAAACAATACCCCCCACACTACACAAACACCACTGCACTACCCTAAACTCTAAAACACTACCCCCAGTACGACCCCCTACACTACACAAACACCACTGCACTACCCTAAACCCTAAAACACTACCCTAGCACTACCGCCGACACTACCCAAACACCACTGCACTACCCTAAACCCTAAAACACTACCCCAGCACGACCCCCTACACTACCCAAACACCACTGCACTACCCTACACCCTAAAACACTACTCCCAGCACGACTCTCTACACTACACAAACACCACTGCACTACTGTAAACCCTAAAACACTACCCCCAGCATGACTCCCTACAATACCCAAACTCCACTGCAGTACACTAAACCCTAAATCTACCCCCAGCATGACCTCCCACACTACACAAACACCATTGCACTACCCTAAACCCTAAAACACTTACCCCAGCATGACCCCCTACACTACCCAAACACCACTGCACTACCCTAAAGCCTAAAACAATACCCACAGTGTGACTCCCACACTCCACAAACACCACTGCACTACCCTAATCCCTAAAACACTTCCCTCTACACAAACACCACTGCACTACCCGACACCCTAAAACACTACCATTAGCATGACCCCCTACACTACACAAACACCACTGCTCTACCCTAAACCCTAAAACACTACCCCCAGCATGACCCCCTACACTACACATACACCACTGCACTACCCTAAACCCTAAAACACTACCCACAGCATGACACCCTAAACTACACAAACACCACTGCTCTACCCTAAACCCTAAAACACTACCCCCAGCATGACCCCCTACACTACACATACACCACTGCACTACCCTAAACCATAAATCTACACCCAGCATGACCCCCTACACTATCCAAACACCACTGTACTACCCTAAACCCTAAAACACTACCCCAAGCGTGAACCCCTGCACTACCCTAAACCCTAAATCACTACCCCCAGCATGAACCCCTACACTACACTACCCTAAACCCTAAAACACTACCACCAGCACGACCCCCTACGCTACACAAGCAGCACTGCACTACCCTAAGCCCTAAAACACTACCCCCAGCACGACACCATACACTACCAAAACATAACTGCACTACCCTAAACCCTAAAAGACTACCACCAGCACGACTCCCTACACTACCCAAACACCACTGCACTACCCTAAACCCTAATTCTACCCCATCACAACCCCTTAGACTACACAAACACCCCTGCACTACCCTAAACCCTAGAACACTACCCCCAGAACGACCCCCTACACTACAACAATACCACTGCGCTGCCTTAAACCCTTAAACACTACCCACAGCACGACCCCAACACTACAAAAACACCACTGCACTACCCTAAAACACTACCCCCAGCATGACCCTCTGCACTACACAAACGACTGCAATACCCTAAACCCTAAAACACTACCTCAAGCACTACCCCCTACATTACCGAAACACCACTGCACTACCCTAAACCCTAAAACGCTACCCCAGCACGACCCCCTACTCTACACAAACACTACTGCACTACCCTAAACCCTAAAACACTACCCCTACACTACCCAAACACCACTGCTCTACCCTAAACCCTACAACACTACCTCCAGCACGACCCCCAACACTACACAAACACCACTGCACTATCCTAAAACACTACCCCCAGCACGAACCCCTGCACTACCCAAACACCACTGCACTATCCTAAACCCTAAAACACTAACCCCAGCATGATCCCCTACACTACACATACACCACTGCACTACCCTAAACCCTAAAACACTACCCACAGCATGACCCCCTACACTACACAAACACCACTGCACTACCCTAAACCCTAAAACACTACCCCCAGCATGACCCACTACACAAACAGCACTGCACTGCCCTAAACCCTAAAACACTACCCCAGCACGACCCCTACACTACCCAAACACCACTGCACTGCCCTAAACCCTAAAACACTACCCCCAGCACGACCCCCTACACTACCCAAACACCACTGCACTGCTCTAAACCCAAAAACACTACCCCCTGCACAGCCCTCTACACTTTAAAAACACCACTGCACTACCCTAAACCCTAAATCTACCCCCAGCACGACTCCCTACACTACACAAACACCACTGCACTACCCTAAACTCTAAATCTACCCCCAGCAGCACCCCCTACACTACACAAATACCACTTCACTACCCTAAACCCTAAAACACTACCCCAAGCGTGAACCCCTGCACTACCCTAAACCCTAAATCACTACCCCCAGCATGAACCCCTACACTACACTACCCTAAACCCTAAAACACTACCACCAGCACGACCCCCTACGCTACACAAGCAGCACTGCACTACCCTAAGCCCTAAAACACTACCCCCAGCACGACACCATACACTACCAAAACATAACTGCACTACCCTAAACCCTAAAAGACTACCACCAGCACGACTCCCTACACTACCCAAACACCACTGCACTACCCTAAACCCTAATTCTACCCCATCACAACCCCTTAGACTACACAAACACCCCTGCACTACCCTAAACCCTAGAACACTACCCCCAGAACGACCCCCTACACTACAACAATACCACTGCGCTGCCTTAAACCATTAAACACTACCCACAGCACGACCCCAACACTACAAAAACACCACTGCACTACCCTAAAACACTACCCCCAGCATGACCCTCTGCACTACACAAATGACTGCAATACCCTAAACCCTAAAACACTACCTCAAGCACTACCCCCTACATAACCGAAACACCACTGCACTACCCTAAACCCTAAAACACTACCCCAGCACGACCCCCTACTCTACACAAACACTACTGCACTACCCTAAACCCTAAAACACTACCCCTACACTACCCAAACACCACTGCACTACCCTAAACCCTACAACACTACCTCCAGCACGACCCCCAACACTACACAAACACCACTGCACTATCCTAAAACACTACCCCCAGCACGAACCCCTGCACTACCCAAACACCACTGCACTACCCTGAACCCTAAAACACTACCCCCAGCATGACCCACTACACAAACAGCACTGCACTGCCCTAAACCCTAAAACACTACCCCCAGCACGACCCCTACACTACCCAAACACCACTGCACTGCCCTAAACCCTAAAACACTACCCCCAGCACGACCCCCTACACTACCCAAACACCACTGCACTGCTCTAAACCCAAAAACACTACCCCCTGCACAGCCCTCTACACTTTAAAAACACCACTGCACTACCCTAAACCCTAAATCTACCCCCAGCACGACTCCCTACACTACACAAACACCACTGCACTACCCTAAACTCTAAATCTACCCCCAGCAGCACCCCCTACACTACACAAATACCACTTCACTACCCTAAACCCTAAAACACTACCCCCAGCATGACCCCCTACACACCCCAAACACCACTGCACTACCCTATACCCCAAAACATGACCCACTACACAAACAACACTGCACTACCCTAAATACTAAAACACTACCCCCAGCACAACTCCCTATACTACTCAAACACCACTGCGCTACCCTAAAACACTACCCCCAGCACCACCCAAACACCACTGCACTGCCCTAAACACTAAAACACTTACACCAGCACGATCCCCCTACACTATCCAAACACCACTGCACTAAACCCTAAAACCCTACCCCAAGGACGACCACCTACACTACCCAAATATCACTGCACTATCCTAAACCCTAAATCTACCCCAGTACGACCCCCTATACTACACAAACACCACTGCACTACCCTAAACCCTAAAACACCACCCCAGCATGTCCCCCTACACTATACAAACATCACTGCACTACCATAAACCCAGAACACTACCCCCAGCGCGACCCCCTACACTACACAAACACCACTGCACTACCCTAAACCCTAAATCTACCCCCAGCATGACCCCCTACACTACCAAAACACCACTGCACTACCCTAAACGCTAAAACAATAGCCCAGCACAACCCCCTACACTACCCAAACACCATTGCACTGCCCTAAACCCTAAAATACTACCCCGTTCATGACCCCGTACACTACATAAACACCACTGCACTGCCCGAAACCCTAAAACACTACCCCCAGCATGACCCCCTACACTACACTACACAAACACCACTGCACTACCCTAAACCCTAAAACACTACCGCCTATACTACACAAACACCTCTGTACTACCCTAAAACACTACCCCCAGCACGACCCCCTAAACTACACAAACACCACTGCACTACCCTAAACCATTAAACACTACCCCCAGCACGACCCCCTACACTACCCAAACACCACTGCACTACCCTAAACCCTAAAACACTACCCCCAGCACTACCTCTATACTACCCAAACACCACTGCACTACCCTAAACCCTAAAACACTACCACCAGCACGACCCTCTACACTACACAAACAGCACTGCACTACCCTAAACCCTAAAACACTACCCCCTACACTGCACAAACACCACTGTACTACCCTAAACCCTAAAACACTACCCCCAGTACAACCCCCTAAACTACACAAACACCACTGCACTACCCTAAACCATTAAAAACTACCCCCAGCACGACCCCCTATAATACCCAAACATCACTGCACTACCCTAAACCCTAAAACATTACCCCCAGCACTACCCCTATACTACCCAAACACCACTGCACTACCCTAAACCCTAAAACACTACACCCAGCACGACCCCCTACACTACTCAATCACCACTGCACTACCCTAAACTCTAAAACACTACCACCAGCATGACTCCCTACACTACCCAAACACCACTGCACTACCCTACACTAAACCCTAAATCTACCCCCAGCATGACCACCTACACTACACAAACACCACTGCACTTACCTAAACCCTAAAACACTACCCCAAGCACGACCCCCTACACTACACAAACATCACTGTACTACCCTAAACCATAGCACACTACCCCCAGAATGACCCAAACACAACTGCACTACCCTAAACCCAAAAACACTACCCCCAGCATGACCCCCTACACTACCCAAACACCACTGCGCTACCCTAAACCCTAAAACACAACCCCATACACTACACAAAAATCACTGCACTACCCTAAACCCTAAAACACTACCCTCAGCACGACCCCCTACACTACACACACCACTGCACTACCGTAAACACTACCCCCAGCATGACTCCCTACAATACCCAAACACCACTTCAGTACACTAAACCCTAAATCTACCCCCAGCATGACCTCCCACACTACACAAACATCATTGCACTACCCTAAACCCTAAAACACTACCCCAGCACGAACCCCTACACTACCCACACACCACTGCACTACCCTAAACCCTAAAACACTAACCCCAGCATGACCCCTACACTACCCAAACACCACTGCACTACCCTATACCCTAAAACATGACCCCCTATACTATACAAACACCACTGCACTACCCTAAACCCTAAAACAATACCCACAGCGCACCCCCACACTCCACAAACACCACTGCACTACCCTAATCCCTAAAACACTTCTCCCTACACAAACACCACTGCACTACCCTACACCCTAAAACACTACCCCTAGCATGACCCCCTACACTACGCAAACACCACTTCACTACCCTAAACCCTAAAACACTATCCCCAGCATGACCCCCTACACTACCCAAACACAACTGCACTATTCGAAACCCTAAAACACTACCCCCAGCACGACCCCCTAAACTACACAAACACCACTGCACTACCCTAAACCATTAAACACTACCCCCAGCTCGACCCCCTAGACTACCCATACATCACTGCACTACCCTAAACCCTAAAACAGTACCCCCAGCACTACCCCCTACACTACCCAAACACCACTGCACTACCCTAAACCCTAAAACACTACCCCCAGCACGACCCCCTACACCACACAAGCACCACTGCACTACCCTAAACCCTAAAACACTACCACCAGCATGACTCCCTACACTACCCAAACACCACTGCACTACCCTACACTAAACCCTAAATCTACCCGCAGCATGACCCCCTACACTACACAAACACCACTGCACTTACCTAAACCCTAAATCACTTCCCCAAGCACGACCCCCTACACTACACAAACATCACTGTACTACCCTAAACCATAGCACACTACGCCCAGAATGACCCAAACACAACTGCACTACCCTAAACCCAAAACACTATCCCCAGCATGACCCCCTACACTACCCAAACACCACTGCACTACACTAAACCCTAAAACACGACCCCCTACACTACACAAAAATCACTGCACTACCCTAAACCCTAAAACACTACCCTCAGCACGACCCCCTGCACTACACACATCACTGCACTAACCTAAACCCTAAAACACTACCCCCTACACTACACAAACACCACTGCACTACCCTAAACTCTAAAACACTACCCCCAGCACGACCCCCTACACTACACAAACAACACAGCACTACCCTAAACCCTAAAACACTACCCCAGCACTACCCCCGACACTACCCAAACACCACTGCACTACCCTACACCCTAAAACACTACTCCCAGCACGACTCTCTACACTACACAAACACCACTGCACTACCATAAACCCTAAAACACTACCCCCAGCATGACTCCCTACAATACCCAAACACCACTGCAGTACACTAAACCCTAAATCTACCCCCAGCATGACCTCCCACACTACACAAACACCATTGCACTACCCTAAACCCTAAAACACTACCCCAGCACGAACCCCTACACTACCCAAACACCAAGTTAAACCAGATTGGTCGCACACTGCTACACCTACCAGGCGTGTTCCCCCAATGAAAATGGTCCCTGAAGGTCAGCGTCGGCGGATACACCTATGCTCGAGTGTGAATGCTCCCTTGAGCCAACGGGCTGACGAGCCTTGGATCTGCACCTGCACGCCATGAGAGGTACTTGACCTGTTTTTAATTACATTTTGGCAGTCCACACGGCACACCTTTACACTGACCTGCTCCCTGCTGACGAGAGGCAACTACCTCGAAACACGTGTCCAGGGATGGCTAACGCAACACATACTGTTCTTTTTACACATCGTGGCATAGGCGTACCCGCCGCCGCCACTACATTTACCACAGTCCTTTGGGGCAACTTGCTAGTGTGACGAGCAGTGTGCGACCAACTTTTGCACAACTACCCAAACACCACTGCACTACCCTAAACCCTAAAACACTAACCCCAGCATGACCCCCTACACTACCCAAACACCACTGCACTATTCTATACCCTAAAACATGACCCCCTACACTATACAAACACCACTGCACTACCCTAAACCCTAAAACAATACCCACAGTGTGACCCCCACACTCCACAAACACCACTGCACTACCCTAATCCCTAAAACACTTCCCTATACACAAACACCACTGCACTACCCTACACCCTAAAACACTACCCCTAGCATGACCCCCCACACTACACAAACACCCCTGCACTACCCTAAACTTTAAAACACTATCACCAGCATGACCCCCTACACTACCCAAACACCACTGCACTATCCGAAACCCTAAAACACTACCCCCAGCATGACACCCTTCACTATACAAACACCACTGCACTACCCTAATCCATACAAAACTCCCCCCAGCATGACCCTCTCACAAAACAAACACCACTACACTACGCTAAACCCCAAATCTACCCCCAGCATGACCCCCTACACTACCCAAACTCCCCTGGACTACCCTAAACCCCAAATCTACCCCCAGCATGACCCCCTACACTACCCAAACACCACTGTACTACCCTAAACCATAAAACACTAACCCCAGCACTACCCTAAACCCAAAACCACTACCCCATCACGACCCCCTACACTACCCAAACACCACTGCACTCCCCTAAACCCTAAAACATTAACCCCTGCCCTACACAAACACCACTGCACTACCCTAAACCCAAAAGCGCTACCCACATCACGACCCCCTACACTACCCAACCACCACTGCACTCCCCTAAACCCTAAAACACTAACCCCTGCACTACACTAACACCACTGCACTACCCTAAACCCTAAAACACTACCCCCAGCATGACCCCCTACACTACACAAACACCACTGCTCTACCCTAAACCCTAAAACACTACCCAAGCACGACCCCCTACACTACACAAACACCATTGTACTACCCTAAACCATAAAACACTACCCCCAGCACGACCCAAACACAACTGCACTACCCTAAACCCAAAACCACTACCCCATCACGACCCCCTAACCTACCCAAACACCACTGCACTCCCCTAAACCCTAAAACACTAACCCCTGCACTACACAAACACCACTGCACTACCCTAAACCCAAAACCGCTACCCCATCACGACCCCCTACACTACCCAAACTCCACTGCACTACCCTACACTAAACCCTAAATCTACCCCCAGCATAACCCCCTACGCTACACAAACACCACTGCACTTACCTAAACCCTAAAACACTACCCCAAGCACGACCCCCTACACTACACAAACACCACTGTACTACCCTAAACCATAGCACACTACCCCCAGAATGACCCAAACACAACTGCACTACCCTAAACCCAAAAACACTACCCCCAGCATGACCCCCTACACTACCCAAACACCACTGCACTACCCCAAACCGTTAAACACGACCCCCTACACTACAAAAAAATCACTGCACTACCCTAAACCCTAAAACACTACCCTCAGCATGACCCCCTGCACTACACACACCACTGCACTACCCTAAACCCTAAAACACTACCCCCTACACTACACAAACACCACTGCACTACCCTAAACCCTAAAACACTACCCCCAGCATGACCCCTTATACTACACAAACACCACTGCACTACCCTAAACCCTAAAACACTCCCCACAGCATGACCCCCTAAACTACACAAACACCACTGCTCTACCCTAAACCCTAAAACACTACCCCCAGCATGACCCCCTACACTACACACACATCACTGCACTACCCTAAACCATAAATCTACACCCAGCATGACCCCTACACTACACTAACACCACTGCACTACCCTAAACTCTAAAACACTATCCCCAGCATGACCCCCTACACTACCCAAACACCACTGCACTACCCTAAACCCTAAAGCACTACCCCCAGCACTACCCCCTATACACCCTAAAACACTACCCCCAGCACTACCCCCTATACTACCCAAACACCACTGCACTACCCTAAACCCTAAAACACTACCCCCAGCACGACCCCCTACACTACACAAGCACCACTGCACTACCCTAAACCCTAAAACACTACCACCAGCATGACTCCCTACACTACCCAAACTCCACTGCACTACCCTACACTAAACCCTAAATCTACCCCCAGCATAACCCCCTACGCTACACAAACACCACTGCACTTACCTAAACCCTAAAACACTACCCCAAGCACGACCCCCTACACTACACAAACACCACTATACTACCCTAAACCATAGCACACTACCCCCAGAATGACCCAAACACAACTGCACTACCCTAAACCCAAAAACACTACCCCCAGCATGACCCCCTACACTACCCAAACACTACTGCACTACCCTAAACCCTAAAACACGACCCCCTACACTACAAAAAAATCACTGCACTACCCTAAACCCTAAAACACTACCCTCAGCATGACCCCCTGCACTACACACACCACTGCACTACCCTAAACCCTAAAACACTACCCCCTACACTACACAAACACCACTGCACTACCCTAAACCCTAAAACACTACCCCCAGCACGACCCCCTACACTACCCAAGCACCACTGCACTAGCCTACACCCTAAAACACTACTCCCAGCACGACTCTCTACACTACACAAACACCACTGCACTACCGTAAACCCTAAAACACTACCCCCAGCATGACCCCCTACACTACACAAACACCACTGCTCTACCCTAAACCCTAAAACACTACCCAAGCACGACCCCCTACACTACACAAACACCACTGTACTACCCTAAACCATAAAACACTGCCCCCAGCACGACCCAAACACAACTGCACTACCCTAAACCCAAAACCACTACCCCATCACGACCCCCTACACTACCCAAACACCACTGCACTCCCCTAAACCCTAAAACACTAACCCCTGCACTACACAAACACCACTGCACTACCCTAAACCCAAAACCGCTACCCCCATCACGACCCCCTACACTACCCAAACACCACTGCACTACCTTAAACTCTAAAACACTAACCCCTGCACTACACAAACACCACTGCACTACCCTAAACCCTAAAACACTACCCTCAGCACGACCCCCTACACTACACAAGCAGCACTGCACTACCCTAAACCCTAAAACACTACCCCCAGCACTGCACCATACACTACCCAAACATAACTGCACTACCCTAAACCCTAAAATACTACCCCCAGCACGACTCCCTACACTACCCAAACACCACTGCACTACACTAAACCCTAAATCTACCCCCAGCATGACCCCCTCATAACACAAACACCACTGCACTACCCTAAACCATAAATCTACCCCCAGCATGACCCCCTACACTACCCAAACACCACTACCCTAAACCCTAAAACACTACCCCCAGCATGATCCCCTATACTACCCAAACACACCATGCACTACCCTATACCCTAAAACATGACCCCCTATACTACACATACACCACTGCACTACCCTAAACCCTAAAACACTCCCCACAGCATGACCCCCTAAACTACAAAAACACCACTGCTCTACCCTAAACCCTAAAACACTACCCCCAGCATGACCCCCTACACTACACATACATCACTGCACTACCCTAAACCATAAATCTACACCCAGCATGACACCCTACACTACACTAACACCACTGCACTACCCTAAACCCTAAAACACTATCCCCAGCATGACCCCCTACACTACCCAAACACCACTGCACTACCCTAAAACACTACCTCCAGCACGACCCCCTATACACCCTAAAACACTTCCCCCAGCACTACCCCCTATACTACCCAAACACCACTGCACTACCCTAAACCCTAAAACACTACCCCCAGCACGACCCCCTACACTACACAAGCACCACTGCACTACCCTAAACCCTAAAACACTACCACCAGCATGACTCCCTACACTACCCAAACTCCACTGCACTACCCTACACTAAACCCTAAATCTACCCCCAGCATAACCCCCTACGCTACACAAACACCACTGCACTTACCTAAACCCTAAAACACTACCCCAAGCACGACCCCCTACACTACACAAACACCACTGTACTACCCTAAACCATAGCACACTACCCCCAGAATGACCCAAACACAACTGCACTACCCTAAACCCAAAAACACTACCCCCAGCATGACCCCCTACACTACCCAAACACCACTGCACTACCCTAAACCGTAAAACACGACCCCCTACACTACAAAAAATCACTGCACTACCCTAAACCCTAAAACACTACCCTCAGCATGACCCCCTGCACTACACACACCACTGCACTACCCTAAACCCTAAGACACTACCCCCTACACTACACACACACCACTGCACTACCCTAAACCCTAAAACACTACCCCCAGCACGACCCCTTATACTACACAAACACCACTGCACTACCCTAAACCCCAAAACACTCCCCACAGCATGACCCCCTAAACTACACAAACACCACTGCTCTACCCTAAACCCTAAAACACTACCCCCAGCATGACCCCCTACACTACACATACATCACTGCACTACCCTAAACCATAAATCTACACCCAGCATGACCCACTACACTAACACCACTGCACTACCCTAAACCCTAAAACACTATCCCCAGCATGACCCCCTACACTACCCAAACACCACTGCACTACCCTAAACCCTAAAACACTACCCCCAGCACTACCCCCTATACACCCTAAAACACTACCCCCAATACTACCCAAACACCACTGCACTACCCTAAACCCTAAAACACTACCACCAGCATGACTCCCTACACTACCCAAACTGCACTGCACTACCCTACACTAAACCCTAAATCTACCCCCAGCATAACCCCCTACGCTACACAAACACCACTGCACTTACCTTAACCCTAAAACACTACCCCAAGCACGACCCCCTACACTACACAAACACCACTGTACTACCCTAAACCATAGCACACTACCCCCAGAATGACCCAAACACAACTGCACTACCCTAAACCCAAAAACACTACCCCCAGCATGACCCCCTACAGTACCCAAACACCACTGCACTACCCTAAACCCTAAAACACGACCCCCTCGACTACACAAACACCACTGCACTACCCTAAACCCTAAAACACTACCCCCAGCACGGCACCATACACTACCCAAACATAACTGCACTACCCTAAACCCTAAAATACTACCCCCAGCACGACTCCCTACACTACCCAAACACAACTGCACTACACTAAACCCTAAATCTACCCCCAGCATGACCCCCTCATAACACAAACACCACTGCACTACCCTAAACCATAAATATACCCCCAGCATGACCCCCTACACTACCCAAACACCACTACCCTAAACCCTAAAACACTACCCCCAGCATGATCCCCTATACTACCCAAACACACCATGCACTACCCTATACCCTAAAACATGACCCCCTATACTACACATACACCACTGCACTACCCTAAACCCTAAAACACTCCCCACAGCATGACCCCCTAAACTACAAAAACACCACTGCTCTACCCTAAACCCTAAAACACTACCCTCAGCATGACCCCCTACACTACACATACATCACTGCACTACCCTAAACCATAAATCTACACCCAGCATGACACCCTACACTACACTAACACCACTGCACTACCCTAAACCCTAAAACACTATCCCCAGCATGACCCCCTACACTACCCAAACACCACTGCACTACCCTAAAACACTACCTCCAGCACGACCCCTATACACCCTAAAACACTTCCCCCAGCACTACCCCCTGTACTACCCAAACACCACTGCACTACCCTAAACCCTAAAACACTACCCCCAGCACGACCCCCTACACTACACAAGCACCACTGCACTACCCTAAACCCTAAAACACTACCACCAGCATGACTCCCTACACTACCCAAACTCCACTGCACTACCCTACACTAAACCCTAAATCTACCCCCAGCATAACCCCCTACGCTACACAAACACCACTGCACTTACCTAAACCCTAAAACACTACCCCAAGCACGACCCCCTACACTACACAAACACCACTGTACTACCCTAAACCATAGCACACTACCCCCAGAATGACCCAAACACAACTGCACTACCCTAAACCCAAAAACACTACCCCCAGCATGACCCATACACTACCCAAACACCACTGCACTACCCTGAACCGTAAAACACGACCCCCTACACTACAAAAAAATCACTGCACTACCCTAAACCCTAAAACACTACCCTCAGCATGACCCCCTGCACTACACACACCACTGCACTACCCTAAACCCTAAAAAACTATCCCCAGCATGACCCCCTACACTACCCAAACACCACTGCACTACCCTAAACCCTAAAACACTACCCCCAGCACTACCCCCTATACACCCTAAAACACTACCCCCAGCACTACCCCCTATACTACCCAAACACCACTGCACTACCCTAAACCCTAAAACACTACCACCAGCATGACTCCCTACACTACCCAAACTCCACTGCACTACCCTACACTAAACCCTAAATCTACCCCCAGCATAACCCCCTACGCTACACAAACACCACTGCACTTACCTTAACCCTAAAACACTACCCCAAGCACGACCCCCTACACTACACAAACACCACTGTACTACCCTAAACCATAGCACACTACCCCCAGAATGACCCAAACACAACTGCACTACCCTAAACCCAAAAACACTACCCCCAGCATGACCCCCTACACTACCCAAACACCACTGCACTACCCTAAACCCTAAAACACGACCCCCTACACTACACAAACACCACTGCACTACCCTAAACGCTAAAACACTACCCCCAGCACAACCCCTTATACTACACAAACACCACTGCACTACCCTAAACCCTAAAACACTACCCCAGCACGACCCCCTACACTACCCAAGCACCACTGCACTACCCTACACCCTAAAACACTACTCCCAGCACGACTCTCTACACTACACAAACACCACTGCACTACCGTAAACCCTAAAACACTACCCCCAGCATGACTCCCTACAATACCCAAACACCACTGCAGTACACTAAACCCTAAATCTACCCCCAGCATGACCTCCCACACTACACAAACACCATTGCACTACCCTAAACCCTAAAACACTAAGCCAGCACGAACCCCTACACTACACAAACACCACTGCACTATCCAAAACCCTAAAACACTACCCCCAGCATGACACCCTTCACTATACAAACACCACTGCACTACCCTAATCCCTCAAA
This sequence comes from Triturus cristatus, assembly GCF_964204655.1. NCBI lineage: Eukaryota > Metazoa > Chordata > Amphibia > Caudata > Salamandridae > Triturus > Triturus cristatus. The sequence continues at coordinate 179,616,575 of NC_140591.1, read as the reverse complement.
TACTCCCCCAGCATGACCCCCTCACAAAACAAACACCACTGCACTACCCTAAACCCTAAATCTACCCCCAGTATGACCCCCTACACTACCCAAACACCACTGCACTACCCTAAACCCTAAAACACTACCCCCAGCATGACCCCCTACACTACACAAACACCATTGCTCTACCCTAAACCCTAAAACACTACCCAAGCACGCCCCCCTACACTACACAAACACCACTGTACTACCCTAAACCATAAACCACTACCCCCAGCACGACCCAAACACAACTGCACTACCCTAAACCCAAAACCACTACCACATCACGACCCCCTACACTACCCAAACACCACTGCACTCCCCTAAACCCTAAAACACTAACCCCTGCACTACACAGACACCACTGCACTACCCTAAACCCAAAACCGCTACCCCCATCACGACCCCCTACACTATCCAAACACCACTGCACTACCCTAAACCCTAAAACACTAACCCCTGCACTACACAAACACCACTGCACTACCCTAAACCCTAAAACACTACCCTCAGCATGACCCCCTACACTACACAAGCAGCACTGCACTACCCTAAACCCTAAAACACTACCCCAGCACGACACCATACACTACCCAAACATAACTGCACTACCCTAAACCCTAAAATACTACCCCCAGCACGACTCCCTACACTACCCAAACACCACTGCACTACACTAAACCCTAAATCTACCCCCAGCATTCCCCTCATAACACAAACCCCACTGCACTACCCTAAACCATAAATCTACCCCCAGCATGACCCCCTACACTACCCAAACACCACTGCACTACCCTAAACCCTAAAACACTACCCCCAGCATGATCCCCTATACTACCCAAACACCACATGCACTACCCTATACCCTAAAACATGACCCCTTACACTACACATACACCACTGCACTACCCTGAACCCTAAAACACTACCCACAGCATGACCCCCTAAACTACACAAAAACCACTGCTCTACTCTAAACCCTAAAACATTACCCCCAGAATGACCCCCTACACTACACATACACCACTGCACTACCCTAAACCATAAATCTACACCCAGCATGACCCCCTACACTATCCAAACACCACTGTACTACCCTAAACCCTAAAACACTACCCCAGCATGAACCCCTGCACTACCTTAAACCCTAAAACACTACCCCCAGCATGAACCCCTGCACTACACTACCCTAAACCCTAAAACACTACCACCAGTACGACCCCCTTCACTGCACAAGCAGCACTGCACTACCCTAAACCCTAAAACACTACCCCCAGCACGACACCATACACTACCAAAACATAACTGCACTACCCTAAACCCTAAAAGACTACCACCAGTACAACTCCCTACACTACCCAAACACCACTGCACTACCCTAAACCCTAATTCTACCCCATCACAACCCCTTAGACTACACAAACACCCCTGCACTACCCTAAACCCTAGAACACTACCCCAAGCACGACCTCCTACACTACACAAACATCACTGTACTACCTCAAACCATAGCACACTACCCCCAGAATGACCCAAACACAACTGCACTACCCTAAACCCAAAAAAACTACCCCCAGCATGACCCCCTACACTACCCAAACACCACTGCACTACCCTAAACCCTAACACACGACCCCCTACACTACAAAAAAATCACTGCACTACCCTAAACCCTAAAACATTACCCTCAGCATGACCCCCTGCACTACACACACCACTGCACTACCCTAAACCCTAAAACACTACCCCCTACACTACAAAAACACCACTGCACTTCCCTAAACCCTAAAACACTACCCCCAGCATGACCCCTTATACTACACAAACACCACTGCACTACCCTAAACCCTAAAAGACTACCACCAGCACAACTCCCTACACTACCAAAACACCACTTCACTACCCTAAACCCTAATTCTACCCCATCACAACCCCTTAGACTACACAAACACCCCTGCACTACCCTAAACCCTAGAACACTACCCCAGAACGACCCCCTACACTACAAAAATACCACTGCGTTGCCTTAAACCCTTAAACACTACCCACAGCATGACCCCAACACTACAAAAACACCACTGCACTACCCTAAAACACTACCCCAGGATGACCATCTGCACTACACAAACGACTGCAATACCCTAAACCCTAAAAAACTACCTCAAGCACTACCCCCTACATTACCGAAACACCACTGCACTACCCTAAACCCTAAAACACTACCCCAGCACGACCCCCTACACTACACAAACACCACTGCACTACCCTAAACCCTAAAACACTACCCCAGCACTACCCCTACACTACCCAAACACCACTGCACTACCCTAAACCCTACAACACTACCTCCAGCACGACCCCCAACACTACACAAACACCACTGCACTATCCTAAAACACTACCACCAGCACGAACCCCTGCACTACCCAAACACCACTGCACTACCCTAAACCCTAAAACACTAACCCCAGCATGTTCCCCTACACTACACCTACACCACTGCACTACCCTAAACCCTAAAACACTACCCAGAGCATGACCCCCTACACTACACAAACACCACTGCACTACCCTAAACCCTAAAACACTACCCCCAGCATGACCCACTACAATACCCAAACACCACTGCACTACCCTAAAACACTATCCCCAGCATGACCCCCTACACTATGCAAACACCACTGCACTACCTTAAACCATAAATCTACCCCCAGCATGACCCCCTACACTACCCAAACACCACTGCACTACCCTAAACCCTAACACACGACCCCCTACACTACAAAAAAATCACTGCACTACCCTAAACCCTAAAACATTACCCTCAGCATGACCCCCTGCACTACACACACCACTGCACTACCCTAAACCCTAAAACACTACCCCCTACACTACAAAAACACCACTGCACTTCCCTAAACCCTAAAACACTACCCCCAGCATGACCCCTTATACTACACAAACACCACTGCACTACCCTAAACCCTAAAAGACTACCACCAGCACAACTCCCTACACTACCAAAACACCACTTCACTACCCTAAACCCTAATTCTCCCCCATCACAACCCCTTAGACTACACAAACACCCCTGCACTACCCTAAACCCTAGAACACTACCCCAGAACGACCCCCTACACTACAAAAATACCACTGCGTTGCCTTAAACCCTTAAACACTACCCACAGCATGACCCCAACACTACCCAAACACCACTGCACTACCCTAAACCCTAAAACGCAACCCCAGCATGACCCCCTACACTACCCAAACACTGCATGAACCCCTACACTACCCAAACACCACTGCACTACCCTAAACACTAAAACCTAAACCCTAAAACACTACCCCCAGCACTACCCTCTACACTACACACCACTACACCACTGCACTACCCTAAACCGTAAAACACGACCCCCTACACTACAAAAAAATCACTGCACTACCCTAAACCCTAAAACACTACCCTCAGCCTGACCCCCTGCACTACACACACCACTGCACTACCCTAAAACACTACCCCCTACACTACACAAACACCACTGCACTACCCTAAACCCTAAAACACTACCCCCAGCATGACCCCTTATACAACACAAACACCACTGCACTACCCTAAACCCTAAAACACTCCCCACAGCATGACCCCCTAAACTACACAAACACCACTGCTCTACCCTAAACCCTAAAACACTACCCCCAGCATGACCCCCTACACTACACATACATCACTGCACTACCCTAAACCATAAATCTACACCCAGCATGACCCCTACACTACACTAACACCACTGCACTACCCTAAACCCTAAAACACTATCCCCAGCATGACCCCCTACACTACCCAAACACCACTGCACTACCCTAAACCCTAAAACACTACCCCCAGCACTACCCCCTATACACCCTAAAACACTACCCCCAGCACTACCCCCTATACTACCCAAACACCACTGCACTACCCTAAACCCTAAAACACTACCCCCAGCACGACCCCCTACACTACACAAGCACCACTGCACTACCCTAAACCATAAAACACTACCACCAGCATGACTCCCTACACTACCCAAACTCCACTGCACTACCCTACACTAAACCCTAAATCTACCCCCAGCATAACCCCCTACGCTACACAAACACCACTGCACTTACCTAAACCTTAAAACACTACCCCAAGCACGACCCCCTACACTACACAAACACCACTGTACTACCCTAAACCATAGCACACTACCCCCAGAATGACCCAAACACAGCTGCACTACCCTAAACCCAAAAACACTACCCCCAGAATGACCCCCTACACTACCCAAACACCACTGCACTACCCTAAACCCTAAAACACGACCCCCTACACTACAAAAAAAATCACTGCACTACCCTAAACCCTAAAACACTACCCTCAGCATGACCCCCTGCACTACACACACCACTGCACTACCCTAAACCCTAAAACACTACCCCCTACACTACCCAAGCACCACTGCACTTGCCTACACCCTAAAACACTACTCCCAGCACGACTCTCTACACTACACAAACACCACTGCACTACCGTAAACCCTAAAACACTACCCCCAGCATGACCCCCTACACTACACAAACACCACTGCTCTACCCTAAACCCTAAAACACTACCCAAGCACGACCCCCTACACTACACAAACACCACTGTACTACCCTAAACCATAAAACACTACCCCCAGCACGACCCAAACACAACTGCACTACCCTAAACCCAAAACCACTACCCCATCACGACCCCCTACACTACCCAAACACCACTGCACTCCCCTAAACCCTAAAACACTAATTCCTGCACTACACAAACACCACTGCACTACCCTAAACCCAAAACCGCTACCCCCATCACGACCCCCTACACTACCCAAACACCACTGCACTACCCTAAACTATAAAACACTAACCCCTGCACTACACAAACACCACTGCACTACCCTAAACCCTAAAACACTACCCTCAGCACGACCCCCTACACTACCCAAACATAACTGCACTACCCTAAACCCTAAAACACTACCCCAAGCACGACCCCCTACACTACACAAACACCACTGTACTACCCTAAACCATAGCACACTACCCTCAGCACGACCCCCTACACTACACAAGCAGCACTGCACTACCCTAAACCCTAAAACACTACCCCCAGCACGGCACCATACACTACCCAAACATAACTGCACTACCCTAAACCCTAAAACACTACCCCAAGCACGACCCCCTACACTACACAAACACCACTGCACTACCCTAAACCCAAAAACACTACCCCCAGCATGACCCCCTACACTACCCAAACACCACTGCACTACCCTAAACCGTAAAACACGACCCCCTACACTACAAAAAAATCACTGCACTACCCTAAACCCTAAAACACTACCCTCAGCATGACCCCCTGCACTACACACACCACTGCACTACCCTAAACCCTATAACACTACCCCCTACACTACACACACACCACTGCACTACCCTAAACCCTAAAACACTACCCCCAGCACGACCCCTTATACTACACAAACACCACTGCACTACCCTAAACCCTAAAACACTCCCCACAGCATGACCCCCTAAACTACACAAACACCACTGCACTACCCTAAACCATAAATCTACCCCCAGCATGACCCCCTACACTACCCAAACACCACTGCACTACCCTAAACCCTAAAACGCAACCCCAGCATGACCCCCTACACTACCCAAACACTGCATGAACCCCTACACTACCCAAACACCACTGCACTACCCTAAACACTAAAACCTAAACCCTAAAACACTACCCCCAGCACTACCCTCTACACTACACACCACTACACCACTGCACTACCCTAAACCGTAAAACACGACCCCCTACACTACAAAAAAATCACTGCACTACCCTAAACCCTAAAACACTACCCTCAGCCTGACCCCCTGCACTACACACACCACTGCACTACCCTAAAACACTACCCCCTACACTACACAAACACCACTGCACTACCCTAAACCCTAAAACACTACCCCCAGCATGACCCCTTATACTACACAAACACCACTGCACTACCCTAAACCCTAAAACACTCCCCACAGCATGACCCCCTAAACTACACAAACACCACTGCTCTACCCTAAACCCTAAAACACTACCCCCAGCATGACCCCCTACACTACACATACATCACTGCACTACCCTAAACCATAAATCTACACCCAGCATGACCCCCTACACTACACTAACACCACTGCACTACCCTAAACCCTAAAACACTATCCCCAGCATGACCCCCTACACTACCCAAACACCACTGCACTACCCTAAACCCTAAAACACTACCCCCAGCACTACCCCCTATACACCCTAAAACACTACCCCCAGCACTACCCCCTATACTACCCAAACACCACTGCACTACCCTAAACCCTAAAACACTACCCCCAGCACGACCCCCTACACTACACAAGCACCACTGCACTACCCTAAACCATAAAACACTACCACCAGCATGACTCCCTACACTACCCAAACTCCACTGCACTACCCTACACTAAACCCTAAATCTACCCCCAGCATAACCCCCTACGCTACACAAACACCACTGCACTTACCTAAACCTTAAAACACTACCCCAAGCACGACCCCCTACACTACACAAACACCACTGTACTACCCTAAACCATAGCACACTACCCCCAGAATGACCCAAACACAACTGCACTACCCTAAAGCCAAAAACACTACCCCCAGCATGACCCCCTACACTACCCAAACACCACTGCACTACCCTAAACCCTAAAACACGACCCCCTACACTACAAAAAAATCACTGCACTACCCTAAACCCTAAAACACTACCCTCAGCATGACCCCCTGCACTACACACACCACTGCACTACCCTAAACCCTAAAACACTACCCCCTACACTACCCAAGCACCACTGCACTTGCCTACACCCTAAAACACTACTCCCAGCACGACTCTCTACACTACACAAACACCACTGCACTGCCGTAAACCCTAAAACACTACCCCCAGCATGACCCCCTACACTACACAAACACCACTGCTCTACCCTAAACCCTAAAACACAACCCAAGCACGAACCCCTACACTACACAAACACCACTGTACTACCCTAAACCATAAAACACTACCCCCAGCACGACCCAAACACAACTGCACTACCCTAAACCCAAAACCACTACCCCATCACGACCCCCTACACTACCCAAACACCACTGCACTCCCCTAAACCCTAAAACACTAATTCCTGCACTACACAAACACCACTGCACTACCCTAAACCCAAAACCGCTACCCCCATCACGACCCCCTACACTACCCAAACACCACTGCACTACCCTAAACTATAAAACACTAACCCCTGCACTACACAAACACCACTGCACTACCCTAAACCCTAAAACACTACCCTCAGCACGACCCCCTACACTACCCAAACATAACTGCACTACCCTAAACCCTAAAACACTACCCCAAGCACGACCCCCTACACTACACAAACACCACTGTACTACCCTAAACCATAGCACACTACCCTCAGCACGACCCCCTACACTACACAAGCAGCACTGCACTACCCTAAACCCTAAAACACTACCCCCAGCACGGCACCATACACTACCCAAACATAACTGCACTACCCTAAACCCTAAAACACTACCCCAAGCACGACCCCCTACACTACACAAACACCACTGCACTACCCTAAACCCAAAAACAATACCCCCAGCATGACCCCCTACACTACCCAAACACCACTGCACTACCCTAAACCGTAAAACACGACCCCCTACACTACAAAAAAATCACTGCACTACCCTAAACCCTAAAACACTACCCTCAGCATGACCCCCTGCACTACACACACCACTGCTCTACCCTAAACCCTATAACACTACCCCCTACACTACACACACACCACTGCACTACCCTAAACCCTAAAACACTACCCCCAGCACGACCCCTTATACTACACAAACACCACTGCACTACCCTAAACCCTAAAACACTCCCCACAGCATGACCCCCTAAACTACACAAACACCACTGCTCTACCCTAAACCCTAAAACACTATCCCCAGCATGACCCCCTACACTACCCAAACACCACTGCACTACCCTAAACCCTAAAACACTACCCCCAGCACTACCCCCTATACACCCTAAAACACTACCCCCAGCACTACCCCTATACTACCCAAACACCACTGCACTACCCTAAACCCTAAAACACTACCACCAGCATGACTCCCTACACTACCCAAACTCCACTGCACTACCCTACACTAAACCCTAAATCTACCCCCAGCATAACCCCCTACGCTACACAAACACCACTGCACTTACCTTAACCCTAAAACACTACCCCAAGCACGACCCCCTACACTACACAAACACCACTGTACTACCCTAAACCATAGCACACTACCCCCAGAATGACCCAAACACAACTGCACTACCCTAAACCCAAAAACACTACCCCCAGCATGACCCCCTACACTACCCAAACACCACTGCACTACCCTAAACCCTAAAACACGACCCCCTACACTACAAAAAAATCACTGCACTACCCTAAACCCTAAAACACTACCCTCAGCATGACCCCCTGCACTACACACACCACTTCACTACCCTAAACCCTAAAACACTACCCCCTACACTACACAAACACCACTGCACTACCCTAAACCCTAAAACACTACCCCCAGCACAACCCCTTATACTACACAAACACCACTGCACTACCCTAAACCCTAAAACACTACCCCAGCACGACCCCCTACACTACCCAAGCACCACTGCACTAGCCTACACCCTAAAACACTACTCCCAGCACAACTCTCTAAACTACACAAACACCACTGCACTACCGTAAACCCTAAAACACTACCCCCAGCATGACCCCCTACACTACACAAACACCACTGCTCTACCCTAAACCCTAAAACACTACTCAAGCACGACCCCCTACACTACAGAAACACCACTGTACTACCCTAAACCATAAAACACTACCCCCAGCACGACCCAAACACAACTGCACTACCCTAAACCCAAAACCACTACCCCATTACGACCCCCTACACTACCCAAACACCACTGCACTCCCCTAAACCCTAAAACACTAACCCCTGCACTACACAAACACCACTGCACTACCCTAAACCCAAAACCGCTACCCCCATCACGACCCCCTACACTACCCAAACACCACTGCACTACCCTAAACTCTAAAACACTAACCCCTGCACTACACAAACACCACTGCACTACCCTAAATCCTAAAACACTACCCTCAGCACGACCCCCTACACTACTCAAGCAGCACTGCACTACCCTAAACCCTAAAACACTACCCCCAGCACGGCACCATACACTACCCAAACATAACTGCACTACCCTAAACCCTAAAACACTACCCCAAGCACGACCCCCTACACTACACAAACACCACTGTACTACCCTAAACCATAGCACACTACCCCCAGAATGACCCAAACACAACTGCACTACCCTAAACCCAAAAACACTACCCCCAGCATGACCCCCTACACTACCCAAACACCACTGCACTACCCTAAACCGTAAAACACGACCCCCTACACTACAAAAAAATCACTGCACTACCCTAAACCCTAAAACACTACCCTCAGCATGACCCCCTGCACTACACACACCACTGCACTACCCTAAACCCTAAAACACTACCCCCTACACTACACACACACCACTGCACTACCCTAAACCCTAAAACACTACCCCCAGCACGACCCCTTATACTACACAAACACCACTGCACTACCCTAAACCCTAAAACACTCCCCACAGCATGACCCCCTAAACTACACAAACACCACTGCTCTACCCTAAACCCTAAAACACTACCCCCAGCATGACCCCCTACACTACACATACATCACTGCACTACCCTAAACCATAAATCTACACCCAGCATGACCCCCTACACTACACTAACACCACTGCACTACCCTAAACCCTAAAACACTATCCCCAGCATGACCCCCTACACTACCCAAACACCACTGCACTACCCTAAACCCTAAAACACTACCCCCAGCACTACCCCCTATACACCCTAAAACACTACCCCCAGCACTACCCCCTATACTACCCAAACACCACTGCACTACCCTAAACCCTAAAACACTACCACCAGCATGACTCCCTACACTACCCAAACTCCACTGCACTACCCTACACTAAACCCTAAATCTATCCCCAGCATAACCCCCTACGCTACACAAACACCACTGCACTTACCTTAACCCTAAAACACTACCCCAAGCACGACCCCCTACACTACATAAACACCACTGTACTACCCTAAACCATAGCACACTACCCCCAGAATGACCCAAACACAACTGCACTACCCTAAACCCAAAAACACTACCCCCAGCATGACCCCCTACACTACCCAAACACCACTGCACTACCCTAAACCCTAAAACACGACCCCCTACACTACAAAAAAATCACTGCACTACCCTAAACCCTAAAACACTACCCTCAGCATGACCCCCTGCACTACACACACCACTGCACTACCCTAAACCCTAAAACACTACCCCCTACACTACACAAACACCACTGCACTACCCTAAACCCTAAAGCACTACCCCCAGCACAACCCCTTATACTACACAAACACCACTGCACTACCCTAAACCCTAAAACACTACCCCAGCACGACCCCCTACACTACCCAAGCACCACTGCACTAGCCTACACCCTCAAACACTACTCCCAGCACGACTCTCTACACTACACAAACACCACTGCACTACCGTAAACCCTAAAACACTACCCCCAGCATGACCCCCTACACTACACAAACACCACTGCTCTACCCTAAACCCTAAAACACTACCTAAGCACGACCCCCTACACTACACAAACACCACTGTACTACCCTAAACCATAAAACACTACCCCCAGCACGACCCAAACACAACTGCACTACCCTAAACCCAAAACCACTACCCCATCACGACCCCCTACACTACCCAAACACCACTGCACTCCCCTAAACCGTAAAACACTAACCCCTGCACTACACAAACACCACTGCACTACCCTAAACCCAAAACCGCTACCCCCATCACGACCCCCTACACTACCCAAACACCACTGCACTACCCTAAACTCTAAAACACTAACCCCTGCACTACACAAACACCACTGCACTACCCTAAACCCTAAAACACTACCCTCAGCACAACCCCCTACACTACACAAGCAGCACTGCACTACCCTAAACCCTAAAACACTACCCCCAGCACGGCACCATACACTACCCAAACATAACTGCACTACCCTAAACCCTAAAATACTACCCCCAGCACGACTCCCTACACTACCCAAACACCACTGCACTACACTAAACCCTAAATCTACCCCCAGCATGACCCCCTCATAACACAAACACCACTGCACTACCCTAAACCATAAATCTACCCCCAGCATGATCCCCTATACTACCCAAACACACCATGCACTACCCTATACCCTAAAACATGACCCCCTACACTACACATACACCACTGCACTACCCTAAACCCTAAAACACTCCCCACAGCATGACCCCCTAAACTACAAAAACACCACTGCTCTACCCTAAACCCTAAAACACTACCCCCAGCATGACCCCCTACACTACACATACATCACTGACTACCCTAAACCATAAATCTACACTCAGCATGACACCCTACACTACACTAACACCACTGCACTACCCTAAACCCTAAAACACTATCCCCAGCATGACCCCCTACACTACCCAAACACCACTGCACTACCCTAAAACACTACCTCCAGCACGACCCCCTATACACCCTAAAACACTACCCCCAGCACTACCCCCTATACTACCCAAACACCACTGCACTACCCTAAACCCTAAAACACTACCCCAGCACGACCCCCTACACTACACAAGCACCACTGCACTACCCTAAACCCTAAAACACTACCACCAGCACGACCCCAACACTACAAAAATACCACTGCACTACCCTAAAACACTACCCACAGCATGACCCCCTAAACTACACAAAAACCACTGCTCTACCCTAAACCCTAAAACATTACCCCCAGAATGACCCCCTACACTACACATACACCACTGCACTACCCTAAACCATAAATCTACACCCAGCATGACCCCCTACACTATCCAAACACCACTGTACTACCCTAAAACACTACCCCTGCATGAACCCCTGCACTACCCTAAACCCTAAAACACTACCCCCAGCATGAACCCCTGCACTACACTACCCTAAACCCTAAAACACTACCACCAGTACGACCCCCTTCACTGCACAAGCAGCACTGCACTACCCTAAACCCTAAAACACTACCCCCAGCACGACACCATACACTACCAAAACATAACTGCACTACCCTAAACCCTAAAAGACTACCACCAGTACAACTCCCTACACTACCCAAACACCACTGCACTACCCTAAACCCTAATTCTACCCCATCACAACCCCTTAGACTACACAAACACCCCTGCACTACCCTAAACCCTAGAACACTACCCCAAGCATGACCTCCTACACTACACAAACATCACTGTACTACCTCAAACCATAGAACACTACCCCCAGAATGACCCAAACACAACTGCACTACCCTAAACCCAAAAAAACTACCCCCAGCATGACCCCCTACACTACCCAAACACCACTGCACTAGCCTAAACCCTAACACACGACCCCCTACACTACAAAAAAATCACTGCACTACCCTAAACCCTAAAACATTACCCTCAGCATGACCCCCTGCACTACACACACCACTGCACTACCCTAAACCCTATAACACTACCCCCTACACTACAAAAACTCCACTGCACTTCCCTAAACCCTAAAACACTACCCCCAGCATGACCCCTTATACTACACAAACACCACTGCACTACCCTAAACCCTAAAACACTACCCCAGCACGACCCCTACACTACCCAAGCACCACTGCACTACCCTACACCCTAAAACACTACTCCCAGCACGACACCATACACTACCAAAACATAACTGCACTACCCTAAACCCTAAAAGACTACCACCAGCACAACTCCCTACACTACCAAAACACCACTTCACTACCCTAAACCCTAATTCTACCCCATCACAACCCCTTAGACTACACAAACACCCCTGCACTACCCTAAACCCTAATTCTACCCCATCACAACCCCTTAGACTACACAAACACCCCTGCACTACCCTAAACCCTAGAACACTACCCCAGAACGACCCCCTACACTACAAAAATACCACTGCGTTGCCTTAAACCCTAAAACACTACCCACAGCATGACCCCAACACTACAAAAACACCACTGCACTACCCTAAAACACTACCCCCAGGATGACCCTCTGCACTACACAAACGACTGCAATACCCTAAACCCTAAAAAACTACCTCAAGCACTACCCCCTACAGTACCGAAACACCACTGCACTACCCTAAACCCTAAAACACTACCCCAGCACGACCCCCTACACTACACAAACACCACTGCACTACCCTAAACCCTAAAACACTACCCCAGCACTACCCCTACACTACCCAAACACCACTGCACTACCCTAAACCCTACAACACTACCTCCAGCACGACCCCCAACACTACACAAACACCACTGCACTATCCTAAAACACTACCACCAGCACGAACCCCTGCACTACCCAAACACCACTGCACTACCCTAAACCCTAAAACACTACCCAGAGCATGACCCCCTACACTACACAAACACCACTGCACTACCCTAAACCCTAAAACACTACCCCCAGCATGACCCACTACAATACCCAAACACCACTGCACTACCCTAAAACACTATCCCCAGCATGACCCCCTACACTATGCAAACACCACTGCACTACCCTAAACCATAAATCTACCCCCAGCATGACCCCCTACACTACCCAAACACCACTGCACTACCCTAAACCCTAAAACGCAACCCCAGCATGACCCCCTACACTACCCAAACACCGCATGAACCCCTACACTACCCAAACACCACTGCACTACCCTAAACACTAAAACCTAAACCCTAAAACACTACCCCCAGCACTACCCTCTACACTACACACCACTACACCACTGCACTACCCTAAACCGTAAAACACGACCCCCTACACTACAAAAAAATCACTGCACTACCCTAAACCCTAAAACACTACCCTCAGCATGACCCCCTGCACTACACACACCACTGCACTACCCTAAACCCTAAAACACTACCCCCTACACTACACAAACACCACTGCACTACCCTAAACCCTAAAACACTACCCCCAGCATGACCCCTTATACTACACAAACACCACTGCACTACCCTAAACCCTAAAACACTCCCCACAGCATGACCCCCTAAACTACACAAACACCACTGCTCTACCCTAAACCCTAAAACACTACCCCCAGCATGACCCCCTACACTACACATACATCACTGCACTACCCTAAACCATAATTCTACACCCGGCATGACCCCCTACACTACACTAACACCACTGCACTACCCTAAACCCTAAAACACTATCCCCAGCATGACCCCCTACACTACCCAAACACCACTGCACTACCCTAAAGCCTAAAACACTACCCCCAGCACTACCCCCTATACACCCTAAAACACTACCCCCAGCACTACCCTCTATACTACCCAAACACCACTGCACTACCCTAAACCCTAAAACACTACCCCCAGCACGACCCCCTACACTACACAAGCACCACTGCACTACCCTAAACCCTAAAACACTACCACCAGCATGACTCCCTACACTACCCAAACTCCACTGCACTACCCTACACTAAACCCTAAATCTACCCCCAGCATAACCCCCTACGCTACACAAACACCACTGCACTTACCTAAACCCTAAAACACTACCCCAAGCACGACCCCCTACACTACACAAACACCACTGTACTACCCTAAACTATAGCACACTACCCCCAGAATGACGCAAACACAACTGCACTACCCTAAACCCAAAAACACTACCCCCAGCATGACCCCCTACACTACCCAAACACCACTGCACTACCCTAAACCCTAAAACACGACCCCCTACACTGCAAAAAAATCACTGCACTACCCTAAACCCTAAAACACTACCCTCAGCATGACCCCCTGCACTACACACACCACTGCACTACCCTAAACCCTAAAACACTACCCCCTACACTACACAAACACCACTGCACTACCCTAAACCCTAAAACACTACCCCCAGCACAACCCCTTATACTACACAAACACCACTGCACTACCCTAAACCCTAAAACACTACCCCAGCACGACCCCCTACACTACCCAAGCACCACTGCACTAGCCTACACCCTAAAACACTACTCCCAGCACGACTCTCTACACTACACAAACACCACTGCACTACCGTAAACCCTAAAACACTACCCCCAGCATGACCCCCTACACTACACAAACACCACTGCTCTACCCTAAACCCTAAAACACTACCCAAGCACGACCCCCTACACTACACAAACACCACTGTACTACCCTAAACCATAAAACACTACCCCCAGCACGACCCAAACACAACGGCACTACCCTAAACCCAAAACCACTACCCCATCACGACCCCCTACTCTACCCAAACACCACTGCACTCCCCTAAACCCTAAAACACTAACCCCTGCACTACACAAACACCACTGCACTACCCTAAACCCAAAACCGCTACCCCCATCATGACCCCCTACACTACCCAAACACCACTGCACTACCCTAAACTCTAAAACACTAACCCCTGCACTACACAAACACCACTGCACTACCCTAAACCCTAAAACACTACCCTCAGCACGTCCCCCTACACTACACAAGCAGCACAGCACTACCCTAAACCCTAAAACACTACCCCCAGCACGGCACCATACACTACCCAAACATAACTGCACTACCCTAAACCCTAAAATACTACCCCCAGCACGACTCCCTACACTACCCAAACACCACTGCACTACACTAAACCCTAAATCTACCCCCAGCATGACCCCCTCATAACACAAACACCACTGCACTACCCTAAACCATAAATCTACCCCCAGCATGACCCCCTACACTACCCAAACACCACTACCCTAAACCCTAAAACACTACCCCCAGCATGATCCCCTATACTACCCAAACACACCATGCACTACCCTATACCCTAAAACATGACCCCCTACACTACACATACACCACTGCACTACCCTAAACCCTAAAACACTCCCCACAGCATGACCCCCTAAACTACAAAAACACCACTGCTCTACCCTAAACCCTAAAACACTACCCCCAGCATGACCCCCTACACTACACATACATCACTGCACTACCCTAAGCCATAAATCTACACCCAGCATGACACCCTACACTACACTAACACCACTGCACTACCCTAAACCCTAAAACACTATCCCCAGCATGACCCCCTACACTACCCAAACACCACTGCACTACCCTAAAACACTACCTCCAGCACGACCCCCTATACACCCTAAAACACTACCCCCAGCACTACCCCCTATACTACCCAAACACCACTGCACTACCCTAAACCCTAAAACACTACCCCCAGCACGACCCCCTACACTACACAAGCACCACTGCACTACCCTAAACCCTAAAACACTACCACCAGCATGACTCCCTACACTACCCAAACTCCACTGCACTACCCTACACTAAACCCTAAATCTACCCCCAGCATAACCCCCTACGCTACACAAACACCACTGCACTTACCTAAACCCTAAAACACTACCCCAAGCACGACCCCCTACACTACACAAACACCACTGTACTACCCTAAACCATAGCACACTACCCCCAGAATGACCCAAACACAACTGCACTACCCTAAACCCAAAAACACTACCCCCAGCATGACCCCCTACACTACCCAAACACCACTGCACAACCCTAAACCGTAAAACACGACGCCCTACACTACAAAAAAATCACTGCACTACCCTAAACCCTAAAACACTACCCTCAGCATGACCCCCTGCACTACACACACCACTGCACTACCCTAAACCCTAAAACACTACCCCCTACACTACACACACACCACTGCTCTACCCTAAACCCTAAAACACTACCCCCAGCACGACCCCTTATACTACACAAACACCACTGCACTACCCTAAACCCTAAAACACTCCCCACAGCATGACCCCCTAAACTACACAAACACCACTGCTCTACCCTAAACCCTAAAACACTACCCCCAGCATGACCCCCTACACTACTCATACATCACTGCACTACCCTAAACCATAAATCTACACCCAGCATGACCCCCTACACTACACTAACACCACTGCACTACCCTAAACCCTAAAACACTATCCCCAGCATGACCCCCTACACTACCCAAACACCACTGCACTACCCTAAACCCTAAAACACTACCCCCAGCACTACCCCTATACACCCTAAAACACTACCCCCAGCACTACCCCCTATACTACCCAAACACCACTGCACTACCCTAAACCCTAAAACACTACCACCGGCATGACTCCCTACACTACCCAAACTCCACTGCACTACCCTACACTAAACCCTAAATCTACCCCCAGCATAACCCCCTATGCTACACAAACACCACTGCACTTACCTTAACCCTAAAACACTACCCCAAGCACGACCCCCTACACTACACAAACACCACTGTACTACCCTAAACCATAGCACACTACCCCCAGAATGACCCAAACACAACTGCACTACCCTAAACCCACAAACACTACCCCCAGCATGACCCCCTACACTACCCAAACACCACTGCACTACCCTAAACCCTAAAACACGACCCCCTACACTACAAAAAAATCACTGCACTACCCTAAACCACTACCCTGAGCATGACCCCCTGCACTACACACACCACTGCACTACCCTAAACCCTAAAACACTACCCCCTACACTACACAAACACCACTGCACTACCCTAAACCCTAAAACACTACCCCCAGCACAACCCCTTATACTACACAAACACCACTGCACTACCCTAAACCCTAAAACACTACCCCAGCACGACCCCCTACACTACCCAAGCACCACTGCACTACCCTACTCCCTAAAACACTACTCCCAGCACGACTCTCTACACTACACAAACACCACTGCACTACCGTAAACCCTAAAACACTACCCCCAGCATGACTCCCTACAATACCCAAACACTACTGCAGTACACTAAACCCTAAATCTACCCCCAGCATGACCTCCCACACTACACAAACACCATTGCACTACCCTAAACCCTAAAACACTAAGCCAGCACGACCCCTACACTACCCAAACACCACTACACTACCCTAAACCCTAAAACACTAACCCCAGCATGACCCCCTACACTACCCATACACCACTGCACTACTCTATACCCTAAAACATGACCCCCTACACTATACAAACACCACTGCACTACCCTAAACCCTAAAACAATACCCACAGCGTGACCCCCACACTCCACTAACACCACTGCACTACCCTAATCCCTAAAACACTTCCCTCTACACAAACACCACTGCACTACCCTACACCGTAAAACACTACCCCTAGCATGACCCTCTACACTACACAAACACCACTGCACTACCCTAAACCCTAAAACACTATCCCCAGCATGACCCCCTACACTACCCAAACACCACTGCACTATCCAAAACCCTAAAACACTACCTCCAGCATGACACCCTTCACTATACAAACACCACTGCACTACCCTAATCCCTAAAATACTCCCCCAGCATGACCCCCTCACAAAACAAACACCACTGCACTACCCTAAACCCTAAATCTACCCCCAGCATGACCCCCTACACTACCCAAACACCACTGCACTACCCTAAACCCTAAAACACTACCCCCAGCATGACCCCCTACACTACACAAACACCATTGCTCTACCCTAAATCCTAAAACACTACCCAAGCACGCCCCCCTACACTACACAAACACCACTGTACTACCCTAAACCATAAAACACTACCCCCAGCACGACCCAAACACAACTGCACTACCCTAAACCCAAAACCACTACCACATCACGACCCCCTACACTACCCAAACACCACTGCACTCCCCTAAACCCTAAAACACTAACCCCTGCACAACACAGACACCACTGCACTACCCTAAACCCAAAACCGCTACCCCCATCACGACCCCCTACACTATACAAACACCACTGCACTACCCTAAACCCTAAAACACTAACCCCTGCACTACACAAACACCACTGCACTACCCTAAACCCTAAAACACTACCCTCAGCATGACCCCCTACACTACACAAGCAGCACTGCACTACCCTAAACCCTAAAACACTACCCCAGCACGACACCATACACTATCCAAACACCACTGCACTACACTAAACCCTAAATCTACCCCCAGCATTCCCCTCATAACACAAACCCCACTGCACTACCCTAAACCATAAATCTACCCCCAGCATGACCCCCTACACTACCCAAACACCACTGCACTACCCTAAACCCTAAAACACTACCCCCAGCATGATCCCCTATACTACCCAAACACCACATGCACTACCCTATACCCTAAAACATGACCCCTTACACTACACATACACCACTGCACTACCCTAAACCCTAAAACACTACCCACAGCATGACCCCCTAAACTACACAAAAACCACTGCTCTACCCTAAACCCTAAAACATTACCCCCAGAATGACCCCCTACACTACACATACACCACTGCACTACCCTAAACCATAAATCTACACCCAGCATGACCCCCTACACTATCCAAACACCACTGTACTACCCTAAACCCTAAAACACTACCCCCAGCATGAACCCCTGCACTACCCTAAACCCTAAAACACTACCCCCAGCATGAACCCCTGCACTACACTACCCTAAACCCTAAAACACTACCACCAGTACGACCCCCTTCACTGCACAAGCAGCACTGCACTACCCTAAACCCTAAAACACTACCCCCAGCACGACACCATACACTACCAAAACATAACTGCACTACCCTAAACCCTAAAAGACTACCACCAGTACAACTCCCTACACTACCCAAACACCACTGCACTACCCTAAACCCTAATTCTACCCCATCACAACCCCTTAGACTACACAAACACCCCTGCACTACCCTAAACCCTAGAACACTACCCCAAGCACGACCTCCTACACTACACAAACATCACTGTACTACCTCAAACCATAGCACACTACCCCCAGAATGACCCAAACACAACTGCACTACCCTAAACCCAAAAAAACTACCCCCAGCATGACCCCCTACACTACCCAAACGCCACTGCACTACCCTAAACCCTAACACACGACCCCCTACACTACAAAAAAAATCACTGCACTACCCTAAACCCTAAAACATTACCCTCAGCATGACCCCCTGCACTACACACACCACTGCACTACCCTAATCCCTAAAACACTACCCCCTACACTACAAAAACACCACTGCACTTCCCTAAACCTTAAAACACTACCCCCAGCATGACCCCTTATTCTACACAAACACCACTGCACTACCCTAAACCCTAAAACACTACCCCAGCACGACCCCTACACTACCCAAGCACCACTGCACTACCCTACACCCTAAAACACTACTCCCAGCACGACACCATACACTACCAAAACATAACTGCACTACCCTAAACCCTAAAAGACTACCACCAGCACAACTCCCTACACTACCAAAACACCACTTCACTACCCTAAACCCTAATTCTACCCCATCACAACCCCTTAGACTACACAAACACCCCTGCACTACCCTAAACCCTAGAACACTACCCCAGAACGACCCCCTACACTACAAAAATACCACTGCGTTGCCTTAAACCCTTAAACACTACCCACAGCATGACCCCAACACTACAAAAACACCACTGCACTACCCTAAAACACTACCCCCAGGATGACCCTCTGCACTACACAAACGACTGCAATACCCTAAACCCTAAAAAACTACCTCAAGCACTACCCCCTACATTACCGAAACACCACTGCACTACCCTAAACCCTAAAACACTACCCCAGCACGACCCCCTACACTACACAAACACCACTGCACTACCCTAAACCCTAAAACACTACCCCAGCACTACCCCTACACTACCCAAACACCACTGCACTACCCTAAACCCTACAACACTACCTCCAGCACGACCCCCAACACTACACAAACACCACTGCACTATCCTAAAACACTACCACCAGCACGAACCCCTGCACTACCCAAACACCACTGCACTACCCTAAACCCTAAAACACTAACCCCAGCATGTTCCCCTACACTACACATACACCACTGCACTACCCTAAACCCTAAAACACTACCCAGAGCATGACCCCCTACACGACACAAACACCACTGCACTACCCTAAACCCTAAAACACTACCCCCAGCATGACCCACTACAATACCCAAACACCACTGCACTACCCTACAACACTATCCCCAGCATGACCCCCTACACTATGCAAACACCACTGCACTACCCTAAACCATAAATCTACCCCCAGCATGACCCCCTACACTACCCAAACACCACTGCACTACCCTAAACCCTAAAACGCAACCCCAGCATGACCCCCTACACTACCCAAACACCGCATGAACCCCTACACTACCCAAACACCACTGCACTACCCTAAACACTAAAACCTAAACCCTAAAACACTACCCCCAGCACTACCCTCTACACTACACAAACACCACTGCACTACCCTAAACCCTAAAACACTACCCCAGCACTGCCCCCTACACTACACAAACACCACTGCACTACCATAATCCCTAAAACACTACCCCCAGCACCACCCCCTACACTACACGAACACCACCGCACTACCCTAAATCCTAAAACACTACCCCCAGCATGACTCCCTACACTACCCAAACACCACTGCACTACCCTAAACCCTAACACACTACCCCAGCACGACCCCCTACACTACCCATATACCACTGCACTACCCTAAACCCTAAAGCACTACCCCCAGCATGACCCCCTACACTACTGCACTACACTAAACCCCAAAACACCTCCCCTGCATCACCCCCTACACTACCCAAACACCACTGCACTACCCTAAACCCTAGAAAAGAAACCCCCACCACATGCCCAATTCCCTTACCTCTCACTGCTCGTGGTTCCTCTCTCTTTGTGGTTCCTGCTTTACGTTGTCTCTGAGGGCCGGTGCATGTCGTTGTGAGGAAATGGAACAGCCTCTGTTTCCTTACCACTGCACTACCCTAAACACTAAAACACTACCCACACCATGGCCCCTACACTACACAAACACCACTGCTCTACCCTAAACCCTAAAACACTACCCCCAGCATGACCCCCTACACTACACATATACCACTGCACTACCCTAAACCATAAATCTACACCCAGCATGACCCCCTACACTACCCAAACACCACTGTACTACCCTAAACCCTAAAACACTAAAACACTACCCCCAGCATGAACCCCTACACTACCCTAAACCCTAAAACACTACCCCCAGCATGAACCCCTACACTACCCTAAACCCTAAAACACTACCCCCAGCATGACCCCCTACACTACACAAGCAGCACTGCCCTACCCTAAACCGTAAAACACTACCCCCAGCACGACACCATACACTAACCAAACATAACTGCACTACCCTAAACCCTAAAAGACTACCACCAGCACGACTCCCTGCACTACCCAAACACCACTGCACTACCCTAAACCCTAAATCTACCCCATCACAACCCCTTAGACTACACAAACACCACTGCACTACCCTAAACCCTAAAACACAACCCCCAGAACGACCCCTACACTACAAAAACACCACTGCACTGCCTTAAAGCCTTAAACACTACCTCCAGCACGACCCCCAACACTACAAAAACACCACTGCACTACCCTAAAACACTAACCCCAGCACGACCCTCTGCACTACACAAACGAGTGCACTACCCTAAAACCTAAAACACTATCTCAAGCACTACCCCCTACACTACCGAAACACCACTGCACTACCCTAAACCCTAAAACACTACCCCAGCACGACCCCCTACACTACACAAACACCACTGCACTACCCTAAACCCTAAAACACTACCCCAGCACTACCCCTACACCACCCAAACACCACTGCACTACCCTAAACCCTACAACACTACCTCCAGCACGACCCCCAACACTACACAAACACCACTGCACTATCCTAAAACACTGCCCCCAGCACGAACCCCTACACTACCCAAACACCACTGCACTACCCTAAACCCTAAAACACTAACCCCAGCATGATCCCCATACACAACACATACACCACTGCACTACCCTAAACCCTAAAATACTACCCCCAGCACGACTCCCTACACTACCCAAACACCACTGCACTACACTAAACCCTAAATCTACCCCCAGCATTCCCCTCATAACACAAACCCCACTGCACTACCCTAAACCATAAATCTACCCCCAGCATGACCCCCTACACTACCCAAACACCACTGCACTACCCTAAACCCTAAAACACTACCCCCAGCATGATCCCCTATACTACCCAAACACCACATGCACTACCCTATACCCTAAAACATGACCCCTTACACTACACATACACCACTGCACTACCCTAAACCCTAAAACACTACCCACAGCATGACCCCCTAAACTACACAAAAACCACTGCTCTACCCTAAACCCTAAAACATTACCCCCAGAATGACCCCCTACACTACACATACACCACTGCACTACCCTAAACCATAAATCTACACCCAGCATGACCCCCTACACTATCCAAACACCACTGTACTACCCTAAACCCTAAAACACTACCCCCAGCATGAACCCCTGCACTACCCTAAACCCTAAAACACTACCCCCAGCATGAACCCCTGCACTACACTACCCTAAACCCTAAAACACTACCACCAGTACGACCCCCTTCACTGCACAAGCAGCACTGCACTACCCTAAACCCTAAAACACTACCCCCAGCACGACACCATACACTACCAAAACATAACTGCACTACCCTAAACCCTAAAAGACTACCACCAGTACAACTCCCTACACTACCCAAACACCACTGCACTACCCTAAACCCTAATTCTACCCCATCACAACCCCTTAGACTACACAAACACCCCTGCACTACCCTAAACCCTAGAACACTACCCCAAGCACGACCTCCTACACTACACAAACATCACTGTACTACCTCAAACCATAGCACACTACCCCCAGAATGACCCAAACACAACTGCACTACCCTAAACCCAAAAAAACTACCCCCAGCATGACCCCCTACACTACCCAAACGCCACTGCACTACCCTAAACCCTAACACACGACCCCCTACACTACAAAAAAATCACTGCACTACCCTAAACCCTAAAACATTACCCTCAGCATGACCCCCTGCACTACACACACCACTGCACTACCCTAATCCCTAAAACACTACCCCCTACACTACAAAAACACCACTGCACTTCCCTAAACCTTAAAACACTACCCCCAGCATGACCCCTTATACTACACAAACACCACTGCACTACCCTAAACCCTAAAACACTACCCCAGCACGACCCCTACACTACCCAAGCACCACTGCACTACCCTACACCCTAAAACACTACTCCCAGCACGACACCATACACTACCAAAACATAACTGCACTACCCTAAACCCTAAAAGACTACCACCAGCACAACTCCCTACACTACCAAAACACCACTTCACTACCCTAAACCCTAATTCTACCCCATCACAACCCCTTAGACTACACAAACACCCCTGCACTACCCTAAACCCTAGAACACTACCCCAGAACGACCCCCTACACTACAAAAATACCACTGCGTTGCCTTAAACCCTTAAACACTACCCACAGCATGACCCCAACACTACAAAAACACCACTGCACTACCCTAAAACACTACCCCCAGGATGACCCTCTGCACTACACAAACAACTGCAATACCCTAAACCCTAAAAAACTACCTCAAGCACTACCCCCTACATTACCGAAACACCACTGCACTACCCTAAACCCTAAAACACTACCCCAGCACGACCCCCTACACTACACAAACACCACTGCACTACCCTAAACCCTAAAACACTACCCCAGCACTACCCCTACACTACCCAAACACCACTGCACTACCCTAAACCCTACAACACTACCTCCAGCATGACCCCCTACACGACACAAACACCACTGCACTACCCTAAACCCTAAAACACTACCCCCAGCATGACCCACTACAATACCCAAACACCACTGCACTACCCTACAACACTATCCCCAGCATGACCCCCTACACTATGCAAACACCTCTGCACTACCCTAAACCATAAATCTACCCCCAGCATGACCCCCTACACTACCCAAACACCACTGCACTACCCTAAACCCTAAAACGCAACCCCAGCATGACCCCCTACACTACCCAAACACCGCATGAACCCCTACACTACCCAAACACCACTGCACTACCCTAAACACTAAAACCTAAACCCTAAAACACTACCCCCAGCACTACCCTCTACACTACACAAACACCACTGCACTACCCTAAACCCTAAAACACTACCCCAGCACTGCCCCCTACACTACACAAACACCACTGCACTACCATAATCCCTAAAACACTACCCCCAGCACCACCCCCTACACTACACGAACACCACCGCACTACCCTAAATCCTAAAACACTACCCCCAGCATGACTCCCTACACTACCCAAACACCACTGCACTACCCTAAACCCTAACACACTATCCCAGCACGACCCCCTACACTACCCATATACCACTGCACTACCCTAAACCCTAAAGCACTACCCCCAGCATGACCCCCTACACTACTGCACTACACTAAACCCCAAAACACCTCCCCTGCATCACCCCCTACACTACCCAAACACCACTGCACTACCCTAAACCCTAGAAAAGAAACCCCCACCACATGCCCAATTCCCTTACCTCTCACTGCTCGTGGTTCCTCTCTCTTTGTGGTTCCTGCTTTACGTTGTCTCTGAGGGCCGGTGCATGTCGTTGTGAGGAAATGGAACAGCCTCTGTTTCCTTACCACTGCACTACCCTAAACACTAAAACACTACCCACACCATGGCCCCTACACTACACAAACACCACTGCTCTACCCTAAACCCTAAAACACTACCCCCAGCATGACCCCCTACACTACACATATACCACTGCACTACCCTAAACCATAAATCTACACCCAGCATGACCCCCTACACTACCCAAACACCACTGTACTACCCTAAACCCTAAAACACTAAAACACTACCCCCAGCATGAACCCCTACACTACCCTAAACCCTAAAACACTACCCCCAGCATGAACCCCTACACTACCCTAAACCCTAAAACACTACCCCCAGCATGACCCCCTACACTACACAAGCAGCACTGCCCTACCCTAAACCGTAAAACACTACCCCCAGCACGACACCATACACTAACCAAACATAACTGCACTACCCTAAACCCTAAAAGACTACCACCAGCACGACTCCCTGCACTACCCAAACACCACTGCACTACCCTAAACCCTAAATCTACCCCATCACAACCCCTTAGACTACACAAACACCACTGCACTACCCTAAACCCTAAAACACAACCCCCAGAACGACCCCTACACTACAAAAACACCACTGCACTGCCTTAAAGCCTTAAACACTACCTCCAGCACGACCCCCAACACTACAAAAACACCACTGCACTACCCTAAAACACTAACCCCAGCACGACCCTCTGCACTACACAAACGAGTGCACTACCCTAAAACCTAAAACACTATCTCAAGCACTACCCCCTACACTACCGAAACACCACTGCACTACCCTAAACCCTAAAACACTACCCCAGCACGACCCCCTACACTACACAAACACCACTGCACTACCCTAAACCCTAAAACACTACCCCAGCACTACCCCTACACCACCCAAACACCACTGCACTACCCTAAACCCTACAACACTACCTCCAGCACGACCCCCAACACTACACAAACACCACTGCACTATCCTAAAACACTGCCCCCAGCACGAACCCCTACACTACCCAAACACCACTGCACTACCCTAAACCCTAAAACACTAACCCCAGCATGATCCCCATACACAACACATACACCACTGCACTACCCTAAACCCTAAAACACTACCCACAGCATGACCCCCTACACTACCCAAACACCACTGCACTACCCTAAACCCTAAAACACTATCCCCAGCATGGCCCCCTACACTATACAAACACCACTGCCCTACCCTAAAACACTACCTCAGCATGATCCCCTCACAACACAAACACCACTGCACTACCCTAAACCATAAATCTACCCCCACCATGACCCCCTACACTACCCAAACACCACTGCACTACCCTAAACCCTAAAACGCAACCCCCAGCATGAACCCCTACACAACCCAAACACCGCATGAACCCCTACACTACCCAAACACCACTGCACTACCCTAAACCCTAAAACCTAAACCCTAAAACACTACCCCCTGCACTACCCTCTACACTACACAAACACCACTGCACTACCCTAAACCCTAAAACACTACCCCAGCACTGCCCCCTACACTACCCAAACACCACTGCACTACCATAAACCCTAAAACACTACCCCCAGCACAACCCCCTACACTACACAAACACCACTGCACTACCCTAAATCCTAAAACACTACCCCCAGCATGACTCCCTACACTACCCAAACACCACTGCACTACCATAAACCCTAACACACTACCCCAGCATGACCCCCTACACTACCCATATACCACTGCACTACCCTAAACCTTAAAACACTACCCCAGCATGACCCTCTACACTACTGCACTACTCTAAACCCCAAAACTCTACCCCAGCATGACCCCCTACACTACCCAAACACCACTGCACTACCCAAAACCCTAGAAAAGAAACCCCCACCACATGCCCGATCCCCTTACCTCTCACTGTTCGTGGTTCCTCTCTCCTTGTGGTTCCTGCTTTACGTTGTCTCTGAGGTCCGGTGCATGTCGTGTTGAGGAAACGGAACAACCTCTGTTTCCTTACCACTGCACTACCCTAAACCCTAAAACACTACCCACACCATGACCCCCTACTCTACACAAACACCACTGCAGTACCCTAAACCCTAAAACACTACCCCCAGAATGACCCCCTGCACTAGCCAAACACCATTGTACTACCCTAAACCCTAAAACACTACCCCCAGCATGACCCCCTACACTATACAACCACCCGTGCACTACCCTAAACCCTAAATCTACCCCCAGCATAACCCGCCACACTACCCAAACACCACTGCACTACCCTAAACCCTAAAACACTACCCCAGCATGAGCCCCTACACTACCCAAACACCACTGCACTGCCCTAAACCCTAAAACACTACCCCCAGCACAACCTCCTACACTACACAAACACCACTGCACTACCCTAAACCCTAAAACACCACCCCATCACTACTCCCTACACTATCCAAACACCACTGCACTACCCTAAACCCTAAAACACGACCCCCAGCACGACCCCCTCACAACACAAACACCACTGCACTACCCTAAACCCTAAATCTACCCCCAGCATGATTTGCCACACTACCTAAACACCACTGCGCTACCCTAAACCCTAAAACACTTGCCCAGCATGAACCCCTACACTACCCAAACACCACTGCACTGCCCTAAACCCTAAAACACTACCCCCAGCACAACCCCCTACACTACCCAAACACCACTGCACTACCCTAAACCCTAAAACACCACCCCAGCACGATTCCCTACACTACCCAAACACCACTGCACTACCCTAAACCCTAAATCTCTCCCAGCACGACCCCCTACACTACACAAACACCACTGCACTACCCTAAACCCTAAAACACTGCCCACAGCATGACCCCCTACACTACACAAGCACCACAGCACTACCCTAAACCACAACCCCAGCATGACCCCCTACACTACCCATATACCACTGCACTACCCTAAACCCTAAAACACTACCCCAGCATGACTCCCTACACTACCCAAACACCACTGCACAACCCTAAACCCTAGAAAAGAAACCCCCACCACATGCCCAATCCCCCTTACCTCTCACTGCTCGTGGTTCCTCTCTCCTCATGGTTCCAGCTTCACATCGTCTCTGAGGGGCGGTGCACGTCGTTGTGAGGAAACTGAACAGCCTCTGTTTCCTTACAACAACGTGGATCTTCTACATGTTTTTTAGAACGCATGGTCACTTACCATACATACCTTTACAACGAAATTTGTTGTAAAGGCATGTGTGGTAAATGACCATGTGTTCTAAAAAAAATGTGTAGTAATGACTTTGCGATGTACAAGGCATGCGTGGTAATGGATGTGTTGTAATGGTATCGCAAAGTAAAAAAGTCGTAACGGCTGTTTACTGATTGAAGCTGGTCCCTGTTCTTCAGTGAGTCGTTTATTTGATAAATTAGGAGGAAGGAATGTGGTTTTTTTTACCAAAAAGTGCATTCCCGGCTTTTGTATTCTGAAAGTGTCCGCGTGGCCTGGTTTCACTTCCGGTGAGAGAGTGGAAGAGTCTGTTTGGATCTAAAGGAGTTCTGTTGTTGGACGGGTCCGGCGCGACACGTCATCAGAAAACACAGTTAATGAAAAGCGTCCTCCCTGAAGTGTGGAGCAGTGCCATGAGAGGTCAACGAGTGTGCGTCCCACCGCAGTATGACCGTACCGCGTGACCCATGTGCCGCCTCCAGGGTACGGGAGGCAGAAGCGTCATCGCAGGTCCTCTTGAAGACCGTTGTAGCTCTAATTCTACATTTTGGAACTAGGGCATTTTAACCTCGTTGTTCCTGCCAGATACAAAGAGAAGATCTTGTGTTATTCAGTGCCCTCGTTACCTTTTATGTGGGTTGGGGTGCTTGTCACTTCGCTGCCCCGCCGGTGCACACGACTGGGCACCCCACCTCGTGTGCCATCTGCAGGGTCTCTGCCCTCGGATCACTGGTTTCGGTTTCTGGAGTGGCAACATAAACAGTTGCTCCCAAAGGACTAGCCTGAACATTTAGGTGAATATCCCCTGCACCAGCATTCCATTGAAATTCTATCCTAGCTCTCCCACATCGACGAGGACGTCATATTAGCACGGCTCCGCTCGCGACACCGTATGACATCATCGGAGCCATAAGAGGATCTCGTCCGCGTGCTGACGTCACATAAATACATAACCAATAAAGGCATAATGAAATAGCAACAGATCAAGCATTTCTCACTGTTGAAACATACGCATGATTAAGACATATTAAAAACATTCATGCCAAACAGTAAAAGCATCTTTTTGGTAGGAACAGGTGGACAACGGGGAGGCAGGTAGGACAGTGAGGAATCCACAATCAGATACTGTATCCACCAGAAAAAGCGTTACCTAAGGTAAGTAACTTGTTCTTCTGATGGATACTTCTGCCTGTGGATTCCTCACCTTTTGAATAGAATCCCTAAGCCGTACCTCACCCGGAGGAGGGTATCCACCTAACTAGACCAAAAAATCTTGCAAAATAGATCAAGCAAAATGGCCATCCCTCCTAACCTCCGAATCCAATAATAATCGAATAATTTTTCATCTAAATTATATTGGAAATTATACTTTAAAAATACTTTTATTAATAAATTTAGACAAACACTTTTATTTCTAATTAATATAAAGATATTTCATAATTTACAAATTACACCGAAGTCGCGACACCAGCGCGACTTTTCAAAATGACTTTCAGTATGCGCTCAGCCATCGTGTAGGGTGCGTGACTTCTGTATAATATTAAAAAAAAAAAGATTGACTATAGTTTTCCTAACTAAAAATTATTCACAATTTTTTTAATATATATATATGTATATATTCAAATAGAAGAGGTTACCGCTCCGGTGGCACGCACTCGCTGGAGGTAGGCCATTAGCAGGGCTCAACACCAACAACATCTCCCCATTCTGATGCTGCCAACGCGTTTCGGGATTGCTCCCTTCCTCTGGGCAAGTAAAGCAGGAAATAAAAGGCAAGCAGTTCAAAAGCATAGTCCCTTCTTTAATATGCGTGATGCATTACCTCGATCAAAATCAGGTGAGTAATGAGCTTTGCATGATGGGACTAGTAGTTCAACATTTGCATATCCAAGTGGATGCTGCCTTTAACTTGTTTAAAACGTTTCTCACATGGGCCCAACAATGCTGCAAGTGTCGCGCCGATAATAGTCAAGACCCCTCCAGCTCCGCATCGCAGAGCCAGTGCACAGCGGCGGACCCACTCGGGTCTTGTGGTGGTGCGAGCCGTGGCCTGGACCTGGCCACAAATATTCAAATAGAAGAGGTTGCCGCTCCGGTGGCACGCACTCGCTGGAGGTAGGCCATTAGCAGGGCTCAACACCAACAACATCTCCCCATCTTGATGCTGCCAACGCGTTTCGGGATTGCTCCCTTCCTCTGGGCAAGTAAAACAGGAAATAAAAGGCAAGCAGTTCAAAAGCATAGTCCCTTCTTTAATATGCGTGATGCATTACCTCGATCAAAATCAGGTGAGTAATGAGCTTTGCATGATGGGACTAGTAGTTCAACATTTGCATATCCAAGTGGATGCTGCCTTTAACTTGTTTAAAACGTTTCTCACATGGGCCCAACAATGCTGCAAGTGTCGCGCCGATAATAGTCAAGACCCCTCCAGCTCCGCATCGCAGAGCCAGTGCACAGCGGCGGACCCACTCGGGTCTTGTGGTGGTGCGAGCCGTGGCCTGGACCTGGCCACAAATATTCAAATAGAAGAGGTTGCCGCTCCGGTGGCACGCACTCGCTGGAGGTAGGCCATTAGCAGGGCTCAACACCAACAACATCTCCCCATCTTGATGCTGCCAACGCGTTTCGGGATTGCTCCCTTCCTCTGGGCAAGTAAAACAGGAAATAAAAGGCAAGCAGTTCAAAAGCATAGTCCCTTCTTTAATATGCGTGATGCATTACCTCGATCAAAATCAGGTGAGTAATGAGCTTTGCATGATGGGACTAGTAGTTCAACATTTGCATATCCAAGTGGATGCTGCCTTTAACTTGTTTAAAACGTTTCTCACATGGGCCCAACAATGCTGCAAGTGTTCGCGCCGATAATAGTCAAGACCCCTCCAGCTCCGCATCGCAGAGCCAGTGCACAGCGGCGGACCCACTCGGGTCTTGTGGTGGTGCCAGCCGTGGCCTGGACCTGGCCACAAATATTCAAATAGAAGAGGTTGCCGCTCCGGTGGCACGCACTCGCTGGAGGTAGGCCATTAGCAGGGCTCAACACCAACAACATCTCCCCATTCTGATGCTGCCAACGCGTGTCGGGATTGCTCCCTTCCTCTGGGCAAGTAAAACAGGAAATAAAAGGCAAGCAGTTCAAAAGCATAGTCCCTTCTTTAATATGTGTGATGCATTACCTCGATCAAAATCAGGTGAGTAATGAGCTTTGCATGATGGGACTAGTAGTTCAACATTTGCATATCCAAGTGGATGCTGCCTTTAACTTGTTTAAAACGTTTCTCACATGGGCCCAACAATGGGCCCAACAATGCTGCACTAAAAGATAATCCCAAACATAAAGTTGTTTTGTCGAAATAAGACAGAGTACGTGATGAAAGATTGATAATGGTTTGATTTACCGTTTCCGGATCCATCATTACTGCATTTTGTTGGAGCCTTTTCTTCTTGTTCCCATTGGCTCGCGACTTTATGTTTGGGATTATCTTTATGTCCCACAGAACTTTTCAATTACACCAATACTCGTATAGACATTTTCAAATTTGTACGGAAAATCAAATTAAAAAAATGGCACATGCTCAGAAACAGTGCAACTTACTCTGGGAATACATCTATACCTGCCAAACTGAGTGATGTAAATCTTACAGTTGGCGATGCTGATACTTTGTATACAGTATTTGATTTAGGAATTAACATAGATGAATCGGTGACCCAGGAAAGGTCTGATTTTGTTACTGATAAAGCTGCTTGTACCTCTTTTAAACCAAGCTCTGTCTTTTATCCTAACCTACCTTATGATTCAATTGACACTTTCCA
The DNA here is from genome assembly GCF_964204655.1 of Triturus cristatus. Taxonomy (NCBI): domain Eukaryota; kingdom Metazoa; phylum Chordata; class Amphibia; order Caudata; family Salamandridae; genus Triturus; species Triturus cristatus. Next base: position 179,583,269 of record NC_140591.1, on the reverse strand, counting down.
AGATGTGGTAACGAAGGAACTTAAGAAACAGAAACATGGATTGAATGACAAACATGGAATCAACTACAATCTATCTCTCAAACAGCGTAACGTGATTTTGTCTTTGGCCAAAGATGACAGTTTGGTTATACGTCCCTCTGATAAGGGAGGAAATATAGTGTTGTGGGACAAACAATTGTATATAGAAGAGGCTAAAAAACAAGTGAATAATGTAAGATTTTACTGCACTTGTGACACAAGTACCTACAACGCCAGTATAACTTCTGCATGGGAAAAACTTGCAGAGTTGCAAGAATCAGGGGTCATTACCTGGCATGAATATTGTTTTCTGAAGAGAGATTATCCAAAGTTACCTGGGTTGTATCTCTTACCTAAAATCCATAAGCACCCCACCATCCCCCCAGAGAGGCCTATAGTATCCTCAGTAGGGAATGTATTGGAAAACATTTCCAAATATGTTGACCAATTCCTTAAAGAATATGTTATCGAACTACCTTCATATGTTAAGGATACGAAGGATTTTCTTAACAAGATTGAAGGTTTTGATTGGAAAGAGGACTATTCACTGATTACCCTGGACGTGAATACACTGTATACCATCATTGATCACGACCAGGGTATTGAAGCATGTTTATATTTTCTAAATTCACGGAACATCATGTATTTGGAACATACTAGAATGCTAAAAGACATGATATCGATATGTCTCAAAAATAACATTTTTCTCTTTGATGGTGTTTTGTATAAACAAGTGCGAGGCACGGCGATGGGTACGTGCTTCGCGTCAAGCTTTGCCAACCTATTTCTAGGAAAGTGGGAAGAAGAAATTCGTTCTGACACAAATATGGCAGATGATTTTAAGTCAGTAGTGAAATGGCTCAGGTACATTGATGATTTACTGATAGTATGGAAAGGAAGTGAATCAGAAGCCTTACATTTTATTGACAAACTGAATAACAACAAGTACAATATTGTCCTGACTTACAAAATCAGCAAAACGTATGTAGAATTTCTTGATATTAAGATTGAAGTTGTGCAAGATAAAATCATCACTAGCCTATACCGGAAAGAGACAGCTGGGAATAGTCTTCTTCATGCCCTCAGTGAACATCCAGAAGCCCTTAAATGGAGCATTCCGTATGGAGAATTACTGAGGGCAAGAAGGAATTGCAGCAATGAGGGTAAATACATGCAAGAACAGGAAGTTTTACTTAAAAGATTTAGAGAACGCGGTTACCCTGAATGGGTACTGAAAAAAGCATTAGAGAAGGTCGCTAAAGTCAGTAGAGAAGAATCGCTAGGCCAGACACAAGAATTGGATACAACTAAATCTGTCACCAGGGTGATAACAACTTTTAATAGTCACTCCAAGAAGATACAAAAAATCCTATGTGACAGTTGGAATATTCTCCAGACAGATAATAATGTGGGCTCAGAAGTAGGGGAGAGACCGAAAGTTACCTATAGAAAAGGGAAAAGCTTCAGAGATATCCTGGTTAAAAGTGATATTACTGTTACAAAGAAAAGTACTTTTCATGATCTCAAAGGTTTCTTTCCGTGTGGTCACTGTAGATCTTGTAAATTTAGCCAGTCAGTTAAGGAATTCAGTATTCCTGGTAGAGCACAGAAATGGAAAATACATCAGTTCCTCACTTGCAGTAGTACCTATATAGTGTATATCTTGGAATGTCCCTGTAAACTCAGGTATGTAGGTAGTACCACTTGTATGATCAAAAAAAGAGTTATGGAACATCTAAGAGCAATCACAAACGTTGATATACATTATCCTATTGCCAGACATTTTAAAGGATATCATGATTCTAATAGTGCCTTATTGCGCTTCTATGCTATTGAACAAATTATTCTTGGCAATAGAGGCGGCAATAGAGAATTAGCTCTCAGAAAGAAAGAATCCAAATGGATACTTGAGTTGGAAACTAAATTCCCTGGAGGCCACAACATGGATGATGAATTAGCAACACACCTATATGAGGAATGAATACTAGATATTGAGAATCTGTCTAGTATATCTATTACTGTGCTATGACTGTAACTCTCTGTTTTATGTATTGATTTTGAATTCTGATGAACTCTTTTCTATGATAAGTGAAATTATTGTTTTACTCTCCCTTTTGTTTTTACTTTCACAGGAAGAAAGGAAGGGACCCACCGTATTGTATGGTCACTGCACGGGTACCCTACCCTTTTCTTCACCGGGCTCGGAAACACATGTGAAACAAGATAAGAGACTTTTTAACCATTTTCTTATGTCCAAATAATTGAAAGTTTGACTATTTTCACTTTAGTATTTTTCACATTATTATGTTGGAAATTTCTGGAGGTTTGGATATACACTTATTTAAGTAGGCATTTGCCTAATTTCATTAGTCTTGTCACTAATATCTGTATATGTGTAGGCCGGTTTATTTGACTATTACAAGAATCTAATTGGTCACTGACCTTAGAATAGTAGGAACCATATGTTTCTAATTTTATTGTATGAGACAACAAAATACTTATATGATAATCAGTATGACATCATGACAGCATTTGTACTAATCTTAATAGCTATTCTCAAAACATGTAACGAGATCAACGCCACTAGTGCGATGGAAATTATTCCCATTATATGTAGGATGTGCAATATCAGTTAATTACAACAGAGTTCTAATGTAAATACAATTTGATATAAAAAAAAATCACTGAAAGAAAGCATAATAATTTGAGTTGTGAAAGGACTATGAGGCATTTCCTATTTGATAATCAATATTTGAGCCACTAGTGCGTTAAATAAACATACAGTATGTAATTTACTACTATAATATTGGTTTCAATGGAATTACAAAGATGTCATGATTTTCATTTACTTATGTTAAGTAATATATTTTACCATTACAAGATGGCCGACACCTTTTAGGGACAGGACATGCAATGAACTAAATGTAGTCCTTCTTCCTTTTCCAATGTTTATTTATGCACGTCTTTGTTTGCTTTACCGTTCGTGTGATCAAGACATTAATTTGTCGAAACGCGTAACGAGCAATAAACTAGTTTCTTTATAGCACTATACTTCGAGTGTGCGTGTAAATTAATGTAAAGTGCAAGTAATTATACCGGTGAGGGCATACCGGAAAACGCACCACCTGACGTTGGGCTCAATCCCGGAATGACCCGTTCTGTGAAGTAAATATATATATATATATAGAGATATATATATATATATATATATATATATATATATATATATATATATATATATATATATATATATATATGATTTCAGCCTTGTCATTAGTTCAAAGGACAAAGTCAAATTTACAGTTTAAAACTGCCCTACTAGTCTGCAGTGGCAGGCTGGGAGACATGTTTTCACAGTGTCACAGCCTGAGTGTCATAAGCCTTGCTGCTGCCCTGTGGGTTTGCGGAAAACACTTTAATTTACAGGCATTGAGTACCTCTTGTACCATACAAAGTGTCAAAACACTGGCACTGAGATCTGGTTAGTGGGCCTCTGTGCACTCTGTCTTGAAAAGCTTTGTATGCTCCCTCCTCACCCATCCTCCCCGTTCTGCGAACGGACTTCTAGGGTTTAGGACTTCCTTTCAGGGCCCTAGTTTTGTGCACCAGTGGTCAGTATCTTGCATGTCTCTGCTCTTCTGGCATGGAAAGTCGTGTACAGAACTGACGTCAGCGCGCGAGGGCTGCGTGCATGTAGCTACCGCGACATCATCCCGGCGACCTCATCCCGGCGACCTCATCCCAGCGACCTCATCCCAGCGACCTTGACGCCTACGACGAATGCGGTGTCAACCGACGCCACCTTCCGACGCGCAGGGGTACTGCTGACAAAATCTTTCCGGATCCCGTCTGACGCCTGGGGGTAATTCTAAGGTAAGGAATCTACAACTAACCTATGTTTCTTACAGATTTACCGTTACCGAAGGTAAGTAACTTGTTCTTCACTGTAAAGTTGAAACCTTGTAGGGAAATTGACCACCTCAATAGTTTCTGATTCTCTCTTCTCATCTACATCAGGCACCTGAGAGGCCTATAAACTCTGATCAAGTCCCAAACATGTAGGGTCTCAGCTTCCTCAGGGACCAAACTACAGCAAAGACTTCCCTATCAATGGTGACTCCTTTCTGGGGCGGACTCACCTACTGATGGAGACACCTCGTTGATCCTGGCCCAAATCATTCACTTGTGACATTTTCCCAATATTCTACACACGGGGATCACAGGGATCGAGAAAGCCAGGGGGTACTAATCCCTCAGAATACTATATATCACACAAAGTATGTCCGGCTATACATTAGGGTAGCTGTAGATTAAGGTGTGGTATCAGTGCGAGAGAGAGAGAAGAGCGAAAGGGAGAAAATCCTTTTCAGGACAAAAACCCTCACTCACAGTACATGTTTTATCATATGGGTTCACTCCTCACACCAAGGTGTCGGCTACGACTCCCGGAAGGGAGGAGCTGAGGTGTTTTTTCTCTCAAGATGAGCGTTTGGATGAGAGGTGAATGAGGGGGAGAGTGTAAGGGGGGTAGTGATTTAAAATGCCTCTTGGGGTCCACTAAATCTTTATTGGGTGGCCTCAAGGACAATCTAAAATAGACAGGACTAGGGATTGAACAAATATATCCCTAGATGTTGGTCAACATGTTTCTGCCATGTGTTGGTGCCCTAAAGAGACCGGTGGCATTCATCAGGACCATATTTAATAGTCACTGTTGGTGTGAAAAATGATAGATATACTGGCCACCACAGGAGCTGTGCGATCAGGTGTTCAACGACCCAAGAGAATCCTACTGGGTTTGTCTTCTCTAAACAGTGAAAAATCAAACCAACTCTCCGGACTTAAGGTACGCTTCGAGTGTCCAACGTATTAGATCCACAGTCCATGGGCATTTAGGCCTCTGTAGTCCAAACTGAACATCATCTCGGGTTTCCCTCCTTTTGATTTAGTTTGGGCACCCCTGACCTGACCCAAGGATTACTAGAGAGCTCTATCCACCAAACTGTAGTATCTTGGCATCCTCAGCCTTGATGCTAGCTCTGAACTGGACTGACAGTCTGTAAATCTTACTTTTGTCAGGCAAGCTGTCACCTGTGTCCACATCATGAGTACACCAATTTGTCAGACCTGGGGTCAAGAAAAACAGACCAGCAAACTGCCTTAACAGTACTTAGCAGTTCTTCTGATGTCGGTCTGTGAGAGTGGAAGAGAGAACTACTCCTCCCACTGATCCATATTTGACATTAGTAAATCACACGTCAGGGAAGGCTCCCTCTACTCTACTTCCCCTCTGTCTCTCACCATGAGCATTGTAATGTCTGCTCTGTCTCTTGGTGTTTCAGCCTGTTTACATGGTCAACCTTGTGAGGGCTTCTTGGGGTTTGCAAGTCCACCAATAGGCACCGAGGTCTGGGTAGCAGGCCTCAATTTACTGTCAGTCAAAAAACACGCAGCATCAGCCCAAAGGGATTGGGGTGATCATGCAAAAAGTGGCATTTCCATGCAGCACATGAAGAGAAATGGAAGGAAAGAAAAGAGAGCTGGAGAGGTAAAAGAAAGCCCTTGAGGGAGAGAAACTTAGGATGGCAGCAATGACAACTCTATTTGGGACAAGTGACTACATCCAGTTCAGGCCAGGTTGTCGCCAAGGTTCCAGGAGATCTTGTGCATGTGTAGGTAGAAGGTCAGGACATCTTGGAATGCATTTTGAGCTTTGAGATCACTTGTAAGGTGCAGGCCATGAATGATGTGAATGTCTTATTAGGGTGCATGGCATTGAAAGCTACTCATCGTTGGAAGGATACCTGTGGTAGACCAGATGGTTTATGAGCGAATGAAGGAGGTTCAGATTAAACGGTTTTGGTTGAAGGCAGGTCAGTGCCTTTAGAGATTCAGAGGCTACAAGAGAGGGTGGTGTTGGAATGAGTGGTTTAGAAGGATGGAGGCCAATGAAGTTCAGTCCTTGAATCAGTTGATTGTGACAGAGCAACTCAAGGAGGAGTGCTTTACCCCAGTCAGGCAATACCTTTCTGATTTGAAAGAGATCCAGTAAAGCACTGTTGGCTGACACGTGGTTAATTCACAGGGTTCACAAAGGGCTATAGCAGCATGGTTTTAAGCCAAACGGGCAGAGGAACTCTCCACAGACTGGTACAAAAACAGAGGGTCAGGGCCACGGTAATTCCCATGACATTCTAGAATGGCGTAGGAAATATGTTAATGGTCTGTCCGGGAAGGACCATTATGAGAAGGGAGGACAGGGTGGTTCTTTCTAATCCAAAGTTATGACTTGCTTCAAGTGCCTCAAGGTGGGATGCTACAAGAGAAATTGTGGGGCGAAAGACCCTGATCCAGCGGCACCTGTGATAGCAAGCATACTACACATGGATGAAGAAACTAGTTGCGCTCATCCTAGTAGCTATGGAGATCTGGGCGAGGGACTGAGATGCTCTAAAGCACTCAAACTAGGATGATGAGCTTTGTGCTGGAAGTTAATATGAATGGGAGGAAAGTGCCTGCCCTGAGTAATACTGGAGCCTCCCACCCTATGTTTGAGAGGAAGTACCTTAAGCCTGTGGAAATTCTTTCCTGGACCAAAGATACATATTTGGTAGCCTGTGGAGAGGGCATGGAGTACCCTCTTTCCAGGGTTGAGATTGAGCTCAATGGCAAGGCAGCCATGATTGCTATTGGAGTAAGGGGAAAAGCAAGTAGCTGGATGTCTCTTGGCTAATTATATTTGATTGCCCCTAACTTGGTGCCAGTACCAGCAGCGTTTATGGCTTGAACGACCGTTTTATTGACTAGAGCACAGGCTCCACATCAGTCTCAGAGGCGGGACTGGGACCATGCAAAAACAACAGTTGATGGACAGAATGCAGAACAATGTCATACATTCACCCCAGTACAGAGATCTGGGCCTAAATCCATTGTTTTTTGCTCACCGTGCCATTCCAGTTTGAACCCAGCCATATGCAAATCAGTCTTGACCCTGTGCCTCATGGGAACAGTCCTGCCCAAACTGCCAAGCCAGGTCCTCCCTGGACAGGAAACAAGCATCGTAGGACCGGTTTCGGGGTTTCACCCCTCTTCAGCCAGGATAGCTTGATTCCAGTGGCATGGATAGCACGGGACTCACGTCTGAGCATACCCATCCCACTCGGGGTGACAAATGCAAAAACAGCAGTTGATGGACAAAATGCAGAACAATGTCATACATTCACCCCAGTACAGAGATCTGGGCCTAAATCCATCGTGACTTGCAGGGACCAGGATAAGGTAATTTGCTGGAAAGGGCAGACTCCAGGAAGGCAATGGCTATGGAAGACATTGTTTTTGCTCCACCTGGAGGAGTGGATGAGACTCCTGAAGTGGACCTGGTGCTGAATTATGGGTCGCTTCCAAAGCTGCAAGGTTTGCTAGCTGCTGGAGTGCCTGCCGGAAACATTTCTGCAAGACATAGGAGTAGTATCCTACACTTGTGGGTCTTTGTAAGGAAGCTAAGGAACAGGCCAGAATAGGAGTGATTGGGAAACACTGTTTCTGGGAGGATGGACTACTTTATAGTGAACCGGCGAATCCTGAGCCAGTAACTAGCAAGAGGGTGGAGTTTGCATTAGGGCACAGGAACTTCCTGTTGTCACTGGCCCCTGAAGTGCCCTTAGCAGGATACTTTGAGAGTAGAAAGACCCACAATTGGTTGGACCCTCTGTTCTACTGCAAGGCATGTGAAGACATAGAGAGGTTCTGTAGAACCTGCCCCACTTGCCAGATGAGTGGTAAGTCAGGAGGGAGGATGAAGGTGCCATCTGAAAGAAACACGTTAGTTATAGATTCCTTACCTTAGAATTACCCCCAGGCGTCAGACTGGATCCAGAAAGTTTTCTTGTCAGCAGTACCTCTGCGCGTCGGAAGGTGATGTCAGTTGGCTCCGCGTCCGGTGTCATGGTCGCCGGGATGACGTTGTGACAGCTACTAAGATGCTGCCCTCCTGCGCTGTCAGTTCTTTCTTTTTACGCTCCAGCAGGCGCAGATCAAGGAACAGCGGTACCTCAGTCATTTTTGACTTAACGTTTTCTCGACTTTTCTCGACATCTTTTTTCGAGTCTAAGGTGCACGAGGGATGCCCGGCTTCAAGCTATGTGGTTCCTGTCATCGGACGATGTTGGTGACTGATCCGCCCCGCGTGTCTTTTTTTGCCTGGAGCGCGACCACAACCCCCAGTCATGCTCCGACTGCCAGTCGATGGCACTGAAAGCTTCGCAGGAGCGGTCCCGAAAGCTGCTTGAGCACCAGTAGTCGGCTCTGTGGCATTCGAGGTCCTGGTCGCGAGGGAGGTCGAGGGAGCCACGATCATTCCGGTTCCAAGTCTTCTAAGTCTTCGCAATCGGGGTCGGGTAAGTTGAAGCATAAGAAGAAGTCAAAGAAGCATCTTTGACTTCTCCTCGACGGTCGGCCAACCCAACGAGGCACGCGGTGATGCCCCTCCCACGGCTCCGCACGCGGCGATTGAAGAGTTGACCTTGTGTTTCTCTCCCTTTCCGGGACCCAGAGCGACTCCTGCCCAGCTTAGTACGTTCTACGAGGTGATGCATGCCATCTTTGGGCAGCCCGAACCTGCCGGCGCACCTTCGGGCCCCAAGGACTCGTTTGGGGGTCCTAGGCCTTCTCCACCTGCGGCTTCGGCCCCAGCGCTGCAGGGCCCCCTTGCATCCAGGCCTGGATCCAGATCGGAACCGGTTGACCTGATTACGCCTCCACTGGTGCCGCTTTCTCCGGCACCACTACCACGTTTGACGCCGGTCAGTCCCCGCCTCCATCCCAACGTGGACACGGAGCCGGACCGGCGTCTTCCGACGCCAGATCTGGCCCCGAGAGGGGTTTTTATGTCCCTGTTCACTCCTGGGGCCCTTTTTCAACCAGAATAGCACCCAGATACTGAGTAGGAGGACTGGGAGGGGTCAGGTGACCCTCTAGCTGGCCAGGAGAGGGAGCAGGACTGAAGAGAGGAACTGGGGGATTCCAGTGGTTTGGACACCTTGCCTGACCTTGGCATGTTGCATCCTCCTACCGTGGCTACGGAGGAGGAGGGAGCATCGTACGCAGTGGTGTTCTGTAGGGCGGCCTAGGCTCTCAACCTCGAGCTTCCTACGGTGATGGTCAGGACTAACCTCCTGACAGAGGTGCTTCAACTGGTTGCGAGCTCTTTGGAGCCCTTGCTACAGTTTAATGAGGCCCTCACCGACATCCTTTTGGGCACATGCTCCAGGCCCAACACGGGGGCTCCCGTGGACAGGATGATTGCCCGACGCCACCTCCCGGCTCCGGGCGACCCCACTTTCCTTTCCCAACACCCCACCCCGGAGAGCTTGGTGGTCCAAGCCTCCACTTACAAAAGCGCCTTCCCTACCGCTCCACCGTAAAGGGAATCCAAGAAGCTGGACCATCTTGGAAAGAAAATTTTCTCTTCTGCCTGCTTAGGACTGCGGTATGTAAACACGGCATGTCTCTTGGGCTGTTATTCCCATTCTGTGTGGGATACGGTGGCGCAAGTGCTGCCAAAGTGTCCTGTCTGGAGGAGGCCCGGGCAGTGCTCTCACAGGCTGTCGCCGCCGGGAGGGATGCAGTGAAGTTTGCGATACATTGTGGGCTGGATACCGCCGACTCTCTAGGCAGGACCATTTGAACGTCAGTAGCTCTTCGTCGATAAGCCTGGATGAGGTCGACTGGTTTTTCAGGGGATGTCCAGAACACCTTAAAGGACATGCTCTTTGATGGCCGTCGCCTTTTTGGCGACAAAGCAGACAACGCCCTAGAGCGCTTCAAGGTCTCGCGGGTTACAGCCAAGTCCTTGGGCCTCTCCACCCGCCCGGTGCAGTCTGCTTTTGCCCATCTTGTGGCTAGGAAGGGGTGCCCTGCTACGTCCCGCCCAGAGCCACAGGCCGTAGCAAGTTACCCAACCTTCACACAGCCGTGCGATGTGGGAACCAACGCCGTGGTTCAGGGGGCCAGCGGGCGGGCCAGTCCACCAACCCTCTCTCTGCAGCAGCCTCCAAACCCTCCTAGTTTGACCTTTCAGGCCCATCAAATGCCAGTGGGCGGCAGGATTTGCCATCACCTCCACCACTGGCGCACCATCACGTCGGGCAGGTGGGTTTTGGAAATAGTCCGAAGGGGCTATTCCCTCCCCTTTGAGACTACCCCTCCAGCCTTGCCACCACAATACCACCGCATGTCGGAGGATCACCTGGCCCTCCTCAAGCAGGAAGTTTCAGCTCTCTTGGCCAAGGGAGCCTTCGAGCGCGTTCCTGTCCCAGAAGTAGGTTGTGGTTGTTACTCCCACTACTTTCTGGTTCCCAAGAAGGACAAGGGCCTGCGTCTTATCTTGGATCTCATGGACGTCAACCGCTTCCTCCGGAAGGAGAAGTTTAAGATATTGACGCTGGCTCAGGTCTCGTCTGCCCTCAATCCAGAAGACTGGATGGTAGCGTTGGACATGCAGGACGCTTATTTTCACATCCCAGTCCTGCCGGCCCACCGGTGTTACCTACGGTTCACGGTGGGCCACAAGCATTTTCAATGTACCGTGCTCCCCTTTTGCCTTACCAGTGCCCCTCGGGTGTTCACGAAAGTGATGGCGGTGGTCGCAGCTCATCTGCGCAGATCAGGGGTTTCAGTCTTCCCCTATCTAGACGACTGGCTGTTGAAGGCGGGCTCGCCCCAGGCAGTTGTCTCCCACCTCCAGACTACGGCCGACCTCCTGCATTCGCTGGGGTTCTCCATCAATGTACTGAAGTCGCACCTGACCCCTCTCGGAAGCTCCTTTTCATCGGAGCGGTTCTGGACACGACCCGGTTTCGAGTCTATCCTTCCGAACATCGAGTCTGGGATATTCGGGCTATGATTCCGATCTTTCAGCCTCTATCCCGGGTTTCGGTCAGGATGACTCTAAGGCTGCTGGGCCTTATAACCTCCTGCATCCTGTTGGTCGATCATGCCAGGTGGTATATGCAGGCTCTGCAGTGGGACCTGAGGTTCCAGTGGGCGCAGCATCAGAGGAATCTCCGATAGCGTCCAGATCTCGGAGGGCACTGCTTAACAACTCCAGTGGTGGCTCACGAACCAAGATTGGGTCAATTCAATGGCAGATCCCTCTCCCTTCCCCAACCAGAACACGGTGGTGACTGACGCATCCCTTCTGGGATGGGGCGGCCACATGGGAGAGGCAGAGATCAGAGGCCTCTGGTCTCCGGCGGAGTCCGGGCTTCACATCAACCTTCTGGAGCTCCGGGCGATTCGTCTTGCACTGAAAGCATTCCTTCCCTCGGTCCCGGGAAAAGTACTGCAGGTGTTCACGGACAACACCATCGCCATGTGGTACTGCAACAAACAGGGAGGGATGGGGTCATGGACCCTATGTCAGGAGGCCCTTCGCCTTTGGTCATGGCTGGAACATCAGTATATAACCCTTTCTTTGTTCAACACTTGGCGGGTTCGCTGAACGCCAGGGCGGACTAACTCAGCCGCAGGTGCATGATGGATCACAAATGGCGTCTACACTCGGAGGTGGTGCAAGGTCTCTTTCGACAGTGGGGAGAGCCTTGGTTAGATCTATATGCCACCGAAGAGAATGCGCACTGTCAGCAATTCTGCGCGTTGGAATTTCCATCGCGGCACTCCCTAGGCGACGCTTTTTGTCACGAGTGGCGTTACGGTCATTTGTATGCCTTTCCGCCTATACCACTTCTGCCCAGAGTGCTGAAGAAGATCAGGCGCGACCGAGCCCAAGTCATTCTTGTGGCTCCGGATTGGGCACGAAGAGTCTGGTATCCCGAGCTGCTCAACATGGCAATTGATCCTCCGATCAGACTGCCTCTTCTGGAGGATCTTCTGTCACAGCAGCAGGGGACCATCCTCCACCCGAACTTGTCCAGCCTCCACCTCCTTGCGTGGAGATTGAGCGGCAGCAGTTGGCGTCTTTCGACATGCCTCCCGAAGTCTGTGACGTAATCTTGGCAGCCAGGCATCCCTCCACTAAGACAGTATACGCCTACCGGTGGAACAAGTTTGTGGCAGGGTGCACAGCAACGGCTGAGGATCCCCTTTCTGCCCCTCTTTCTGAAGTTCTCTTGTTCCTTCTTTCTTTAGCCCAGCAGGGCTCTGCTCTGGGCACTATCATGGGCTATCTTTCAGCAATCTCTGCCTACCTTTGGTTGCCAGACCAACCTTCTCTTTTCAAGTCCCCGCTAGTTAACCGTTTCTTAAAAGGCTTAACGCATCTCTTTACTCCTATCCCCTTCGTTATGCCTCAGTGGGACTTGAATCTTGTTCTTACCTATTTACTGTGCGTTCACTTTGAGCTGCTTCATGACTGTCCTTGAAGACTCTTGACTCCTAAGACTGCTTTCCTGGTAGCCATCACTTCTGCTAGAAGGGTGAGTGAGCTCCAGGCCCTTTCTTCCAAACCTCCTTTCCTGTCTGTCCATCCGGACAAGGTGGTTCTCAGGACCCATCCATCCTTCCTTCCTACGGTGGGCACTGCCTTCCACATTGGGGAGACCATTACTTTGCCCACCTTCTTTCCGCCTCCGCATCCTTCGAAGGAGGAAGAGAGTCTCTACAGTCTGGACCCAAAACATGCGCTCTCTTTCTATCTGGATCGCACAAAACAGTTCCGGGTGAATGACCAACTCTTTGTTGGCTACATGGGCACCAAGAAAGGTCGGGACGTACACAAACGCACCATTTCTCAATGGGTCGTTTTGTGTCTTAAGGCATGCTATTCTCTGGCTAAAAAGGAGCCTCCGGTTGGGCTGCGTGCCCATTCCACCAGGGCAACGGCAGCCACTACTGCCTTGGGAGGAGGAGTTTCTCTTAATGACATCTGTCAGGCAGCCACGTGGGCATCACTGCACACGTTCACAAAACACTACTGCCTGGACAGCCAAGTCCGGAGAGACGGCTTCTTTGGCCGTTCTGTTCTCCAGGACTTTCTGGTGTGATCTTGGTTTGCAGACCCACCACCGGGTTTGGTATTGCTGGGGTATCCATTCTGAGGTAAGGAATCTATAACGAACGTGTTTCTTTCAGATGACCAAGTTACTTACTTTCGGTAACAATATATCTGTAAGAAACATTAGTTAGTTATAGATTCCTTACAGCCCCACCCATCCTCCCCCTTATGCGAACTGATTTCTTGGGTTAAGTACATCCCTTCATGGCTCTAGTTTTGTGCACCAGTGGTCAGTGTCTTGCATGGCTCTGCGTTTCTGGCGCGGAAAGTCGTGTACAGAACTGACGTCGGCACGTGAGGGCGGCGTCTAAGTAGCTGCCGCGTGACGGACGCGGAGCCGACCGACGCCACCTTACGACACGCAGAGGTACTGCTGATGAAAAAAACTTTCCTGATCCAGTCTGACGCCTGGGGGTAATTCAAAGGTAAGGAATCTATAACTAACTAATGTTTCTTACAGATATATTGTTACCGAAGGTTAGTAACTTCTTCATTAGTGTCGCTCCATTTGAGCGGGTGGTAATAGACCTAATTGGGCGATGTGACACACACACTCACACACTCTCACACACACACTCACACACACACTCACACACACACACACTCTCACACACACTGTCACACACACTCTCACATACTCCGGCAACAAGTGTATCTTGGGTGTGGTGGATCATGCCACCATGGACCCCGATGCTGTACCCAAGAGCAATGCCCATCCAATTTCTGGAGCGGACGAGCTTGTAGATCAGATAGGTGCTGCAAAATATTTGAGCACCTTGGATCTGAACTGTGGGTACTGCTAGATTGCTTTGGCACCATATTCCAAAGAGAAGGCTGCCTTTTATATGCCAGAGGGCTTGCATCAGTTCAAGGTAATGCCTTGTAGTCTGAAGAATGCAACTGACACTTTTCAGCACCTGGTGAACCATGTTCTCACAGGGCTGGAAGAGTTCTGTGTGTCCTACCAGGATTATATTGTTGTGGTTAGCAATTCATGGTCACCTGAGGCACCTAGAACATGTGTTGGGTAGGATAGAGGAGGCAAAACTGACCAAGGCAACCAAGTATTAGGTGGGGCAGTACTCTGTAGGCTATCTTGAGCACAAAGAGGGGCACAAGAAGATTCGCTCATTGAATGTCATGGAGTGGGAAGAAGCTACTACCAAGACTTAAGTTGAGATTCTTTTGGGACTCACCAGGTATTACAAGAACGTTATGGTGAACTATAGAAATATAGTTGCCCCGCTGGTGCTTTGACCGGCAAGAAGCAGCCTAGGAAAGTGAAATGGACTGAGGAGTCGGAAAGCATTTGAGGAATTGAAGAAGACACTATGCACCTCCCCTGTACTGAAAGCACTCGATTATAGTTAGCCTTTATTTGTGCAGACAGATGCATCTGACAGAGGAGTTGGAGCGGTATTAGCTCATCTGGATGACAAAGTAGAGCGCGACCAGTAGCCTCTATTGGTAGAGGTTTACTGTAGAAAACTGGGTTTCTGTTGCAGTAACCATCCCACTTTTTGCCAGGCTACTGATGCAATTTGACTTGATGTGCCCTGGGTCCCTGCCAATTAGCTTCCCAGGGCCTGTGTTCTATTCCAAAAACTGTACCTTGTACCCCCAATTGGCACCTCTCTGGTCACATGTCAGTCTCCTGTAAAAGGTACCAAAGGTACAAGGGCACTGTGGCCAGGGAAGGCCTCTAAGGGCTGCAGCACTTATTGTGGCACCCTTAGAGGCGCTGTACCTTTACACAAACACACTGCAATTGCAGGCACGTGTTTTGGTGCAAAACAAAGTGAAGAGTCCCTGTGTGAAATGCCTACAACCCACTGCTCTGCAAAGGTCAGCCACCCCCTCTAGCTGTGGGCACTATACCAGTGGTGAGGGTACAGGTGCATGAGCCCTGTACCTCTACAGTGTCTAAGCCAATTTGTAGACATTGTAAGTGCAGTAATGCCATTCAGAGTATATGGTGCTGGGAGTTTCTCATTGGGAGCTCCACAACACCATAATGGCCAGTGTGGCGTTTAATCAAAAATGCACCCAGAGGGCATCTTAGAGATGCCCATTGAAAAACGACCAGCCTCTGGTGGGTTCCATAGCTGGTACACACCAGCCTGCCACCACAAGACATGTTTCTGGACCACTGGGGTGGGAGCCTTTGCTCCATGAGCCCAGAAACAACGCCTTTCCTGGGCAGAGGTGCTCACACCTCCCCCAGGCCAGGAAGAGCCATCTGTGGCAGGGGAGCATCAAAGGCCTTGCAGCCTTTGTAATGCAACCCCCAGTCTCTCCTGCTATCAGGAGCATGCCCCCTTCCTGTCTCCCCTTTTTTTGTCAAGAAGACACGCTGGAAAAATCAGCAAGCCCAGAAGGTGTGCCCACCTCTGCCAACCCCACCCCTCAGGTGGGGGAGGCGAGGTGAAGCCCACTCTTCAGTGCCCGCCATCTTGCAGATGGCAGACACTCTCCAATCAGGATTAGGGATTGTGCTCACTCCCCCATGCGGGGTGAGCACACCAAGGGTGTAGTCGCCCTAAAGTCAGTAGCCCATGGGATCCTGTCAAGTGGGAATTCTGTAGTGAGATGTGAGAAGACAGCTGCTGAACCGATCGGGTCGTTGCTTGTATGCCAAGGGATTGCTGCCCTGACCGTTGCTGTACTGATCAGGCTGTAGCCCATGTGTGGTATCAAGTTGGCAACCCTATATGCCAGGTGGGGCTGCCATGAAGAATGCTGCTGTGTTGATCGCCTTAGCCTGTTCGCAGAGGAGGAACGGGCTGCCAGGAAAAAGCAAGAAGTGTGATCTGGTCGAGACCGTTGATGGAGGAAGAAGGCTGTTGTGGTAACCTGAGCAGGCCCAAGCTGTGACTGAGGACCAACACTAGGATATTCACCACCCCCGCATCTGTGGGAAGAAACCCATGGAACTTACCAAGCATCGGAGGAGCACAAATAACCCACCTGCTGCTGCAGGACCGTGTGTGAGGAACTCAAGAACACCCAACCACAGCCCTCTAGGGAAGCGTGTGAAAGACTTACCGGACTCCGGTCACTTGGATCCTGCTGGTGTGGGTAAAACTCATTTTCGGGCCAGAAGGCCTTGGGGAAATTTGCTGGTCAGTGCTGGATCACTTTTGACTTTAATTGAGAGTCTGAGAGGCTCCTGGGACTGACTAATAGAGGGGCGTAACCTGAATGCCAACTATAGTGAATTAAGAATAACCACTACTGCTAGCTTGAGTGGATTGGGACTCCGGGACTGCATATGAAACACCAGAGCCCTGACCTCAAGGGGCTGTGTGCATTGTTCACGAATATTGTATTTTACTTTGTGGTCTTACATAAACCTTTTTTATTAATAAAAGCAAGTATTTGACCAGACAATCATTTATTGCCTCTGCGCTTCAAGTTGTGAGCCTCTGTTCACTCCTTTGTGTCTACCTCTCCCCTCCCCAAGAAGCCATTGACTGCTCATCCCCCGCTACCACTAAGAGTCAAGTGCAGAAGGGGTACTTAGCTCAGTTGCTCAGAATTCATATTAGGTCAGGCCCCAGGACATCAGGAGTGAAAGTGCTTAACCCCCGCGGTTGGAATCAGCATCTCCTGCTTGCCCCGTGGCCCTCTGAACTGTGTTCTGACACAAGTGCATTGTTGCTGGTATGGGGAGGCCACCTGGGGGAGGTGACGATCAGAGAACTCTGGTCTCTGGCAGAGACTTGCCTTCACGTCAACTTCTTGGAGTTGCAAGCAATTCGCTTGGCACTGAAGATGTTCCCCTCAACCATCAAAGGAGAACGGGTACAGGTTCTCACAGACAACACAATCGATATCTTTGAAAGCAACAAACAAGGTGGTGTGGGGTCATGGATCCTGTGCCTTGGAAATGAGTGAACATTCAGGACATTTTCCTGATCATCCAGCACCTGGTGGTGTCTTTAAATACCAGGGCAGACAAACTCAGCTGACCTTGTTTAACGGAGCAGAACCTCTGACCTCCGCCCCAGCAGCTCCGCTGTTACGTCGCCTGCCGCTGCCCCGACACCTCTCTTATGGTAGGTGTTCGAGGCCTGCTGTCCTGCTGTTGTCTGCGTGTTGTGCCAGTTCAGCACCAGAAACCCACACTGATGCCAGTGTGGGATTTAGTAAAAAATGCACTCGGAGGGCATCTTAGAGATGCCCCCTTAAAAACGACCAGCCTCTGCTGGGTTACTTGACTGGTACACACCAGCCTGCCACCACACAACATGTTTTTGGACCCCTGGGGTGGGGGCCTGCGCTCCCTGAGCCTAGAAACAAAGCCTTTCCTAGGCGGATGTGGTCACACCTCCTCCAGGCCAGGAAGAGCCATCTATGGCAGGAGAGCTATAAAGGCCTGGCAGCCTTTGTAACACGGCCCCCAGCCTCTCCTGCTATCAGGAGCAGGCCCCCTTCCTGTCTTCCCTCCTTTTCTGCCAACCTCACCCCTCAGGTGGGGGAGGCGTGGTGAAGCCCACTCTTCAGTGCCCACCATCTTGCAGATGGCAGGCACTCTCCAAACAGGATTAGGGATTGTGCCCACTCCCCCACGTGGGGTGAGCACACCAAGAGTGTAGTCACCCTAAGGTCAGTAACCCATTGGCTACTGACCTGGAGACCCCTAACACGCCCCCTAAATACAGTATTTAGGGGGCAGCCCTGAACCAAGAAGACAGATTCCCGCAACCTAAGAAGAAGAAGGATGAAAGAATATGCCCAGCAAAGGAGACTACAGAGAAGAACTGACTGGGCTACCAGGCCGTCTGCAGTTTCCAGAGATCCTGCGCCAAAATGGGCCTTGTCCTGCAGCCAGTGAACTCGAGAACCCCTGGGAGGACTGACTGCCTTCAACAAAGACCGGATCTCCTGTAAACAGCAGCTCTGTTCAAAAGAAACAGCCAAGAAAGAATCCAAGCCTGCTGAGCACAAAGAAACACGACGCCTGGAAGCACCACTGCACCCGACACCTCCAGCCTGAGTACGAGTGGCCCACCGGTCGCAGTGAGGTTCCCCAGCGCTCCAGAGCCCAGGTCCACCGTGGGTTGGCCCCTCCAGGACTCCCCGACATCACCTGCAGCACCCGCACGGAGCACCCCAACCGCCATTGGCCTGGTAAGTTGAAATCCGACCTCAAATGACAGCCCTGCATCCGCTTCCATGCATCCTGGAGAAGAGAACCCGAGGTGCACCTACGTCCCCGAGCCCTCTAACTTATCTGCCCCGCTGTTGGCTTCTCCCAGAAGTCTTCCTGGACCGAGACTGCAGCCAAAATCCCAAACTGGCAACTCCCATTTCAAACAACAGGGCACCCTACACAACAACAGCATCGTGCACCCAACCGCCGCTGCGGGTGCACTTTGTGTGCTAAACCGGATCCCCCTTTGCCCTGAGCGTAACACCAGGATCTTTGCTCCCACAACTTTGTGGCCTGCTCGTGAGCGGCCACCAACCAGAGCCTCCTATCCCCCATTGGCTAACATTGGGCCTCAGCGCTCTGCAACCGGGCGCCCTAGTGCCGCTGAGGGTATTTCAAGAGTGCATCCTTGACCTTGGGGGAACCCTGGTTTTTACCTCAGAATACCAACTCCCACAAATAAGTACTTACCTGCAGGCCATTAACTTTATTTCCTTCAATAGGATTGTGTTGACTGCTTTTCTTAAATTGTTCTGTGTGGAGTTGGTTTGTATGAAACATTGACAAAACTGCAAGTTTACTAAAAGTGAATTACTTACCTTTTGTCTAGGAAATGTCTCAGTGTGATATTCAGGCATATCACACTGATTAGCAAAAGTAATCTGAAAATTAATCCAAAAGGTAGCATACAAAGTAATCTGTGAAGTAACTGAAAAGGAATTTCAGAACATTGACTTACCTGTAACTCAATCAACTGCATTTGAACCTGCATTCAATTGTAAAACATTGCATTAGATTTTGCAAAGTATTAGTTCACTTACCTGTACCAGGCATGGCTTGGTTCTAGAAATAAAATAACGTAATAATATTTTTATACAAACCAATTGGTCTGAGTTCAGTCTTTGAGTGTGTGACATAATTTTTTGCCTGAGTGTGTACAGCTTAGCACTACCCTCTGATAAAGCCTTACTGCTTGCCCACACTACCACAAATAGAGAGTAAGGTGCTATGTACTTTTACCTCTGCCTACCTTTGGAGTTTCACTGGACTCTGTGCACACTATACCTCATTTCGGTATAGTATATACAGAGCCAGCTTCCTACACCCCACACAAAAGATTGGTCTAAGGCAAGGTTCACATTTCTTAGGCAGTACCGTGCCACAATATTTGGCTCACGGTAGACCCTTATGTGCTCACCTGTCGTTGGCTACAGTGGTGACAGTTGTATCTTTCCTCAGTTGCGATGGTCAATTGTGTGCACTTAAGGTTTGAGGTCTCTGGTCTCCCTTCACCTAGAGGTATCACATCAACCTGCTCAAGTTTCATGCCAGGCATCTGGCCTCAAGGCATTTCTGCCTTCCATCCATGGGCATTTGATCTTTGTATTAATAAACAACACCACTGCGATATATGTCCACAAGCAGGGCAACATGAGCTAACACTGTGTGTTGGAAGGCACTTGCGCTATGGTTGTGGACTCAGGTTCACTGCATTTTGGTAATGGTGAATCATGTGGCAGATTCAATGAAGGTGCACACAGATTCCCACAGTTCATGACATCTTGCTGACTACAAGTGACAGCTTCACCCAGAGTTAGGTCATCCATCTCAACCCCTAGGGCTTTCCTCAGATGTGTCTCTTCATGAGAGACCAGGCAGTGCCTGCAGCTGTGCTCCCTTTAGTTTCCTTGTAAGGGAGCAATCATTGACTCCTTGGATCTGAAGTGTGACATCCATCTCCACAATTCCTTACCTCCCATTCTTCTGATCCCTTGTGTTCTAGGGAATCTGCATTCAAACTGGGCACAGTGTTCTTAATTGCATCCGATTGGCCTTGCAGGCTTTGGTACTCTGATCTTCTGCACCTTTCCCTATTCCCTCCTGTTAGAAATGGGGTCTCTAATTGATAGAGGTTTGCACCCTGCCCAAGTAGGGACCAACTCTCTAGTCAGGGTAAGTCAGATACACACCCTAAATTAACCTGTGCTCACCCTCTGATAGCTTGGCACAGAGCAGTCAGTCGTAACTTAAGAGGCAATTTGTAAAGTATTTGTGCAACACTCAAATTACAGTAACCTAATTAAAACACCACAAAAAGACTCACACGGATTTAGAAAGATAGAGTATTTATCCGAGTAAAACAAGACCAAGATGACAAAACTCCAATAAGTAGAAGTCGAGATATTAATTTAAAAAAAAGTAAAGGTGAAAACAGTGCTTAGAAGTCACTAGCGGTCAAAAGGTTACTTGAGATCACGAGGGAGCAGTGCAAATCCAAAGTTCAGGCTGACTGCGATGGAGGGCACACCGACCACAGGACCCAAACAGGTCCGCTAAAGAAATACCTTGGATAGAGCTTTTGTCGACGTCTAGATTCTACTGCATTGTCGTCGAGCTCCAGTGAAGTGAATGCAATGTGTCATAGTCAAGCCGTGCAGAGCGTCGACATCGAGCTGCGCAGACTCTGTGCTGGTGTCGAAGGCCAACGCAGCAGAAATTCCCACGCAGTCAAGGCAATGTGTTGGTTTTTGCAGAAAACACTTCTGAAGCACAGGACTGGAGGGAGTATCTTAGGCAAGGGCAGGACTCACAAATGGCAGAGTCCAGCAGCACCAGCAGGATTGCAGGAAGTATTTTGTGTCCATTAGACTCCAGAAAACAGGAGGCAAGCCAGCAAGCCCTTGGAGTTACTCTGGGTTCAAGTGAGATGGGTCCAATCCTTGACCTCAGCAGGGCAGAGATCAGCAGTTAGCAGGGCAGCTCAGCAAAGCAGAGAAGCAGTTCATCAGAACAGTCAGTAACAACAAAGGTACAGTCCTTACAGCTCAGCAGTCATTACTCCAGCAGAGTTCTTCCCAAGTCCAGTAGTGTACTGATTTAGTTGGGTTAGAGCCCTGGTGCTTATACTTAAAAGTGCATTTAATGTAGGGGGTGACTTCAAAGGAACTCTCTGAGGTGCACAAGGATCCCTTTCAACCCAGTCATGTCTGCCAGGCTACCTGTGTGTGTGTGTGTGTGGGGGGGGGGGTAATCAGCCCTTTGTGTGAGAACAGGACACAGCCTATTCAGATGTAACTATGAGTCACCTCTCCCCTTTCCTGCCCGGGAAGGCTATCAGAATGTAGATGAGTCACACCCAGCCCTTTCTGTGTTTGTGGCTGTCTAAAGGCACGCTCAAGAGCAGCTGTCACCCATCCCAGTCGTGTTTTGGAGAAAGGCTGCAGGCACACAAAGTTTAGAGCAGAGAAATGTCCACTTTCTAAAAGTGCAAAAGGAACAATGCAATTTTGCATTTTGCTTTTGCACTTTCTAAAAGTGCCATTTCAAAAACAGTAATGTCAAATCAAACTTTACCACTAAAAAGGATTTATCATTACCATTCCAAAGATATGAAACATGATGTAGCAACTCCTTTCTGATCAGGAATACAGCTTAAAAGTGTTTTAAGGAATCCCCAATGCTAGCCTATGAGAGGAGTAGGCCTCATTGCAGTGAATAACGAGTTTAGCTGTTTGTCACTACAAGGACATGTAAAACTTAAAAGAACATGTTCTGCCTTTTAGTTACACAGCACCCTGCCCTTAGGGTCTCTTAAGACCTACCTTAGGGGTGACCTATGTGTTATAACAGGGGAGTTTAAGGCTTGGCAAGTAGTTTTACATGCCAAGTTGAAATGATAATAAACTGCACACACGTGCCTTGCACTGGCAGGCCTGAGACAGGTTTGAAAGGCTACTTGAATGAGCAGCACGACCAGTGCCGCAGGCCCACAAGTAGAATTTACATTACAGGGCCTTTTCAGCAGTGGTAAAGTGCTCAGAGTCCTAAGGCCGATATAAAAATACAGAAAAAAGAGGAGGACAAAGGTAAATGTTTAGGGTAACCCTGCACAAATGGCTATTTCCAACATGAACCCCCACCCCCAACTAAAGCCAGAGTAGCCTGATCAATACCTTGATGGACTTCCCTGCTTAGGGTAATATAACCTGGACAATGGCTCACTATTGCAGGGGTACTTGCCAGTTGGATCCCTCTGTCTATGCTCTCTGGGGTCACTAAGCTAACCTATGGGGGAATCCGTCTCCTTATCTGGGGGCCCCTTCTGTGCAGCACCTAACCATAATTGGCTCACAAATGCATCCCAGTAGGCAGACAGAACCACCATGGCCAACAAAGTGATGTGGCCCAATCCACCCCTTGGGTCTGACTTCTATCCCCAACCCAAGGAATACTCTGTCCATAGGGACAGCAACCAACATAGGACTCTGACAGCTATCAAGAGCCAGGCCCAATGCCATCCAGGGTTCTCTGTCCTCTGTGGTTTCTCTGAGTGGGGGGGCTGTATCCCCAGGTGCCTTGCATCCTTTCTCTACTCCACCTCTCACCAGTTCGGGGGTGGTACCCTGCAACTGGTCCTCCAACCTAGGGTTTGTACCTTTGGACAGGACAGGGGTCAGAAGTGAGTACTTCCTCTCCCTGCCCTTCCATCTGGGGTTCTGTACCCTTCCTTTGGGAGTGGTACCCCAAGAAATCTGAACTGTCAGGGCGCCTGTTGCGGCCCCACTCCCAGTTCTCCAGACACTGGGAGCATCTCATTCCTCAGAATGCAGTCAGTGGGCATCTGGGGACTAACTATGACCCTTCTCTGGGTTACCTCCCCATCCAATTCCACGGACACCAGAGCAATAGGGCGGAAAAAGTCCTGCCTATGGGCTGAAGTCACCCTACACACCTCACTAATGTACTGAACTGGGGAGACTAGCTCTTCCACAGTCATGGTGCTGCTTGCCCCAGTATCCCTCAAAGCAGTGGTTGGGACACCAGTCAATCCCACCTGGTGAAAGTGATGACTCCCACCCTTGTGGATCACCAATTCACCCTCTGAGTCTATCTCCTAGCTGAGGGAGAACATGGCATGTCCAATTACCTGCTCCTGGGAGCTACTTTCCCTTAAGGCCACCCCTGTAGAATTCCCACTAGTGGGTTGTTTCTTTGGACAGAGTCCCCCTGCTTGTGTCTTAACTCGGAACAATCAATGCAGCAGGGTTGGAAGTAAGGTGCCCTGGTCATCACCCACCAGTACCTCCCTCCTTCTTCTCATATTGGACTTAGGAACCATTTCCTTCCACCTTATCCTGGGACCTGTCTGGGTCTATCTTGACCTCCCTCTCACTCTCTTGGGGGGAACCTGAACCACCCTTCTTGGTATCACTTCCAACACTCTAGTGCTGACCCAGATGTCTGCAAGCTTCCTAGAGTCAGTCAGCTTGCTATCCACCAGTGTGAAAGCAAAAAATATAAACTGTGAAAGCTACAAAATATAAACATATAGGGCCCGATTCACAGAACTAACTTAAGACAAAATCCTAAACTTACTACCATTTTGGTATTCACAGAAGGCACTTACTCATTTTGGTATTCACAGAAGGCACTTACTCATTTCGGTATTCACAGAAGTTAGGAGTCCTAACTTTAGGACTCCTAAATGCCTTCTGTGAATACCGAAAGTCTTAAAATTAGGATTTTTCTCAGTTTAGTAGTAGTATAGTTAGGACTCCTAACTTTAGGACTCCTAAATGCCTTCTGTGAATACCGAAAGTCTTAAAATTAGGATTTTTCTCAATTTAGTAGTCCTAAGTTTAGGACTCCTAAATGCCTTCTGTGAATACCGAAAGCCTTAAAATTAGGATTTTTCTCAGTTTAGTAGTTGTAAAGTTAGGAGTCCTAACCTTAGGACTCCTAAACTGAGAAAAATCCTAATTTTAAGGCTTTCGGTATTCACAGAAGGCATTTAGGAGTCCTAAAGTTAGGAGTCCTAACTATACTACTACTAAACTGAGAAAAATCCTAATTTTAAGACTTTCGGTATTCACAGAAGGCATTTAGGAGTCCTAAAGTTAGGACTCCTAACTTCTGTGAATACCGAAATGAGTAAGTGCCTTCTGTGAATACCAAAATGAGTACGTGCCTTCTGTGAATACCAAAATGGTAGTAAGTTTAGGATTTTGTCTTAAGTTAGTTCTGTGAATCGGGCCCATAGATTTGAACTATTGTCCAAACATTTTCAATCGCTTCCCATTTTCAATTGTGCTTTTAGAATGTTTTTCGAAAACATGCTCTCATTTCTTTAAAAGGAACCGTAGGAGGCTGGCTTAGTATATTTAAGTGAAGCATCTTGCACTAACCCAGACAACCCTTGTGGTGATTTAAGTGATCTTAGACAACCATAGAAAGCTCTCTAAGTGGTAGCGGTTTAGAGCAGCCGTCAGGCTTAGTCTAAAAGGAGTGTTAAGCAGCTAGTTTTACCAGATCTAATCATGTAGAGTAGGTTAAACGCAAAGGAACCACACAGTGTAGTTGTCTAAATATGGATTCACCAGGATACTTACACCAGGAAGCCGGGTACATAGGTACGAAGTGATGTGGGAAACTGCTTTAGACCACAATTCAGTAAGGATACCGCTGGCAAAGACTGCAAGAGTCCTGTGGAATCCAAGGGTGAATTCTTGAAGAGAAGAACCTGCAAGCAGAAAGACCAGAGTCGATGCCACTCTGAGGTGATCCAGGAGGCACGGAAGAGCTATGCCCACTGATGATGGAAGGGAGTGAAGACAGTGACCTTGTCGCTGCAGCTGTGAGGACCAGGCGAAGCTGAGGAAGATCAGGAGCCGTTCACGAGCTGTCGAAGTTGAGAACCAGGGGGTCATTCTCCGGCAGGAGCACCAACAAGCCTTAGCAGCAGCAATAGATGTGGAAAACGATGATAAAACAACGTTGGGACCAGCAAGGTCCAAGGGACTCACCAAGTGCAGGAGAGTGAAAGCAGGCCCCAGGCAAGCAGGGGAACCCTATTGAAGCAAGAGAAGACCCTCAGGAGGACCCAAAAGCCAAAGGCACTGGAGTCGCAAGAGGACCTTGAGCAGCTCACAAAAGAAGGCCCATGGTGCAGAGGATATTGGCAGGAAGAGATGCTGGTGGCTGGTGCTTCTTGTAGCCGAATGATCACTGGAGTGCAGAGCCAACAAGCCTTGGCAACGGCAAGTCAACGCGGTGCACAGTGGTTCTGTCCCAGCGGTTCCGACAAGGGATACTGGCCTCCAAATTTCAGAGAGGACAGTTCAGGCCTCAGGGGAAATGTAGAACCACTATCTGTGTTGCTGAGCCTTTCAAAGTCTGTGGGATGTCAGGAGCAGCAGACCAGTCAGCTTAGTTTTGGTGCCTGCTGATGCAGGGGAGTGACTCCCTCACTCCGAGGGAGATACCTTCGGGTGTCCTATATGCCCACAAGTCTAATGAAGATCCTGGAAGAAGCACAGACACAAACAATAAAGAAGACTTGCAGAACAGCAAGATCAGGACCATCAGGAGTCTTCCTTGCTGCAGTCTTGGTTCCAGGCAAAGTCCAGCAAAGTCCAATTGTCTAGATGGTTGAAGAGTGACGTGGTTTCAGGCTTGAGTCTTGTCCCACGACCAATCTGAGGATCCACCCACAGGTTCTACCTTTCCCTGCTCTACCTTCTAACTTCCCCTGCTCAGGCTCAGCTCAGCAGCAGAAGGGCAGAATCGTGTCTGGGGTCGGCAGCAGCATTAGTTTGCTTGCTGACGTGGAAGGCTGATACCAGGAGTACTGAGGGCTTTCTCGGAGGAGCCCCCAGTGCATGTAATCATACCACAACACCGGTAACTGTTGTAGGTATGATTCCAACATGTTTGATACCAAACATGCTCAGGTTCGGCACAGCCACTATAGAGTTAGCCATTGCGTAATGATGCATGGCCACTATAAGTATCAAAATGGCTGACCACACTTACAAAGCCTGGAGAATTGACTTTGGAGTTTGTAGGGCGTGTACTGCTCATGCACGGGCACCCTACCTCTTATAACCCAGCACCTTGCCTTCAGGATTGAAAGGCCTGCCTTAGGGGTGACTTATAGGTTTTCAGTAGTGACCTCAGATATAAGAAAACTTATATCTGTCGTAAATTGTGCTAGCACCAACTTACACAGGCTGCAATGGCAGGCCTGTAGTCCTAGCTTGAATGGTCTCTCATGGGCGACAATACACGCTGCAGCAGCCCATGCGATACCCCTGGTGTACCTATGTACCTATGCCCTGGGTACCTTAGTACCATATACTAAGGACTTACAGGAGTACACCAGTAGCCAATTGTAGAGGAATCACAGTGACTTGGGTTTTGATTAGCAGGATCCCAGGCAGACTGTAGTATAGATGGTGGGCTCATTGTCGACAGTGCTAAGTTAGCATGAGCTTAGCTGCCATTAGGCTGCTTTTGCGCACAACGCTACATGCGTTTATTTTGCAAGACTTTATTTGTGCCCTTTTCACATGAGAACTGTCTGCTTTTCGTGTTCTCTGCCACGCTCTGAGGTTTATTCTGCACACGATGTACAAGGTCAATAAACAATGCCCCTTGTTATTCTGTTCTGGTCAGTTCCTCGCACCTAGACATAACATAACACACAGCTGCACTACTGAAAATCTTATGCTTTAATATTGCAAGCTAAGTGTGTAGTTCAGGCACTTGGAGAGAGACCCTTCCAGAGAGAAGAGCTGTGCTTGTCCTGAGATGTAAACCTTTCATCTAGGCCTTGAGGTAAGGGGTCTGCTGACAAAGCCTAGAGGTTTTCTTTTCTATAATAAACTACTTCTTATAACGGGGAGGATGGTTAGGCACGGTAGTCCTTCTCCACTGTCTTTATAAAATGATATCCCCCTTTGTATTCTATGGAATTGTGACAATGCTAACTATATTCTGTTTATGCATTTTGCTGCTAGTAATGGCACGTGTGCTGTACCATAGAGCGCGTTAGTTAAAATAAACATTTTAAACTATACCATGACTCTGATTACTCTTATTGTGGACAAGTATGAGTGAGTGAGCGAAAGAGTTGTCTTGCTCCTGCAATTCCTGAGAGAGTTGGAACTGTCGTGTTCTGGGTTGTCTTATCATTGGTAGCTTCGCTGTTAGTCGGAGAACGAATGAGACACTATTGCTAGTCGGTTTTGGGGATTTTGGGTACTGATGTGATAGGTTGGTACACCACCATCTCCAGAGGTCCTGGTTTCCTGCGCATAGTTCTGTATATGTGCAGAATCCCTGCAACATGGTGCCGCCAACATTTGGTCTGGTTCTTATCTGCGAGACGCTTGAGTAGTGCTTGTCCACAATCCCCTCACTTCTGTTTCCTTAGACAGCTGTGATGGTGTAACTTCCTATATTGATGTTTTTATAGGTTCATCCAAGCTTGAAATTTAAAAAAAGGTTTTTCTTTCTTCTTAACCATTTATTGCACTGCTGCTTTTTAGGTTGTTATTCTTTGTTTTCCGTGATGGCGGTTGATATTCCGCCTCACAGCCCCGCAGCCCTCCAGACATATCTGGCACGGTATGGAGTGCCTAATGAGTGTACGCAGCTCATATTCGTGGTGGAGGCGAACCCGGCCTACCACTTCGAGGGCTTTTCTTCTTGGGTCACCTTTCTGGTGGTGGATGGGACGGATGGTATGTTTCATACGTACACTGCCGCAGCCCTTCCTCATAATTATCAGCCTTATAGGGCTCTTGAATTTCCGCTTACAGCTTGGCAACACCAGATTTGGTTTAATGGCGCCCTTCCTCACCCAGTGACACCGGTCCGTTTAGGTCCTTTATCTATTGATGGGGCCACTTGGCCCGTTTTGGCTGGGTACATCCCCACACCCACGTTATTTAACTCTTTAAATTGGGCACCTTCGCGTATATCATACGTTTTTGATACGCGTGCATAGAGCTGTTATACAATCGTGACGCTCAACGTTCAGGTGGGACCACCAGGCGCTGCAGCGCAACCAGCGGGCACAGGTGGTGTGACTGAGTCCCGTTATGGTTAATTCAGTAATGGGCAAGCATACTACAAATAAGGATGAAGTGCCTTATTAGCTTGCTGAAAAAGTTGGGCAACTTGAGGCTCTTTTTCCGAATACCTCTCCTGTGGAGAAACACAGGATTTTGACTATTATTTTGCCTAAAGACTTACTTCCTGAGTTACACCTGGGGTAAGGTGTTCGCAGCGGTATATTCAAAGTGCTTCAGCACTCCCTCCATGACTGTACTCCCCTCCGTGATTAAACGTGTTCAAGATGAACACGGAGCTGATGCGGCTGTGTAGTTGGGGATGAGACTGGTAGTTCGACGTAGTTGCTGACATGATCCTTGCCAATGTCAAGGGCGATGCAGTGAGCTTTCAAGTGGCAAACGGCTTGGAGGCTGTCCCTGAGGAAGACAAACCACGCAAATTACCAAAAATGATCGCGAAGGCTTATAAAACCATAGGCCGCAATAGTTTGGGAGTTGAGCCTTTTACTCAAACACAGACTCAATCTCAGACACAACAAAAAGCTCAGTCTGATAAAGACGGGCATCCAGTCTTTCCTAAAAAGAACTGGAAAAATAAAAAACAGGGGCAGCAACAAAAGCAAGGTTCGCGTGCAGGTTCACCGACACCTGACACTTCTGAGCGCACTTATGACTTGCGCGACCTCGCGAAAATTAAGACTCCTGATAGATTTCAAGTCTTCCTGACCAGCGTTCTCGTTCTTCACAGGACACATCTGGCTCTCAAGTCGGTGGTGGGGATCACCAGGATTGTGGCAAGAGTCATCCTGCACCACAGGGACGTGATCAGCCTAGTCAGTTTGACATTAAAGGAAAAGGGAGCTGGAACAAAACTTACCATCAAGTGGTCCACATTGCCGCCGCCACTGCCAAGAGTCAAAGGGGAACCAGAATCCCGTTATTCAAACTCGCCGCGTCGCGTCGTCGCCCCGGGACTTCATATCCCGGCAGCCTCAGCGGCGGCGCGTTGCTGAAACGCAGCGCCAGCGCCTGGAGGCGCCTATATCTTGTGCTGCAACCGGCGGAGCAGGGGGAGCTGGAACAAAACTTACCGTCAAGTGGTCCACATTGCTGCCGCCACTGCCAAGAGTCAAAGGGGAACCAGAATCCCGTTATTCAAACTCGCCGCATCGCGTCGCCGCCCCAGGACTTCATATCCCGGCAGCCTCAGCGGCGGCGCGTTGCTGACACGCAGCGCCAGCGCCTGGAGGCGCCTATATCTTGTGCTGCAACCGGCGGAGCAGGGGGAGCTGGAACAAAACTTACCGTCAAGTGGTCCACATTGCCGCCGCCACTGCCAAGAGTCAAAGGGGAACCAGAATCCCGTTATTCAAACTCGCCGAGTCGCGTCGCCGCCCCGGGACTTCATATCCCGGCAGCCTCAGCGGCGGCGCGTTGCTGACACGCAGCGCCAGCGCCTGGAGGCGCCTATATCTTGTGCTGCAACCGGCGGAGCAGGGGGAGCTGGAACAAAACTTACCGTCAAGTGGTCCACATTGCCGCCGCCACTGCCAAGAGTCAAAGGGGAACCAGAATCCCGTTATTCAAAGTCGCCGCGTCGCGTTGCCGCCCCGGGACTTCATATCCCGGCAGCCTCAGCGGCGGCGCGTTGCTGACACGCAGCGCCAGCGCCTGGAGGCGCCTATATCTTGTGCTGCAACCCGCTTCGCGGGACGTGCCGGGAGAAGCCCGGGCAAAGGTCGGGCCCTCTGTGGCCCTCAGTGGTCACCAGTGGTCGGGCGGGCCATCCTTCTGTTCACATCAGGCTGCAAAGGTACTGGAACATACCATGGGGAAACGTACTAACACGACTGCACCTGTAGACCCTATTGAGTTGCCCACATTGTTTGATAAATTGTTGGCCAATGCCCTTACCATGGTCACCAATTAGATAGCAGACACTGAAAGAAGGATGTCCATTGGACTACCTACTATTACTACTCTATGCCCTCAATCTCCAAAGGCTACTTCCAATCTCGACCTCCCACTTTCCCCTACAGTAATTGCCATTAAACCAACTGTCCAAGTTGATACATCAGCCCCTATTATTGGAACCACCAGTTTGGCGACTATCCCTGTCACTGACTCTTTAGTGGAATCTGAAACAGATATAATGCCATCTACTAATAAAACAGCAGGGGGAAAAAGCAAGAGAGGCCCTGCCAAAAGTACTGTAAATAAAAGGAAACAACCAAGTCGCTGTAGAAATCAACCTACCCCACAGAGCATGTGGAATAAAGATAAAGATAAAGACTGTGAAATAGTAACACCAATTGTCACCGAGGATCTATTGCCCTCACTATCACTATTGGACAAAGGCACTGAGAGCCTCCCTGCTTTTGTCAGTAGCCCACAGCTTTTAGCTATGGACAAAGGCACCTGTGGGGATTTCATGTTGCCCCCTGAGGGAATTGATAACTCTGTCTGTACACAGACTGAATTCTTCGATCGAAATATCCAACCTAAATACAATGGCAACTTGATTGAAACTATTGTAGATACTATTTTTAAACAAGTTGAAGTTCAAATAGCTAAACAATTTAATACTATTTTTAAGAGACTAGATAAAATCGAAAACCTTGTAAAAAAACAGGAAACTAAAAGAAAAGGCATTATTAGTTTAGATGCCCTCCGGGGCGAGAAATTTATGAAGGAGCTAGAACCACTATGTAATGTCCTGAGGGAGGGGGGTCTGGCTATTACCGCTGACCCTGGGTCTAGTAACATCAAAGGCCCAACTATTTCTAAAATTGTATCCTCTAATAGCAGCCCAGCCAATACCCCACCCGTACGGAACATTGGTTCAACTTATGACCCCTCTGAAGTAGTAGGAATAGCAATGGCCAACACTGTAAGTTCAAATGTCAAGGCTATTGCTACCCCATTAGCTACTTCACTAGCCAGGACAGGCATTACCCTTGATGGCGTAAGCAATAGTGGAGGTGTACCTGTAAGAAATAGACCCACTAACTATCAAGGGCCGTCACTCCACTTACCCCCAGAAGCCTGCCCATATGTTATAGTCTTAGCAGGCGTCCCTGCCCTTAAAGAAGGTCAAGGTGAGTCATGGGTACAACTACACAACAAATGTATCGATTGGCTGACCAAACATAAAGGGGCAAGATGGGACATCTCAAATGAGATCATATCAGCTCGCCGGGTGATTTGGGTGGGCCCACAACACAAAAACATAAGTGGGGACTGTATAGTGATCAATTTTAGACACCCAAACTCAGTTAGATTCTTTATGGATAATTAGAAAACCCACGCCAGTCTGTCTACCGCAATAACCCTCCTTCCATTGGGTTATTTCTATAGGCCTCCTCATAGATTATTTCAAACGGCCCCTACCACTTTTCCCCTATCCAATAGAGTTTCCGCCTTATCTGATTTAGGAAGTTTAGATTGACCACCACTAACATTTCCTAACATAACTGATGAGGTTACAAGTATTGCTCCTTTGGTAAAGGCAAATTTCACATGTATTCACAAGCCATGCCCAGGTAGATTAGTACCTCCACATGTAGTATGCCCTGATCTTCCCATTGCCCTTCCTCTTTCCCCCATTAGCTTACCGATTGAAACTTTGAGTATCATTGGTTGGAACATTGCTGGGCTCTTGGGAAAGATGAAAATTAAAGAATGGGTTACTTGGATAAGTAACTTTGATGTGGTAATGCTGCAAGAAACATGGTGCACACGTGTTCAATTACTGGAGGGCTTTTTCTGTCATAATCTTATTCCACCATCTCCTGCTATGGGGCGACCTAGTGGTGGTCTATCTATCTGGGCAAAAATCTCTAAGGACTTGAAAATTGAACCACTAAATGTGGTCAGCAAACACTTGATAGCTGTGAAATATGTTGCAAGGTTAAAGATTTGTTTTATAAACTTTTATAACAATGATTTCGTTAACCATCCTAATCCCACTTTTTTAGAATTGTTTAATTTTATTGATGAAATTGCAAATGGAGAAAAGTATGGCCAATTTGATGGTATTTGTGTTGGCGGAGATTTCAATGCTCACATTCATTCTATATCCCCGCCTTGTAGACGAGGATCTGAACTATTGAACTTATTATATAGCAGGGATTTAGACGATGTAATGGGTTACAGTGGAATTGCTGAGGAAAAGGCACCGGCCCCCACCTATATCGGCCGCGGTAGTTCAACAACTATTGACTATATGTTTACCTCCTCCCTCCTTAGTGGTGTGTTACTTAAATCTGAGGTTGTCAGGAGCTCATATAGCGATCACCTGCCAATAGTAATTCACCTTAAATCCATTAAAAAACCTATAGGCCCACATGAGGTGGGGGCCTCAAACATCACTGTATCTACAGACAGGCTTAGGATTGTATGGAGAGGGATTGATAACCAAGAGATTCTAGCTAATGTGATTAAGAATCACCCTCTATTGATCTCTAACTGCTTAACATTCGGCGGCCCTGACATAATCAAGTCTTTCTGTGATTTATGTGCAGCTATAAAAAGGGCAATCTCCAAACCCCTAAAAAAGAATAACATAAACAACCATAGATGGTTTGACACTGATTGTTCGAGGGCTAATAGAGAGCTCAGAAAGGCCTTGGAAGCTAAACCCAGAGATGTGTCCCTTGTCAGATCATTACGCCTTAAATATAAACATACATTAAAAGTCAGATCTGAGGAGCTGTTAATAAGCCACTGGGACAATCTCACTAAAACTGTTGCTCTAAAAGACTCGACAGGGTTTTGGAGAGAAGTAAAGAACTTGAGAGCCCTGGGCAGTAACATTACCCCGATAAACTGCAATATCACAGGTGATTCATGGGTCAATCATTTTTCTAAGCTCTATGCTGAGGTTGGAGACCTAACCGAGGATACTTTCCCCGACAGTACCATAGTTATAACATTAGAGGAGGTGGAGGATGCCATTGCCAATAGTGCTGGCAATAAGGCTCCTGGCCCAGATGGCTTGTCCATTGACCAGATAAAATCTAACATCTGTATCTGGGCCCCCTTACTCTGTAACCTTTTTAATAACTTGAGTAAGAAATCCATCCCCTCGACATGGTCCAACAGTACCGTTGTACCCATTTTTTAAAAAGGAGTTAGGATGGACCCGGGGTGTTATCGACCAATATCCTTGATCGATAACACCCTGAAGGTGCTCGGAAGGGTTCTATTTAATAAAATTAGTACCTGGGCAGATGAGAACTCTATTATCCATCGTTGCCAGTTGGGCTTTAGGAGTAAACTTGGCACGGTGGAACAATGCTTGAATCTTAATCTCCTAATGGCCAAATATACAAGGGCCAAACAATCCCCTTTATATTTTGGTTTTATGGATTTAAGTTCAGCATTTGATTTTGTAAACCGTTCCCGCTTATGGTCCATTCTTTTAAATTATGGTTTAGATGAACCTTTAGTTCACTTTTTGGCCAACCTCCATTGCAATTTGAAAGCCCGAGTACGAATAAATAACGAAGATGAGGTTTCAAATGATATTTTAATTGGCAAGGGGGTGAGACAAGGCTGCGTCCTGGCCCCCTTGCTTTTTATATTATACATTAATGAACTAACTAACTCCCTATGTAATCTGACAAAGGATGTCCCTATCATTAAACAAAGACCTATCCCGGCGTTACTTTACGCAGATGATGCGGTCCTTATGGGCCGCACCCCGAATGCTCTGCGCATTTTAATCTCGGGATTTGTTAATTATATGTCTGATCTTGGTTTGTGCACTAATTTTAGCAAATCTTTTATAATGACCTGCGGCCCTAAAAATTATAAAATCCCAAAGATTGTGATAGGCCAAAACATTTTAAAAAGCACATGCACTTTCCCTTATCTGGGTCTACTATTCTCTAACAGCGGTTCATGGCAACCCCATGTTGCAATGGGGAGGAACAAACTCTCTAAATCCATTAATTCTGTCACTTCTCTTCGTCAACCCCGTCTGGCTGATGTGGTTTCCAGTTTATTACAAATTTATCGGACTCAATGTCTTCCAACTGGTACGTATGGAGCAGAAGTCTGGGGGTTCTCGAACTGTTCAGAATTACAAAGAGAAGAGAATAGATTCTGTCGGAAGATCCTGGGGGGGTTATTAGTGCACCGACCTTCGTATGTCATAAAGAACTAAAATTGCATTATATTGAGGATTTCATAAGAGCCAGACCTGCATTATTTTGGTTAAGGATTTGGCTAAACCCAGCAGCTTCCCTTTCCCGTGAGATCATTATGGATTGTTTGAAATGTGAGAACTCGAGCTTAATCCCCTGGATAAACGCGGTGGAAAGGAGCCTTGTGAGTGTCAACTATGGTCACCTCTTTACAGATCCCAACCAGATTGACCGCTCCCATAAAAACCTGGTGAGAAGGGCACTCTATCAATACTTTTATAATGAGAGGGAAAGAGTGGACTCACTGAAATTATCTACAACAAACTACCTAATGGTCCGGGAATTATACACTGAATCTCCGACATTACCTGAGCCCTATTTACGCAAAAATTTGGGCAGGTGGAACAGGGGCTTATTATTTAGATTTAGGGATAGGAGCATTGTAAACCTTATCTGCTTTCCATTGGGCTACACCAAAAATCTGGAAAAATTACATTGCCCTTGTGATCTTGGTGGAACCTGGAGCATGCTCCATTTTACTTTTGGCTGTGGTTTTTATAGGAAATATACAAAGTATTACCTAATTCCTTATTGCAGGAAATATGATTTGACTGACCATAATCATGCTTTTAGACACTTTTTAACGCTTGGATCGGACGAATTAATTTTTAGAGTCAGTGGTTTTCTTAATGCAATTGTACGTTCACGCAGGTCTTTGAAAATTGAGTAATTTTGTTTATATATGCACTATGCACTTTAAAGCTTAATTTGCACAAACCTAATGCACTTATCTGCTTTGCCTCTTAAAGTTAGTAGTTACATTTCTGTACATTTTTATATATTGCATGTATGATGGCCTAATGTATAGTCTAGTAAGATGGTATAATTGTATTTTAATTGTTGCTCTTGTAAGTTATATTTAATATGTCATTTATTATTAATTTGCGGACTAAAACTGTAGTGTTAAACTGTGTATTTTAATTCAGGTTTTGTGCTTTTATGGATGGTTTTGAAATCCGAATAAAGTCTATTTGAATTTAATTGAATTGAAAGGAAAACAAGAGGATCTACCTCCTTTTCGACCTCCTTTTCAAAAGAAAAACGTTGCCGCTTTAACAGCGAGATATGCCTCAGACGATGAGAACACAATTACTGGATTGGACTTGTGCGGTGACTCTGCTTGACAGCGCAGCGGAAGTTACCATAGAGCGGGAGGCACTGCGTTCTTGTCTGGAGGCGACAGCAACTGACACTTTCATTACAGTGGAGACACCTGACACCCAGGTTGCCCCCCCTGATAGATTGTATAATATAGTTTTTCAAATTGAAGGTGACATTGAGCGTGTAATCACAGGGATTTTTTGGGAGAATCTGACCTCTTCTTACAATATTATGTTGGCAGAGGCGGATTGGCCCCCACCATTTGTTCTGGCTGCATCAAGAGGGGAGGACATATTACTTCCGAGTTTTTCGCGTTACGTTCCCAAGGAGCATGCACAGGCTTTTGCAGCTGAGTGGGCATTGGCCCTTGCACCGGCGGTGTACCGTAATCAAGTGGGCTGGGATAAAGATTTTCCGCCACATGAGATTCCATTGTGGTCTATGCCACAACCTCAACCCCAATATCCTATCCGGCGGGAAGCTAAAGGTCCAGTTTCTGATGTTCTAACAGAGTTGGAGTATCAAGGTGTGATTGAGACGTGTGTGATACCGATGAATAATTCTCTTTTTAATGTATCCAAACCTGATGGGCCTTATCGCATAGTGTTAGATTATCGGCATTTGAACTCTCATTGTCGTGCTTTCGTGGTACAGAATACCCATAGTTCTGCTCTTGTAGACAATCTTGTTCGTAAAAATATAAAACAACACTTGACATTTCAAATGGCTTTTACAGCCATAACCTGTCCCCTGAATGCAGTCAACATTGGTGATCAGCTGATTCCCAACGCTGACCGCAGATACTCTTGGATAAAAGCCGCACACGAAGGCTTGGCCTCGGCCCATGCCGGCGTGTCTGCAACAGTTTCTATCTTGCAGCAACGTTACTGGTGGCGTGGTTTATATAAACAGACTCGTAATTATGTACTTTATGTGACATCTGTCAGCAAATTAAGCCTTCTACGATGACACACCCACCACAAACACAGCTATGTATTACTAATAGGCCTTTCGGTTGTGTCTATCTTGATCACTGCGGTCCATTTTCTTCAGATACTGCATATAAATGCATTTTGGTTGCAGTTGATTCGTGCACTAGATTCCTTTGGGTTTGGCCACAACACAGTGCTGACGCTCGAAATGTCATCAGAGATTTGCGTGTCTTTGTTGGGATCTTTGCTTGTGGCACCTTTCATTCTGACCAAGGTCCACAATGATGTGATGAAGTCTTTGGGGGTGCTGGTGCAGTTTTCGTCTCCATACAGGCATGGGGCCAATTCAGTTGTGGAGCGAATGAACCGTGACTTAAAGCAATCTTTGACAGCTAGGGTCTTAGGTACTGGCAGGAACTGGCTAGCCCATTTGTATGGAGTCCAACGTGCACTTAATAATCTCTCTAGAAGACCGCTGGGTGGGCAGACCCCATATGAGATGCTCTTTGGCATCAAAATGTTTGTGCCAGACCTTGATGATCTAGACGTTGCGGCGGCTGCCCCAGCCTTTGACATAGATAATCATTCTACTATGTTACAGGACCTACAAGAGACCCATGACAGACTTGCAACTGAACATTTGTCCTCTGCCTCTGATACTGCACTGCTGATTCCGGTGGCCGGCTGGCTTCCGAAAGTTGGAGATCTAGTCCGAGAGAATTTGGGGAACAAAATAGAATTTGGTCCCTCTTATCGCACACCGGTTCCAGTGCTTGGCTTGAAGGGTACTCGTACAGTCCTTGTACCACCGCTTCCTGGTTGCAAGGACAACAGATACATCTCAATTGACAAGGTCAAACTTCAACATCTGGCCGATTCTGAATAGTGTGACTCCTGCTGTTTCGTGCCACACAAGTTTGAGATTTCCTGTGGTTGACGCATCTTTCAGATCACCACATGACACTGTCATCGATATGGACCCTATTGTTGACCATTTGCCTGTTCCTCCTGCTCCCTCCTGCAACGAGAAAGTTGTGTATACCTATCCCACAAGTGAGTCTGCGCCTGGATTGCCAGAAAGTCCTTTACACCATGGCAGCTTTTCTTTTGACTCGTCCTCCACCACTTCGATTGGCCCTACCAAATTGTTTATTTTTGTCTCCAGGTGTAAACAAACGTACTTAGTCCCTCCTTGGACATACATCTGGTTAGTACTGATCACGATTTTTCTCTTCATGTCAATTGGGCTTGTGACGGTGTTTTTCCTACTCGTCAATGGTCACACTTACCAGAACGCTCTGCTGTGAACTTGGTTGATGGTATTCTGGCCCCTCAATCATCTTCCCAGATCATGAAGCGTGACCGAACTCTTGTTAACATTTTAACATTCCCAAATGCTGATGGCTTCATCTGGGATAAAGTGGATATTCAGGTCCATGGCCCGACGGAAATTATCAACGTGCCATACATCTTTCGTGTCTCCATAGGTGATGTGATAACACAGGACATACGTTCGGATGACAGGGATGTGCATGCAATACAATCATTGTTTTCAGATTTGAAGTATTATGCTGCTTTTAATTCTGAACATTTGTATTTAAATTCTAACAATTATGCCAATTTATTCTGTTATCAGCATTATGGGTATCATTTCATACATAAGACATATATATTACGTCCTGTTGTTAATCATACACAGTGGGAACATTGCCCTACACCTTTAAAAGGAAGTTCTAAAACACTTAGAAATAAATGTACATACTTTTCTGATTTGTATAGGTCAACAACTGGGTCGTATTATTTTAAATTAAATGTTCCTTCAACTCCCAAAGTCATGTTGACTCATAAAAAATTAATGTATTCAAATTCTTTCAAACATGATGTCATTCAGGGGTTATGCTCACTGGAAGGCCACCATTGATTTGAAATCAATCTGGGGTTCTAGGAAATGGCAGGTCCAAGACACTGAAGCCTTGCATCGTGCCTTCCTAATCCCAGCACAAATTTTGTTTTCGAATGATACAGTGTACCAAATGACTTGCTGTGGTTTAACCACTGCCAAGAAGTTAAACGCCATTCCCTCTTTAGGTGGGTTTAAGACTTGGCGTTCATACACAAATTATACCATTGACGCCTTACAAGCTTTATTCCAAAATAACACGTTTAATGTATCTGAAATGGATCCTTTAGGTTGGTTAGTTTGGCAGACGAATTCAAATGCCTGACAACTCCGTTTTTATAACACCACTTCAGGTTATATGCAAGACAGACCCGACCCAAGATTTCCAGATACATATTCGGTAACAACCTATTCGGTTGGAAAATTATGTCAACAGTGGTTGCAGCACTCTACACTATCGTCCGTTACACAACACTTATCGTTGTTGTCCAATAACATAAATTTGGCTGACTTTGTCTTGACACCTAGGGTTCTGAGAACAAAAAGATTCATTTACGCAGCTTACAATGAAATATGGAAACTTTCACAAGTTGAAGCATCGTCCCGTCAGCGCGAAATTGACCAAGCGAACTTAGAAAAGGTTCTTGCTGTTGTTGACAATAGTATTAACACAATGTCTTCCCGTATTTACACATTGGATAATATTGTTTCCTCTATTATTTTTTTTTTTTTTTTTTTTTGGTCGTAAGACATTTATTATGAACAAATGAAACAGATGACATACACTGCGTCACGCCAACAACCCGGAGGCAGGCCGCTATAGGGTAAATTATACAAAGATTATACAGAAATATCTATGAGGCCTTCATCCGGCCAATGGTACCGGCAGAGGTGAGCTTAAGGTATAATAAAAGTCTACAGTTCGTATTGTACATCTTATAGCGAGTAAACGGTCTTACTTTTGACCCAGTGCTGCTTCCAGCTGAAAGGTAGCGAAAATCAACAAATCCGCCCACAAATAAGCAGCGGTCATCCGCCCGCTTCAGCAGACTATAAAAAGGATGTGTCGGTCAGCACCTTGTTTCCCCCAACAGGACCCCCCAACAACTAAACCAAAAACATCAAACAAAGGTGCAAGTACTTGGAAAACAGCTATGTGGAGAGCGGGTGCGGGAAGGTATCTTAGCTGTATGCGACTTAGCGAGGGAAGGGCGGGGCGGGGGGCAGGGGGAGAGGGGCGGCAAATTATCCACAGTGGGACCAGGAGGGCGGAGGGGGGGGGGGGGGCAGTGGACTCCGGTCAGGTCAGTGGAGTCAGTAAACGCCAAAGCTTGCGGCTGAGCAGTGTCCAAAAGCCCAAGTGCGGGGCAGCGGGACCTCTAACGCTAGTTTACGCAGCGCGCTCCCTCAGCCCATGTCGTCGGAAACGCTGGTAGCGCGTGAGGTGTCGGCGGAGTCAGGGGCCGCGCGTCCTGTAGTCCACTGTATAAACGGGCCCCATATGTCAATGGGTCTGGAAGCGGTGGGCATGGTCTCCCAGTAGTTCGCCAGTTGAGTTTGGCCGTAAGTCACATCACTGATCCAGTTTTCGAGCGTGGGGAGGGCCGGTCTGCCCCAGTGTATAGATATCTGCCGTTTGGCGTATAACAGGAGTAGTGCATGTAGTTTCCTGTCGCAGGGCTCAGTGCGCTTAACATACCCCAGCAAACCCAGCAGTGGAGATGGGGAGTCGTTCCTCTGTACGATTTGATTTATGGCGTTGAAGACCTCCGACCAGTATGCCTCCAGCTTGGGGCAGCTCCAAGCTACATGTAGAAAGGTGGCATCGTCACCCCCACATTTCCAGCAAGCGGCATCCTCGCGGATCCCCATGCGGCGTAGCAGTGTCGGAGTGCGGTAATATCTGTGTAGGAATTTGAAGTGTATAAGCCGCAATCGGTAACTCGGTGATAGAGCTGTGAGTTGAGCGCAGCAATACCCCCATGCATCATCCGGCAGCTGATCCCCCAGGTCTTCAGCCCAGGCGGACTCGGCCGTGGCTACTGTCACCGGAGCTTGTTCCTGCATGCAGTTATACAATCTGGACACCAGCTTTTTAGGAGAAGGTCTTGAGAGCAAGTCTTGCAGGGCGGCTAGTGCGCAAGGCTCGTCCGGGAAGCCCTGTCCCATTTTCTTGCAGGATTCCCTAAGGGAATGATATAGTAATTTGTCCGCAAACGTGCAAGGTTGGTCATCCCCATCCGCAGGCATCTCTAAAAATGAGCCATCTGGATATATGTCCGCGAAAGTGAGTAGCCTATTCCCACGGATAGTGAGGACTTCACCTCTTGCCGTCAAACATGGCAGCATCGGGTTGCCCCTGAGAGGAACCGCAGGCGCATAGAGCAGGGAGAGACCAGCTCGCTTCCGAAGCTCGCGCCAGGACCAGCGGATCATTTCCACCGTGTCCACCTCACGCGACGGGCACGTAACCGCTCCGTATAATGCCACTCGTAATGGCGAGGGGGCGACCACTGCAAGCTCCACCGCCACATGCGGCTGGTAGGGGGCTGGGTAGGCCCAGAAATGAAGGAATTGAGCTTGTGCACAAAGCGAATAGAGCTTCAAGTCCGGGGCCCCCAGTCCACCCTGTCGGAGCGGAAGCGTGAGTAGGTCCCAGGATACTCTTGCCTGACCGCCGGCCCACACCAGTTTCAGCAATAGTGAGCGGACCCGTGTGTGGAAGTGCGTCGTCATAGGTAGTGGTACATTGACAAACAAGTACAAGAATTTGGGGAGGACCACCATTTTGGCCAACGCAATTCTAGCCACCAGGGACAGCGGCAGTTTATTCCAGACTTCAACTTTCCCTTCCAGCCAGTCCACCGCCCTACCAAAATTCAGCGACCACAGCTCCTGTACATCTCGGCTAATCCAGACGCCCAAATACTTGACAGCTTCCGTCTCCCATCTGAGGGGGTAGTCAGGGGCAGGTCTACCAGTGCTCTCCGTCAGGGGGAATGCCACTGACTTCGACCAATTAATGGATATCCCTGCTAGACCCT
The DNA here is from genome assembly GCF_964204655.1 of Triturus cristatus. NCBI lineage: Eukaryota > Metazoa > Chordata > Amphibia > Caudata > Salamandridae > Triturus > Triturus cristatus. The sequence continues at coordinate 179,542,041 of NC_140591.1, read as the reverse complement.
CAAATCTCACAAACTCGCGCAGCAGTGGGCTCAGGTTGTCTCTGGGGTTCTGAACGTACAGTGTGACATCGTCCGCGTATAGCGAGATCAATAAGCTTCTAGCACTGAATCCGATGCCTCTGGCAGTGTGGTGTTGCCGAATTCGAGCTGCTAATGGCTCCATAGCAATCGCAAAGAGAAGCGGGGATAGCGGGCAACCCTGCCTAGTTCCCCTCGAGACAGCGAACGGCTTGGAGACAAGACCATTAACGCTCACCCGGGCTCTGGGTGACGTGTATAGGAGCTTAATAAGGGTCATGAAGTTTTGACTGAATCCCATCCGCTTCAACACTTCGAAGAGATAGGGCCACTCCAGGGAGTCAAAGGCTTTGGTGGCGTCCAAAAACACCACCGCTGCCTGTACTGACGGGTGTAAATAGTGAAGGACCGAGAAGATAGTCCTGAGGTTGTGTGATGTTGCACGTCCAGGGATGAATCCCGATTGATCAGGGAGCGCTATAATCGGCAACAACGGTTGCAATCTATCCGCAATTACTTTTGCGTAGATTTTGGCATCTACGTTTATGAGGGACAGGGGTCTGTAAGAGTCCAGCTGTTGGTCATCCTTGTCTGGCTTTAGTAGCGTGACAATGAGAGCCTCCCGCATGGAGTCTGGGAGGGATTGCGACTCGAGAGCCTCAACAAACACAGAGTGCAGTCTCGGCGCTAGTTCAGCCACATAGGTTTTATAAAAGGAGGTGGTCAGGCCATCCGGGCCAGGAGCTTTATTGGCCGGCATGCTTTTAATCACTTGGGCGATATCTTGCACTGTAACGGTGAGGTCCATGTACTGTCTGTGATTGTTGTTGAACCACACGAGGGCTATGGAGTCTAGGAAGTCCCGTAGTGACGCCGGTGTCGTGGGCTGTTTCGAGGTGTACAGAGAGGCATAAAAGTCTGCAAAGGCGCCCAGCACCGCCTCTTGGCCTACCACTAGACGGCCAGTGTTATCATAGATTGCGTGTATGTAGTTCGACTGTGTGCGAGGAGCAATCAGTCTGGCTAGAGTCCTGCTTGGCCTATCTCCCTCCCCGTACCTGCGCGCCTCAGCCTGCCGCCCCAGGAATCGCACCTCCCGCTCCGCCTCCTCTTTGAATGCTAACAGTTTAGTTTTCAGAGCGCCAGCAAGCGCCAACGTTGGGTCGGAGCTAAAAGCGACATCGAGGGCTTTCAGTTCCCCTTCAAGTGAAGCTAACGTGGCCCGTATGGTACGGAGGACCCCTGCTTGTCGTGCAATGCATTGGCCCCGTACGACAGCTTTAAATGCATCCCACACAATGGCATCAGAAGATGCTGACCCCTCATTCTCAGTAAAATAATTAGTGATATCCTCCCTTATCTCCTCCACAAACACAGGGTCAGCAAGCGCATGTGGGGGAAGGCGCCACTGGAACGCCCTGCGTGCAGCGTCGGGGGGGCGCAATACCAACATACATGGAGCATGGTCTGATAGCGATCTAGCCATAATATCCACATCCGACACCCATGTCGCAACCTCAGGAGACACCAGCCAGAAATCCAGTCGCGACCAAGCAGCCTTGTGAGAGGTGTAGCAGGTCCCCACTTTAGCACCCGGATTTCTAACTCGCCATACATCGGAAAGCAGACCCTCCCTCATTATATCAGAAATCGCTTGGCGCGCCCTAGTGTGCTGCGGTCTGCTCACACCTTTGCGATCTGAGTCATCATCTAACACCACATTAAAATCTCCCCCCAACACCACCGCCCGGCAATCCAGCAGCATAATTTTCGCCCAAACAGTTCTGAAGAAGTCAGGATCGTCCACATTCGGGCCATAGATTGCAGCCAGGACAATGGGTCGCCCCTGCAGAGCCCCATGAAGCAGAACATACCTACCCTCCGCATCCCCCACATGAGAGTATTCCCGCCAATCCAGCCCCCTTCGAATGAGTATTGCTACGCCCCTCGCATAATTCGAGTAAATGGAGGAATAAACATGCGCCCATCTTGAATTCTTCAATCTAGCTGAGGGGGTGACATTCAGATGCGTTTCCTGTAGGAAGCATATATCTACAGTATGCCTTGACAACATGCCATGTAGCAAGCGGGCTTTTTGGAAGTCCCCAAGGCCTCTAATGTTCCAAGTCCAGATTTTGATGTCTCCCATTAAAGCAGTTGACAGACCCAAACCCCTGACACCCAACCCCGCCCCCGGAAGTCTACCTGGCACCCGGCCCTCCTATCTGCGGACCCAGCGCCTTGAGCGCTAGGCTCGTGTTTTAGTACAATGCACCTAATATGAACCAAAACTTGCAACTTTTCAAAACCCCCCCTCCACCCCCTTCCCTCAGCAACCCCCCAATTAGGTCGTGATATATCCCAATAACATGTACTCAATGTGTCAAAAGACCCCAACAACAGCAACAAAAGCAACAAAGGGAGGCACCCCATGAGGCGTGGTGCGCTCGGCTAACACCCCCACACATGTGGGGTGGCTACTGTCAAACTTAAATGGTCCTGGGTCTGGCAGCACCCCCACCTTACAAACCCCAAGATCCGCAGCCAACCTGTGTCTCAGTGGGAACTCGGAGATGGCAGCCCAAGTCTGCACGCAGTGGCGTCCCATCAACCGCCCCCAAGTAGGCAGTTCGGGAGAAGCAAGCCTGTGCGAGAGGTCAGTCCGGCTATCAACAGTTGCTCAAAGAGGATACCCGCAGCCCCGCAGGCCGAGCGTGCCAGGGTCCTCAGTCATTGTCACTCAGGTGCCCTGAAGCCTCCTCGAGTCGTGGCGACTTTCTCCTGGCCCCAGCACAGATGTGTTTGGCAAATTTAAGGGCTGCCTTGGCGTCCGTGAAAAAGTGCGAGGTGTTTTCGTGCAGGACCTTTAGCTTTGCCGGGTAGAGGAGAGAGTAGGACACGCCGGCTTGTATTAGGACTTTCTTAACTGGTAAAAATTCCTTCCGGGCCGCCTGCACCAGCGGGGTGAAATCTGGGTAGAAGGATACGTGATTACCCTGATGCATGATCTTACCCTTCTCTCTCGCCAATCGAAGAATGATGTCCCTATCTTGGTAGTTGAGTAGTTTGGCCAGGATCGGGCGTGGTGGGGCCCCCACCGGAGGTTTCTTCCCCAGTGACCTGTGTGCCCTTTCCACCGTGAACACCGGGGACAAGTCCGGGTCGAACAGCTCATGCAGGAGGGACGACACAAACGACTCCATCTTACCCGTGTTTGTGGTCTCTGGGACACCCGTAATGCGAATATTGGATCTTCGGGAGCGCGCTTCCAAATCGTCTGACTTGGCGCGCAAATTGTCGAGTTCGCGCTCCAGCGTCGTAATGTGTCGCTTAGCTTGTTGTTGGAATTCGCAACACTCAGTTTGCCCATGCTCGAGACTGTCCAGTTTCTTCTCGTGGGTGTCCACCTTCGTCTGCACGGATTCGAGTTGCGCCGTCATGGTATCCAGCTTTGCATCTATGCTCTTCAGGCTCGCCCTCACCTCCATTATGAGAGCCCCAAAGTCTATATCCGGGGTCGACCCCCGCGACGGTGATGTGCTCACATCAGGTTCCATTGTCGCGCCCTTCGGAGTCTTCTTACCGTCGAATGTCAGCTTCGGTTGTTTGGCGTCCGTTTTCCCCATCGCAGCGGGCAAGAGAGATCTACCGGCCTATCAATAGGGCAGCACCCCACTGCACGACCGCCAGCAAGCGTCCCATAGGTGTGCGACTGTCCAGTCGGCACCGGTGCGCGCCAAGCGTGACCCTGAATGCGCAGCAAGTGTGGCAATACACGGTTGAGAACTCTGTAGGCGCCCAGGCCGCTCTGCAAGCGCCAGCGGTCAGCGAGAGCCTTCCTCGGGCGCAATGTGCCGTCTTACCACTCCACTAGGATAGTGCCGCGCCGGGGCTCACGGGATTCAGGGCCACAAAGGTCCACTCCGGGTGTCCAGACGTGTGGCCCGCCCGGCCGAAGAGTAGTGGGAGGCCTCGGTGCCGTTTCAACGTGGCAGGATCAGCTGTGCCCTTCGTCCCTTCAGGGCGCCCTCTCACCTCCTCCCCAGCCGTCGCTGTGACGCCGCCGGCGCGGGCTTGCCTGCACGATCTCCCCCGGGCTCAGCCCCGGTCAGCACCGCCCTCCGCGGCCGCAGGATCTTCGTTTCGCCGCCCGGCTGTCTCTCCAGGTCGCCCCGGGCTTCTCTGTCTCCCCGCAGCCGTCCGCTCAGGGAGCTCACCGTCGGCCGCAATAGTGGTACAGCGGCGAAGCCTTCACAGCAAATTCCGCGCGGTCCGCTGAGGCCTCTGCAGCCCCGGTCTCCCGTGACTCGCGGCTCCCCGCAGGAGGCACTTCCGGCGCAGGTCAGGACCGTCCCGTCAGCCGGCAAATAATTCGGCCGCCTCCGCTGCGAGGGGAAACCATCCCCGTGCCCCCAAGTCGAGCCGAAGGATCACCAGGTCGTTAGCCGCAGAATCCGGGAGGTGCGGGGCTCCGCAGTCTCCAGGAACAGGATTACTGAAGGATTAATCCGAGTAGCCGGCGGAGCTCACTCAGAGAGCGGCCATCTCGCTGCTCGGCTAGCCACGCCCCCCTTGTTTCCTCTATTATTGATATTGTACAAGAAGATGTGTCTTTGTTATATCATGGTCAAAATCAATTGCATTCTGTGATGCAATTCACTTGGACATTGTAAACTCTGAAAATGGGTAAGGTACCATGGGATTATTTAAATGCGTCTGCTTTGTTTTTGCCATTCAATTTAACCGACAAACAGTAGTTTAAATCCATGAAAGATGCTATCTACACTACTACATATAGAAAAAATAGACCCTCTGCCTTTCTCTGTGGTGGAGACTGACTCTGCTGTTTGGCTAATTCATGGAGTTATATCTTTACCTTTCTCTTTGTTTCACTTCAGCTCTTGTATGAAACATTACCTGCTAGGCCACTTTAAACCCCTGGGTAGCGCTTTTTTGCATGAACTGTGATCTTTGCCTTTCACATATAGATGTTTACGGGAAGACACAGAGGTTTACCTTACGGGGGAGGACTGTGATTCTACAGTAGGTCATTCCCTTGTTTGTAAAAACATAAAATTGCACGGGGTTTGTAATGTGTCGGCTCCGAACCTTGCTTGTGTTTTAAAAGATAATCTAGTTCCCGCAATAACTCCCACATTTACTTTGCTTACTAACTGTAGTTATCTTATATTAAATAACCAAGAATGCTGTGGTTTGCTTGCCGGAATACCGTACATTGTAACGGTTTCACAGCGCGTTATTTGCTGTAAAAATGTGCTTTTTACTCCCCCACGTGGGAAGCTCGATAGCTCAATTTGGCCTTCCATACCAACTTTGAAAACAGATTTCAACAAGTTGAGCTGACTAAAAGCGCTTTTATTCCAACGAAAAGTCCACCTTACTTCCGTGCGCGAGACCTTCCCACTACAGGTGGCTAGCACCACTAGCGGAATTCAAAACGCTTTTGAACATCAACCTCCCACTACATTTTGGAGGGCTTATACACCGCATTTTTAATGCGTCTAATACTCAAGGCCTTGCACATTTTTTTAAAGCTGTTGGCTCTGGCCTTGTGATTTTTTTTCAGACGATATTTGGTGTAAAACCTGCATTCATTCATTCTATCTTTTCCAACATCTTTGGCGGATTCCCTATAATACTGGCATTAGCTGCTGGAATCCTGCTTCTACTGTGTCTGCTGCGCAATGGCTGCTCCTCTTGTAGTGCTGCACAGCCCAGGTAGGCTGCAATTGCTCCGTGACAGTATGCATGGATGCTTCGGTACATTACCACTGGCCACTCTCAGTGTGTTTTATGGGTTGTCATTCCGCTTTGCATACTTCACTTGCATGCAACCAGCATTTTCATGCTTATGATGTCCGTTCACATTGGCGTTGGATTTATGCCTCTCCAATATGTCATGTTCTGACCCGGATTTCGACCAGTTAATTGGTCCCTTAGAGGCCCATGAGCAGGACTGTTCTGGGATTAGACTTATGGCGCGTGCAGCTGCACTTGGAGTCTTGGCTCAATGGGATATCTGTGAGGCTACATGGAACTTCAAAGTTACATCGAATATCACGCAAGTTATCCGATGATGCTCATTGAGGCACCCGACTGTGAGGAGCACGCTTGTTCATTCAGCTTGCTGAATTGGATAGCATCCCTTTTTTCTACCAACGACAATGACATCATTATGGAGGATGTTTCATTCTTTTGCTCATATACTCTAATGGATTAACCATGCTCATGCACCACAGGCATCTCGCAGGTTCTTACATTTCTGATGTATTTCTAAAAAAAAATGTTCTTCCTAAATGGTTTTTTCCCTTTATTGCTTTTTAAAAAAAGTTTTACGAATGAAGGTGCTTTTTGAACTCTGCTCGCACTTCTGAACTCTGTTTTTGTCCTATGCCTATGTACTATGGACTTACCAGGGGGAGGGTGTAGTATGGATGGTGGGCTCATTGTCGACAGTGCTAAGTTAGCATGAGCTTCGCTGCCATTGGGCTGCTTTTGCCCACAACACTGCATGCGTTTTTTTGCAAGACTTTATTTGTGCCCTTTTCACATGAGAACTGTTTGCTTTTCTTGTTCTCTGCTGCGCTCTGAGGTTTAGTCTGCACACGATGTACAGGGTCGATAAACAATGCCCCTTGTTATTCTGTTCTGGTCAGTCCCTCGCACCTAGACATAACATGACACAGCTGCACTACTGAAAATCGTATGCTTTAATATTGCAAGCTAAGCATGTAGTTCAGGCACTTGGAGAGAGACCCATCCAGAGAGAAGAGCTGTGCTTGTCCTGATATGTCAACCTTTCATCTAGGCCGTGAGGTATGGGGTCTGCTGACAAAGCCCAGAGGTCTTTTTTTCTATAATAAACTACTTTTTATAACGGGGAGGGTGGTTAGGCACAGTAGTCCTTCTCCACTGTCTTTATAAAATGATATCCCTGTTTGTATTCTGTGGAATTGTGATGCATGACCACTATATGTATCAAAATGGCTGACCACACTTACAAAGTCTGGAGAATTGACTTTGGGGTTTGTAGGGGGTATACTGCTCATGCAGGGGCACCCTACCACTTATAACCCAGCACCCTGCCTTCAGGATTGAAAGGCCTGCCTTAGGGGTGACTTAGAGGTTTTCAGTAGTGACCTCAGTTATAAGAAAACTTATATCTGTCGTAAATTGTGCTAGCACCAACTTATACAGGCTGCAATGGCAGGTCTGTAGTCACAGCTTGAGTGGTCTCTCATGGGCGACATAATACATGCTGCAGCCCATGGGAGACCCCTGGTGTACCTATGCCCTGGGTACCTAGTACCATACACTAAGGACTTACAGGGGTACATCAGTAGCCAATTGTAGAGGAATCACAGTGACTGGGGTTTTGATTAGCAGGATCCCAGACAGACTAGTTAAAAAGCATAATGACACCAGCAGAAAGTGGGTGTAACTATGAAAGCAGATCGTACTTTCCTACAGTGACCACTTGAGGTAAAACGTGAAGTTTTCGTCTTTTGCTTTTTATTGATAAAATACAGGTGAAGCTTGCACGTAAGGATGTCGTATCTCAGCTATGAAGGGCTTTTGGCCTTAGACTTTAAAGGAACCGAGAAAATAATTAGTTGTTTTGTAATGAATGTTCTACCAGAGTGCTAATTTGTGAGAATAGTGCTTTCTAGGTTAGATAAAAGTGACATATGCTTGGAATTATGACTTTTGCAAAACATAACCAAGACACACCCTTTAGGAGAGGATAGGCTGCTACACACTAACTTCCCGCTTCATATTGGGAAGCTGGTTCACCATATCTTTAATATGTCTGATACAAAGGGAATAGTGCACTTTTTAAAATGTAACAGGTTTGGACTGGTTAGCACCTTTTAGGCAATTTGTGGAGTTATACCATCTTTCATACACTCCGTGTTGAGAAGCGGTTTTGGAGGGCTCGCATTACTGCTTGTGGCAGGAATCAACCCAGAATGGAGATAGCAGAGCTTGTGCTGTGGTGCCGTGAGCCCATGGTACACTGCTTTGGCACACCTCGGCTTTGAGAACTGCATGAGCACTGGTTCTTGTCCTTCAGGCCTGTTTGGCTTCACTGCATACAAACTGTATTCCATTGCCTGTTTTGCAGCCACAAATGCTTATTGGATCTATCCCTAGTATCACAATCGATATTGACGTACTAATGGACCGCTTAAAGGTCCATGGGTATTGTTGTCCCCAGCGTATTCCATTGCTGATAAATGCATTCTTTGAACCACACTGGGATGCTTTGACTCTTAGCGAAAAGGACACCGGCACTACAATATGCTTACAGGATGCCATCCTTCCCTCAGCAGCTGCTGTGGGAACTGGATGGAATCACCTTAGCTCTATAGTTTAGAAAAAAGGGGTCTCCTGCAGAAGGAATACTTGCCAAGAGCAGGGAATAATACAATAAATGTCTAAGGAAAATATCTTAAGTGAATGTATGAACAGGTTGTGGGCAAAAGACATAACAATATTGGCTAGGTAAGATAATCAAACAGTAACCTGAAAAATACACAACATGTCAGATACTGTGCATTTTATATCAAAAGTAGAAAATTGTTTATTTAATTCAAATTGCTAAAAATGTCAAAAACATACTGCTCAATGGCAGAATCTTTATAGATGATGAGTGTAGATCACTTTGAGTGTCTCGATCACACCATCCTCTATCTTGGGATGCCTTGAGCGCTAGTTGGACCACAGTTGCCACACCCACAGCCATTTCTGGTGACCGCGTCTTTCATTTCATGTAAAGTTGCCTCAGCCTTGCCGTTCTGATAAGACCCTTGTCACCCCGGGACGTGTCTAGCTTTAGCCGCACCATTAGTTGTTATCTTTGATGCTGCATACAGGACTTAGCTTCGATTCTTAGCATTATAAAATCCACATCTTTATCAACCTGGGTGTCTACACTTATCATCTATTAAGATTCTGCCATTGAGCATTCGCTCATTCATTTCTCATCATTCCGGTGGTCCATAGTTTGGACTTGTTTTGGGGCTCTGAGCTATTTCTATCTATTTAAGTAACTAGAATGAGGGGATTGACAACCTGCACTCCAAATGAAATCAAATGATTACGTTATTTTAAACAAAGATAAATCTAGAAGTAAGTCTTTCAATTATCAAGGGTGCTGCCTTTGTGTGACCTGTTCAACCCCCGAACAGGCTACAAAATATGAGACCACAAAATTTTTCAAACAGCAGTTTGAGCAAAGGCGCACTGTACACCCACCCTTTAAGGTGCAATTTAAATATTGCTAAGTTCTGAAGGGTAAACAAAACGTTAAGTTATTAATGCAAAGACATTACATATAATAACGTGAACAAAACACTTAGTGCCAGTGTCAAATGAAAGACAGTATCAACTATGAACAACATAGTGATCCAAAATGAGACTCAAGAAGGTGGCTATATCAAAGATTAGTTCATAATTGCATGACACGTGTCAATGTTCTTCAAACATAACTTCAGAGATGACTGTGAAGCAGAAGTCAAAACTCTTCTTTATTTTCTTATGCAGAAAAATAATTAGTGTTTTCAAAGCAACGTCATGGTATCCCAATGCATTTCGGTATCAAAACCTTCATCAGGGGAATGCTGTAAAAGTATATATATATATATATATATATATATATATATATATATATATATATATATATATATATATGTATAATTCATGTACAAAATGTCATCTTGAAGATACAAATAAGTCTGATAAGGAAAGCATATACCATATTCCACACATAACATTGTTAAAGCATTAACATCCAGTATTTTTAACAGCCAATTACGTATCCGATAATGAGACAAAAACGATCGGTAATTTAAAACAAACCGGTCGGTAATTTAAAATAAGGCTCTTGCGTTTGAGAATATGTCAACAAATGTTCTAATTCATGTCCAGAAATGTAACAGAATGGCAAAGGGTGCATTGTGAAGGGTCACGGAAACCTCGTGAACGCAAACAGAGTGAACGACCAGAAAGAGAGTGAGCGTCTGCGTAATATCCAATAATCCCCAATCCACCTCTAAGAGTGGTGAACTTGCTATCAAATGTGATGGGAGGGCTCACCTCCAAACGACTCTGAGCGCTTAAGAGTGTCAAACACGGGTAAGTTATTGCAGGTTGAACATGCTGAAAAAGTCAGGGGAAAAGAAAGAGCTATTACCAAATGAAATCCAGTGTCTAGTGCCCAAAAGGGTCATTGATATTAAACTTGGAGAGAGACAAAACTGCCACTTACTTAGCCGCTGTTCGTCGGACGCCTGCACCATAAACCGCTAACACGGAAGTATGCGGTAACGATATTAGGGGAGCATCTGTGTGAGTAATATGTACAACCATGAGTGTTGAGATTACCAACGCTCATCTAAGCGAGACAGTTATACAAAAAGTAAATGCTGTGGGGCTATTAAGTTACCTGCGTCAAAACGTTGCACAGTGCCTCGGCCGGGTTCAAAGTTCCAGCAGCAAGGGTGTGTGACTGTGCGAGCGCGGTGCCGGAGTGAATATTGGAACAAGTGACGTACGTCATTGTGTGCCTAACATCGAGAGAGGACTAACGTGAACGGTGAACTTCCTAACAGTGTACAAGCAGTTGAATTTCAAACAAAGTGAATGTGGAAAAGTCGGAGGCTATTCACTAGTACAACACACAGAGAGAAGTGAACACCTGAGGGTGCCCATGAGAATCAAGCGAGTGTAAAAAAACAGCCAAACAAAAGAGAAAACACTGATAAAATGAGGTGAATGGACATGATTGAGAAAAAAGCACAATGAATCTGAACACTTCAATGATTGAATCACGTTTTTGAAGTTAACCTATGCTCAAACAGACAAAATGTTATGTGTACAAATACATTATGAAAAAATGATAAGATACAATGTAAACTGTTATGCGCAACAGAGTATGTGCGTAGGCATCTAGCAATACGCAACCACATATTATCACAGGAAATGAATTAATTCAATTTTGTCATTCAGACCACACAGGATTAGGGCTTTCAAAAAACGAATCCAAAAAGTCTCTCTTTGTGCCAAATGTTTGTTCGGGTCAACATGTGCTAGTCCCGATACTTGTTCAAGCACTGTAAATCGTAGTTGGGGTATGGTATGTTTGTGTGTGTGCCAGTGTGCCGCTAAACAGGATTTCATGTTAGATGTGCGAATGGAGCTTTTGTGTTCAGTCACCCTTATTTTTATTTTCCTGGTAGTCCTCCCCACATAAACCAGTCCACAGGGACATTTAATGGCATATATCACCATAGCGGTGTTACAATCAGAAGAGTGTTTGAGCCTGATCAGTTTACCCGTGTGAGGATGTGTGAATGTATCGCCAACCATCACATTGCCACAGTGTCCGCAATTGTAACACTTTCTGGTGGAAGTGTCCGAGTCTTGCATCTTTTTGGCAAAAATGTCTTTGATGTTTTTAGATCTGGAGAATGCGAAAATAGGTGTTGCACAAAAGACTTCTTTGAAATCATGTTCTTGTTCTATGATCTCCCATCTTTTGAGGATACTGCGTTTGATCGCCGTAGCGGCTGTAGAATATTTTGAGACACAGACTTCCCGTTTGGAAACAGGTTTTACAGTTTTTTTGAGAAGCTGCGATCTCTCCATGCTGTATGCTTTCTGTTTGGCTGCTTCTAGAACTGATGGTGGGTAACCTCTTTCCAAGTATTGTTGAAACATGGTTTCTGTGTCTGATTTCCCTTGGTCGTCATCCGAACTGATTCTTCGCACCCCAATAAATTGGGACAGTGGTAGGTGATTTTTCAGGGTTAGGGCGTGAAAGCTCTGATAATGGAGTGCATTATTCCTGTCCGTAGGCTTTTTAAATTCTCTAGTTGTCAGAATCGAGCCTTTTTTCTCGATCAGGATATCCAAGTAGTTGATGGTGGAAGAGTTGATGGAGTATGTAAACTTAATATGTGGATGACAATCATTCAAAATCGAAATAGCACCTTCCAAAGACTCTTGAGTACCTCTCCACAGGATCAAAATGTCATCAATGTACCGAAGGTACAGAAGTAAATGATCAGTCCACAACTTATTATGCAAAATGTGTGTGTCCTCGAATTTTGCCATGAAGATATTAGCGTACGTGGGTGCCCCAGTAAAACCCATAGAAGTGCCTGTCTTCTGTAGATAAAAATGTTGTTTCCATGAAAAGTAGCTGTGATATAGGCTGAACTGGAGCAGTTCGAGCAGGAAAATGTTGAGAGATTCTTCATAATTATGTCTGAGGAGCATCCATTCAACTGCCTCGATACCCTCGCCATGTGGAATCGAGGTGTAAAGGGCTGTGACATTAATGGTGCCAAGAAGCACCTCGTTAGCACTGGGTAGTGTGATATGTTGTAGTTTGTTGAGACAGTCTGTGGTGTCCTGTACATATGTGATCCACTTTTGAACCAGGGTTTGTAGGAAATAATCTATGAATTTGCCCAATGGTTCATGCAACGACCCGCAGCCCGCCACAATGGGGCGGAAAGGAGGGTTCACCATATCTTTATGCAGCCAGCATGGAGAGATCGCAGCTTCTCAAAAAAACTGTAAAACCTGTTTCCAAACGGGAAGTCTGTGTCTTAAAATATTCTACAGCCGCTACGGCGATCAAACGCAGTATCCTCAAAAGATGGGAGATCATAGAACAAGAACATGATTTCAAAGAAGTCTTTTGTGCAACACCTATTTTCGCATTCTCCAGATCTAAAAACATCAAAGAAATTTTTGCCAAAAAGATGCAAGACTCGGACACTTCCACCAGATCAGGGATGAGAAAGTGTTACAATTGCGGACACTGTGGCAATGTGATGGATGGCGATACATTCACACATCCTCACACGGGTAAACTGATCAGGCTCAAACACTCTTCTGATTGTAACACCGCTATGGTGATATATGCCATTAAATGTCCCTGTGGACTGGTTTATGTGGGGAGGACTACCAGGAAAATAAAAATAAGGGTGACTGAACACAAAAGCTCAATTCGCACATCTAACATGAGATCCTGTTTAGCGGCACACTGGCACACACACAAACATACCATACCCCAACTACGATTTACAGTGCTTGAACAAGTATCGGGACTAGCACATGTTGACCCGAACAAACATTTGGCACAAAGAGAGACTTTTTGGATTCGTTTTTTGAAAACCCTAATCCCGTGTGGTCTGAATGACAAAATTGAATTAATTCATTTCCTGTGATAATATGTGGTTGCGTATTGCTGGATGCCTACGCACATACTGTGTTGCGCATAACAGTTCACATTGTATCTTATCATTTTTTCATAATGTATTTGTGCACATAACATTTTGTCTGTTTGAGCATAGGTTAACTTCAAAAACGTGATTCAATCATTGAAGTGTTCAGATTCATTGTGCTTTTTTCTCAATCATGTCCATTCACCTAATTTTATCAGTGTTTTCTCTTTTGTTTGGCTGTTTTTTTACACTCGCTTGATTCTCATGGGCACCCTCAGGTGTTCGCTTCTCTGTGTGTGTTGTACTAGTGAATAGCCTCCTACTTTTCCACATTCACTTTGTTTGAAATTCAACTGCTTGTACACTGTTAGGAAGTTCACCGTTCACGTTAGTCCTCTCTCGATGTTAGGCACACAATGACCTACGTCACATGGTCCTATATTCACTCCGGCACCGCGCTCGCACAGACACACACCCTTGCTGCTGGAACTTTGAACCCGGCCGAGGCACTGTGCAACGTTTTGACGCAGGTAACTTAATAGCCCCACAGCATTTACTTTTTGTATAACTGTCTCGCTTAGATGAGCGTTGGTAATCTCAACACTCATGGTTGTACATATTACTCACACAGATGCTCCCCTAATATCGTTACCGCATACTTCCGGGTTAGCGGTTTATGGTGCAGGCGTCCGACGAACAGCGGCTAAGTAAGTGGCAGTTTTGTCTCTCTCCAAGTTTAGTATCAATGACCCTTTTGGGCACTAGACGCTGGATTTCATTTGGTAATAGCTCTTTCTTTTCCCCTGACTTTTTCAGCACGTTCAACCTGCAATAACTTACCCGTGTTTGACACTCTTAAGCGCTCAGAGTCGTTTGGAGGTGAGCCCTCCCATCACATTTGATAGCAAGTTCACCACTCTTAGAGGTGGATTGGGGATTATTGGATATTACGCAGACGCTCACTCTCTTTCTGGTCGTTCACTCTGTTTGCGTTCACGAGGTTTCGGTGATCCTTCACAATGCACCCTTTGCCATTTTGTTACATTTCTGGACATGAATTAGAACATTTGTTGACATATTCTCAAACGCAAGAGCCTTATTTTAAATTACCGACCGGTTTGTTTTAAATTACCTATCGTTTTTGTCTCATTATCGGATACGTAATTGGCTGTTAAAAATACTGGATGTTAATGCTTTAACAATGTTATGTGTGGAATATGGTATATGCTTTCCTTATTAGACTTGTTTGTATCTTCAAGATGACATTTTGTACATGAATTATACATATATATATATATATACACTTTTGCAGCATCCCCCTGATGAAGGTTTTGGTACCGAAATGCATTGGGATACCATGACGTTGGTTTGAAAACACTCATTCTTTTTCTGCATAAGAAAATAAAGAAGAGTTTTGACTTCTGCTTCACAGTCATCTCTGAAGTTATGTTTGAAGAACATTGACACGCGTCATGCAATTATGAACTAATCTTTGATATAGCCACCTTCTTGAGTCTCATTTTGGATCACTATGTTGTTCATATTTGATACTGTCTTTCATTTGACACTGGCACTAAGTGTTTTGTTCACGTTATTATATGTAATGTCTTTGCATTAATAACTTAACGTTTTGTTTACCCTTCAGAACTTAGCAATATTTAAGAATTGCACCTTAAAGGGCGGGTGTACAGTGCGCCTTTGCTCAAACTGCTGTTTGAAAAATTTTGTGGTCTATCTATTTAAGTAACCATATACAGACATTCTCTTGACGGCTTCCTGATGAAGGCATTTTTTGCCGAAACACGCGTAGCAACATCTAACCTCTCCAATGCCATATCTTATGGTTACTACCTATTAATGAATTAGTAATATTATATATAACTAATTATATTCGATATCCGGAATATCATGAGGAATTGTGTAATATTTGAGATAAGAATATTTAATGGATTCTTTAGACACAACATTTAAGGACATCAAATAGCATCAGAATATGTCATAAAGTATGAGTGTGAGCATGCCTGTGGAATATTTTCATTGAGCAGTATGTTTTTGACATTTTTAGCAATTTGATTTAAATAAACAATTTTCAACTTTTGATATAAAATACACAGTATCTGAAATGTTGTGTAATTTTCAGGTTGCTGTTTGATTATCTTACCTAGCCAATATTTTTATGTCTTTTGCCCACAATCTGTTCATAGACACTTGTTTAAGATATTTTTCCTAGACATTTATCACCTTTGCTCTATACACCTACTTCGAGGTGCGCTTCTAGGAACGTCGTCTGCAGTCACTAGCAACATCGGTGTTGCGTCTACCACTTGGAACACAAAAACAATTGGCTTTTCCGTATGGTGGAAACCATTTGGCCTGTTTTTAAAACAGAACTGAAATGGATCAACAGCATTTTGCTTTATTTTTCTAGGCACAGTAGCTTTCTGAAAGTTTGGGAGTGCTGAGTGCTTGGGATTTCAAATACGCATAATAACTTTTAAAGGCTTTTATGAATAATTTAAAGGGAAGCTTGCTTTTAGATGATTTATCAAAGTGGTTTTAGACCTTTTGTAGTTTGATTTATGGTCTGTTGGCTTTTTAGATAGCTTTTATATAACGATCCAGTATGAGGAGTGGGTGTTATGTTACCGGGTTAGGCCCATGTAGCAAAGCTGCTAATTTCTTCCATTGTTCTCTTTTTCACAATAACCTGTCTGCCGTGAACTTTTGCACATATTTGCATGCACGACAATGTTGGATTAGTTTCTCTGAAACTACTTTGTTTACACATCTAGCTTCGCACAACATTATCACGATGCCTTGAACATCATTTACAAATCCTCTTTATGCACTATGTACAAATGTTGTTCTATCTTCATCTACGGGGCGACAGAGCTATCTACATACCCATAACATCGCTAATCTACAACGTACGTCGTAAGGCTGCTTTCTATTATAAATAATGAGAATCCTGATAGATTAGCAGACGAGGCACTTTACCTGACATCGATGTCCCTGCATGCTGAGACTTCACCATGCAGCGGTCTGACATCACGTGAGGGGTGTCCCGTTTGTGACCAAGAAGGGTTCCTTCAATCTCTCCTGCCAGGTAATGGGGTTGAAAACAGGTTCTGCGCACACGTTAAAAGTAAACACAGTGTGGTGGGACCGAAGGGTAAGGTCAAAAGTACGAAGGAGGTCTACACCAGAAATGTCTTTGTAGATTTAATCGTGCGTATCATCAAATGAAAAGGGAACATGGGAACAACCAGCCGACACGTGTTTCGTCAACGGGAAACAACCCGTGACTCTTCAGGGCTGGGAAGGACACAAAGAGAACAAATAAACATACAAATAATAAATAAACGATAAAGCAAACAAGAACGGTCAGAGGCGGGGGAACAGGAGGTGGACGTCCTTCTGTAAAAAAGAAACAAGGAACGCAACAATAGAATGGCAAAGTGAGAGAGTACAAAAGGGTCCGTAAAGTGGTGCATGAAGAACATAACGCGGGGCAACTATTGTGGAGGGGCCAAATCATAGTTGTCAGGCAACAGTCGGGTCATGTAGGGGTAACAAAAGTACCACACGCATAGAAGATAATGCAAAGAGGACTAGAATGCAACAAGAAAGTGGTAATAACACAGTACGTAAAGGGTATCTAACATAATATAAATTAAATCACAGTGTGTCACAAAAGTGAGATTGCCATCCAAAATATATGGAGAGGGATAAACGAAACAAGTAGAGAAAAGTCAGAATTTTAGAGAAATACTGAAGCGAAAAATTCCAGGTGGTCAGTACAATGGTAGGAAGCCTATAAGAGAGGGACAACAGGCAGGCAGAACACTGGTGTAGTTAATGTCAAACATGCGGATCATGAGCAGGCACCACACGGGTGAGAAAGGACTGAAAATGGCGTAGGAAGGGTCAACCACTGTCAGTGAGCAAAACATAAAGAAAAGGAGGTCCGCGAGAGAAGGAAACGGGTGGGTAGCGTGACAGAGAAAAGTAGAAGAATCAAAAGAGTAAGCGACACAAGAAGCGATACATGTAACTGAACCAGGCACAGTGTAAGAGAAACAACATGGATGAAATGTGACAGGGAGCGATGTGGAAAACGATCACAAGTGACAGGCGTAAGAGTAATCTACCTGAAAAGAATAAGGTTGGCAAGTAGCCAGGTCGTAGGTCCGATAGGTGGAGAGGGGTGAGGATATCACCGTAACGACCGCGGTATGCAGGAAAGTTGGAAACTTCGGAAATGGCGCTAAAAGAAAAGTACAGGAGTGAGAACAAATGCCGGCCAGTGAAATAGGAGAAAGGCCGAGTAGGAGTCGCTTACCGTAAGCGCAGTAAGAACACCAAGAAGTCTCTGGCTCAAAATTACGGCAGAGATAGAAAAGGAGGGTAAATCCGTTGGGATGCGTGGATGACGGGTAAGTCACTCCGCAGTGAAATCTATGGGAGGTAAAGGGAGCGTGTAAGAAGGTCTGTGAGAAAAAGGGGGTCAAAGAGTAGAGGGCGAAGGTAGAGTGCTTACTATGAGGTCCGGGCAACGAGCTGGAATCGTCTCGCGCTCAGCATGGTGAAAGCAGGAAGTGAATAAAAAGGAAACGAAAAGGACTAGAACGTGAAGGGCCAACCAGGCGGACCGGAAGTGAGGATGAGAGCATCCATTGTGATGACGGTTGCGGGAGTGAAAAGACTAAACAAGTGAATGCTGTGTGGTGATTGAACAAGCCAGACACAGGCAGGAGACAGAGTAGGAGAAGGGCATTAGTGGCAGAATAGTACTCGTAGGCGCCAGAGACACGGAAATAAAGTATTGTCAGTGGTGCACAGTAAAAATCAGAATACTCGCTAGTAGTGCGAGAAGGGAAGATATTACAGAAAAGGCGTACAAAAGGAAAGAGAATGGAGTAAAGTTAATAAATGGACAACAGTGGCAAGACAGGAAGGGAGGAGTAGAAACAGTAAACACAAATGTATCAAATTGCAACACAAGCAAAAAAACACACGTTAGTGCAAATAAAGGCATACATATAGCAATATCCAAAAGAACATGTCAAAACAAGGACGTAAATTAGTAATGAGAGGGCTGCACAGCATCAGAATTTAAGAGCCTAGAAAGTACTGTAACTCATGGTCAATGTTCAAGCTGTGTCTCACGGTATGCAAGCGCATGATCCAGATTGCTTCCAGGCGACGTAGTTTCAGTTCTCGGTTGCCACCTCTGACATTCGGTGGTGTAGTGTCTATTCCAAAAAAGGTAAGTTTCTTCAGAGTGCCCTGGGTCGGGCAAGACATCACATGTATGGCCATAGGATATCTGGCATCACCATTGCGCATTGCCCTTGCATGTTCAAAGATGCGTTCTTTCAACGGTCTGATGGTGCTCCCTACGTACTGTTTTTTACACGTGCATTCCAGGATGTAAACAACGTACTTGGTGTTGCAGTTGATGTTGCCCCTGATTTCAAATTTTTGATTCACTGCACTAGTGAACTTGTTGATGCCGTGAAGTGCCCATTTACAAGCACCACAGCAGCCACATTTGAAGAAACCTTTGGTATGTTGAGTGAGCCACGTGGTGTTTAAGGTGGTGCGTGGGACTGTGGGACTGAGTCTATTTCTAAGGGTTCTCCCACGTCTGAAAGTGATTTGAGGCTTGGTGGTGATGAATTCCCTCAGTGTCCTGTCTTTGAGTAGAGTGTTCCAGTGTCTGTTGAAACTGATTCTGATGACAGTACTTATCTCATTGTAGTCAGTGATAAGTCTGACCGGTTGGGACTCTGAATCAGTTCTCTTTTTGTTGAGTAAGGTTGCGTTTCTAGGGATCTTCCCAATTCTCTGGGCTGCCTTCTGAAGGGTGCGTGGTTTGTAGCCTCTGTTGATGAATCTCCCTCTCATATCTCTGAGACAGGCCTCAAACTCATTCTCTTCACTGCAGTTTCTACGTGCTCTAGTGAATTCTCCGTAGGGAATTGCCTGTATTTGGTGTAAGGGGTGGGAGCTCTCAGCATGGAGAATGGCGTTACAGGAGGTAGCTTTACGGTGAAGACGGCTGTGGAGAGTGTTGTTGCTAACGTATAGTTCTACGTCTAGAAAGTTGATTCTGCTTGTGCTGGAGGTGCACGTGAAGCGCATGTCCATGTTATTGGAGTTAAGATATTGGCAGAAATCAGTGAGACTATCTTGAGTGCCAGACCATAGCAGGAGACAGTCGTCGATGTAACGACCCCAATATATGATGTTGTCAGTCCATAGTGCCCCCCCGTTGGTAAAGGGGTTGGATCATCCCTTGGGGAGATTCTTGGCTCTACACCTACACACAGTCTAGGTACACTTAGAGTAGGGTTTAGTATAGTAAGAGTACCCCCGATTACTGCCTTATTTATATGCCTGCATATATACACTTTTTTAGCCCCATGGTAAAGCTGTACTTGCTATTTACTCTTTTGGTGCTTATAATCACGTTCATATGTCTCTTTCTACTGATTATCGCAGCATATGAATTCTATACAAGAATAACGTTGATTCAATAAATATATTTTAAAACGTCCCACTGTGTATTCTGTATATTATTTTCATTGAGCACTAGTAAGCACGAGTGACTGAGCGAAATGTTCTAATCTCTTTCCATGATCCCTGAGGGTTCTGGGTTGTCCTGTTTAGTGGTTGCCAGAAACCATTTGCTCCCTGGTAAGGTTAGGGGGGCTAACAGTAGCACTGTGAGCTAGCTGGTCTCTAGTCCAACATATCCTGCGTGGGTGCCGAGAATCTGTCTCGGTTCCTCACCCAAAGTTTATGTTGTCTAAACAAACGTGCAGGTCCTACAGATTAGTATAAACTACACAACACCCCTAAATACTGAATTTATGGGTGTTACAGGTACTGGCAGCTGGTAGCTAATGGGCTATTTGCCTTTTAGGGTAACTACACCCTTTGTGTGTCCCCTCCCTTTGGGAAGGGAGGCATCCCCTAACCTGATTGGGTAGAATCCTTCCATTCACGATGGAGGATTTCCTATGGAGGGGGTCACTTCGGTCCAGGGCACGTTAAGGGTGGTCCTGGCAAAGAGGGGACACACCTCTCCTGATTACTACTAATCTTGCCACCAAAAGTGGGGTTTGGTCAGGTGGCGGGCATCTCCACTAGCTGTAGAAGCAAGCTCTGGCTAGTATATAAAAGGGAAGGAAGCATTACTGCCTTGAATGCTGTTCCTGCTTGGGGGTAGGTGTGAAACACCTCCACACCAAGCAGCCTTTGTCCCTGACCCACGAGAACACAGGGCCTCCCATCTTAGGGGTCAGAAACATGTCTGTGTGTGGAAGGCTGGTGCAGACAAGTTAGCTGGACACATGTAGTTGGTCGTTTTTCAGGGGCAACTCTAAGATGCCCTCTGATTTCATTTTGTAATGAATCCAACAATGGCATCAGTGAGGGTTTCTGTGCCATTCAGTAAAGCCATCATGGAGCTGTGGAGTTCGTAATGACAAACTCCCAGTCCATGTACTTGATATGGCTCCACTGTAGTTACAATGGCTGTGAATGGACACAGCCATTGGAGGGGCATATTGCTAATGCAGCTATGCCCTCACCTGTGGTATAGTGCACCCTGCTTTAGGGCTGTGAGGCCTGATAGAGGGGTGACTTACCTATGCCACAATCAGTGGTTTGTGGTCATAGCACACAATGATGTGTGCCATGTTGCCTTTCAAGTTTTGTCTGCACCAAAACATATAGTCTGCAATGGCAGTGGGCATGTGTTTTGTGAGGGGGTCTCTGAGGGTGGCACAATACATGCTTCAGCTCTTAGAGACCATCTCTGGTCACAAGGTACCAATTCCAAGGGACTTAAATGTGGGCCAGAGGTGTGCCAATTGTGGAAACAAGGGTACAACTTTGGGAAGGAACACAGGCCCTGGGAACCTTAAAACTTCCCCCTCTTTACAGGATTTCAGGGGATCCCTTAAATCCTGGCTTTTTGTTTCAAGCTAGGAAATGGTTCAGGTTTCACCCCTTGATTGGTTTCTGCAGCGCCAAGCCCCCTCCGGGCATACGTTTGTAGCTTATACCTCTCATTCATCCATTCATTCATTCACTCACTCATTCACTAGGTATGGTTCCCGTAGTTGAGGAGTGTAATAAGTAGGGTACCATGCTTGCTGCCACCTACACCATTACTCATGATACTCATTCAGTTGCTGTTTTGCCTGAAGTCTTTCAACAGATTCAGGCTGAACATGGAGTGGCTCCTGCCCCTTATTGGGGATGAAAATCATTGGTAATTTTTCCATAGTGTCCTCAATTATTTGAAGTATTATTACAGAGGAGGCAGCTTCTTTGGCAATATACCTACAGCTCGTTTTAGTTCTCGCTGTAGATCAGGATCGCAAGCTCTTTAAAATAATTTCTGAAACTTATACTTCTATAGGTCCAGATAGTTTGGGAAGCAGGCCTACTAAACCGCAAATTAAAGGCAAGTTAGAAGCCGACATTACCACGCAGACACCCGAGTCTTCTAAAAAAATGCTGGGATAAAAATAAAGCTAAAACTAGAACTAAATCAGGGACTTGATCTCTGCAACAGTAGTTTTCCGGAAACTGGTATAATTTACGTGACAGTGATAAAGTGAAACAGCCTAGTAGGTATCAGTATTCTAATATACGTCCTTCTTGTTTCTTGCAGGCTCTCCAGACAAGCATTTAGAGAGAGAGGGATGAGGCGATTGCAGACAGGAGGAGTATGTGAATTCAAAGATTGACTCTGAAGTCAGCATACAAAAGGAAGAAAAACTTCCACAACAAAAAACACAATTTAAAATGGTGAAAGTGGCAGGAATTTCACCAAAATATGTCACAAATGCCCAGAGCTCTTCTTTGGAACAAGAGGGGGTGATAACTCTTCTCGACAGCACAGCAGAGGTCACAATAGTTCACCAGACTCTTCAAGAGTTTCTGGTGGCAACACCGACTGATGATTAGGTACAAGTTTAAACTGCAGACCAGAGGCTTAACCCTCCTGATAGACTTTATGATTTGGACATACAAATTGAGGGGAAACATACAGCGTACTATTAAAGTAATATTCACTTGACTGAGGTTGATTGTCCGCCACAGTTTGTTCGGAAAGTCCCACAAGGTGAGGATGTAATAATACCTTCCTTTTCCGTTCTTGTCCCAGAGGAGGTGAAAGCAGCATATGCTGCAGAATGGACTCCTGCGCAGGCCACAGCTTTATATCACAATCAAGTGGGTTGGGAAAAAGACTCACCTTATCATATTATACCAATAAGGTGCAGCCAACAGGTGAAAGCACAATATCATACTAAACATGAAGCTAAACACCCTGTAAGGAAGATTTTATCCCAGTTAGAATATCAAGGTGTGATTGAGCTTTGTGTCTCTCGTAGGAATAATCCATTATTTCCTGTACTTAAACCTGATCATTCTTATCATATAGTCTTAGACTATTGACATTTAAACAGCCACACAAAGACTTTTCTGTACAGAATTCCCACAGTACGGGCTTAATACATAATACAGTTAGTAAAAAATACAAAACTACATTGGACATTTCCAATGGTTTTTTCTGTCAAAATATAACACTGAAAGCCAGAACTTGACAGCTTTCTTAGCTTTAAGAACACAACAACGTTTCTGTTGCTTCCCTCGAAGGTATAACAATAGTCCAGGTCTGTTTGCTGCCCGAGTGATGTAAATCTTAAATGAAATTGACTCAGGTGCATTGTCCTACATTGATGATACTTACACCACAGATGATGATTTAAACACACATTTGGCCTTAGTGGATTGTATTAATCTGGGATTCGCTGGCCATAGCTATAAATTACATTTTCCGAAATATAAAATTGCCCTTCTCAGCGTCCTATTTTTAGGATGTGAATTATCAAATTAATGCAAAAGCTTGGCACCACATTTCTTAGAGAAATGTGCTCTATTGCAACCACCAATGCCTTAAAAAAGGTTCAATCGCTTTTTGTGATTTCTACATTTTGTATAACATACATACCAGATTATGCACATCGGGTTAAGTCCATTTGTATTTAAAGTTGTTATATAGATGTTATTATTACCCCAGGTAATCACAAAGAGATGATGGACGGAGTGCTGAAACTTTTCAGATACTCACCCCCCTGTCACAGATCTGGACTGAATCCGTCATCGTGAGCTAAGGAACGATGATGGATTCAAACCAGATTTCTGACTGGGGGTGAGTGTCTGAAAAGTTTTAGCACTCCATCCATCATCTCCTTGTGTTTGCTCACAGTTGGCAGGGTATGCTCAGACGTGTATCCCTTGCTCACTTTGCCACTGGATTCAAGCTAGCCTGACTGATGAGGGGTGTTACCCCGAAATCGGTCCCAGGATGCTGGTTATCGGTCCAGGGAAGACTTGACTTGGCAGTTTGGGCTGGACTGTTTCTATGAGGAACAGGGTCAAGACTGATTTGCATAAGGCCGGGTCTGAACTGGGGTGGCAAAGTGAGCTAAAGAACGATGATGGATTCAACCCAGATCTGTGACTCGGGGTGAGTGTCCTCAAAGTTTCAGTGCTCGGTCTGTCATCTCCTTGTGTTTGCTTTGTTCACCCTAAGTTGGCAAGGTATGCTCAGATGTGGGTCCCTTGCTCACTTTGCCACGGGATTCAAGCTAGCCTGGCTGATTAGGGGTGTTACCCCGAAATTGGTCCCAGGATGCTTGTTTCCAGTCCACGGAAGACCTGGCTTGGCAGTTTGGGCTGGACTGTTCCCATGAGGAACAGCGTCAAGACTGATTTGCATATGGCTGGGTCTGAACTGAGGTGGCGAAGTGAGTTAAAGAACGATGGAGGATTCAACCCAGATCTGTGACTCGGAGTGAGTGTCTGAAAAGCTTTAGCGCTCCTTCCATCATCTCCTTGTGTTTGCATTATTACCCCAAGTTCCATTTCTGATTAATGAGATGTTATGACTGTTACTAATATGCTATCTGAATTAGAATCATACACAGTACTTGAAAATGAGGATTTGTATTTGAATTCTGCAAATTATGGTGAAATGTTTTGCTTCCATCATTATACCCATCACCTTTTACACAGAGCTTGTACTCCACATGCTGTTTTTAATTACACACAGTGGGAACACTGTTTGACATCACCTGTAGGTAGTTAAAATACATATTTGAAGAAGTTTCCTTTTTGTTCAGTCTTTTCCCTACAGACCCAGTTTCATATTTTTTTCAGCTTCCACCTTCGCCACCTAGGAAAAACATGCTCACACTAACAAAGCTGATTGTTTTTCGAGTTCATATATTTCCCAACTCTCTCTACAGGGTTATGAGTATTGAAAAAATAATATTGAGCTCAGGTCTATTTGGGGACCAGGTTCTTGGCAGGCTCAAGGCACTGAGGCTTTGTGTAGGACATGTCTGATCCTTCAGCAAATGATCTTACTAAACAAAACAGCACAACATGCTACATGTCTTGGGTTTGGCAATGCTAAGCATTTAAATGCAGTAAGCATTCCGCCTATTGCGAGGTTTGATAAGTGGCAACACTGTACATTTCACAGAAGAACAGCTTAATGACATGGTGCTGAATGGAACATACAATTCTTCACCGTCTGGTTCTTGTGGACGGTTATTATGGCTTGTTGATACCAATGGATGTAATTCTCGTTTTTTATTTTTACCTTTCCACAGGGTTTAAGGCAAGCAGGCCAGACCTCTGGTATATTCAGTCACAACACAATGGGCTCATCACTACTTATAGCGTAGGGAAGTTGTGCCAGCAATTGTTAGAACATTCAACATAGTCAGCAGTTAAACACCACTTATCCCTCCTTTCAAATAATATGGATTTGCAGGGTCCCAGATCTCCTTGTTCTAAATGTTTTATATATGCCAGTTACAATGAAACCTGGAAGATTCAGCAACAGGAAGTTGCTGAACGTTTGAAACAAATTGACATGGAAAATTTGGAAAAAGCTTTGGCTGTTGTTGATAGTGGAATGAGCACATTTACAGATTATTTATTCAGTGAATAATGCTGTTCGCTCTGTATTCAATATCATACAAAAGAACATGTCTATGCTTCAACATTACCAGTCAGTTAAGATCGATTTTGCAATTGAGTTGGACTTTGCCAGTTTTAAGATCAAATAGATTACCATGGAATTATTTGTATGTAGAGTTATTTTTCAGTCGCGGCTTGAATGACTCGCGGGTGGGGGGGGAATTAAAAAATAAATGTTACCTTGCCGGGTCCGACGCCGCCTCCGCTCCTGGCGGGGTCCCACATTTTCCTGCTGCTTTCCTTGAACAGGAAGCAGGCATCCTCCCTCCCCTCCCCTCCCCTAAGTCAATCACAACGCTGTAATGGCAGCGTTGTGATTGGTGCGGACAGCGCCCAGCCGACCAAACAGTCAGGGCCCACAGCATTGGGCAAGCTACTCCTCCCCAACCCGCCTGCCCCCAACCAGGCATACCATTCTGCTTTCTCGCAGCGCAAGAAGCAGAAACATAAAATGGTATTTAAAAACCATTTTATGTTTTTGCTTCTTGCACTGCGAGAAAGCAGTGGGGCAACTCTCCTCCGCCCTAATGGAGGAGCTTCCTCTGTAATTTTTGCCTTAAAATTTGACACACATGCAAAAATAATGGCTAAAAAAGAAGCCACCTACACTATGCTTAGTATTGAATGTTTAAAGAAGTTGCCATTTTCGGTTGCTGATACACCATCTGCCTCATTCATGGTTTCATTTCTCTTTTCATTTCAATGTTTCATTTCATATCTTAGGCATTTTCAAGTATGTTGATATGAGGAGATAAGTGCACATTTGTTTACACAAAGCTTGGTTTCTTCCCTTTAAGTACAGATGCATACACGAGAACTAAGAGGCTTTTGTTAGTTTACATAAATGTGGAACTTCTTTGGGCCACTCCTTAGTCTGCAAAGAAATGAACCTTCATGCATCTGAGGCTAATTTAGCATGTTAATTGAATGGTGTTCCCATACAATTGATCAAGACTGAATTTTTCCTGCTTTCTAATGGGAGCTATTTCTTTTTGAATGATCAAAGTTTTTGCGGGAGGAAACCTGGTGTCCCTTATGTGGTCACTGTTTCCAAAGTTGTGACTTGCTTTATGTATATGTTATATCCTCCTACACATTCCACTAGGAAAGTTACTCTGTGGTCCAAAGTCTCTGTAGCTAAAATACACTTTGACCGATTAAGCAGACTGAAAGCTTTGTTGTTTTAAAAAGATGTGGTCTTACATCTGCCTGAGAAACCTTTGATCTCCAAGTAGCACATTCCTCGTCAGAAGTACAACTACTTTTACAAACTCAATTGCCACAGCATTTTGGTGAGCTTGTACACCGTATTATTAGTGCTTCTAACACCGCTAAAGTGACACACTTTTTAAAGTGATTGGGTCTGGACTTGTTTCTATGTTCCAACTGTACTTGGAGCCATTCTGTCTTTTTTTTGCATTCCTTACTCTCAAGTGTGAGCTCAACTTATGCCTTGCTATGCAATTGTTGCAGTCTCCAGATATAAATCTGCTTGTGCATCCTTTGCGGTTGCATCAGCTGTGTTGTCAAATAATGCTGCTTTCTTTGCTGCAAGATGCTTTAGTAGGAGGTGCCTTCGCCAATGCCAGATGCTCCTTCGACTTCAGGTATCCTGGAATCTGGGCACTCTTCTGATGCTGAACTACTAGCACTATCACCTTTGGCATCTGCTGAGTGGGCAGGTGAGGATTATCTTCGTCACTTGGATCATGCTCTTCAGGCCTCTTTTGATGTGATATCAGTGGATGCTGAGTCCCTCCTGGGCCCTAAGACCACTCTGGATATAGATGTTATGGACACTAAGGAGATGCGGTCCTACGTTTCGGATGCCTCTTAGACTCATAAATTAGCATCTTGCAAATTTTGTTTTTCTCCTTTTTTTGAAGTAAACATGGTTTTGTAATTGGCATTCTTTATGAGCTTTGAGACTGCTTGTGCTGTTGAAGTGTTAATATGAAAAGCAAGGCTTTTTACATACATTTTCCCCATTTGTCTTACCTTTTTAAGATGGTGGTTTGAATATGTTTTTTTACTAACATGAGAAAATGCCACACACTATCCCCAAGCCTGGCAAGGACCCGACCCTGCCGTCCTCTTTTTGCCCTATTGCCCGGTTAAATACTGCTGCTAAAATATTCATGAAAATCCTGGCAAACCGCTTGGAACCCCACCTCCCGGGTCTTATTGACCCCGACCGAGTGGGGTTATCCGCCACCACCAGGGTGCGGACAATATTCGCTGAATAGCCCACTTAGTGGTAAAATCGCGCATCAGAGCCATACCTGCCTGCCTGGTCTCCCTGGATGCCGAGAAAGCGTTCGATCTCGTGGACTGGGGTTTTCTTAGGGCGGTCCTCCAGAAGGTTGGCCTGGGACCTGGGTTTATTTCTAAACTAATGGCCCCCTATGCAAAGCCCTCCACCCGCATTTGTTTTAATGGTTCCACCACGGCTGCTATTCCTATTCATCGCGGCACTCGCCAGGGGTGCCCGCCTTCCCCCTTATTGTTCTCTCTTGTGGTGAAGCCCGTGGCCATTGCCATATGCCACAACCAAGACATACGGGGTATCCCCATAGGGGGCACTGAGCACAAAGCCTCTCTCTTCGCTGATGACCTTCTCCTCTCCTTGTCCTCCCCGTTGACTTCCCTTCCTGCGGTGGCTATGCTTTTTAGCTTCTTTCGAAGCCGCCTCTGGCTATCGGATTAATCTTGAGAAATCCCAGGCCCTTAATCTTACACTCGCCGCCCTGGAGGTCCGGAACCTGCGGGACTTGCTTCCGGTGCAATGAACTGACGAGTCCATCCGCTACTTGGGACTGGACCTGACTCCCACACTTGCATCTTGGAACTCGTCCAATTGGTCTAGATATCGCAAGTCCATCCAGGAGGAGATGCGTAGATGGGTGGGTCTCCCCCTGGCGTGGTTAGGACGACTCAATACCATCAAAATGTCCCTTCTTCCCAAAATTCTTTATCTGTTCCAATCTCTTCCTACTGCTATACCAAACGCGGATATTTTGGCCCTGCAGCTCGATTTCACTATATTCATATGGGGAAAATCTTGCCCTCGCTTCTCTCATAAAATTCTTATGCTTACCAGATCTTGGGGTGGCCTTGCCTGCCCCAACTTGCTGAAATATAATTGGGCCTGTCATCTCCAGTTTATATCTGAATGGATTGTCCCTGAAAGCGAGAAGCACTGGTTCCACATGGACCGGGCGGTGTCCTGCAGACACTTGTGGGACCTAGCCTGGCTCCCGCGAGGGACCCGCCCTCGCAGTGCCTACATAGCCACTCCGACGAGAACGGTCTTGGAGATCTGGGATAGACTGGCAGTGCCTCGGGACCTCACAACGTTTCCTTCCCCCAATACCCCCCTAACGCATAACCCTACGTTCCCTCCTGCTCTGCAACCTAGGGCTTTTGACGCCTGGACCGTGGAGGGACGACGAGTCATCCAGGACTTCTTCCAGGGCACCACTCTCCGTACTTTCGATCAGTGCAAACAATTCTTTCACCTCTCGGAAAGCGCGTGTATGCGATACTGCCTATTGCGACATTGGATTAGTTCCCCGACATATACTCGGGAAACGACTAGGCGGCTCACCCCCTTTGAAACCTTGGTTCGCAGATTTGAGGGGTCAAGGGGTTTGATCTCCAACACCTACGCAGTGCTTCAGCATTCTCAACAACTTGCACCTCATGGCTATCAGGAACGTTGGGCCTCCGGCCTGGACAC
Source organism: Triturus cristatus (assembly GCF_964204655.1). Taxonomy (NCBI): domain Eukaryota; kingdom Metazoa; phylum Chordata; class Amphibia; order Caudata; family Salamandridae; genus Triturus; species Triturus cristatus. The sequence continues at coordinate 179,512,947 of NC_140591.1, read as the reverse complement.
TGATGTTTCCCCGGAGGAGTGGGCTCGCCTGTGGAAGGACATCCCCAAGGCATACCACACCTCAGAGCGAATCAGCATAGAAACTTTTTTTTTGTAAACAGATTTTATTAATTCGCAGTAGGCACATAATACATCTCACAAGGCTTGTGGAAAGGCATGAGTTAAAACTCAACATTCAATGCAGTTAAACACAGTACTTGCAGAATAAACATTGTCTATCCCTTGTCAGGCCCGTCTATTGGGAAAACCAGACAATAGTCGTCTAAATCTCAGTGTCCGCCCATCGCTCTGTATCCTGTAGTGCATCTCAGTGTACCCTATCCTCTATAAATCCCATAGGGTTCCCTTGCGCCACTAATACCCAACAAAAACTCCCCCCCCAAGCTCAACCCCTTCCAAACCCCCCACCCTCCCCTCCATCCAGGCATGCCGCTGACTCATCAGAGCCTCCGTATTCGGGTGTTGGTCAGCCCAACAGTGCACCGTGGGTGCTAGGTCCTTGATCTCGGCCTAGTGGTACCATTAGGTGGGACCTGTACCATAGCGGTCAGTCCCAATAAGTGGCCTGCATTCAGGGTCAGCAAGGTAGTCCCTGGATCAGTCTCCTGCAATAGGGCCTGCCCCCTCAGGGTTGTCCTTGTCATCTACCGTCGGGTGCTTCAAGAGATCCACTAGTGCCACCCCTGCCGTTGCCATCTCCAGTGTCTTTTCGTTCCCAGTGCGTTGGCGAATCAGCATATAAACTGATGACACTTTGGTACTATACCCCCACCCGTCTCCATAGGATGTTCCCAAACTCCCCTCCGCTGTGCTGGAGATGCCAGAACGATAGAGGGGATTTCTTACACATCTGATGGTCTTGCCCGGGCCTGGCGCTGTTTAGGAAGGAGGTACTCGGTCACATTAAAGAGGTGGTGGGTTACCCAATCCCTTCTACCCCTCCGTTGTGATCTTGGGCATTCGACCCGTCACACTGAAGGCCATGACTGCTGCAGACTGGCATTTAATCCTTCACCTATTGGGTGCGGCAAGATAGTCTATTGCTTTTTACTGGAAGCGGCCCCATCCACCTCCTATTGCTGCTTGGTTCCTCCGACTGTGGGATGTTTTGTCTCTAGAATTACTCACGGCACACCTCAATCACACAGACACACGATTTGACCGCATCTGGCAGCCACTTATACGCTACTTCAGTAAAACCGAGCCTGATGCCCCCTAGGTTGCGTGCCCTGCAGTTGTTTGAAGACTCCTTGGAGCCCTTCTCCTGGGGTTGGAGGTCAGAACCCCTGGAGGAGCCCGTCTGAGCTGATGGAAAGATCCCCTTATCCCCAAGATCAATTGCCCCCGCATTGGGCGCAGGGCCCGGCCCGCCCCCCCATGGCGCATCCTCCTCTGACCCCTCCCTCCTTCCTCTCCTAAGGGGGCACACCCTTCACTGACATATTCCCTTTCTGTCTTTACTTTCTTCCTTTCTGACTTTTGTTTCTTTTCTCTCTGTTTCTGTTCTGTTGCGTGTTTGCTCTTACGGTACCTAAGGCAAAGACTTTTAGTATTGTCGCAGCGTAGGGTCTTTTCCTCCCATGAGGCCCATGCTTGTTTAGACCCTCTCGGCTATCCAGCCAATTTGCTATGTCATTTCTCTACTCTCAGATGCACTTTGACTTGGCTGATGTACTCTTGTTTCTCCCATGGTCTCCCCCTTGGCGTGGGTTCTATGGTGTTACTGCCTGTGACTTGAGAGGATCCCATGTCTTAAGCTACATTTGAATGCCAGGGTTTGTAGGCGAAGGGGCTGTTCTGATGAGTCGATCTTGAGACAATACCATATTGTGTAAGCTAACCCACGATGTCATTTCGCTACTGTTTCCTCACGCTGTGACGTGTATCCTTTTAAAAAAAAAAAATTGCCTATACTTAATAAACAGATGCTAAAGAAAATGCCACACACATATTTATTTTTGGTAGACATTGTTGTTGCTTTAGTCTGTACTGTTAGTTCCAGAGACACACTAGAACGCTATGTCCTTGATTTATTATGTGCTCGTAGGAGACAACTCTTTTCCCCCAGACTAACTAAAGATGTTATTCTGCATCTCTAGCAGTAAGAGATAAGGCTGGTGTTTTATTATTTAAACAGCGTCCATTTGGAATTGGGTGAGAGGAACTTCACCCCGGAGTTATCGTGGAAGCTGCTGTAAGCTGTATCTGAGATGCAGCTCTGCAGGCCCGACCGTCTTCCCAAGATGGAAGATAGCTATGCAAGCAGATGTGTGCAGGCTTGCACACTCGGATCGAGTACATTCGTTAATGTACTAAGGCCTGCTTCCTGAGACATTACACCAAGGTATGGGGTTAGATGATTGTAACAGGGTGTGGCAGAAGGGTACTCCCACCATGCTCTCGCTAGTGGAAGGGCAAAAGTGACAAACAAAAGGGTTAGATCTGTTTTCACAAATTCCTTGGGAGCGGTCATGTTTGAGATTACCAACAATATCTACAACTCTGGAGGTTTAGGAGTTTAGATGCCCAATTGTGAGCTGACCAACCAACATTTACTGATGATATTAGAAGAAATTCTGTTGATCTAATACACAGTCCTTCAAAATACATAGGAAACGTATAACAGGCTGGAGATCCACCACATTCCTCACACACTGAAGTGTCTCTTGGAGGAGCACTCCGCAATCCTGATGCAGCAAGTCAACATTCTTTTGTCTAAGGGTGCCAAACTCAGAGAAAGGGAAAGGATGCTATTCATGTTCTTACTTTGATCTAAAGGAAGAAGGCTTATTCTGATGGATACTTCTAATTGAAGATTCCTACCTTTAGCATATCCCCATTTGCCAGACTGGATCTAGAAGTTTTAACCGCATTTTTCCAGCAAGCTTGTAGGTGGTGCTGTGCTCCCAAAGTTTTGCTTGTCAGTTGACATGTTAATAGCTTACAAATTATTTTTTCCAGTGTGGAAGGGAACTATGCCCCCTACTAAAACTATAGCATTTAAGCCTTGTGGGGACTGTTGCAAACTGATATCTGTGATGTCTCCACGAGGTGCACTTCTGCTGTATGGGTTCGATGCATAACTCCAAGTCCTATGAGCAGTGCGCCCTTGTGAACCAGATGATGATCGGGTAATGCAAAGCAAAGCTGTATATTGCTGAACACCAAAAGAATCTTTGGCAGTCCATCTCCTGCTTGAATTTGAGGGTGCAGATGTATTCCTGCTCCCAAAGCTATTCCTGTGAATGATCTTTGTTGAGATCCCAATCTTCCGGTAACCTGAAGCAGAATCACAAGGCCAACAAGATTTGTCCCAGTCTCACCACTCTCAGCCTGAGAAGTAAGGATGTCAGGGTGCCTCACGGTCTTGTTTTTAGTCTCCTACCGATGAGCTGATTCCGCAACTGATCCTGATTCACCCAGAGTTTTAAAATCTATTGGCAATGTTGCAACAGATTGAGGTCCTTAGGGGAAGGCATGTTGCATATTTTCAGGATCCTTCCAGACTCCTCTGGCAGTCTTTCGAGTCAGTCTGCTTACTGCCGGCAGGTCTGCCCACGGCCCCATCTGTGCCTCTAGAACCCTCCTTGGGTTTTGTTCTAATGAGGGGGCCAACTTTCTTTTCAACACCAATATCCATGCCTTTCCCTGTAACCTCGATGCTGGCACCAATGGCGCCAGACAACAACGGTATTCCTTTAGTTCTCTCTGAGTATCTCGATGCCATACCGACACATCCGGCTCCAGTGCAACCTGACTTACACAGAACCATCCCTGGCCTCAAAGGCACTCCAGCAAATTTTCATTACAGACTCTGATCAGAGCCAACTAACTTTTGGAATAACACTGGAAATGAAGAGTGTGAGGAAATGGGGTGTATTATATGGTGTGGGTGAGCGACCTTACCGTGTAATACACTTATTGTGAGAAATTGTGTTACTGGTTGAGGATGGTGAAGCCCTACTCAAGCAGCAACCACAATCCTTGTCAGGTTAAAGTCACAAGCAAACCCCAAATTAACCTGTGCTTAATTCTCTGGTAGCTTGACACATAGCAACCAGGCTTCAATAGGAGGAATGTGTAAAGCAGGGGTACTAGTACCAAAAGCTGCACCACCGGGGGCCCAACCGGAACTGAGGTTCTGTGTGGACTACCGGGGACTGAACTCAGTAACCAAGACTGATGCTCATCCGATACCAAGGGCGGATGAATTGATTGACCGGCTGGGAGCTGCCCAATATCTGAGTACCTTTGACCTTACTTCCGGGTACTGGCAGATCTCTCTGACTGATGGAGCTAAGGAAAGGTCAGCTTTCTCCACGCCCAAGGGCCACTACCAGTTCTGCGTGATGCCCTTTAGGCTCAAGAACGCACCTGCCACGTTTCAGCGTCTGGTGAACCAGATCCTCACTGGAATGGAGAGTTTCTCTGCTGCTTATCTGGACGACATTGCCGTCTTCAGTAACAGCTGGGAGGATCACTTGCGTCACCTGCAAGCTGTTCTCCAGGCCCTGAAACACGCTGGTTTAACGATCAAGGCCAGTAAATGCCAGATCGGGCAGGGGTCGGTAGTGTACCTTGGACACTTGGTGGGTAGGGGAGCGGTGCAACCCCTCCAGGCGAAAATCGAGGCAATCATGGCCTGGGAACCCCCCAAGACTCAGACTGAGGTCCGAGCTTTTCTGGGCCTCACCGGATATTACCGCCGCTTCGTGAAGGGGTATGGGACCATTGTGGCCCCCCTCACGGAGCTTACGTCCAAGAAACAACCTCGACGGGTAGTCTGGACGGAGGCTTGTCAGCAGGCCTTTGTGAAACTGAAGCAAGCCATGTGCGAGGCCCCGGTCTTAAGGGCCCCAGATTTTTCCAAGGAGTTCATTGTCCAGACGGATGCATCAGAACATGGCATTGGGGCAGTGTTATCGCAACTCAATGAAGAGGGTCTGGATCAACCCGTGGTCTTCCTATCCCGGAGACTACTTCCCAGGGAACAGAAGTGGAGTGCAATAGAGCGTGAAGCCTTTGCAGTGGTATGGGCTCTGAAGAAGTTGCGGCCATACCTGTTTGGCTCGCACTTCCTGGTTCAGACCGACCACAGACCCCTTCGTTGGCTGATGCAGATGAAGGGGGAGAATCCCAAGTTGCTAAGGTGGTCTATCTAACTACAGGGAATGGACTTTCAGGTGGAACATCGGCCTGGAGTGGACCACGCCAATGCAGACGGTCTCTCAAGGTATTTCCGCCTTAGTGATGAGAACTCCCAAGGGGTTGGGTAGCTCTCCCCACTTTCAGCTGGGGGGGACGCTTGTTAGACCTGTCAGCCCTTTGGGTGGTCCCTCCTCATCATTATTTATTTTGTCCCACTTTTGCCTCAAACCCTGTTATAATTTTTCCTTTTTAGGAACCACCAGACTTTTTAGTGTTGATGCAGGGTCAGGGAGCCATTTTCCCTACCCCTGGAACTTCTGTCTGAGGGCCTGAGACACAAAATGGTGGCCACCCATTGTCACCTGTGACATCACCAGAACCCACTGGAGTTTTCTAGAACCTTCTGTAACATTCTAGAACCCTGTGACAGAGGGAGGCAGTTTTAGAATGTTGGGAGGCCATCTCAGAGGGGCAGTTGGCAACTGAATGGAGAAGAGAGAGGACAGAGATAGAAGGAGGTCGGAGTAAGGCAGCAGAGGTGGAAACCAGTGCTTAGAGTGGGGTCCAGAAACCCACCCTTGATGCTAGTCTCTACTGACCAAGCCCAACCTAAAGCCCTGTGTGGGATCAAGATCAGAAGAACCATCTTAAAGGACTGAATAGTTGGAACAGGCCTTAAAGAAGAAGAACAGCAAGCTCCTGACCTGTTCAGCAGTGTCCTCCTGGAGTCCTGACGTCGAGAAGCCTGGAGACCTGGGGCCGGAGGTAGAGAAGCGGCGCTGACAGAAAGCAGACGTCGTACCCGGAGCCGCCAGAGGTCGAGTGAGGGTGCCGACGGAGGTCGTGGAGAGGCACCGGAGGTCGAGTAAGGAGTCACCCGAGGTCGAGTGAGGGCACCGACGGAAGTCGTGGAGAGGCGCCGGAGGTCGAGTCGGGAATCACCCGAGGTCGAGTGAGGGCGCCGACGGAGGTCGTGGAGAGGTGCCGGAGGTCGAGTCGGGGGTCACCTGAGGTCGAGGTGAGGCGTCGACGGGGGAGTGAAGTCCGCCCACCGGAGTCGCCGGAGACTGAGGTGAAGCGCGCCGGAGGTCGGGAGTGGAGATCGCACTCCGGAGTCGCCGGAGACTGAGGTGAAGCGCGCCGGAGGTCGGGAGTGGAGATCGCACTCCGGAGACACCAGGAAGTGGGGAGTCCGAGTCCCTGCGACGCCGGAAGGCGACATCGAGACGAGGCCGTCCAGCGACATCGAGCCGAGGCCGTCCAGCGACATCGAGTCAAGACCGCCCAGCGACATCGAGTCGAGACCGCCCAGCGACATCGAGTCGAGGCCGCCCAGCGACATCGAGTCGAGACCGCCCAACGACATCGAGTCGAGACCGCCCAGCGACATCGAGTCAAGGCCGCCCAACGACATCGAGCCGAGGCCGCCCAGCGACATCGAGTCGAGACCGCCCAACGACATCGAGTCGAGACCGCCCAGCGACATCGAGTCGAGACCGCCCAGCGACATCGAGCCGAGGCCGCCCAGCGGCATCAAGCCGAGACCGCCCAACGACATCGAGTCGAGACCGCCCAGCGACATCGAGTCGAGGCCGCCCAACGACATCGATCCGGAGCCGCCTCACGGCGTCGACACGGTGCCGAGCGGAGCCGATCATCTTGAAAAGGACAGTAAGTGGTAGAGGGGGCATCTGAGGCCCCGTGGAGCCCTAAAAGACCATTCTAGGGGCTAAAAGGGTGTTAGATCCAGCCTGGGAGTGCCAGGGGTGAACTGAGACTGGTACAGTGACCTCCATAAAGGGTTGTGTGGTTTGGAGGGCCAGATCTTTAGGTTACTTCTGTTCTGCCTCAGCTTAGGCCCCAGCCTTGATCAATCTAGGTGGCACACCCCCATGCCATCCAAGTGTCCTTAAGTTGTGTATGGGCAAAGTAAGACCAAGTGACCTCAAGAAAATTATTTGAACTGTAACTGTCATTGATTGTTTTACCTTATTTATTGAGGTGCTTTATTTATTGTCATCCACTAATTTATTCCTGCACTATATTTATTGTCTGACTGTATTTATTTGCCATCTGTATTTATTGCACATCTATTTATTCTTTGCGTAATGATGACCTGAACCTATTTATTGAAATTCCTAAGTGGTGTTATTTAATTGACCTGCTCTTTTGAAGGAAAATCCTAGTGTATTGTATTTATGTTATGAAACCTGCAACTAAGATAAAATAAGATAAAGACATATATATTTTCAACTTGACTTGCATTATTTTTACGGTGTAGTGTCGTTTTTGGAACGGATGAACTCATGGTTATTGTGAGGGAGTGACGTACGCTTAACACGGTGCCTGACCCCAACCGCTCGAGCCAAGCTACCATTGTGCTGGGAACCTGGTGACTGCTAACCCGGTTGCCCGGTTTCCAACATAAAATTGGTGTTCAGTGGTGGGATAGAGCTGTGCTTGCGTCTACTCGACAATAACTGTGGGTAGTCCACAGGCCTACACCGGGAGTTTTCTCCAAGCGGACTTCCTAATTTTGAGTTTTGATTTTTCCAAATTTACTTCTGGTGGTGGGAGGAGGTATTACAAAAGGTACCCCCCTGCATAGCTTTTGTAAGCAACTGTCTTCTATCCTGAGTGGGCAAAATGGAGATTGTGTTGGAGGATCTGGAAACTTACACGGTGACCCAACTCAGAGAGTTTTGTCAGAGAGAGGGGGTGTTTTGTCCCCAAGGTGCGAAGAAGGGTGAGCTCCAGACCAGCTTAAGGGCTTGGGGGGAGGCACAACGAGAAAGTAAGGTTGAGAAGGAGGATAGGGATGGAGAGCCTGACAGCGAGGGGGCTGGTTTGTACCAACCTGAGGTGGGGAACCTAGTAGAGGGGCCCAGAACACTTTCAAGGAAGGGCAGCAGTGTCTCTAGTGGCGGCTTATCAGAAGCAGTATTAATTGACCGGAGGGAGAAAAGACAGCTCACATGGGATTTGGCGAAGCTGGAGAAAGAAAAAGAGGAACGGAGGATGGCTCACGAGTTGAGGCTCAGGGAGATAGATCTCCAGATCCTACGGGTCGGGGCACACACTTTTCCTAATGGTGGCAGCGAAGAAAGAGAAATCACCAGGGAACCCAAACCCTATTTGCCGAAAGACATAGTAGCTAGCTATAGTGCGGGTGATGATATCGCCAAGTGGCTAGCGGCCTATGAGGTCTCGTTAAGAGCCCATGGGGTTCCAGAGAAGTATTGGGGAGGGGGATTGTATAAATACATGCCTCCAGCTGGCAGGGATATATTATTGGCCCTAGAGCAGGATGAGCAGACCCACTACCCCACCATGAAAGTGGCGCTCGTGAGGAAGTTTGGACTAACACCCGAGAAGTATAGACAGAAGTTCCGGGGTAGCCACAAACTGGGCACACAGAATTGGGTGGATTTCCTGGACTATGCAAAGAAGGCATTAGAGGGTTGGATACAAGGCAGTGAGGTGAGGGACTATAAGGGGTTGTTTGATTTGATGTTGAAGGAACACCTGCTCGAAAAATGTTTCCCTGAACTGCGTCAACACCTGGTGGATAGCAAGCTGACCAATCCCCGTAAGCTTGCTGAGGAGGTGGACATTTGGGCTAGTACCCGGGTGTCCACAAGGGGGACTGGAGGGGACTCTCAAAAGACCGGACAGGGCGCCCCCCAGAAGAAAGAGGGAGGGGAAAAGAAAACGGAGTTCTCTAAAGGCCCCCAAAATAGTTTCCAAGGGAAGGGAACGGGATTCACCCCTAGGGCTAACCCACCCAGAAACCCTAATCCTGGCCAGAGTCAGCAGCCAAGGGTTGTCCATTGCTTCGAGTGCGGTGGTGTCGGACACTATAAGGGAGATGTGAAGTGCCCGAAAAGACCACCCCCTCCCATCAGAGGAAAGGCCCCCGGAGTAGCTAGTGTAGTGCTCGGGGAGGAGATGCCTTTAGATAAGGGAAGGGAGTGGGTGGGTGTCACTTTAGTGTCCCTGGGAGAACGGGAGATGGCTCCTAAGATCCAGGTGCCCGCAAATACCACAAAGTATGGGCAGTGGGTCACCATCAACGGCCAAAGAGGGGAGGCTCTGAGAGACACAGGAGCCAGTATGACTATGGTACGTAGCCAACTGGTGTCTCCAGAGCAGGTGATTCCCCATGTACTCCACCCTGCCGCGATGGCTGACGGCAGAATGGGCTACTATCCGGTGGCCGAGGTTCCATTTGAATGGGAAGGGGTTGCAGGGTCGCTTCGAGTTGCCGTAAGCCCTGCCGTGCCAGTCGATTGTCTGCTGGGGAATGACATGGAGCATAATGCTTGGAAGGAGGTGGAATACCGGACTCATGCTGAGATGCTGGGTACACCTGACTGGGCCTGTGTCAGCACAAGGTCTGCGACTACCCGGAGGGGGAGTTCGTTTAGGCGGGAGCCTGGAACAAAGGCACCGCCGGCTGCCAATCAAGGGAAGAACCGAAGGCAGGAGGAGCCTGCCTCGGCATCCGCGCCCCGTGTGACGGATAGGCCACCGGAGGTGGTGGACCAGGAGTCCGCGGAGGGGGATGTTACCGAACTGGAGAACCTACCCATCCCGGCCGAGTGGCACGTGGAGGGAGGGCCGACCAGGGAGGAATTCTGCAAGGGCCAGAGGGAGTGTCCTACCCTTGAGGGACTGAGGCGACAGGCCGAAGCCCAGGCAGCAGGGAACGTTGAGGGGAACTACAATGTTTACTGGGAGGATGGCCTCCTCTACAGTGAACCCAAGGCACCCATGCACGGATCGTCACGGGCCTTGGTTGTCCCTCAACGTTACCGAGCCTTCCTTCTGGAATTGGCTCATGAGATCCCCTTGGCAGGACACCTGGGGCAAGACAAGACCTTTGCCCGGCTTGTCCCACACTTTTATTGGCCTCAAATGAAAGTGTTGTCCGACACCTACTGCCGGACGTGCGTGTCTTGTCAAGCCAGTGGGAAAACAGGGGTGAAGCTGAAAGCTCCCCTGGAACCACTTCCTGTCGTTAGCACCCCCTTTGAAAGGGTGGGCATCGACATTGTGGGTCCGTTAGATCTGCCTACTACAGCTGGTCACAGGTTTATCCTGGTTCTGGTGGATCATGCCACACGGTACCCAGAGGCCATACCTCTGAGGACCATTACTGCACCTGTTGTGGCTAGGGCCCTGATGGGAATCTTTACCCGAGTGGGTTTTCCCAAGGAAGTTGTGTCCGACAGGGGGACCAACTTCATGTCAGCATACATGCGGGCGATGTGGAAGGAGTGTGGAGTGACCTACCGGTTCACCACTCCTTACCACCCCCAGACCACTGGACTGGTGGAGAGGTTCAATAAAACCTTGAAAGGCATGATCAGAAGTCTGCCTGAAAGCCTGCGGAGGAAATGGGACGTCCTCCTACCCTGTCTATTGTTTTCTTACAGGGAAGTGCCACAGAAGGGAGTGGGCTTCAGCCCCTTCGAGCTTTTGTATGGGCACCCTGTGTGTGGACCTCTCAGCCTGGTGAGAGACGGATGGGAAAGAACTCCCAGAAAGCTTCCCCAGGACGTGGTGAGCTACATGCTGGCCTTCCGGAGCCAAATGGCTAAGTTGTGGAAGCAAGCGTCTGACAACTTGGAAGCCAGCCAAGCAGTGATGAAGGCGTGGTATGACCACAATGCTCACCCGGTGGAGTTGGAGCCTGGCCAGAAGGTGTGGGTGATCGAACCAGGAGAGCTTAGCGCCCTCCAGGATCACTGGTCAGGACCCTTTGAGGTATTGGAGAAGAAGGGTAAGGCTACCTACTTGGTGGATCTGAAGACCCCTCGTCAGCCCCTACGGGTGCTGCATGCCAACCGCCTCAAACCCCACCATGAGAGGCCCGAAGTCATATTGTTAATGGTGACTGACGGAGCAGAGGACGTGAAAAGCGAGCCTCTCCCCGACTTATTTGCGTCTCAAGAGAAGGATGGGTTGGTGGAGGGAGTGATTCTCTCCCCGTCCCTAACTCCTGAACAGCAGGGACTGGGGCAGTACTCTTCGTTGTTCTCCCTTGTTCCGGGTAGGACTCACCTGTGCGTCCATGACGTGGACACAGGAGACAGCCCACCTGTGAAGTCAGAGATCTACCGGATGACAGACAAGGTGAAGGCCAGCCTTCACAGTGAAGTCACTAAGATGCTGGAGCTAGGAGTGATTGAACCTTCCAGCAGCCCCTGGTCCAGTCCGGTGGTACTAGTACCAAAAGCTGCACCACCGGGGGCCCAACCGGAACTGAGGTTCTGTGTGGACTACCGGGGACTGAACTCAGTAACCAAGACTGATGCTCATCCGATACCAAGGGCGGATGAATTGATTGACCGGCTGGGAGCTGCCCAATATCTGAGTACCTTTGACCTTACTTCCGGGTACTGGCAGATCTCTCTGACTGATGGAGCTAAGGAAAGGTCAGCTTTCTCCACGCCCAAGGGCCACTACCAGTTTTGCGTGATGCCCTTTAGGCTCAAGAACGCACCTGCCACGTTTCAGCGTCTGGTGAACCAGATCCTCACTGGAATGGAGAGTTTCTCTGCTGCTTATCTGGACGACATTGCCGTCTTCAGTAACAGCTGGGAGGATCACTTGCGTCACCTGCAAGCTGTTCTCCAGGCCCTGAAACACGCTGGTTTAACGATCAAGGCCAGTAAATGCCAGATCGGGCAGGGGTCGGTAGTGTACCTTGGACACTTGGTGGGTAGGGGAGCGGTGCAACCCCTCCAGGCGAAAATCGAGGCAATCATGGCCTGGGAACCCCCCAAGACTCAGACTGAGGTCCGAGCTTTTCTGGGCCTCACCGGATATTAACGCCGCTTCGTGAAGGGGTATGGGACCATTGTGGCCCCCCTCACGGAGCTTACGTCCAAGAAACAACCTCGACGGGTAGTCTGGACGGAGGCTTGTCAGCAGGCCTTTGTGAAACTGAAGCAAGCCATGTGCGAGGCCCCGGTCTTAAGGGCCCCAGATTTTTCCTAGGAGTTCATTGTCCAGACGGATGCATCGGACCATGGCATTGGAGCAGTGTTATCGCAACTCAATGAAGAGGGTCTGGATCAACCCGTGGTCTTCCTATCCCGGAGACTACTTCCCAGGGAACAGAAGTGGAGTGCAATAGAGCGTGAAGCCTTTGCAGTGGTATGGGCTCTGAAGAAGTTGCGGCCATACCTGTTTGGCTCGCACTTCCTGGTTCAGACCGACCACAGACCCCTTAGTTGGCTGATGCAGATGAAGGGGGGGAATCCCAAGTTGCTAAGGTGGTCTATCTAACTACAGGGAATGGACTTTCAGGTGGAACATCGGCCTGGAGTGGACCACGCCAATGCAGACGGTCTCTCAAGGTATTTCCGCCTTAGTGATGAGAACTCCCAAGGGGTTGGGTAGCTCTCCCCACTTTCAGCTGGGGGGGACGCGTGTTAGACCTGTCAGCCCTTTGGGTGGTCCCTCCTCATCATTATTTATTTTGTCCCACGTTTGCCTCAAACCCTGTTATAATTTTTTCCTTTTTGGGAACCACCAGACTTTTTAGTGTTGATGCAGGGTCAGGGAGCCATTTTCCCTACCCCTGGAACTTCTGTCTGAGGGCCTGAGACACAAAATGGTGGCCACCCATTGTCACCTGTGACATCACCAGAACCCACTGGAGTTTTCTAGAACCTTCTGTAACATTCTAGAACCCTGTAGGAGAGTAGGGTCTGCTTTCTATGTTCACCCCCACTTTTTGCTTTTGCTTTACTGGTTTTCGACTTAGATGTGGCTGTGGGCCTGCTAATCAGACCCACAGCCCTGCTGTTCTCTCTCTAAATTAATACTATGTACTTTAGGTGCATAACCCATTTGGATAGGATCACCTTATTGGCCCCTGTACAGTGTACCCTAGGTACCCAGGGCATAGGTGTACCCTAGGCCTACCAGGGGCTGCAGCATGTATTATGCCACCCCTAGTCTGGCCTTCCATTTTGACACAACTGGCTGATCACTCAGCTGGGGCAAGGTCGTGTAATCACCCCTTGCTTAGGTGTAGTATTCCTATACCTAACTTGCATATAGACACATGTGTACCTATCAGTCACTCCTATGGCAGGCCTTGACAATCCTGGAGGCAGAGTGCTTGGTAACATGTGAGATGGTGCTCTAGCATGAGCTGAGCCTGTCTGCAGCTTTCGGAACCTTGTCCTTATAGCTGTTCTATGATATAGCCTACCATATACTCTTAAAGTGCCTTATAATCTTAGACGGTTATGGTAACTATGGTTTGGCTTTATCGAAACATGTCATGTAAGGTGTCTAACACTGTGGAATAATACCCCCATGCCATTTCTGGACATGAGAATATTATTCCCCCCTTCTAGAGGGAAAGACATGTTAAAATCATACTTCAACTGTTAGCCTCTGACCAAAGCCTCAGCATCACAAAATGGATGCTGCTGCCACGACACAAGTCTGACCTCCTGCATCTGGGAGTGATCCCAGCCAGGGAGGCCTGGACAATAGGTTTCCTGCTTGGGGAGGTGCTAGCACCTCCCCAGACAGCCTTTAGTGTATTGGGGCAGGGTGGGCTGAAAGGAATGAGACATGCCTGGGGCACACAAGGTGTTCCTTGCATAGTCCAGTTCAAACCGGCGCTGGGGCACTCCAGCCCCAGCTCTGGCGCGAAACTGGACAAAGGGAAGTGGGTGTAACCACCCCCTCCCAGGTCCCACCCATAAGGCGTGACCTAGCAGGTATCCCAGCCCCCCAGATTAGTATAAGAGTGGGAGTTGGGCCTCAAGACTTTAGATTATCCTGAACCTGCAAAACTGAACAGAAACTCTGGACCTTCGACATTCGACGAAAGAAGAAGACTGAAGAATCTCCCTTGTAGCCAAGGAGTGGCTACCCTGTGCAAACAGGCACCATTAAGAGACTACCCTTTGCTTTGCCCACGTTCTACGAGGAACCGACTGCAGAGCCCGACCAGAGCCTTGACTTCCAGACTTCTCCGACCCTGATCCACATCTACAGCAGAGCTGAGATCCGTGGAGGCGACGAGCGACGTGGGACCGGCTACCTGGAAAAAGTGGCTAGTAACTTAAAGCGCAGCTTCTGAGGTACCCTCAAAGTTGTGCACCGGGGATTGAGAAGCCCCAACCCCAAGCACCATCTGCACCGAAGATCAGCCCCCCACACTCCACGAGTCCTGCGTGGGGCCCTTCAGCATTTTCCTGCTTGCCGCATCTGTCCGGTTGCTTGCCCGTTGGCTAGTGGCCTTTGTGACGACGCACCCTGAAATCTTCTGTGCTGGTTTGGCTCCTCCAGACTGGCTCCCGCTTCTCTGCAAAGAAGAAGCACCCCAGACCTTCCTGGTCTGCACCAGAAGCAAGTCCTTCGTTCTTCGTGGGTTCCGCTTGCCAAGGCTTGGTGAGTCCTAGTCCAACTTCGACGCCGCCGACAGCAAGAGCCTTCGTGGGACAGCTTGCCTCCTGGTCCTGGTTGTCCTCGACGCTTCCTGATCCTCCTGGCTGCAGCGACAAGCTTCACCTTCACCTGCAATCTTCACGACATCGCCTGGTTCCTTCCTGGTTCCACGTGGTCACTGGCTAGTGACCTTGACTCTGTCCCTTCTGCTTGCAGGTTTCTTCTCTTCTTGATCCCAGCCTTGGGATCCACCGGACACTCTTCACTGACTGCCTGTCAGCATCTTTCTTCAGGCATCCATAGGAGTCGACGACGAAAACGACGCATCTTCACCCCTATGCACCCGCAGCCTGTGGGCTGGTAACTTGGGTACTCCGGTGCTCATCAGGATAGTGACTATCCTAGTGTCTAGTTTTCAAGTCTCAACTTCCTAGCTACTCCGGAAGTGTCCTAAATCTACCGTTTTCTAAACTGTACTATTGCTATTGACTTTTACGCATTACGCGTGAGTGTTTCCACTCTGCACACGAATCCCGTGGGCCTCCCACTTCCTAACTAACGCTAGTGTAGTGTAGCCCCAGCGATTCCCTAGGCCTAGGCCTATTCTATTTCCGTGACAGTGGTTCTTATACCACTTACTTAGTATATGGTTTGCGTGGCCCCTAGGGCCTAACTGTATTACTTACCTGTGTGACTTAATGTATGCTTAAATAAGACTGTGTTGTACTTACCTCTAATCTCATAAAGAGTGCTGAGGGTTTGACTAGAATAAATACACTTTATTTTATATATATATCTGTTGTGGTGTCCTTTCATTTGGTATTCAAGGGATTATATATGGTATCACAGCTGGCTTCACATGCCATTCAGAGTTTAGCCTAAGACTGCTCTTGTCCATGCAACCACTAGGATAGCTGGTCTATAAGGTTGACTTTACAACCAATCACCATAAGGGTATTTGGACTGATATAAGGTGTACACTAGAACTAGTGACATCATACATCAGGCCAACTTCTCACATTGGTGAGCAGCGGTTGGGATCTGAGCTTGCTGTTGTAATACCATTGTAATCTTGAGATACTAAATTGAAAGATCACACAGATATTGTCTAGGTACATATAACATAGATTATAATACTTAAGTCCTACTGGACGTTGTATTTGTAGGTTGAAGGGAATAACACACCCTGACTACAACTACTAGAGAGGTTTAGTAGATACAACTAGTGTAGGTAGGTGCACACACCACACCCTCACTAGATCATGTCTCTGAGAGGAGATCAAGTAGATGCTCCCTCAGGAGGATCAGGTCTGCACAAGACCCCCTCTAGATATGATACCTTAACATTCCAGGAGATGAGACACTTGTGTACCTCCAGAGGAATAAAACAGGGTGCAAACCCTACCCTCCTTCAGTTAAGACAACTCCTAGAGGAGTATGACATTATTAGGGCATCTCAGGCAGGTACCCTAGGTACAGAGGAGGGTCTACCCACCACAGAGGAGTCAGAGGAGACTTCAGATGAAGAGGTAGACAGCCAGG
The DNA here is from genome assembly GCF_964204655.1 of Triturus cristatus. NCBI lineage: Eukaryota > Metazoa > Chordata > Amphibia > Caudata > Salamandridae > Triturus > Triturus cristatus. The sequence goes on along the minus strand of NC_140591.1, from coordinate 179,496,834 downwards.
GCCAAGTAGGAAGACTTAGCCAGGCTAACCTAAGCTTACATGGGAGTTTGCATGGGGTCCCCCCTTACAGACCCCCAAGTAGGCTTACACAGAGAAGCAGGAGGGACAGATCCCCTTCAAGGGAATCCATACACTCCCATGTCTCTAACATCTCTAATGCTTCCTCTCACAGGGGAATGACTTCCCCTGAGAGAAAGGAGCATGAAGCCAGAATGAGGGAAGCTAATCTGAGGATTCAGAGGGAAGAACTTGCCCTTGCCAAAGAGAAGCTTGCTCTGGCTAGAGAACAAAAGTTGAGTGGGTCAGAACCCACTGGTGGCAGCAATATCCCTAAGGATAGAGACAGGCACTATGATAATAGAAACCTGAGCAAGATTGTCCCTCCCTACAAGTGTGGGGATGACATCCACAAATGGATAACTGCTTTGGAGAGAGCTTGCAAAGTACAGCAGGTACCCCAAAGTCAGTGGGCAGCTATCTTGTGGCTCTCCTTCTCTGAGAAAGGCAGAGACAAGCTCCTCACAGTTAGTGATGAGGATGCAGATAATTACACTGTCCTGAAGAGTGCTCTGATTGATGGGTTTGGCCTAACCACTGAACAATACAGGTTGTTGTTCAGGGATACCCAGAAGACACAGACTCAGGACTGGACTGACTTTGTAGATTGTGCCACTAAGGCTCTGGAAGGCTGGCTAATGGGAAGTAAGGTTAAGGACTATACAGGATTGTATAATTTGATCATGAGAGAGCAAATACTTAACAACTGTCAAAACCAGCTATGGCATCAACACCTGATTGATTCTGATCTGACTTCTCCCCAAGAATTGGGAAATAAGGCAGATAGATGGGTCAGGACTAGAGCTAAGCAGAAAAACCAGAACCAGGGCGGTGATCAGAAAAAGGCAGACCAGAAGGGTAATGAGCAGAAACAAAAAGACCAGAAGTCTTCACCAGGCCCCTAAAAGGCTCAGGGGGAGGGTGGTCCCAAAAAGGATAAAAAGAAAGATGGCCAAAAGAAACCATGGTGCAACTATTGTAAGTCCAACTCACATTGGTTTAGTGAGTGCACCAAAAAGGATAAGCCCCCAGCCACCATTGCCCCTAAGGCAACTGTACCCCCTAGTTCAGCTGTAAGTGGTGGTTCCCAGCAAAAGGGTGTAGTAGGGTTAACCCTGGGAGCTGAGGAGGATTCTGGCCTAGTCAGAGTACCTACTCAGACTGTTCTGATCTGTGATGGGGACTTAGCTTTGTCCTCTACTGTAGGCCCCAGTAACCTGGGCAAGTACAGACAGACACCTTTTATCAACCAAAGAATGGCTCAGGCCTACAGGGACACTGGAGCTAGTGTCACAATGGTGACACCTGCTTTTGTGGACCCTGGACAGATCATACTAGGTGAGAATTACCTAGTGACCAACGCTAGCAATGCCACTACCTCCCATAGTGTGGCTATTGTTAACTTCTCCTGGGGAGGGGTAACTGGCCTCAAGAAAGTTGTTGTTAGTTCAGACCTTCCTGTAGAGTGTTTACTGGGCAATGATCTTGAAACTTCAGTTTGGTCTGAAGTGGAGTATAGGACCCATGCAGAAATGCTGGGGATAGATGCACATGTCCTTGCTGTGACCAGGTCACAGGCCAAAAAGTGCACCACTGAACAAGTGCTGGATCCTGAAACTATGGACCAGTCACAACCCAAGAGAAAGAGCAGTAGGGTTAAGGCTGTGCCTTCCCCCCTGCCTCAGGTGGTGGATCAGCCCTCCCAGGAGGATGATTCTGAGAGCCCTGAAGGAACTGTCCTAAAGGAACTTGAACCTGATCAGGTTGCGTTTCTTGGGACAGGGGGACCTTCAAGGGCAGATCTGAGGCAGGCTCAATTAGACTGCCCCTCTCTTGAACCCCTCAGACAGCTGGCTGCTGCTGAGGCTGCAGGGAATGCTCAAGGTACCCATAGAGTGTATTGGGATGAAGGGCTACTGTATTCAGAGGCTAGAGACCCCAAGCCTGGTGCATCCAGGAGGTTGGTCATACCACTGAAGTTCAGAGGCTTCCTTCTAACCTTGGCCCATGATATTCCCCTTGCAGGACATCTAGGCCAGAACAAGACTTGGGACAGGCTTGTCCCTCACTTTCACTGGCCCCATATGTCAGAAGATACTAAGGAGTTTTGTCGCTCCTGTGTCACCTGCCAAGCCAGTGGCAAATCAGGTGGCACCACAAAGGCCCCCCTCATACCACTACCTGTGGTGGGGGTCCCCTTTGAAAGAGTGGGCATAGATATTGTAGGACCAATGGACCCACAAACAGCGTCTGGGCACAGATTCATACTGGTGATAGTGGACCATGCCACCAGGTACCCAGAAGCAATTCCCCTGAGGACCACAACAGCTCCTGTTGTGGCAAGGGCCCTGCTTGGAGTATTCTCCAGGGTGGGCTTTCCAAAGGAGGTCATTTCTGACAGAGGTACCAACTTCATGTCAGGATACTTGACTGCAATGTGGAAGGAGTGTGGTGTTAACTATAAGTTCACCACACCCTATCGCCCACAGTGCAATGGGCTTGTTGAGAGATTCAACAAGACCCTAAAGGGAATGATAAAAGGATTACCAGACAAGCTTAGGCGAAGATGGGACATCCTTTTACCCTGCCTTCTGTTTGCTTACAGAGAGGTCCCACAAAAGGGGGTTGGCTACAGCCCTTTTGAGCTTTTGTTTGGGCATCCTGTAAGAGGACCCCTGTGTTTGGTGAAGGAAGGATGGGAGAGACCTCTCAGACAACCCAAACTAGACATAGTGGATTATGTACTTGGTCTCCGCTCCAGGATGGCAGAGTATATGAAGAAGGCTTCTAAAAACCTTGAGGCAAGCCAAGAACTCCAAAAAGCTTGGCATGACCAAAAGGCTGTACTGACTGTTTACCAGCCGGGACAGAAAGTGTGGGTGTTGGAGCCAGTAGCCCCAGCAGCACTCCAAGACAAATGGTCTGGACCCCACACTATTGTTGAGAAAAAGGGAGAAGTCACCTACTTGGTGGACCTTGGGACTCCCAGAAGCCCCCACAGGGTGCTTCATGTCAACAGATTGAAGGCATATGTTGACAGGGCAGACATGGGGCTACTCATGGCTACAGATGAGGGGCAGGAGGAAGAGAGTGACCCTCTCCCAGACCTGTTGACTTGAGGAAATATGAATTTTGTGATCAGTTATGTCCCCTATCGTAGACCCCAACGGCTCCATGTGCATGCTATAAGTACATGTATGTTCCCTCCAGTTCCAGTTTTGAAGACGCAAATACATGTGCGTCCACCGTCAACATGTCCTCTTTCAGATCCGCCATGAATGGGTCAGATATTCCATTCCTAAGTATGAAAGGCCACCGACTTTATGTGGTTCACTTTCCACATTTTACAGATTCAGGCGAGTAGGCCCTGAATTCTGTCATCAAGCCTTTTCCTGCCTTCTACCTCTGAAAGCTCCAGTCTGAGCCTGCATCTGTATCCATGAACTTTGTCCTACTCCCTGCGCGGCTAACGGTGCCTGATCCAGCATATTGCCTGCCAAAAACTGTATTTCACCTTCAAGATTATCTACTCCGCTCCTCATCCGATGCATTCCTGTCTAGTAGTTTAGGTAAACATTCCTCCAGCTACCGTGCAAAGGGCCAGGCCTAGCTGTCCTCATGCAAGTAATTCATAGCCCCGTTACCATGGAATATTCCTACCCCCTCGCATCTAGTGTAGACACTTAGACGCTTGTACACGCACTAACAGTCAGTATAGAATAGATTCTATCCTAGAGACCTCTCCTTTTGGATAACACAGTTCTTTAAACATAGGATATTAGATATGATTTGGGATTAGGTTGACATGACCCCCAGACTTCTGTCTCCACATGTAGAACTAAATGTCAAATCCCCTTCACCCTCTAGTTGCACGTCAATCACACGTCATGCGGCTGCGCGCGCATCTCTGCCAAATATTTCTGCTGACATTGCAGGATTCTCTTATGGATCCACCCACTTGTGACATCATGTATGATGACGTTTATTAAATTACGCCCATACATCCGCCTCTATTAGTTACGTATGCACCTTTTATCTGTACTATCAGCTGTTACGCCTCTTGCATCTGTTTCACTGTAATGTATTTTCTATAAAACTGCCTATCTGTCAATAATGTATGCCCTTCCTTCCTGAACTTTCGTGGTGATGGAATAGAAAGCCTACAATTCGAATTGTATTCCTTTGTATAGGAATAAAGCCTTTTAAACCCTCTAATACCACGGATTCTGCCTCTTATATTTACTGAGTTATTCTTAATAGACTTTACCGCATAAAAAATAGTACCGGTAATGAAATATTTACCACATAAATTGGCGCCCGAACAGGGACACTTTCTCATCTCACGCGCCGGCGGTGCGTTGCAGGCCCGGTCTCCTGCCACAGCTGAACGGACAAAAACGCGTACCTGCAGGATTTCCTGTATCTCCCTCCGGCCAAGCGGGGACGACTGAGGCTGCGATCAACACCCAGACGAGGCGGTGAGAAGTGCGAAGTATCCCGACCAGAGCCTAGCTGAGAGAGCAAGATCCGAGGTATACAGAGGCCCACCAGGTTCCGAAGTTCCGAGTCCAGTCGAGTCGAGTCCAGTCCGGTCCAGTTTCAGTTCCGTTTCCGAGGCCTTCCGTTCCGAGCTACCCGGTGAGTACCATTACCGGGGAGGCATTTAACGTGCACATAGTCTGTGCCGGTCAAGACGGGTTTGGGTACACAAATCCGGTCTGCACTGTTTCAGCCGTGTATCTGTACTGTTTAGCAGTATATATAGTATGTTTTGCATATAAATAAGTATAAATAAGTATTATCTAGTGTCAGTAATATGTCAGTAACTAGTTTTCTATTAGTTATCATTGTTCGTAAAAACTGTTAAGTGTTAAATGTTTTAAATACGTTCTATATATTGTGGTGTGAATGACTGTTCATTATTGTGTTTTCTTGTATAAAGTGTGTTCTAGTAATAAGGTCTAAAAATGCCGCTCTTTTCGAAACTAAGACAGATCAAAACTAGAAAAGGTGTACTCGAAGAAGCTGTTCCCATCCCACCTAGGGACACTCCAGGGTACTTCATGTATCATAAACATGGCCTAGATGCCGTATTATTTCTTGATTTATGGGTGGACTACACCAAAGACTTACCAGAGAGTCAGAGATGGCCCGCAGCGGGGACCTGGGATGCAGATTGCATCATGAGAGTAGAAGAAGAATTATGGAAAAAGAAAGCCAGACAGTCACAGAAAGATGCCATTGAATTATGGCGTAAAGAATCATATAGACGTACAGAAAAAGCACTCAGACAGGAAGAGAAAGGTAGAGAGAATTCAAATAATACCCGAGAAAATCTATTACTTGAGGAAGGTACCCGAGTAAAATCAGAACAAGTAGATAGACAAAGAAACACTCTTATGAATGGTATGTATCCTCTTCTGGCCGAAGGGATACCTAAGGCTACCCCGGAAATATCAAAAGACTTAACTCCCCCATTGCTCCCGATAAAAACACATCCCAAAACACATCCCAAAACAGCAAAGGACGTTTTCCTTTCCTCCTATTTAGATGACGCAGCTCCCGAGTATGCTAATGCCATACCACCCACACCGCTTGCCGATGGTGTTCAACACCAAGAGCATTCGTCTGTATCCCCGCAACTACAAACTCCTACACAAGTTCCAACAGGTCCGTCCGTTTCTACAGTTTTTCCCGCATCTACAATCTCTATCCTACGCCCAACGAATCCTTTCGTGCCTAGCACCTCAGATGGTGCTACAGGAGGTACGACAGACATGTTTGCCACACCGCCGCGAAATAAACAGACCCTTAGAGATTTAGCACTCCAACGTACACCCCAACTAGCGACATCCGACATGTTTAAAGAACAGCTTGTGGATTGTAGATACGACCCAGTACCAGGTAGACAGGATAAATTGCTCATATCATCACTACGTATAAGACGAGCTACATTATATTTAATGACGATACCAGGAATGGGTGAACACCTAGACGAAATATATCGCTTTGTCCAAACAGGGCGAGGTCCAGAAAGTATTAACGAAGCTATGGAATACCAGAAAGTGGATGTCCAAAGACAACTACTACGTTTTTTCATAAATTGTGTAATTAGGAATCAAGACAGACCTGGGGCAGATCACGATACCATGCAAAGACTTGCCAAATGGGGTCAGAACATATCAGAAGAGAAACATGATAGACAGGCGTGTATACTCGCCATGTGTCGAAAGATCCGCAAGGAAGTAGAACGAATACATAAAGAAAGACGAGAAACAGACAGAGTAGAATCAGAAGAAGAGGAGGAGCAAGAATCAGAGCAATTAGAAACGATAGCTTATGTAGGTAGAGGAAGACCCCATAATAATACCAGAGGCTTTAATGACCCGATACGCCCGATACGTCCAGAACATAATAGACATTTTCCAAACCCTATGTTAAATACAAAATCCCCTGAACACCTATTCCAAGCCGCTGATAAATTACTCCGAGATCGAAGGGGGTACCACATGCTCGATTCCATGGACGAACAAGAATTAGCCAGGTCAGCAGTACAATGGGCTGACAGTCCCGGCGAATACAATGATGATGTACTTGCACACACGTTTCTGAATCTTGACCCATACGAACAGCGTTTAGCTAGTATATACATGATTCAACACCTCCTTATATTATATAAAAGCCAACACTCCGATCCAGGACCTTTACCTGACATATTGACAGAACTACTCACGAACATATGGAGAGGGTCAGGTACTGATTTGATTAAGGAAATTCTAGAATTTCGAAACCAATATTTAAATTTCGTATGCCCAGAACACGTTCCAGTTCCCATCATGGGAAGAAAAATGTATCACATAGATAGACAGAACCCGTTACGCGAAGTACACCCAATCAGAGGTGACGGTAATAATTTTACACGCGTGTTTGTGTACACGCCTATAACTAAACTGGAATTATTAGAAATGAAGAAAGTAGTACCCAGCCATGACAAGGATCCAGCAGGTTTCCACCGTGAAATAAAGGACATGTTACTCATGGGAGAGTATACCTACCCCGACATTATGAAAATATTAAAAGTCCTATTACCCGCCGGTGTTTATGAGAAACTAAAAGAAAAAGAATGGGAGGTGGGAGACCAAAAGATAGATTGGACAGCATTAGAAAACGAAGAGAGGGCCCGAGCTGCAGGAGCAGGGCTTGGGGAAAAGACTACAGCACTAGCAGGGCTACTAGTGCAGGTATTGCCACGTTTATTAACTACGAAAAAGGAAGACTGGGGTGCAATCTCAGCCTGTAAACAAAAACCAGATGAAGACACTAGTGATTTCTATTCCCGATTTGAAAAATGTTTTGGTATAAATAGTGGCATAAAAGCAAGTAGCGAGTCATATCCACATCTGTTTGTGACAAAAATTAGTTGAAAATTCTCTGCTACAAGTCAAGAATAGAGTATTGAAATTCGAAAGTACCTGGCAAGGTAATACCCCATCACAGATGTTACAGATGTTACAATATCACCACAATAGAATTAGAGAAGAACAAGAACACGAACAAAGACGTATGAAAGATACAAAAATGAAAATGCTTGTTGCACAGTCAGTTCCAGCCGATGGTCATCAAAAGGGTGACTCCGCAGGTCCAACGAAAGGGACATGCAACTATTGTAAACAACAAGGTCATTATATACACGATTGTCCAGTCCTGAAACATAATATTGCCACAGGTAGAACGCAGGAAAGACCACGTCCGCCTAGACAGGATCAGAATCAACAACAAATCCCTCAGCATGCACAACCTAGGTTAGCTCCGCAACAACTAGCTCCACAACAGGCAGCTCCACAACGGATCGTAGCACCACCACAAGCGCAGCCTATTGCTGCAACACAAGCAACAACACAACAGATGTATCAGTATGCACAAGCAGATTATCCCGATTATCAGCGATACACATGAAATAGCCTAGAGAGGGAAGTTGGCTTACCCCTTATAGAGGTTCCTGTAGACCAAGAGGGACCTTATGTACATAGTGAACTATTAGGGGAAGACAGAAAGTTTTTACTTGATACAGGGGCAAGCAGAACAACTATAAGACGAAGTGAAGTTCCAGGGGCACCCCTCTCAGGCTCACAGAATATTTCCCTTGGATTCTCAGGAAAACCTATAATTAATGACGTAACACAACCTCTTCCACTTACGGTCGGTCCATTGACATGTACTACAGATTTATTGCTTACTAAATCATGTCCAGAAAACTTGTTAGGTATAAAAACATTGAAAGCTCTAGGAGCCATAATATGTTGTTCTCCGGAAGGAGTACGACTATTTTTGCGTGACTTTAAAGGTCACTACGTGTCCAGAGACATGGATCACCGACTGCAGAATTTACCTACACATTTATGGGCACAAGGCCCCACTGATGTTGGTTGCATGAATATTACACCATATCGTGTCACACTAAAAACAGGAGTAATACTACCACGAATGCGACAATACAAGTTACCACCAGATGCTGTTGTGGCTTTGCTGCAAATCATTAACGAGCTCATTGCACAAGGAGTGGTTGTCGAAACTGACTCCAATGTATGTAATTCCCCGATAATTCCGATTCTTAAAAGAACGGATCCAAAGGCACCACCAGTATATCGATTAGTTATTGATCTGCGCGAATTAAATAAATGTATTGTACCACAATACCCTGTGGTCCCAGATATCTCTTCATTACTCACAGCTATTGACTCAGAAGCAACGTTCTTCACTGTAATTGATCTCAAGAATGCTTTCTTTAGTGTCCCAATCGATCCGGAAAGTCAATATCTGTTCGGATTCAGTTTAAATGGACGAAGTTTTAAATTCACACGCGCACCTCAAGGATTTACAGAAAGCCCCAGCATCTATAGCCAAGCACTGAAACGAGAACTTGACAGTATCCACATGCCAGTTAACACTGCCTTGTTTCAATATGTCGATGATCTGCTGATCACCGCCCGAAGCGAACCTGAATGTGAGACAGCGTCACTGACGGTTTTGAAATTTCTGGCCGACAAGGGGCACAAGGTGTCCCCTTCTAAGCTGCAATTTTGTGTCCAGCGAGTTGTTTACCTTGGGCACTCGCTGTCCAAGGAGGGAAGGCAGCTTACACCCGACCGCATCCAGTTAATTGCTAACATGCCACCACCCAAGACACAAAAGGAGGTGCGGGCTTTTATAGGCCTCACTTCATACTGTAGGCAGTGGATCCCTCAATATGCATTTCTAGCAAAACCACTCATCCAGTTGACAACACAGGAGGCAGCCACATCGACTGTCCTCCCTTGGACTCAAGAACATACACACGCCTTTGAAAGCTTAAAGAAAGCTTTATGCCAAGCACCTGTTTTAGCAACACCATGTTACAATAAACAGTTTACACTCTTTGTTACAGAACGCGAAGGTACTGCCTTGTCAGTGCTCACTCAGGAACAAGCAGGATCACACAAACCATGTGCTTATTTCTCTAGTACATTAGATCCAGTAGCTCAGGCACTTCCTGCGTGCCTGAAATCGGTGGCAGCAACAGCTTTAGCAATCAGACAAAGCGATGCCATAGTGTTAGGACACCAATTGACAGTACAAGTACCACACGCAGTAGAGGCTCTCTTGAACCGCACACAAACACAACACTTGACTATAGCGAGACTCACCGGTTACGAATTAACATTGTTTCAGCCACATATAGAAATCAGACGTTGTAATACGTTAAATCCTGCCACACTGTTACCAGTAGGCGGAACAGACCCATTGGCACATGATTGTGTCGAAGTCATTACTATCACGACGAAACCCAGACAAGACTTGACAGATATTCCTTTGTCAGATCCAGACTTGACATTGTATGTAGATGGGTCATGTATGAGAACAAGTACAGGAGAGTTAGTGGCCGCTTACGCAGTTACAACAGACACTGAAGTCATTGAAACAAATTGTATTAACACTTTGTCAGCTCAAGCAGCAGAGCTCATTGCTCTGACACAAGCCTGTGTTTAAGCCAAGAATAAGAAAGTCAACATATACACAGATTCACGTTATGCATTCGGAGTCGTCCATGACTTCGGCGTACTGTGGCGAGAGAGAGGTTATTTAACTTCTCACGGTGCCCACATCCAACACGGACCCCTCATTCAAGCCCTATTAGACGCGATTCATCTACCTACTGCAATATCAATTATGAAATGCAAGGCCCACACAAAAGTTACCGACATCATTTCTCAGGGTAATGACCTAGCTGACAGAATAGCTAAACAAACTGCTCAAAATCAGACTCACATAACTGACATGACAAAGACAATAGTTCCGACACCAACACATTGCATGACAGTTAAGGATCCCGCCCTTGATGTAATTGACATACAGACACATGCTACACCAGAAGAAATAAAGAAATGGACTGAATTAGGAGGGATCCAAACGGATCAAGGATGGATGACGAAGGAAAAATCTATATGGTTTCTTCCCGACTCAATGGTTCAAGTCATCATTAACACTATACATAGTCCAGCGCACCTAGGAGAAAAAGCTATGCTAGACAGCATTCAACACATTTGGTTCAACAAACACTTGCGAGCAGCAGCTAAACAAAAAGTTCGTACCTGTATGATATATTGTCAGTTTAATCCAGGTAAAAGCATCCCCGTAGAGCAGGGTGGATTTCAACCTCCCGATCATGCTTTTGAAGTCCTCCAGATGGATTATATCCAGATGGAACGATGTCGAGGATTCAAATATGTTCTCGTAGTTGTCTGTGCTCTTTCCCGTTGGACAGAAGCCTACCCGGTTTCAGATTACACTGCCCCGACTACTGCCAAACAGTTAGTTCGAGAATTCTTCCCACGATACGGTTTACCACGTGTTGTTTACTCAGATAATGGTCAGCCGTTCTCATCCGAATTAATGAAACACGTTTCCCTTCTGTTAGGCTACCAATGGAAATTCCACTGTGTCCGACATCCCGAGGCAGCAGGTCTCGTGGAACGCCATAATCAAACTCTGAAAATTAGATTGTCCAAAATATGTAGGGAGAAAGGTGTCGACTGGATAGTAGCCTTACCAGTTGCGCTCTTTTACATGAGAATGGTAGCACATTCTCGAACAGGGCTATCCCCGTACGAGGTGATCTTCGGTAGACCACCAAATATGTGGGGGACGCCTATACCTCGCAAAATCACTGATGTTGACTGTAATATGCTGACAGATTACCTGGCTTCCTTGATGTCTGCACTACAATCTTGTCGTTCACAGGTAGCCGCAGCTTTTCCCGATAATACTGAGGTGAAGCCCCATGACGTGGTTCCTGGTGACCTGGTTCTGGTCAGGAATTTTGACCGGAAGACCCAACTGGAGCCTAGGTGGAAGTCGCCAAAGTTGGTTCTACTGACTACAAGGACAGCCGTGAAGATCGAGGGACGGAAAGGGTGGTTGCACTCGAGTCATATCAAGAAATTTTATGGACTACCATCCAGTGTGAATACTCAACCCTGTATTCCCTCACAGACAGACTCAAAGCTCCCCTTGGTTGAGCAGTCAAAACCAGAACTTTACAAACTAAAATTAAGGTCTAGTAAGTCAGACAATTTGATTGTTTAAGTCCTCTCCAAGGTGAATCGGTTGAATTTGTCTCTGACATGTACCCTCTAGACCGGAATAGAGAAAGAAATCATCAGATGCAGCTTAAGAAGCATGCGTATTGTAAATCATTTCGTAGTCACTGCACAGTAACATTATTAATTTTGTTTTTTCTAAGTCTTCTGATCATCATTGTCAGCATACTATTGCACATGTATTACCCTATTCTTAAGCGTGCTTACAATATAACTGCTGAACATTCTTTTAGCGAATTACCTCCGCATGAGTTGTCCTATAGATTTGCGCTGCGCAACAACACATTTATCAGTATGTTACATCATTCCCATCAGACCAGCAATGCCACAAATTGTTGGATATGTGGCCGACTCCCTCCCTATCAGAACTATAAAGGAGTTTTGCCCCTCTTTCCATATCCGTTCACACACAATGGCTCCTGTGGAGCATGGTTTAGTTTGATTAATTCCCTAGATTCAAATTCCGCAGTTTATCAAGACAACTGGGTATGGGGAAACCTGAACCTAGTTTTGCTTAAAGTCTGCTACCCTAACAAGGAGGGACTTCCCAGAAGAACAGGAACTGATCTAGAAAATGAAGTATATGGATTAGGTAATTTTACACTTAACCTCATGATCCTGAACGTTGAATCTGAAGCTACACCAATCTTGCCCGTCATGTCAGTATTCCCAGTAAAAGGGGAATTATGTGTAAGAAAGAATGGTTCCATACACATGGGCCATAGTAAATGCACCACTGTAATAAAATTCAGTGATCAAGGCAAGTCTACATTTAGAGCTTCTCGCCATTCCTACTTTATATGTGGCCAGACCGCATATATACGTCTACCTCTAGATTGGGATGGTACCTGTTACATAGCATTCCTTCTGCCACCTGTTTTCCTAGCTCCTCCTGATTATCATAGAAATACCCATTTAGTACACAATAGACAGCAGAGAGATCTCCCAATTGTCGATTACACTGAAACAGCATGGGAAAAATACACAGATTTCAATAAAGGTTTCTTTCCCTATATAGGTACAGTCACTAATAGTAAGCTGATACGTAGATTAACCAGAACCCTTGAAGCAGTAGTGAACGAAACTATTTCCGCCTTAGGCAATTTAACAGAAGAGCAGTCTGCTATGCGGATTGTTGTGCTCCAAAATCGTCTTGTCCTTGACGTCATCCTGGCCGATAGGGGCGGAGCTTGTAGTGTCATCGGATCAAGTTGCTGCATTTTCATACCAGAAAACTCGCCGTCAGTATATAAAGCCATAACTCGCCTTCATAAGATTGTAAGCCAGATACACCAGAGTCCAGGCACCTGGACTTGGTCCGGTTGGTTCTGGGGCGTGTTGTCAGCCTGGGGATGGAGAATCCTATCCTTCCTAGGTATTGGCTTTCTCATACTATTCAGTTGCTGCTTATGTCTACAATGTGGGCCAGCGATTTGTGGTCTGTGTGCCACCTCGTGTATCCCACATCCAAGTTTTCGTTCAAAATCCCGGAAGAAGAAAGAAGAACAAATGATGCTATATGAACAGATCGATGGATTGATGAAGATCGATATCTCCTGAGGGTCCGTAGGGGACAAGGAGGGAATGAGGAAATATGAATTTTGTGATCAGTTATGTCCCCTATCGTAGACCCCAACGGCTCCATGTGCATGCTATAAGTACATGTATGTTCCCTCCAGTTCCAGTTTTGAAGACGCAAATACATGTGCGTCCACCGTCAACATGTCCTCTTTCAGATCCGCCATGAATGGGTCAGATATTCCATTCCTAAGTATGAAAGGCCACCGACTTTATGTGGTTCACTTTCCACATTTTACAGATTCAGGCGAGTAGGCCCTGAATTCTGTCATCAAGCCTTTTCCTGCCTTCTACCTCTGAAAGCTCCAGTCTGAGCCTGCATCTGTATCCATGAACTTTGTCCTACTCCCTGCGCGGCTAACGGTGCCTGATCCAGCATATTGCCTGCCAAAAACTGTATTTCACCTTCAAGATTATCTACTCCGCTCCTCATCCGATGCATTCCTGTCTAGTAGTTTAGGTAAACATTCCTCCAGCTACCGTGCAAAGGGCCAGGCCTCGCTGTCCTCATGCAAGTAATTCATAGCCCCGTTACCATGGAATATTCCTACCCCCTCGCATCTAGTGTAGACACTTAGACGCTTGTACACGCACTAACAGTCAGTATAGAATAGATTCTATCCTAGAGACCTCTCCTTTTGGATAACACAGTTCTTTAAACATAGGATATTAGATATGATTTGGGATTAGGTTGACATGACCCCCAGACTTCTGTATCCACATGTAGAACTAAATGTCAAATCCCCTTCACCCTCTAGTTGCACGTCAATCACACGTCATGCGGCTGCGCGCGCATCTCTGCCAAATATTTCTGCTGACATTGCAGGATTCTCTTATGGATCCACCCACTTGTGACATCATGTATGATGACGTTTATTAAATTACGCCCATACATCCGCCTCTATTAGTTACGTATGCACCTTTTATCTGTACTATCAGCTGTTACGCCTCTTGCATCTGTTTCACTGTAATGTATTTTCTATAAAACTGCCTATCTGTCAATAATGTATGCCCTTCCTTCCTGAACTTTCGTGGTGATGGAATAGAAAGCCTACAATTCGAATTGTATTCCTTTGTATAGGAATAAAGCCTTTTAAACCCTCTAATACCACGGATTCTGCCTCTTATATTTACTGAGTTATTCTTAATAGACTTTACCGCATAAAAAATAGTACCGGTAATGAAATATTTACCACAGACTCAGAACCCTGATGATGGCTCAGTTGATGGTGTGGTCTTTTCTGACAGCCTCACTGTCCATCAGCAACAGGACTGCAGACAAGTTCTGCAATCCTACAGACATATGTTCTCTCTGACCCCAAGTCAGACAAACTGGTGCACCCATGAGGTGGACACTGGTGACAGTCTGCCTGTGAAGAGTAAAATCTACAAGCAACCTGACCATGTCAGGGACTGCATAAAAGTTGAGGTACAAAAGATGTTGGAGCTGGGAGTCATTGAACCTTTAGAGAGCCCTTGGGCTAGTCCTGTAGTTCTTGTGCCAAAACCTCACACCCAAGATGGTAAGAGAGAGATGAGGTTTTGCGTTGATTATAGAGGTCTCAATGCTGTCACTAGGACAGATGCCCACCCAATACCTAGGGCAGATGAGCTCATTGACAGACTGGCAGCTGCTAAGTTTTTGAGCACATTTGACCTAACAGCAGGCTACTGGCAAATCAGACTAGCTGAGAGTGCAAAGGCCAAAACTGCTTTCTCGACCCCAGGAGGACATTATCAATTTGTGGTAATGCCCTTTGGTTTGAAGAATGCACCTGCCACTTTCCAAAGGTTGGTGAATCAAGTCCTTACTGGGTTGGATGATTATTGTGCAGCTTATCTTGATGATATTGCTGTCTTTAGCTCCACCTGGGAGGATCACCTGGTCCACCTGAGGAATGTTTTAGAGGCCCTGCAAAAGGCAGGCCTCACTATCAAGGCCACTAAGTGCCAGATAGGGCAGAGCAAGGTTGTATACCTGGGCCACCTAGTTGGTGGGGGTCAGGTTCAACCACTGGAGAGCAAGATCCAGACCATAAAGGACTGGGCTCCTCCAACTACCCAGACTCAGGTCAGAGCTTTCTTGGGCCTGACTGGGTACTACAGAAAGTTTGTTAAGAACTATGGGTCCATAGTGACACCACTTAATGACTTGACCTCCAAGAAGATGCCAAAGAAAGTTCAGTGGACAGTAAGCTGTCAAAAAGCATTTGATGACCTGAAGCAGGCCATGTGCAGTGCACCTATTCTGAAAAGTCCAGATTACTCCAAAGAGTTCATTGTCCAGACAGATGCTTCTGAGTTAGGTGTGGGAGCTGTTCTTTCACAACTGAATGTAGATGGTCAAGACCAGCCCATTGCTTTTATAAGTAGAAGGCTGACCCCTAGAGAGAAACGTTGGTCAGCTATTGAGAGGGAGGCCTTTGCTGTGGTTTGGGCCCTGAAGAAGCTGAGGCCATACTTGTTTGGCACTCACTTCAAGATTCAGACAGACCATAAGCCCCTCTTGTGGCTAAATCAGATGAAGGGTGAAAATCCCAAACTTCTTAGGTGGTCCATTTCCCTACAGGGGATGGACTTCACAGTGGAACATAGACCTGGGACTGACCATGCCAATGCAGATGGACTCTCCAGATATTTCCACTTAGAACATGAAGACTCAACTGGTCAAGGTTAGTTTAATGTCCCTAAGTTTGGGGGGGGGGGGTTGTGTAGGAGAGTAGGGTCTGCTTTCTATGTTCACCCCCACTTTTTGCTTTTGCTTTACTGGTTTTCGACTTAGATGTGGCTGTGGGCCTGCTAATCAGACCCACAGCCCTGCTGTTCTCTCTCTAAATTAATACTATGTACTTTAGGTGCATAACCCATTTGGATAGGATCACCTTATTGGCCCCTGTACAGTGTACCCTAGGTACCCAGGGCATAGGTGTACCCTAGGCCTACCAGGGGCTGCAGCATGTATTAAGCCACCCCTGGCCTGGCCTTCCATTTTGACACAACTGGCTGATCACTCAGCTGGGGCAAGGTCGTGTAATCACCCCTTGCTTAGGTGTAGTATTCCTATACCTAACTTGCATATAGACACATGTGTACCTATCAGTCACTCCTATGGCAGGCCTTGACAATCCTGGAGGCAGAGTGCTTGGTAACATGTGAGATGGTGCTCTAGCATGAGCTGAGCCTGTCTGCAGCTTTCGGAACCTTGTCCTTATAGCTGTTCTATGATATAGCCTACCATATACTCTTAAAGTGCCTTATAATCTTAGACGGTTATGGTAACTATGGTTTGGCTTTATCGAAACATGTCGTGTAAGGTGTCTAACACTGTGGAATAATACCCCCATGCCATTTCTGGACATGAGAATATTATTCCCCCCTTCTAGAGGGAAAGACATGTTAAAATCATACTTCAACTGTTAGCCTCTGACCAAAGCCTCAGCATCACAAAATGGATGCTGCTGCCACGACACAAGTCTGACCTCCTGCAGCTGGGAGTGATCCCAGCCAGGGAGGCCTGGACAATAGGTTTCCTGCTTGGGGAGGTGCTAGCACCTCCCCAGACAGCCTTTAGTGTATTGGGGCAGGGTGGGCGGAAAGGAATGAGACATGCCTGGGGCACACAAGGTGTTCCTTGCATAGTCCAGTTCAAACCGGCGCTGGGGCACTCCAGCCCCAGCTCTGGCGCGAAACTGGACAAAGGGAAGTGGGTGTAACCACCCCCTCCCAGGTCCCACCCATAAGGCGTGACCTAGCAGGTATCCCAGCCCCCCCGATTAGTATAAGAGTGGGAGTTGGGCCTCAAGACTTTAGATTATCCTGAACCTGCAAAACTGAACAGAAACTCTGGACCTTCGACATTCGACGAAAGAAGAAGACTGAAGAATCTCCCTTGTAGCCAAGGAGTGGCTACCCTGTGCAAACAGGCACCATCAAGAGACTACCCTTTGCTTTGCCCACGTTCTACGAGGAACCGACTGCAGAGCCCGACCAGAGCCTTGACTTCCAGACTTCTCCGACCCTGATCCACATTTACAGCAGAGCTGAGATCCGTGGAGGCGACGAGCGACGTGGGACCGGCTACCTGGAAAAAGTGGCTAGTAACTTAAAGCGCAGCTTCTGAGGTACCCTCGAAGTTGTGCACCGGGGATTGAGAAGCCCCAACCCCAAGCACCATCTGCACCGAAGATCAGCCCCCCACACTCCACGAGTCCTGCGTGGGGCCCTTCAGCATTTTCCTGCTTGCCGCGTCTGTCCGGTTGCTTGCCCGTTGGCTAGTGGCCTTTGTGACGACGCACCCTGAAATCTTCTGTGCTGGTTTGGCTCCTCCAGACTGGCTCCTGCTTCTCTGCAAAGAAGAAGCACCCCAGACCTTCCTGGTCTGCACCAGAAGCAAGTCCTTCGTTCTTCGTGGGTTCCGCTTGCCAAGGCTTGGTGAGTCCTAGTCCAACTTCGACGCCGCCGACAGCAAGAGCCTTCGTGGGACAGCTCGCCTCGTGGTCCTGGTCGTCCTCGACGCTTCCTGGTCCTCCTGGCTGCAGCGACAAGCTTCACCTTCACCTGCAATCTTCACGACATCGCCTGGTTCCTTCCTGGTTCCACGTGGTCACTGGCTAGTGACCTTGACTCTGTCGCTTCTGCTTGCAGGTTTCTTCTCTTCTTGATCCCAGCCTTGGGATCCACCGGACACTCTTCACTGACTGCCTGTCAGCATCTTTCTTCAGGCATCCATAGGAGTCGACGACGAAAACGACGCATCTTCACCCCTATGCACCCGCAGCCTGTAGGCTAGGTAACTTGGGTACTCCGGTGCTCATCAGGATAGTGACTATCCTAGTGTCTAGTTTTAAAGTCTCAACTTCCTAGCTACTCCGGAAGTGTCCTAAATCTACCGTTTTCTAAACTGTACTATTGCTATTGACTTTTACGCATTACGCGTGAGTGTTTCCACTCTGCACACGAATCCCGTGGGCCTCCCACTTCCTAACTAACGCTAGTGTAGTGTAGCCCCAGCGATTCCCTAGGCCTAGGCCTATTCTATTTCCGTGACAGTGGTTCTTATACCACTTACTTAGTATATGGTTTGCGTGGCCCCTAGGGCCTAACTGTATTACTTACCTGTGTGACTTAATGTATGCTTAAATAAGACTGTGTTGTACTTACCTCTAATCTCATAAAGAGTGCTGAGGGTTTGACTAGAATAAATACACTTTATTTTATATATATATCTGTTGTGGTGTCCTTTCATTTGGTATTCAAGGGATTATATATGGTATCACAGCTGGCTTCACATGCCATTCAGAGTTTAGCCTAAGACTGCTCTTGTCCATGCTACCACTAGGATAGCTGGTCTATAAGGTTGACTTTACAACCAATCACCATAAGGGTATTTGGACTGATATAAGGTGTACACTAGAACTAGTGACATCATACATCAGGCCAACTTCTCACAAACCCTGTGACAGAGGGAGGCAGTTTTAGAATGTTGGGAGGCCATCTCAGAGGGGCAGTTGGCAACTGACTGGAGAAGAGAGAGGACAGAGATAGAAGGAGGTCGGAGTAAGGCAGCAGAGGTGGAAACCAGTGCTTGGAGTGGGGTCCAGAAACCCACCCTTGATGCTAGTCTCTACTGACCAAGCCCAACCTAAAGCCCTGTGTGGGATCAAGATCAGAAGAACCATCTTAAAGGACTGAATAGTTGGAACAGGCCTTAAAGAAGAAGAACAGCAAGCTCCTGACCTGTTCAGCAGTGTCCTCCTGGAGTCCTGACGTCGAGAAGCCTGGAGACCTGGGGCCGGAGGTAGAGAAGCGGCGCTGACAGAAAGCAGACGTCGTACCCGGAGCCGCCAGAGGTCGAGTGAGGGCGCCGACGGAGGTCGTGGAGAGGCACCGGAGGTCGAGTAAGGAGTCACCCGAGGTCGAGTGAGGGCGCCGGCGGAAGTCGTGAAGAGGCGCCGGAGGTCGAGTTGGGAATCACCCGAGGTCGAGTGAGGGCGCCGACGGAGGTCGTGGAGAGGTGCCGGAGGTCGAGTCGGGGGTCACCTGAGGTCGAGGTGAGGCGTCGACGGGGGAGTGAAGTCCGCCCACCGGAGTCGCCGGAGACTGAGGTGAAGCGCGCCGGAGGTCGGGAGTGGAGATCGCACTCCGGAGACACCAGGAAGTGGGGAGTCCGAGTCCCTGCGACGCCGGAAGGCGACATCGAGACGAGGCCGTCCAGCGACATCGAGCCGAGGCCGTCCAGCGACATCGAGTCGAGACCGCCCAGCGACATCGAGTCGAGACCGCCCAGCAACATCGAGCCGAGGCCGCCCAGCGACATCGAGTCGAGACCGCCCAACGACATCGAGTCGAGACCGCCCAGCAACATCGAGTCGAGGCCGCCCAACGACATCGAGCCGAGGCCGCCCAGCGACATCGAGTCGAGACCGCCCAACGACATCGAGTCGAGACCGCCCAGCGACATCGAGTCGAGACCGCCCAGCGACATCGAGTCGAAACCGCCCAGCGACATCGAGTCGAGGCCGCCCAGCGACATCGAGCCGAGGCCGCCCAGCGACATCGAGTCGAGACCGCCCAACGACATCGAGTCGAGACCGCCCAGCGACATCGAGTCGAGGCCGCCCAACGACATCGATCCGGAGCCGCCTCACGGCGTCGACACGGTGCCGAGCGGAGCCGATCATCTTGAAAAGGACAGTAAGTGGTAGAGGGGGCATCTGAGGCCCCGTGGAGCCCTAAAAGACCATTCTAGGGGCTAAAAGGGTGGGAGTGCCAGGGGTGAACTGAGACTGGTACAGTGACCTCCATAAAGGGTTGTGTGGTTTGGAGGGCCAGATCTTTAGGTTACTTCTGTTCTGCCTCAGCTTAGGCCCCAGCCTTGATCAATCTAGGTGGCACACCCCCATGCCATCCAAGTGTCCTTAAGTTGTGTATGGGCAAAGTAAGACCAAGTGACCTCAAGAAAATTATTTGAACTGTAACTGTCATTGATTGTTTTACCTTATTTATTGAGGTGCTTTATTTATTGTCATCCACTAATTTATTCCTGCACTATATTTATTGTCTGACTGTATTTATTTGCCATCTGTATTTATTGCACATCTATTTATTCTTTGCGTAATGATGACCTGAACCTATTTATTGAAATTCCTAAGTGGTGTTATTTATTTGACCTGCTCTTTTGAAGGAAAATCCTAGTGTATTGTATTTATGTTATGAAACCTGCAACTAAGAGAAAATAAGATAAAGACATATATATTTTCAACTTGACTTGCATTATTTTTACGGTGTAGTGTCGTTTTTGGAACGGATGAACGCATGGTTATTGTGAGGGTGTGACGTACGCTTAACACGGTGCCTGACCCCAACCGCTCGAGCCAAGCTACCATTGTGCTGGGAACCTGGTGACTGCTAACCCGGTTGCCCGGTTTCCAACAGCCAGGTTGGAGACACCTGGTTTAAAGTATGTATACAGCACTTCAGAGAGTAATAGAGTGAAAACACAACACAAAGAAAAATCCCAAACCAATTTAGGAAACTAGAGTACATTTTAATAAATAAATCAAGACTAAAATGACAAAAATCCAATCAGTAGATCTGGATATTACAAAGAGCCAACTGTAGTTATCTGGTCGTGCTGGACCGGGACAAAGTCACAAGTTGACACTGACTGTGATGGAATGCAGACCAGCAACAGGGACCCACTTAGCTCTGCTGAACACAGTACCCTAATCCTGGTGTTGCGAAGAGAAGTGGAGCCCCGCGTTGAAGATGTGTTGCACAGCAGAGATGATACGAGTCCCAGGTGAAGAGGTGCGTTGTGCAGTGACTGTTCCAATGGGCTGTGTTGGTGGTGTCTTTGTGTGGAGATGCAGCGCGCATCTGCAGTTCCGACGTGCTGTGTTGTGTGAGGTGATGTCCTTGTTGGAGATGCGTTGTACAGCAGCAGTTTCCGTGAGCTGCTTTAGGTGATGCGTAATTCTTGTGTAGGGGATGTTCGCATTGGAGAATCGATGCATCGGCTTCGAAGGCGATGTGTCAAGAGGCAGAGGCTATGCAGATCAGGCAGATGAGGCGTGTTGTGGAGGAGATGCATCAGTTCTGCTGAATCCATAGATGGGCTGGCAGAGTACCTTAAGGCCTACTTCCAAGGGTTCAGGACTGGGGTAGCACAACTTGGGAGAGCAGGATTCACTGATGGCAGAGTCCAGGTGCTGGGATCAAGGTCGTTGGAAGCCTGTTCTGCCCCTATGGCTTCTGATCAGGAGACCAGACACTCACCTTTGGAGTCACTCTGGGGTCCTAGATTTAGAGATGTAGGTCCAGTCCTTCTTACCCAGGCAAGAGGGCAGCAAGTCCGAGTGGCAGTCCTTTCAGCAGCACAGCAGTCCTTCTGCCTGGCAGAGTACACAGGTTCAGAAGTATACTGAAGAGTTTAGTCCAAGGGTCCAACGGTTATGCCTGGTGTCCACTTTGAAGTTTAGGAAGCTTCTAGATGTTTCCACCCCTTTGAGGTGTCAGGCATCCCCTTCTTCCCTGCCCTGGCCCTAGCTTGTCAGGGGTCACAAAAGACCAGGGTCAAACCCTTTTTGAGAGTGCTCATGCAGAGCCTTTGTGAAGTGCAAGTGTAGAGGGTGACAGATCCTCCCCCTCGTTAACTCAGAGTGGCCCATCCTATCAACATCTATCATACCTTTTCCTCACTGTCAGAGAGCAATACACAAAGACCAACTGCTAGATGTACCTATTAATTTGACCCAGGAACAGGCTGCAGACACCAAATGGTTAGGACAAGAAAATACCAAGTTTATAAAATGGGCATTTTTTGAATTATGACTAAAAATCTGACTTTGCCATTAAAGAGGGATTTTAATTACAATTCTTTAGACACAAAACTCAACATTCCGATCTGCTCCTGATTGAATGTTATCACTTATAAAGTGTAATAAGGTAACCCGATGTTATCCTATGGAAGAGGTAAACCTTGCAGCAGTGAAAAACGAATTTAAGAGTTTTTCACTACCAGGACATGTAAAACTTAAAGGTGCATGCCTCGCCTTTCGAATACAATGCACCATGCCCTCTAGGCTGTTAAGGGACAACACTATGGGTGACCTATATGTATTTAAAAAAGAACAGGTTTATTTTGCCAGGTCGAAATGGAAGTTTAAAAACTACACACACAAGCTGCAATGGCAGGCCTGAGGCATGTTGAAAAGGCTACTTAAGTGGGTGGCACAACCAGTGCTGCAGACTCACTAGTTAAGACTTGCTTAATTGTGGCCAAATCGGATGTGACATGACTATATCTATCTTTGTTTCAAGCACACTGATACATGACTATGTGGTCAATTAAGAGGTGATTTGATGCTGTCTGCTTGTCACCCCTTGCTCCTGGAAGAGTTTGCTTCTCCGAGATTTGGACAATTCTTGTCCACTTGGTTCAGAGGGAATGCTCCATTATCAGTAATTATCTGCTGTTGCACATTCGTTGTTCACCATATGACCTTGCAAGCGCACAGATGCCGCTATGTACTATTGATAAAGCTGTGACTTGCTCCTGCATGCTCGCTATTCTGCGCTTCGGGAAGAGTCCGCTTTTCCTCAGGAGCTCCAAGAGTGTACCTATTCGGATCAAAACTTGTCCTATTCATACTTGGACCTACCTAACCTCAGTTACTTCTCTTGAAGGGTGTTAGCACCCCTTTCTTTCCTGATAATAATATGTAAAAAATGGGTCATCAAAAAAAGTGCAAACTTCAGTAACTGAATATAAAACCTGTGGCGAGAACACCGAAGCCAACCTGACTAGGATAAAAGGACACTCGAACCATGCAGAACCCGGGTATCTGAGATAGCGCAAAGCACTTTAACCTAGAAAACTGCACAAAAGTAAGCCACATCGACCAGAGTGTTTAGATCATGCTAATGTAATAGGCACTTTATTATTATTTTTTTATATTCTTTATTTATAGATTTGTATAACAATGAATAAGCACAAAGGAAATGTACAAGGGACCGAAGAAATACAAAACAGTTATCAGCACGTACAGTTCAGTAAGGAATTCACCCCAGTGCATATTATATATGAAATAAATGACAACTATTAAAATCAACATAAAAGAATGGATAAGTGGAGAGAGAACACGAAATAGACTATGAAGAAGAACAGGCAGCTACACTGAATCACCAACTGAAAGGGCATCTCAATAGTGGCCATATTGAAGTAAACAGTGTCATCTCAATGAATACATGTATGTTCTCAGTCACGCATTAGCCCTATAGGGTATGCATCAACCATACACGGGTCCCTCTATAGCAGTAGGGGAAAACAGCAAATAGTTTCGCAGTGGTTGCCATATGTGATTGGGTCTAGAGGCTAGTGGTTGTAATGTAGCATATATATATATATCACTCGTGGTATCATAGTATACTAAATCACGAATCCAAGCCTTCGCCATCAGGGCTGTAGTGCCGCCTCAGTGCAGGGACACCTGACGTTTAACCAATAACAGAGCAATAGCGGCAGAGCGCTGGACTCCCGCAAGCAATAGCTTAACATAGCCTAACAATGCCATTAGTGGGGTCGGGGTAAGTGCAAAATCAATTATCCGAAATAAAATGGAAAAAACGTCCTTGCAATAAGAAAGTATTGGTGCACAGTTCCACGCCAGATGTGAGAAATCAGCGTGTTCTTCCGCACATCTGGGCCAACAGTGCAATTTTGTTGGGTCAATTTTAGCGATATGATGTGGGGTAGTGTATGCCCGGTGTAGGTATTTAAAGTGCAGTAGCTTGTCTCGATGGTTATTGGGAGACAAACCGTGTCTGTTCACATCGATAGTACCATGTCGCACCTGGTAGTGGGCTTCCCAAGACTCTCTCCCACGCAGCCCGACCTTCCCCCACCCCGGCAGGTCTCCGTAGGAGAGATGAATGTTCTAATTGAGAAACCAAATGGGCATTATCTGGGGGCGTAATTACCATGGTAAGTGGTGGGAAGTCCGAAGGATGGAAGTGTAGCACGAACTGTGTTATATAGTCGATGCAGAATGAATCTGTCCATATTGGACACGTCATGCCCCTTTGTCAATTAAGTCACAGATCACAGCGTGGTATCAACAAAGAGTGAAGCCGATATGTGGTCAATGTTCACTCAGTCAGTGCCTCAGCAGTCAGCGGAAGCCATGGATTATCTGTAAGAGGAAAATGTAGGGAGTATAAGAGGTCAAAGATAACGTTGGAGCCTGGTCCAGGCCTAGTGCGTAGTATGGAGCGTCTGTATTCCAGAGGGAGGCCTTGTGGCTTAATGGTTGAAAGGGGATAAGGACGGGCCTGAGTCCATTCCGGCATCAGGAATTGCAAGCGAGCATCCGGGTGATATCAAAAGAATGCAAAATGGGCCTGACTCTAAGATAGTAGAGATCAAAGCCAGGGACCCCTATCCCCCCGCATGCATTGGGCATGGTTAATGTTTGCCAGCTAATTCTTGGTTGTTTATTGGCCCAGACTAGCAGTATGAGCATGCTACGCAAAGTGGCAAAGAAACCGCCCGTCAGGGGAATAGGGATATTAAGGAATAAATATAAAAACTGGAGTATCACCTCCATCTTGATAATGGCAATTCTGCCAGCAATGGATAAGGGGAGTTTAATCTACTGATTGATTTGGGATGACAGCCTATCGATAGCAGGACCATAATTGAGGTGGGTGACCTCCGCACTGCTCCGATGCAGATAGATGCCCAGGTATTTTGGGGAATCTTTGCCCCACTGTAAAGGGAAAGTGGTCTCAGTTGTCAGGAACATTTCAAATTTACTCCAGTTAACAGTAAGTCTCGAACCTACCCCAAATCGGATGACCTCTCAGGGAAAGGTTGGATTTGGGTTCCTTAACGAAGGGCATCACATTGTCAGCATATAGGGAAGCCAAAAGGGGGCCACGATAGAAGCACAATCTGCACGCTAGATAGCGCTCCTGGAATTGATGCACCAGGGGAACCATGGTGATGATAAATAATGGGGCAAGAGAGGACTCCCCTGTCTAGTACCAAATGAGAGCGTGTTGAGATTTACTTGGTTTAAGTAAAAGAGTTATCACTACATCACGCATTGTGGGTGGGAGGTTTCCCAGATTTAAAGATTCTGCGTAGACTTCTAGCAGGTGAGGGATCAATAAAGACTTATAGGCCTTGTAAAAATCGCCAGTGAAGTCATCCAAACTCAGGGTACGAGTGCCTCTTAGGTCATTGATGGCCTGAAAAACCTCATCGCAAGAGATGGGCAAGGCGAGGAACTGTAGGTGTCCTTCATCCAGCCACACCATAGCTCCGTCTGCTAAATAACCAGCCAGCACCTCATCAGCTGCGGGACGTATACGGGCAAGTGTAATAGGAGAGGAAAGCAGCAGAGATGTCTTCGCTATGTGTAACTAAGGAACCATCATCCAGTTGCAAGTGGAGGGTCACCAATCAAGACCTGTGCATCTAGGTCTCCCAGTGCATGCTCAAAAGCTGCTAGTTCCTCACGTATGGATGGAGTACTCCTGAGAGCATTGGCAATGCAAATTCCTCTGATATAAGCTTTAAAAGCCTCCCAGAGTACGCAGTGTTGTAATACGGTTCCAGTATTGAGCGCAAAGTACTCCACAATTGCGTCTCGAACCTCCGCTAAAAAAAAATCATCCGGTAACGCGTTTGTAGGGCATTGCCAGGTCACACGGGGTGGTGCAATGTTGGGGAGGTGCAGGGTCAAGAGCACCGGAGAGTGGTCCGATAAGGTCTGGGGGAAGGTGCTTCACATCGGTAATCGTAAGCAATAAGCCGGGCGAAAAATACCAATGGTCTATATGTGACCACGTACCATGGGGGGCAGAGTAAAAAGTATAGCCCTTATTAAGCAGAAATCTGGAGCGACAGGCCTCGGTGAGGTGAAGGGATTGCAAAAGAGAAGAAAGCACCTGCGTAGATTGGGGCTTGGTCACATGTCGAGTCCAGGGAGGGACAGAGAGTTAAATTAAAGCCTCCAGCCATTACTCACAATCTGCATGCAAACGAGTGATATGTGTGGAAATGTCCAAAAAGAAATCGAATGTATCCACATTAGGGGCATAGATATTGACCAATAAAAGGGATGTGGTGGCCAGTGTGCCGGAAACTAACTGATAGCAGCCCTCTGGATCTGAAATGACCACACACACCCTGAAAGGGATTGCCCTATTGATTAAGATATGGACACCCCTGGAGTATGTGCTATAGTTAGCAAAAAAGCAATTATCCCCCCTCCTCAGTTTGAGGTATAGTGATGGGCAGAATTCAGAGCAAAGTGGGTTTCTTGTAGAAAAATCTAACTGGTCAGGTAGAATACCTGCCATCCCTTCTGAGAATTAGTCAGTCCTCTTACATAGCAGGTCATGCATTCCCTGCCCAGCACCATGCGACTCTGGGCAATAGCTCGCTTAATCTTCCCAATGGCCCCCAACGCCGAGATACCCCTTCGGGGGTGATTTGTGCGCTATAAAAGTACTGGATTTACATTTACATTTACATTTTACATTCAGTGTTAGTACCCCAGGTCCCAAGTCCTTAAGTAGGCAGAGTCATCTAGGCAAAAGAATAGTGAGCGGAAATGCAGGAGTGTGAGCAGTAAAATAGTGCACAGCATGCAGAATAATCAGTCCCCCGTAGAAAAAAAATAGCAAGAGTAACATAGTAGAACATATTAAACCCCATACCCCCCACCCACATCGGATAGCGAACAGCAACCGGTGAATCCCATGATAACCCAAAAACAACCTTATCTAGAACATGAGTAAAAAAAACAGGTGGAGTGCCAATGTTGAGCACAGTAGTTAGTTACGCAACCAAATCCAGTACTGGCACAACCGCGTGGCGGCCAGCATGAGCAAGCAAAGAGGAGGTTCACAGGTCTGCCGTATCACGGGTGGGGGGAGAAGCCGATCCCCCACCATTCAGTGGTCTGGACCCAAAATTATGCTGTTTACAGAAGTTTACGGCTTCAGCAGGAGAGTCAAATAGGTGATATTTGCCATTGACTTGGATTCGTAGTCGCGCAGTGTACAACATGCCATAGTGCACGTTGGCTTTCTGGAGTGTGCGCTTAACATCAGAGAATTTACGGTGTGCCTTCTGCACAATTGGGGTGAAGTCAGGAAAAAAAGATACAGTCATACCCTGGTGTTGTATTTGCTCACGGGCAAGTCCTAGAACAGTGTCCCGGTCATGATAGTTAAGAAGTTTCATGATGATCAAGTGTGGTGGAGTGCCAGGTGCTGGCTCTCAACCAGAAACATGAATGTAAATGCCTCTCTGCCAAAGAGTTCCCTAAGTAGATGTTCTACAGAGATGTTCATGCGGTCAGTGTTGATAGATTCTGCTATTCCGGCAATGCGGATATTATTCCGATGCGAGCGTGCCTCCAAGTCCTCAGCTTTAGCGGCCACTGTTTTGAGAATTCTTTTAATCTTTTCGATATGTTTGTTGGTCATGGGGCCGACGTCCTCAAGGTTGGAGACACGCTTCTCCGTGGCTCAAAGCAGCGCCTCATGCTGGTCAAGGCCGGGCTGAGAGTGCGTCGAAACAAGAGTCAATTGATTTGAAGCCTGCTTTCAGTTCGACCATAATGACTGTGGTGCCTTCCAACGCCAGTGCGTCTGCCATAGATGATCCCGGGGCATCCCCCTGAGGACTCTTAGCCTCCCCACGCCGGGGGGGGGGGAGTCATGGCAGCGTCAAAAGACAGTGGGTGCTGCTTTGGATTGTTGTGTCCCATTAGAAGCAGAAGAGTCCGGGGGCCACGTGGTAATGTTGCGGGAGAGAGAAACACAGGGCACCAGGCAGGCAAATTGAGGAAAGATACCAGCAGGTTGTCCCCAAATGAGGTAAGTAGATAGTAGGCAGTCCCCTATGAACGAGAGCGATCTCACAAAAATATAGGATTGTTCCCATAGTAGGAAAAATAATGGCCAGCAAAATCTATGCTCAGAAAACCATAGCACTTGGAAAATCACATAGGGCCTTGTTAGGTAGAAACTTGCACGGGAGCAGAGGAGCATGCCAGGCCTGGTAAAATAATGAATATTGTCATGGTTCTCCAAGTCCTTCCCGCAGCAGTCTGGATTGTACACATGGCGGTCAGTAGACAGATGTAGAGTTGCAAGGAGCATTAATGTGATGGCAGGAGTGGCATCCATGCAGCAGGACTCACGCAGCCCTGTCCGTCACAGAGCCAGCAGCCCAGAGGAGCCTGCTGGGACATAGACAACAGGAGAGGTGTCGCGGGCAGTAAGGGCAGACAGAGCAAGTGACTCACCACCGCAGTCTGGAGCCTCATGTCTCCCAGCAGCAGGCGCCCACCTCCGTCATCCGTGAGTGTCCAGAGTCGGGCCTGACAGATGGAGAACAGGAGGATGGCCCCAACCTCGATTAGAGGGCAGCCGCCGAGCGTGATAGTGACCCTGCCCTCAGGCTCGCCTTGGAGCCCTGTTGTCACTGGGCCTCTGAGGGCTGTGTTAGGCCACGATCGCAGCAGGCTGAAGCTCCCCGCCGCCGCCTCTCTGCAGGGAACGGACCAGATTGCCAGCCCGAGAAGGTCAAGGCACGAGAACGTCAAGGCGCCCCCAATTCCCCAACTGCAGCGCGAGCAGGAAGTGGAGGTAGGCTGTGAAATGGTGGTGATTTCTCCAGAGCTTCTAGGTCCAGCAGCCATCTTGGTCCTCGGCCTGGCCACGCCCATGATAAGCACTTCATGATAAAAGATTTTAGCGCAAAGTAGTTTTGCAAACTTTGCACAGTCGATTCCCTTGGAACTCTTGACATAACCACATCTAGACGGAATCAGTACCCAATGGAGAACTCTTTGCACATGAACTGATTTCCTCAGTGAATTTTTTAAATGGCAGGGTAAGTAAACAGTTGGATGATTTCTTTTAACATAGTTTTATTTTTAGGTCTCGCGTGTGGCAGCGCATGCGCTGCATGCGCTGTCTCAGCGAGACTTAAAGTAATTTATATATTGGCTTCACCTCCGTGTAATTTCTCCTGCCCCTCGTGATTGGTTTAAATTTAGCATTGCTGTTGTTTTCTTGATTTCTGTTGGCTGTTGGCCCTATTGTCACTTCCGTGTAGTCCCGAGGCAGCGGCGCCTAACTACAGTTTTCTTCCGCTTCTGCTCGCACTTAATTGCCTGCAGTGTGCCATCTGGTTGGGGGAGGGGTGCCTACTCTCCCTCGTTCCGGCCGCTTGTCTTTGCAGCCTACTGTTTCTTTGTATCAGAAGATACTTCACTTCCATTCAGCCTGCCTAAGATTCTTACCTCGTGGATGCGCATTTCCTTTCACTTTGTCCTACCTTTTAACTTATATTGGGCAAACTGCAGGTTTGTTCTTTGCTTCCTGCCGCAATTACATATTCACTGCTGAAGCCACACAGGAGGCTGCTCAGAGGATTTACAGTGCAAAACCTTTCGTATTATTCAAAATAGCCAGCTATTTACATTGCAAATGCAAATTTTTATTTCATTTCAAAGTATGCCAGTATTAGCATAAACAAAGAAATTATTTTCACGAAGAAAAGGGTGCAGTACCACAGGCTGTCCCTAGGTGTCCCTGGTCCTGCACCCTTTCCTTCGTGAAAGACATTTCTTTGCGTACTGGTGGCATACTTTGAAATGGAAACCAGCTATTGACATTGCAAATGCTAATTTTTATTTCATTTCAAAGTATGCCAGGATTAGCATAAACAAAGAAATTATTTTCACGAAGAAAAGGGTGCCATACCACAGGCTGTCCCTAGGTGTCCCTGGTCCTGCACCCTTTCCTTCGTCAGAGAAATTTCATTGCGTACTGCTGGCATACTTTGAAATGGAAACCAGCTATTGACATTGCAAATGCTAATTTTTATTTCATTTCAAAGTATACCAGTATTAGCATAAACAAAGAAATTATTTTCACGAAGAAAAGGGTGCAGTACCACAGGCTGTCCCTAGGTGTCCCTGGTCCTGCACCCTTTCCTTCGTGAAAGAAATTTCTTTGCGTACTGCTGGCATACTTTGAAATGGAAAACAACTAATTAGCATCTGCAACGCCAATCGCTCACATTTACACAATGCTTCATTTAGGATTCAT
Organism: Triturus cristatus; assembly: GCF_964204655.1. Lineage (NCBI taxonomy): Eukaryota > Metazoa > Chordata > Amphibia > Caudata > Salamandridae > Triturus > Triturus cristatus. The sequence continues at coordinate 179,466,424 of NC_140591.1, read as the reverse complement.
CTCCACCGAGGGAGCATGTCTTTCTCTCCACTAATTAACCTCTGGAGTTCCATTATTTTACGATTATTTCCCGTTGTCTGCATGTTGGGATCTCTGATCACACAAGCCATCCATCTGCTCCCTATGTTTGCGGTTTCCTTTTCTTCCCTGGATTATCTAAATGTATTTGATCATAACCGCTAATCCTAAAGAAAAAAATAATGATACGCAAAGAAATTCCTTTCACGAAGAAATGGGCGCAGTACCACAGGTTGTCCCTAGGTGTCCCTGGTCCCGCACCCTTTCCTTCGCCAAAGAAATTTCATTGCGTACTGCTGGCATACTTTGAAATGGAAACCAGCTATTGACATTGCAAATGCTAATTTTTATTTCATTTCAAAGTATGCCAGTATTAGCATAAACAAAGAAATTATTTTCACGAAGAAAAGGGTGCAGTACCACAGGCTGTCCCTAGGTGTCCCTGGTCCTGCACCCTTTCCTTCGTGAAAGAAATTTCTTTGCGTACTGCTGGCATACTTTGAAATGGAAAACAACTAATTAGCATCTGCAACGCCAATCGCTCACATTTACACAATGCTTCATTTAGGATTCATCTCCACTGAGGGAGCATGTCTTTCTCTCCGCTAATTAACCTCTGGAGTTCCATTATTTTACGATTATTTCCCGTTGTCTGCATGTTGGGATCTCTGATCACACAAGCCATCCATCTGCTCCCTATGTTTGCGGTTTCCTTTTCCTCCCTGGATTATCTAAACGTATTTGATCATAACCGCTAATCCTAAAAAAAAAAAATAATAATACGCAAAGAAATTCCTTTCACGAAGAAATGGGCGCAGTACCACAGGCTGTTACTAGGTGTCCCTGGTCCTGCACCCTTCCTTCGTGAAAGAAATATCTTTGTGTATTATGCTACTGCTGGCATAATTTGAAACGGAAACAAGCATTTGCAATGCAAAAGGTCTCGCAATTACCCTAGTTTGAGCAATTGGCATTGTAAATCACAATGCCTTTTATTTATGTTTTGGTTTTTGAAACATAAATGAAACACAAAGCCATTTACAATACCAATAGCTTAAACTTGCATAAATGCGAGACCTATTGCATTGCAAATGCTTGTTATCTTTTTAGCTACAAGGGTAGTGTTTTAAATAATTGCATAATAAACAAATCTAACCTTTCCTGATAATTATTCTTCAGACCACTGGCTGTTGATTATATGTCTTACAACACTTTTCTCCTGATGATTGTCCTGGTCAATTTTATCGTTTGGCTGATAAGTCAACTTCTATTTAATTAATATGAACTACCATAGAGCCATAAAGTTATGCTGTATTCGCTTTCTTGATACTGTTTCATTCTTAGATTTAACTGCCTGTATATCATTAATCTGAAAGAGACTATTAGTTATGGATTCCTTACCTTAGAATTACTCTCAGGCGCTAGACTGGATCCTGAGAAATTGTTTCGTAGCAGTACCCGTGCGAGTCAGTAGGTGGCGTCGCTCGACTCCACATTCGTCGTCGGCGTCGTGATTGCTGGGATGACGCTGCAGTATATTCTTAGACGCTGCCCTCGCACGCTGACATCAGTTCTTTCTTTTTCCTTGCCAGCCAGCGCAGATCCGGAGAGAGCGGTACCTCTAGTCACTTTTTGACTACTATTTTTTTTACTTTTGCCGACTTCTTTTCAAGTCGTTCGACTCCTGGTGCACGTAGGGATGTCCCATCCTCGAACCGACTTCAAGGCTTGCGATTCCTGTCGCAAATTATTGTCGGTTACGGACCCGCACCTCATCTGCCTTTGGTGTTTAGAGTGCGACCTCAACAGGAAGTCGTGCTTCTCGAGGCCCGGCAGTCCGCTCCACGCCGCACGATGTCCCGGTCTAGAGGGAGGTCGCGGGACCTGTCGCAGAGCCATCACCACCACTCATCATCGAAGTCTCCGTCTTCGGGTAAGTCGACGCATATAAAGAAGGCGAACGAGCATCGTCGCTCTTCGCGTTCTACCCGTCCGTTGGCCAATGCGATGCGGGTTGCGGACAGTAGTCATCCGGCTCCGCCTGTGAAGCCTGTTGCGTTGACTCCAAGCCTCCCTCCCTTCCTTCCCGGGAGCCTGAGCGACCCCGGCCCAACTTCGTAGTTTTTACAAAGCCTTCCACTCGATCTTTGGGCAGCCCAATTGCGCTGGCACAACTTGACTGGGGGTTCTAGGCCTTCGAACCCGGTGGCCTCGGCCGGCCGACCTTATGACACCTCCTCTGGCATCAAATCCATTGACGACACCTCCGCCCCCTCCGACGCCAGTTGTGTCCCCAGCTGGTGTCAACCCCGGACTCCACCCTGGGCACGGAGCCGGACAGGCGTCGACCGACGTCGGATCCGGTGCTGAGCGGTACTTTTGTACCAGTGTTCTATCCTGGAGTTCCTTTTCACCCTGAGTGGCAGCCAGAAGAGGACGAGGACTGGGAGGGGTCTGGTGACCCTTTAGCTGACCAGTTGAGTGAACCGGACTGGAGAGTTGAGTTGGGTGATGCCAGTGGTCTGCATACATCACCAGACCCTGGTATGCTTTCTCCCCCTTTCGTGGCTATGGAGGAGGGAGCCTCATATGCCGTGGTGTTGTGTAGGGCGGCTGAGGCCTTGAACCTAGAGCTTCCTACAGTGGTGGTCAGGACTAACCTCCTGACCAAGTTGCTTCAACCGGCAGCAGCCTCTTCGTATCACCTACTGCCATTCAATGAGGCCTTTACTGACATCCTTCTGGGCACCTGGTCCAAGCCCATGACAGGGGCTCCTGTGGATAGGATGATTGCCTGACGCCACCGCTGGGCCCCAGGCTACCCACTTTTCCTCTCCCAACACCCCACCCCTGAGATATTGATTGTCCAAGCCTCTACTTCTTAGGGCACATGCCCTACTGCTCCCCCAGATAGGGAATCCAAGAAGCTGGATCATCTGGGAAAAAGATGTTTTCTTCTGCCAGCTTGGGCTGCGGTCATTGAATACCGCATTTCTTTTGGGCCATCATTTACACTCTGTGTGGGATACGGTTGCGCAGGTGCTGCCACAGTGTCCGGAGGAGGCCCAGGCCACTCTCTCCCATGCAGTCGCTGAGGGCAGAGATGCAGCGAAGTTTGCCATTAGGTGTGGGCTGGACACCGCCGACTTGTTTTGCAGAACAATTTCAACGTCAGTAGCCCTGCGACACTACACCTGGCTGAGGTCCACTGGCTAAGGGGTGATGTCCAATTGACTCTTTTGGACATGCCCTTTGAAGGCTGTCACTTGTTTGGTGACAAAGCAGATACAGTGGCGTAACGAAACTTGAGGGGGCCCCCCTGCAAAGCACATGGAGGGCCCCCCTCCCCCGGCGGCGCGACCCTCCATCTATCACTTTGCCCTACCACCGAGAAATCTAGCATATTTTGATTTGAAACCTCCAACATTTAAATGAAATGCCTCTACATTGTCTTTCTCTAAGTTCTAATGAGAAAGTGGGAAACACTCTTAACATACAAGCTATGCCATTTGTAACAATACTGTCAAAAGCAGATTATTTAACTGAGGCAGCAATCAGAACAATGCAAGGAGCGATCCTATTGTCTCAGGAACTGCCTATGGCTGAAGAACAAAGAACAACTATGAAGGGTCTGAAATAGAATAGCCAATACCTTGAAACTTTGAAAGACCAACCCAAACCTGCAATTCGATAAAAACTCGACTGACAATATACATGAGAAGTACACAGGCTATAACTCAGTATCCTGTGAACGTCAAGAGAAATAGACTGGTGAATTATCTGCATGTCACACTCTAGTGACTGTCAAGGGTTGTGCATGATAATAAGGTAAACTGAGGAAGCAATTTCAATTATAATGTCTTTATTAGTAAGCACTGCAAAACAGGCAGGCAAACAAGGCTGAGGAAGAAAACTGTTTGAATGCTTCAGAACATTGATGCAGATGTTTGTCTGTTTTAATTTATCATTTCTGTAGTGTAAACAATGCTAAATACAATATTTAAGGTACGCGTATTACAGGCAACACCATAAATAGCACTGCATGTAGAATAAAAACAAACCATATCAGCAAGTACCTAATGACAATCTATACAAACTGTAGTTAGTAAAGCAAAAGAAAAAGTGCAAATACTTTCAAAGTGCAAAATAAAGCAATCACCAGTCCAGCAATATACAAAACTCAAGCATGTTTTGTAAAACAATCCAACTTTCTTCTTGCATCAAGGTGAAAATACTTTCAAAGTGCATGGTAAAAACAAGTCCAGCAGCTTCCCTCACAAGGACTGACCTGAACCACCAGACTGGGCCTTAGTTCATAACAAACAGAGGCCTCAGACCTCAGTGTGTCAACCCTGGCGGTATTTACAATTTACTAAGGGTATAGGCACGCCTGCTAAATTACAGATTCACCATTGCCTCCAAATGGCTCTATCGTCACGTGTGACACCCCCAGCCAGGCCTGGATTTTAAGTCAACAGCGCCTTGCATTCTGGGAGTTGTGCTGTGACCATCTAAGTAAGGGGTTAAACATTCCAGCATGCAAAGTGTTGCTGGATAAATGCTACGAATGGACACGATATGGTGCCAATGCCACTTGGCAGCTATGTTTTATACAAGCACAAGGGGATGTTTAATTTCCTCAACACAAGCTGCAGAAGTCTGGCGTCAAATAGCAAACACGTTGTGCGGAGAACCCAGAAACGTGCTGTGTTTAGCCCCAGTGTATGGACATGAGGTGTCATTCTCTAAGAGACCCAGTGGTAAAAGCCCACAGTTGTCTCTAATGCATGTTAGTGCCAGGCAGTGGTCGAAGTGGGGGAAAAAAAGTAGGGGAACTGTGGGAGGAGAATCAGATGGCGGGAATAACCAATGGATTGGGTCAGTGGGCGGAGTGAGAGGTGTGGCAGAAAGAGCAAAATATCCCAGTTTTTAGTATTCGTTTCCCATTTCACTAACCGGTTACAGCTTATTACATTATTTAATTTAACCAATAGATACACATGTTTATTTAACCCCTTCAGTGCCCATGACGAGCTGGACTCGTCATGGGCCGCGGTGGCGCTGTGCCCATGACGAGTCCAGCTCGTCATAGACCCCGCCCGCTAATTCAACGGCCGGCACAGGGCGGGGAAAGGGGCGGGCACAGAAGGGGTTAAGGTTAAACATGTGTTATTGACATTAAAATACATTCACAAAGTGGGATACATTTCCAATCACAGAATGTCCCAGATATCCTTAAAAGTGGAATCGCAAGCCATTTGTCTCCCAGCCATGGAGTTTCTGTCATCAGCACTTCTCCTCCCTTTTTCCACAAGAGCAGTTGAAAGGAAATGAATGAAATCGCATTTATAAAGCGCATGGTTACCCGAAGGCATTCCAGCACTAGGGCAGAAACCGCACTAAGCTGAGGCAATCAATTAGGGAAAAGCCAGGTTTTGAGGCTCCTGCGTAAGACGGTGTGGTCTGGCTCTTTACGTAGCTGAAGCGGTAAGGAGTTCCAGAGTTTAGCGGTGTTGTAAGAGAAGAGCCGGCCGCCACTTCTGGACCTCTTGATTCTGGGAACAGACGCCAGGTGGAGGTCATTTGAACGTAACCGCCTGTTGGCTTGGTAGGGCTGGACAAAGGAAGAAATGATAGCCGGTCCCACACCCCCTAGCATCTTATGGGTGGTGCAGAGGGCTTTAAAGTGGACTCTTTCGTGAATGGAAAGCCAATGTAAAAACCTAAGTGCAGCTTTGGCTGACTGGCGGTTTGGAGCACCCTCAAGAATCCTTGCGTCACAATTTTGCATGATTTGAAGTTTCTTAAAGACCACACAGGGAGCACAGAGATAAAGAACGTTGCCATAGTCCAGGCGGGATAAGACAATTGCCTGCACCACGAGCTTCCTTGCTTGAGGGGGTAGCAAGGGCAACACTTTACGCAGCAGTCTTAGAATACTGAAGTAAGAGGCAACAACTTTCCTTGCTTGGGTTTAAAAGCTAAGCTCAGAATCAAGCCAGAAACCCAAACACTTTATTTCGGATTTGGGGATAGGCACAGGGTCCATACATGCTGGCCAGATAGAGGAAACCTTGAAGGGGGAGGGATTACCGAGCAACATAAGCTCGGTCTTATCACCGTTCAGTTTTAGATGGGGATGGCACATCCACATCACCTCCTTGAGGCATGGGCCAAGACAAGTAGGGGAACTGCTTTTGTAGCTAAATGCCACCACTAATTGAGTGTCGTCGGCATATGTAATTATATGCACCACAAAGGGTAGAACAATGTCTACGAGAGAAGCCATGTAAACCATAAAGAGAGTGGGACTCAGTGACGACCCTTGAGGCACTCCATAATAAAGGGGCCTAGGGCTTGAAATGGCCTCGCCCTCGAAGACCTGGAAGGATCTACCCTCGAGGAAAGAGCACAGTCAATTCAGGCCTGTTCCTGTCACACCCAGATCTTTCAGTCGATGCATTAGGATACGGTGATTAACCATATGAAATGCCGCGCTGAGCTCTAACAATATCACGGCTAGAGAACCACCTGCATCAAGAATCCTTCTAGAGTCTTCGGCGACTGCCAGTAAGGCTGTTTCAGTCCCTTTAGAGGGGCAAAACCCAGTTTGGGATGGATGCAGGAATTTTCCAGCTTCAAGATGCCTAGAGAGAGAGTTCAAACATGAATGGCAAAATATCCTAGTTTGCAAATGTTTTCCACATTACTATGGCTTTGCCATATTTGCCACATAATACATCATCTGCTGCATAATCTGACGATTTTAACTAATAAATTGTTTATAGCTCAAACACATCAAAAGTTACTAAAAAATTTGACTTGTGCTGCTGTGAAGTGGAAGGCCCTTTGCAAATGTTGACTGGTCAACTTTATCATTGCTGCAGTTGTATGCTCCACTAGTACTAATAAGGAAAAATCTTTGCAGAGACTGTTAGCATGTGTAAAACTTTCAAAATAATAAAGTATCAGAAAATTTACAGCACCACTAATACCAGTGTAGGGTATCAGAGCACTTTACATCACACACATTACACAGAGACAATCATTCATATGTGTGTAAATCACTGTGTAGGAAATGTTACATAAGACAAAGGACTACAAGGTGTAGGAGTCACATGCCAACCATACAAGTAGGCAGCATAGTTTAATAGTGATTGGTCTGCAGAAACACAAACTCAGAATTAAAGACTTAATACCATGGTTAGGGGTTCTCTTTAATAATCTGAATTGATTTCTACCCAAATGAGCCCTTTTTTGGAACATTAGGATAATCAAAGACTGGGGAAAAAAACATAACGCTCTAATTTATACCTTGGAGTTTGCATACAGCTCTTACATGACAGTTAATAGCTCACTGTTCTATGTTAGGATTTTAACTTATTAACTGCAAGTAACAATAGGGTCTCTCTGACAAAAGCAGTAACCCACTGACCTATTCATATTATGTGCACTTTGTGATATGCATGGCACATGTTCTTAGCAGCATGCACATTACACCTCTGCCATTCCTTTTCATGAGTCAAACCTTCCACTAGACAAAACACCATCTCTCGCTACTAAGAACAATAATCATTGAAGTTATCAAGACATTTTTATTGTTGCCCAAAAATGTTGGAGGCCAGGAAGGAGGCAGCAACCATAATATACTTACAAACACAACGCCCCCACCTGAAGTTAGCGCCCGGTGCGGTCGCACTGCCCTAGAGCCACCCTGCTCAAGGGTCCTGTGACCTCAGTGACAGAGTCACTGCCACTCTATGGTGTACTGCTTCATAGGTCTGTCCCCAACACTGGAGGTGAACTTCATGGATAGTGGTGGACAGGCCTTCAAGGTTAATCCACACTTGCCACCGCTAGGGTCCACTTGCTGGTGCTAAGACACCAGGGCTTTTAAGATCTTGCGGCGCCTTCTAAGGTGTAGCACAGAAATGCGCTCCCTCAGGAGAGTGGTCTGGGAACCTGGTCATTAAGGCTGAACCTGGTTCACCAGTTCCACTTCAGCAGCACTGACCATAGCGCCACATCCTGTCCCCCACTGAACACCATACTGCCCCACTCAGAGAAACTTGCACTGCACTGACCCGCTATAAACACCTGGATGTGACTCAATTCTAATTACGTACTAGACAAGAGCAATATGCTGCCTAAGAAATATTAACAACATCCTAGGAAAAGCAAACACTCATAGGGAATGCAAGATTAAGTAAAGCATGTGAAATGTAAGCAGGAACAACTTGGTTACCTTTTTCCTTTTGCACTCATTATTCTGAAATTAGTGAGTGCTTTTGCATGAAAAGGTAAGGCCATGACTACAGGGACCGGAAGTGACCAGTTTCAGTGCCCATTGCTTATATTCTTTCAAAACATAGGCAGTATGGTTTAAAAAGACCACATTCGTAAACACACAGTCGCTGTACACATTTTGTTTTCCAATTCACCCATCAAGCAGGTATTTCTGTACCTCCAGGCAAGGTGCAATTTCCCACACAGGGAAAACAATGTTGTTCAATGAGAGAGGAGTAAACAAAAGTATCACTTCACTGGCTAACACTGTAAAGTGGCGCTAATGTGTTTAGGTGTAAATAAATCAATCTGGACACCTTGCAACCACTCTGTCTTGCTTTAATTACTTATTTATTTTTCACATTTGGAATGTTTTATTTCTCTCCATCTGGAGGCTGCACTTGTGTCAGAAAAAGATGTTTCCAGTAAAAATGTTAGTCTTTTTTGGATCCATTTCACAGGGGAGCAAATAAACGAAAGGAGGAAAGAGATGGTAATACCAGGGTAATACCCGTTTCCTGAAGTCTCAGTTTTCACTAACTGAGGAGGGAGACAGAATGAGAGGGAAGACTCAGAGGCTTAGATGCCGTCACAGTGGTGTGCGCGCACAGTTTAATTTATGGGGACTTGGGGAGGCTAAAGAGGCTTGCTTGCAGGCACAGCCGTCTCCCTCCTCTTAGAGTGAGGGGGCCCCTGGAGTGTGGGGGTCCCCTGCACCACGAGGGCTGCGGGGGCCTGTGTTACGCCCCTGAGCAGACAACACGCTCAAGTGCTTTAAAGATTCTAGGGATACGTCCAGATCCTTGGACCTTGCTACCATCTCTCGCCCCGCGCAGTCTGCTTTTTGCCCCTAACGTGGCTACGGAAGGGGTGCCTCACCACTTTCCACCTAGAGCCACAGGCCTGAGCAAACTGTTCAGGCTCTGCGCTGCCGGGGACATGGAGCCCAGAGTTATGGGTCAGGCAGCCAGCGGGTGAGCCAGTCCAACAGCGTCCCTTTTGCATCAGCCGCCAAACCCTCTTAGTCTGTCCTTCCAGGGCCTCTGAGGTGCCAGTGGGCAGCAGTATCCACCATCACCTCCCCCCGGAGACTGTATGGTGGCGTTGGACTTGCAGGACGCCTACTTTCACATCCCCGTCCTGCCAGCCCACAGGCGTTACCTACGGTTCACGGTAGGCCACGAGCACTTTCAGTTTACCGGTCTCCTCTTTGGCCTTACTAGTGCCCCTCGGGTGTTCACGAAAGTGATGGTGGTGGTCGCAGCTCATCTGCACAGATCAGGGTTCCAGTCTTCTCCTATATCGACAACTGGTTGTTGAAGGCGAGCTCGCCCCAGGCTATCATTGCCCAGACTACGGCAGACCTCCTGCATTGGCTGAGGTTCGCAGTCAAAGTGCCGAAGTCGCACCTGAACCCTTCTCAGAAGTTCCTTTTCATTGGAGCAGTTTCGGGCCTATCCTCCTGAGCAGCAAGTCCAGGATATTCGGGCTGTGATGCCGATGTTTCAGCCTCTATCATGGGTTTTGTTCAGAATGACCCTGAGGCTCCTGGGCCCCATGGCCTCCTGCATTCTGCTGGTGGAACATGCCAGGTGGCACATGCGGGCTCTGCAGTGAGACCTGAAGTTCCAGTGGGCACAGCATTAGGGGAATCTTCCCGATTGCATCCAGGTCTCGGAGGGCACTGCACACCAATTGCTGTGATGGCTAACGAACCAGGATTGGATCAATGGCAGATCCCTCTCCATTCCCCAACCAGAGTTCACAGTGGTGACAGATGATTCACTTGTGGGCTGGGGCGGCCACATGGGAGAGGCGGAGATCAGAGGCATCTGATCAGCCTTCTGGAGCTCCAGGCGATTCTTCTTGCACTGAAGTCCTTCCTTCCCTCTGTTCAGGGAAGAGTAGTGCAGGTGTTCACGGATAACACCACCACCATGTGGTACTGCAACAAACAGGGCGGAGTGGGGTCCTGGACCCTATGTCAAGAGGCTCTCCGCCTTTGGACATGGCTGGAACATCAGGGCATATCTCTGGTGGTTCAACAGCTGGCAGGTTCTCTGAACGCCAGGGCAGACAAACTAAGCCGCAGGCGCATGATGGAACATGAATGGCATCTTTACTCGGAGGTGGTGCAAGGTCTCTTTCAGCAGTGGGGAGAGCCTTGGTTAGATCTATTTGCCACCGAAGAGAACGCGCAATGTCAGCAGTTCTGCACGTTGGAATTTCCATGGCGGCCCTTGCTCGGCAACGCTTTTCATCACAAGTGGAGTTGCGGTCTTCTATACGCCTTTCCGCCTATACCACTTCTGCCCAAAGTGCTGAAGAAGATCAAGTGCGACCAGGCCCAAGTGTGGCTCAGTATTGGGCACAAAGAGTCTGGTATCCCGAGCTCTTACACATGGCCATCGATCCCCTGATCAGACTGAATCTTCTGGAGGATCTTCTGTCGCAGCAGCAGGGGACAGTCCTCCACCCAAACCTGTCCAGCCTCCACATCCTTGCATGGAGATTGAAAGGCGACAGTCGACAGCTTTCGACCTCCCTCCCTAAGTCTGTAATGTTATCTTGGCAGCCAGGCGTCCTCCACCCAAACAGTATACGCCTGTAGATGGAACAAATTTGTGGCATGGTGCACAGCAAAGGCTGTGGATCCCCTTTCTGCCCATGTTTCAGAGGTTCTCCTCTTCATTCTTTCCTTGGCCTAGCAGGGCTCTGCTCTGGGCACTCTCAAGGGCTATCTTTCAGCCATTTCGGCCTTTCTTCGCCTTCCAGATCAACCTTCTCTTTTCAAGTCCCCTATTGTAAATCATTTCCTTAAGGGCATTACTCACATGTTTCCTCCTATTCCATCCATAATGCCCCAGTGGGACTTGAACCTTGTTCTGACTTACCTTATGTGCGCTCCTTTTGCGCCGCTACATAAGTGTACTCTAAGACTTTTGACACTCAAAACTGCCTTTTTGGTTGCCATCACCTCTGCTCACAGGGTGAGTGAGCTTCAGGCTCTTTCTTCGAAACCTCCTTTAACGGCTGTTCATCCGGACAAGGTTGTCCTTTGCACTAGGCCTTCCTTTCTTCCAAAAGTGGTTACCTCTTTCCGTATAGGACAGACCATCACTTTGCCCACCTTCTTCTTTTGCCCCACATCCTTCTAAAGAGGAGGAGAGGCTCCACTGCCTGGATCCAAAACGTGCTCTTTCATTCTATCTGGATGGCACAAAATAATTCCGGGTGGATAATTAGCTCTTGTTGGCTCTGTGGGTGCCAAGAAAGGTCAGGCCATGCAAAAGCAGACCATCTCTCAATGGGTCATGCTTTGCATCGAAATTTGTTATTCGTTAGCGATAAAGACCCGTGCAGTATGGTTATGCACCCATGCCACTAGGGCAATGGCACCCACTACTGCTTTGGGATGTGGAGTCCCCCTTCATGACATCTGCCAGGCAGCCACGTGGGCATCTTTGCTCACGTTCACCAAACATTACTGCCTCGACAGCCAGCGAGACAGCTTCTTTGGCCTTTCAGTTCTCTAGGATTTTCTGGTGTGAACTTAGTTTGCAGACCCACCTCCAGATCTGGTACTGCTGGGGTATCTATTCTAAGGTAAGGAATCCATAACTAATAGTGTCTTTAAGATGAACAAATCACTTACCTTCGTTAACGATATATCTGTAAGAGACATATATTAGTTATGGATTCCTTACCACCCCACCCATCCTCCCCAATCTGCGAGCTGACTTCTAGGGTAAGGGACTGGCTTTCAGGGCCCTAGTTTTGTGTAGCAATGTTCAGTGTCTTGCATGGCTCTCTGATTCTGGCGTGGAATGTCGTGTAAAGAACTGACGTCAGCGCGCGAGTGCGGGGCCTAAGTAGATACCGCAACGTCATCCCGGGGATCACGACGCCGACGACTAACGGGGTGTCAACCCACGCCACCTACCGACACGCAGGGGGACTGCTACTGAAAAATGTCTCCGGATCCAGTCTGAGGCCTGGGGGTAATTCTAAGATAAGGAATCCATAACTAATATATGTCTCTTACAGTTATATTGTTACCGAAGGTAAGTACCTTGTTCATTAATGGTAGTCATTTATTCTTTATGCTGTGTGTCAGCTTTTTATTTGTTGCCTCATAATCGCTGGCTTTTGATTATAGCTTGCTATGTTTGACCAACTTCTGACATTTTATGTGTAAAGATGTGTGGCTAGCAATTTATGGGTTTGGATTAACAGGATAAGATTGACAGTCTATGATTTATTGTTGCAACATATTCCTTTTGGGTATTTTTATGTGTTTTAGACTACATTAAGTGATTTAGTTTTTTCGTATACGTGCTGTAACTTAACTTAAGCATTCGGGCTAATGCTATCCCAAGTGAATCACAGTCATTTGCAGAATATAATTACGGTTGTTTTGTTTTTTTAACAACAGATTTTATTGATGTTTTGTAGTACCAGATGGGCCGAGCCCGGCAAGCATCGCACATGTGAACGACATATTGTCTTTAGGTACTGAAAAGTTTTCACCCTAGAGGTCTGCGGAACATCAGACCAAAAACAGGCCCCCAACCATGCACCATGCATACCACATAAAACAAGATATAAACACAGCAAATGAGTTTCCGTCCACATCCGTATAACTCTATCACATTAAACTGGTGAGTCATTTACTACTAGCCATTCAAGAGGGTCCCGGTTTACTGGCTGCGTTAGGAGACAAGTCGATGCCTCGATATTTTGGCCCACCTGGCCCAAATCTTCCCTTGCTTCTGTGGACAGCCCCTTGCCTGAAACACCGCAATTTCAGCAGACATGCATCTATCCATGGCCTTTTTCAAATTCACAATGGGGGGGGGGGGTCGTCTTCCAGTGTTGTGCAATGTCTCACTTAGCCAGTGTGAGGCCCAAGAACAGAAGGTGTCTTTTATATCTGTTCCCCCACTGTCCTCCGTGCTGTGTAGGCGTGTCAATCTAGGGTCTGCTGGAATATCCATGCCAATACCCGCCCCATGCAAGATAAAACGCCAGACCAGAAGTGTTGCAGTGCCCGGCAACTCCACACCGTATGGAGAAACGACCCCATGTTCGAGTCACAGCGGAGACATGTGGAGTACTGAATAGCCCCCATCTTCCAGAGGCGGAGGCGTGTGTAATATATTCTGTGGAGGTATTTAAATTGGATCAGCCAGTATCTAGTGGAAACAGCGGAGTACCTGGGGCTAGCCAGCGCCTCGGCCCAATCATCATCCGTCAGGGTGGGCAAGTACGTCCCCCACGCCGCTCGGGTCCGATGTATAGTGGTTTTGGAGTGTGTCGTGAGGGTTTGATAGATTTGCCGGATTTTGTGGGCCCCCAGATCTCCCATCAACAACCTACCCTCCAACGGGTGAAACTCGGGTAAAGACGTGAGATGCCGAATCAGGGGGGACAGAGCATGGCGGAGTTGTAGGTACCCGGAACTGTGATTTGTGGAGGTCGAAATCCTCCTGCAACCTCTCGCAGGACTTAAGCGTGGGTCCCTGCATTTTATCTCCGAGCGTGGATATCCCTATATCATCCCATGGACGAAACCCCACTAATGTCGAGACAGGCCGAAGGTGTGATCCCTGCCAGAGGGAAGTAGCACTGGTCCGCATGCCCCCCAACCCATAGACCTGGCCACCCATCTCCAGATTTGGATAACAGCGGAGCGATGTTGCGTGACCAAGCTTCATTAGGACACCGTGTGATATATACCCCAAGGTACTTGAAACCCGCGTTCGCGACGATTAACTGCGAGGCCCAAGTCTGACTCCTCTGCTCGCCACATATGGGAACAGGATAGATTTGGACGGGTTAGCGCATAGTCCGGAAGTCTCCTCAAAGATCCGCAGGATCTGGAGCTCCCGCGGCCCGGAGGCCCAAGGGTCTGATATGATGAATAGAGCGTCATCGGCATATAGCGCGATCCTATCCGAGCACTCCTGCAACCAGTCCAGCCCTCGGAAGACAGAGTCCAGGAGCACCCACGCGGCTAATGGCTCGATAGCTATGGCGAATAAAAGTGGGGAAAAGGGGCACCCCTGTCTCGTTCCCCTGTGAATGGGGATGGGAGCTGAGCAATATCTGGCGTTGTGGGCACGTCTAATGTTGTCTGGTGGAGCGTTGTGGCATGAAACCAGACTGATCTGGATGCACCAGATCCTGGATGCATGTGCAGAGGCGGTCAGCCAGGACCTTCCCTAGCAATTTAGGCTCGAAATTCAACAACGAAATGGGGCAATACGAACCCGGATCTTCAGGGGGCGGCCCGGCTTGAGGAAGACTACGATTTCGCCGTGTCGCCAATCTGTAGGCAGGATGCGCTGCTCTGAGGCCTCGTGTAAGGCCTTGAGTAGATGAGGTCTGAGAGTCCCCATATGGGGGCTCATGAAATCGCACGGGAACCCGTTTGAGCCTAGTGCATGTCCCGGGTGGGTATTGGATAGCGCCGTCTGCAGCTCATCCAAGGAAATGGGCTTGTCTAGGGCATCGCGTTGCTCGTCTGAGAGGTGGCAAGGAGGGATATCTGAGAAGAAGTCATCTATAAGGGGCTCGGCTATTACCTCGCGTTCTTCATGGAGTGCCGCATAGAAATTGGCAAAGGCCTGAACCACCGCCTCAGGGGAGGCGCACATGTCGCCGTCCGGGGACCTCAGTAGGGGAACCTGTGTCAAGGACGCTCTGGCCTGGCATAGCCTATGGATCATTTGGCTGGTCTTGTCTCCCCATTGATAAATCCTATATTGGGTCGCCAACCAGGCCTCTTTGGCGCTATCAATATGCATCTGATATAGCTGCTGTTGAACATGCAGCAGATTGCGACAGGCACTGGAGTCAGAGCCCTCCACCATTAGGGATTGCAGATTGAACTGTCTGTCTTCCAGTTTCTGTATCTGTGCTAGGCAGGCTCAGGTTTCCCCCGTGCAATAACTTATGTCTGCTCCTCTAATCGTGGGCTTAAAAGCCTCCCAGAGGATGACCGGGGATGGGGAAGTTCCGACATTAAAGTTAAGATAATCGGCAATTGCCCGATGTAACATCTCCTGATACTCGGCGCCTCAGAGCAGCCGGGGACATGCGCCACCGATATGGGACTCAACGGGAATGCAGGCGCAGCTTGAGTTGGACCGGCGAATGATTGGAGAGACCCAGGGCATGATGGAGGCATGTGTCACCCTGTGTATATATCTGTGTGGGAGGAACAGATAGTTCAGGTGTGAAAGTGTGGGGTGGACTGACGATGCATATGTAAACCCGGCTAGTCCGCCAAGCCCAATGTATGAGCCTATATATTCAGTTTGGATCTAGAAGGGGGAGCATCTGGTGGTCTAGCTCCCCACCTATCCAAGGGATCCATGACGTCATTCCAATCCCCACCCAGAATCGTCAGGCCACCCGGGAGATCTCCCCATAGCTGTGTCAGTTTGTCGATAAATGTCTGGCCCAGCGGTGGAGGGGTGTATACACTTCCTATTGTGATCTGTTCACCGGCTATGATGCCAGAGATAACCGTAAAATGGCCACCTGGATCCAACTAGTGTTGTGTAATCTGGAGCGGCACTCTGCGGTGAATAAGCAAGGGGCTTTAGTACCCAGAAGATGTGTCTCCTGTAGTAGTAGGATGTCGACCGAATAACGCTTCGCTAGATGAGGCACCGCCCCCATTTGACCTTGTTCAGTAAACCCCGCACATTCCAGGTAAGGAGTATCTGTCGCGGTGGAATCACGTCCCAGGCCCCAAACATGATGACCCAAACGGTTCCTCCAATGGATCCCCCTCTCCCAACATAACCCAAAATGTTTAGGACGTGCTTTGTCCGATACCTTCTGGGACTGATAGAAGAGACCCCAGCACCTAGGATCTGGAGCAACCCAACATGGGACCACCGCTAGCGACTTTGCCCATCCAGTGAAGAGGAGCAGGATAAAATAAATCTTAGATGCCCAAATCTACCTCAGTCCTCAGTGCCCGTCTGACTCTGGGCACGCCAATTGGAGCGGGATCTGTTGCACCTCGTAGCCGTGTCTCTGCACTGCCGACCGCTCCGGTGTGAGCCCTGGGAAGAGTCTGAGTCTATATGGGGTGGCGAGTGAGGCTTGAGGTTGCGTCTCTCATCTGTCCACATGAAAACCTCCTCTGGGGTATCGAAGAAGAATGTCTTGGCATTGTAGATCACCTTCATGCGGGCAGGGAACAGCAGCATGTAGGATAAGTTCAATTCTCGTAGTCGTCGCTTGGCCGTCACGAAGGACTGGCGGTGCTGCTGGACCAACCTGGTATAGTCAGGGAAGACCATGATGGGATGGGAATCGAAGGTCATTTTGTCTTTATGGAGCCGGGCATAGCGGAGGATGTCATCCCGATCAGTATAGTTGAGTAGCCGGGCGATCACGGGCCTCGAACGTGCCCCGGGCGGTGGCTTCTTGGCCAGAGAGTGGTGGGGCCTCTCAATCACAAAGCAGGAAGACATGTCCTCCGGGGGTAGCAACGCCTTAAGCCAGCCCGAAAGGAAGTTATCCATCAACGTCTCTTCACAGCCCTCCGGGAAACCTACCAGGCGGATATTGTTGCAGCAGGCCCGCCCTTCAGCATCCTCGACCCGCGCTGCCAGCTCCTGGGAGACCATGGCCAGTTTGTCTACCTTCTTCTGGAGGGTGGATACAGTGTCTTCCACAGTGGAGACCCTTGTCTCCGCTTCAGTGATTTGGTCGACCGCCTTTCGGAGATCCTGGTGGAGAAACGACACCTCGGAGCCCACGGCCCCAATCTGGGCCTTGAGAGCAGTCCGCGACTGGTTAATCGCCACCAGCAGCGTCGCCGTGTCTGAGGACAGGCCCTCCGCAGCCTCCTTCCCAGCGGGGGTGGTGGTGGTGTAGTGGTCCATGGTGTTCTGCTTGGGAGCCGACACACCATGCTTGTCCTTGCCCATGGCGGCTGAAGAATCAGACCGAAAGGGCCCGCACCAGGTTGGCCCCCACCGCAGGCAGGGATAAAGAGGAAAGCAACAGGAGAAAGGCGTGCGGCAATCAGCGGTGAGTGTCACCCCACCCCGGGTCTGAACGCAGGGTACTGCTCCGGCGTCTCCAACAGTCACACACACATAGGCCCTGGTGGATTTATGGGTCCGACTCCTCGGCATCTCAGGTGTGTCAAGACGGTGGTTGTTTTTAAGATTACTGAGTCGACCCCATAGGTTGATACTACTGCACAGCCACTAGTAGCATTTACATGTTGTACCACTCTACAAGGGACTAACAAGTAACTTAAATGTGTCACTTGGTTGTAAGCCATGTTTACCATGTTTAAAGGAGAGAGTACAAGCACTTTACCACTGCTTAGCAATGGTAACGTGTGCAGAGTCCAAGTGCCAGCAAAAACTAAGTCAGCAAAGCAAGAGTGTTGCAGGCAAAAAGTAAGGGGAGAACCACGCCAAGGATGCTAGGTCTAACACTTACCAACCCAGTAGGTTTAGTTTAGTTTGGGAATCTCCTGGTGCAATCCTGGATAGCTATGGCATTGAGCAGTCAGGCTTACACAAAGGAACAAGTGTAAAGCATTTACATAGCATCAAACCAATTGCAGAAGAAATACACGAGACATGCTAGGAATCAACACCAACTTATACAAAAATAAGCTGTAGTTTTATGTATTTTAGACACCAAAATTAA
This sequence comes from Triturus cristatus, assembly GCF_964204655.1. NCBI lineage: Eukaryota > Metazoa > Chordata > Amphibia > Caudata > Salamandridae > Triturus > Triturus cristatus. Next base: position 179,448,427 of record NC_140591.1, on the reverse strand, counting down.
AAGGATGCACTGGAGGGTTCAGGAGACACAGCAGTTACAAGCTATAGTAAATATGTACTTTTTCACTTTTCTATGAACAAGTATTGCCAAATGTAACAAATTTGATACTTAGAATATTTTTCAAGAAACACTTGGGTAAGTATCAGAGCAATTACTTTGGGTGACCAACTCTGCAGGGAGTCAGTCAGGGGGACCCACAAGGTCACAGTTGCCACAGAGGAAGAATCGGTCTCCAGTCAGTTCTAGGCACTTTCAACACCTTGCCACAGACTCCAATGCAAGTGATCCCGATGGCTTTTGATACAGTGTCATATTCCATTCTGATAGACCGTCTCAAATCCTCTGGCATTGTGGGTCTGGCTCTGAGGTGGTTGATCTCCTTTTTAAAAGACCGTACCTTTCAGGTTTTGTTGAATGAAGTAAGATCTAATACTCTAGCTTTAACCTCTGGAGTGCCTCAGGGTTCTAATTTGAGCCTTTGCTTCTTAACATATATGTCCGCCCTTCAAAACTGACTATCTTTTCTTATGCTGACGATACTGGGATTATCTTTTTACTCTCCATCGCCCAGTACCAATATAACTCCCTGCTTAAGCTTGGCCTGAGGAATGTCTCTTCGTTGATGATCAGTAATGCCCTGAAGCTAAACGGCACTAAAACTGAGGTGCTTGTTCTGGGTAATAACCCTGAGCTTTGGGGAATCAAACATTGGACTGACACTCTGGGCCCTTTGCCTGCCTCTGTCTCTAAAGTCAAAAACCTGGGTTTCATTATTGATATAAATCTTTCCCTTAAGCCTCAGGCCTCCAGAGTTACGACATTATGCTTTGCTGTTCTTCGATGGATCAAAAAATCCTCTGGCTTATTCCACCGGCAGTTCAGAGAACGGTTCTGCAGGCTCTGGTGATATCCAGGCTGGACTATGGCAATGTGCTGTATCTGTATGCAGATAAAGCCTTGGCCCACCAGCTGCAGGTCATTCAAAATGCAGCTGCACCTCTTTTATTTCCATCTGTCTAGATGCACCTCTGCGTCGCCTTTGCTCCATCAACTCCATTTTCTTAAAGTCAATAAGCACATTGAGTTTAAGGTCCTATGTTACATGTTTCGGGTCAAATGTGGCCTTGCTCCCTCCTAGATTCAAAGATTGGTAACACCTTATGTACCAGCTCGACAGTTGAGATCCTCCAGCTTCTCACTGTTTTCAGTCCCCAGGTTTCGCCTTGTCCGTATGAGGGGTTGCTCTTTTTCTTACCTGTGCTCCAAGCTCTGGAATGCACTCCCAATTGACCTGGAGAATTGTCATTCTCCGTTAGCTTTCCGTAAGCGCTAAAAAACTCTGCTTTTCAGCGACCTGGCCTGATTCCTATTCTTGCCTGTTGCCTAATCACCTACATGGCCCTCCCTCCACTTGTTCAGTGCCGGGAGACCCTGTTGGATAGCTGCGCGCTTCATTAATCTATAAATAAATAAATGCAAGGGATACAGAAGGCTCTAGGATGCTGTGGATGCGATGTGGTTCTACAGGAGTCTTCCTGCGGCTACTCCTCAGTCGATTACGTGATGAGGCGGTCCTGGCCATGGGGGTCAAATTCCCTCAAAATCCGCTAGAGTCTGGCAGAAGTCCAGTTACCACTGGGCTACCAGTCGCCTTGTATTGTGGTAATGAACATAAGCCTTCCTAGGGTAGGACCATGCCTCCTAGGCAACCAAGCTGCACTCCAATAACTCTGCCAGGTCCAGCAGATTAGGGTGCAACTTTGAGCATCAGTTCCTGGACCTTCGCACTGAACGGCAACAAAGAGCAGCGTTGTGAAGATCTGGGCAACCATTTTGCCCCAGGAGGCTTCTTCAGCTGTTGTGGCCCTATGCTGCGAACAGGAGGTCAGCCAACTGTGCCTTGGAGTTTCTTGCTTCGAATGGGTTCAGGAATGACTTCCATGTGCAGGATACAGCTGGAACAGTCCTGTGTCCTTTGCCAGCCACCAGGTTCTGCAGGTGCAGTCCACGCTGGTGCAGCCTCTATTCACCAGGTCCTTGGTGCAGCAGGGCAGTCCTTCTTTTGTCTTCTCCAGTCGATCAAGAATTGAGTTCTGAGTGCCAGGGGTGCCCTCAATATGCTCAGAAAATGCCTTCAGGGTAGGATGCTGCTAGTAGCCAATGAGCTATCGGGTTCTCTACTTCTTGATCACCACATCCTGCAAAGGGTGGCATCTAGCTATCCCAGTATGCACCATTCTGCCCACTTTCAACATAGCAGAACCCCTCTCTTAAGGTACAGAGCTTCCTAGCCCAGAGGAGGCTACACACCCCTGAAAAAAGGTTTGACAACTAGTTCCCCCTCTCCTTTCAGAGTGCCAGCCTGTCTACCTAAACAAAAGAACAGCCCCTCTCCCAAGTGTTCACTATTATCCCTTCAAAGGGCTAACACCCCTGTGGCTTCCAGTCAGAGAGGGGTAACACCACTCTCCCTCACAGATTTCTATTGTCTCCTTTCCTGGGAGTTGTTTACACATCTTCCTAGGAGGGCAGAAAGCTGCCTCAGGGACAGACACCATGTGCAACTGGAGACAAACAACAGGAATTTAGGGTAACAAAGTCGCAACTTTGTAAAAGTTGCACACTGCAATAAATTAATACATTAATTTCGACTTGGGCATCAATTCAGGCTTAATGTATCAAGTTGTTTGATACCTTACAGTAGCCACTTTAGTAGTCCCAGCCTGTAGTTGTCAGGGCTGCTGTTGCTGATTACAACTCTGCACTGGATAATGGGGCTACTAGCCCTTTCCACAGCAAAAACAACATTTGCTGGTTTTTACTGTTGGAACATGTAAAAAACACATGTTCAACTTCTTAATATGCAGCACCATTCTTATAGGCCTACCTCAGGGGTGACTAACATATATTAAAAAGAACTTGGCGTTGCCACTACTTTAAATTGCAAAGTTGAGTTAGCAGTTTACAACTGATCATCCAGTCTGCAGTGGCAGACTAGGAGACATATTATACCGTTGTCACACCCAGTGTGACACAACCAGTGCTGCAATCCCTGGGATGACCTTCTAATTTACAGGCCCTAGGTACCATATACTAAAGACTCACAAGCAAGTTAGTTTATGCAAATTGGGTATCAGCCAATTAAACATACACACCAAACAAACAGCAGCATCAGTCCAAGACTTTGGAGGTGATGATTGAAAAAGAAGCATTCCATTACAAAGGGTATTTTGTTCCCCAACACTATCATGAGTACAATTTATTTATGGACTTGCAAGAGGCCAGTGTGATGGACACTCAAATCTGTTTCCACCTGGACCACCAACACAAGAGAGTTCCTCCTTTGATATGGTAATGAGGCGTGCAGAAGAGGTGCTGGATTTACAACTGACAGGTATGGAAGTCAAAACAAGACGTTTTACACCCGGGACTATATTCATCAGAGTTCTTACTTCAATTTAATGAAGCCCTGACTAATCCCATTATGGGCACCTGGCCAAAGCCCTGTTCCTGATTGTGTACAGGCAGGTTGGCAGGCACCACAGGCTTGTGCCAGGTAACCCTGATTTCTTGACGCAGGACCATCAGAAGGTTTGGTGGTTCAAGCTTCCACCTGTAGGGTAAACCCCAATTCTTTCCCTAGGTGTCCTCTGGACTGGGTCTAAACAACTTGAGGCATTTGAGAAGCGGATGTTTTCCTCAGCTAGTCAGTGCCAGCTGTTTGCGTACAGCCATGTTTTATGGGGCATGGTTGAAAAGACCTTTCCAGCAGTTCCTAAGGAATTCTGGGTGAAATTAGCTCAAACCATGTAGGATAGTCAGGATGCCACAAAGTATCTCATCTGCTCCTTACAGGACACTACTGACTGCATGGGCAGAGCAGTTGGCACTAGCATGGTGCTTCGGCGGCATGCTTGCATGTAATCCAAAGGCTTCTCGGGGAATGTGCAAGCCTCTTTAATTGGCATGGCATTCAATGAATCTCATCTGTTTCACTAAGAGAATAACAACATTGGAATGTTTAAAAGAGAGCCTGGCCAAGGCAGGCCCTTAAGCCTTACTTCCCCTTATAGACAGTATCCTTAACAGTTTTGCTCCTTTTGAGGCTACTCCAGGGGGTTGTCCTACTGCCAATAGTATGGACCACTGCACCTACAACAGGCACAGGGATAATGCTGACAACATCCAGGCCTTGAAGGGCAATGAACTTTCCAGTCCCCCCCCCACTGCGGCAACAGCCTCCAAACCAATTTAGTTTGCCCTTTTTGTAGCACATGTCCAGCCTGTGGGGGCAGAATCAGACACTTTCTCTAAGCAGCACCATATATAACATCTTACAAGTGGGTCCTCCAGATGGTCTGGGGCTATGCCCTGCCATTCCTTTTAGACCCAAAGCATTTCCCACCCACATTAGAACATCTTTCACTGGAGCACCTGTCCATTTTGCTCCACAAAGTGCAAGCCAATGGAACAGAGAGGTATCAACCCAGGAAATAAGTTCTGACTCCTACTCAAGCTATTTCCTTGTGCCAAATATGGATGATGGTCTTTGTCCTATTTTAGATTGCCGCCCTCTGAATGCCTTGTTGCAGAAGGACACATTCAAAATGCATAAGTTGGCCCAGGTTTTGTCCACCGTGGATCCAGGTGACTAGATGGGGGCTTTGGACCTGCAGAGTGTCCTCTTTCATGTGCCCGTCCTGCAGTCCTACACGTGTTACTTGTGGTTCAAGGTGGGCCAGGAGCATTTTCAATTTGCTGTGTTCCCCTTCGGCCCCGCCAGTGGCCCTCGGCCGTTCATTAAGGTGATGGCGGTGGTCGCAGCACCTTCAGAGGTTGGGGACTCCAGTTTACCTCATCAATTGGCTGTTGAAGGTGGGTTTCCCACAGTTAGTCGTAGACCACCTTCAGTCAACTGCGAACCTTCTGACATCATTAAGTTCACTATCAACGTGCCACAGTCACTCCTGACTCCTTTGCAAAAGCTTCCTTTTATTGGAGCCATCCTCGAAAAGGTGCAGTTTAGGGTCTTCGCTACACTACAACGAGGCAGGATATTTGGCCTATGATCCTGATGTTTCAGCCTCGGTACTTTGTCTTCTTGAGAGTGGCTTTGAGGCTTTTGGCTTCTTGGCATCCTGCTTGTTGACTATGCCAGGCGGCATTTGTGGCTTTGCAGTGGAATCTGTAGTCTCAGTGGGCCCAGCACCAAGTAAACCTGTCGGCTTCCATCCAGGTTTTGGAAAAGACTGCAAAAGATCTGCAATGTGGGCTCAACTGCAACTGGACTGCCCCACCCAGAGCTTACGGTGTTGAAAGATGCATAACTGCTGGGATGTGGAGGTCATTTGGGAGACGTGAAGATCAAAGGACTCTGGTCTCCAGTGGAGACCCTTCTCCATATCAGCCTGTTGGAGTTGAGGGCCATTGACTTTTCAGTGAAAGCCTTCCTATTTTCCATCAAATGATTACTGGTTCAAGTTCTCACAGAGAGCACCACTGCGTGTGGTAATGCAACAAGCAGGGGTGGAATCCTGGGTCCTGTGCCAGGAGGTACTTCACCACTGGAGTGCCGGGACATTTCCCTGGTCGTGAATCACCTCTCAGTATCTTTGAATGCCAGGGTGGACAAACTCAGCTGGTGGCATCTGGCGGGTCATGAGTAGCAGTTATACCCCAAGGCGGCAAATGAAGTCTTCCAGCGATGGAGAGCACCCTGATTAGATCTTTAGAATGAGTAATGTCAAATCTTTTGCTCGCTGGAGTTTCCAGAAAGACTATTTTTGAGGATCATATTCCAGACAGTGGAGCATGGGACACCTGTATGCCTTTCTGCCACTGCCTGTCGTCCTAGAGTTCTGAAGAACATGAGGAATGGCCAGTCTCAACATCTTAGTGGCCCAGAATAGGACAAGGGGAGTGTGGTATCCTGAACTTCTGGGTATGAGCATTTGGCCTCTGATCAGCGTACAGCTTCAGGAGGCTCTCCTGTCAGAGCAGTAATGCAGGGTCCTGAACCTGCAGAATCTGTAATTCCAAGTGTGGTGATTCAGAAACAACAGTTGACTTCAGTTCGATCTTCCTTCCGAAGTTGTGGATGTCATCCTTGCTTCCAGGCATCCCTCTGCAAAGTCTGTCGATGCTGGCCACTGGGACAAATTCACCCACAATACCAACCCATTGCAGGTCAAACTGTCAAATGTTTTCTTTGTTTTTTCCCTGGCATAGCAAAGACTCGCTGTGGGCACTTTTAAATGTTTTTAGTCAGCCCTTTCGGCTTTATTATTTTTACTGGACCAGCTGTCCTTGTTAAAATCATCTGTGGTGATGACTTTTCTAAAAGATTTGACTCATTTATTCCCTCCAAACCCTTTGTAATGCCACAGTGAGATCTTAATGTGGTTCTCACCTTCCTCAGGTGCATGCCGTTTGAACCCATGCACAACTGTCCTCTACATCTCCTGACTCCGAGGGCTGTGTTCCTGGTCACAATGACTTCGGCTTGTCTTTTAAAAAAAAATGTAAATCTGTTTTTATTGTTTTTATCATCGTCTCAATTCTGAAAAAACAGATACACTTTGCATGGTAAAATGCAGTACACAGTCTTGATGCCAGCCATTATAGATATGTAATATAGAATATAGAATTACAATCTTGGTGACTCAAGAACCGGGTGTGATGTAGTGACTCATGACTCGACAGTTGATGAATTCTCATTGGCCACTGATGGGAAGCTTGCCTACTGGCAGGTTGTGTGTGCACCGCATGCCAAAAGTGTTAACGTTGGAGGTAAAATCCGGGACAACTAAAATTGAACTGGGATGAGGTCAAACTTGGCGTGGCACCTCTGAGTAGTTAAAATGGTGTTTCCTGGATTGCGATGGTAGTCGGCGTAAGTATGTTATCCTTGTGTAGCATGCAGGCTCTACTTATTGTGTGCTCAACGGCTATCTATCTGGGTGCAACTTTTGGATGTTGTGTATGCGTCATCTCGAGGTTTGTGCAGACTCTGTACTAGGGCGCGTCTGCTGCTGGCTCTGCTCCGGCACTGGGGTATTTTTGGGGTGATCGCTCTTGCAGAATTGCATACCAATACTCTGCGATTGGAGTTTTGCGCAGTCCTTATGTGTCCTCACTATGTATCGCCACATTTTCAGCCTTGGCCCACACCTGCAATGAGCGCCATCTTTTAGTGATTAGCCGTTTCACGTCAATCTGCCCTAACGCAATGAACTGAGAGGTGACTCTTAGGCTTTGGTGTTAGTGTAGAGATGCAGAATACAGGTCCCCCAGGTCAGGGGTATCAAACGATCTGTACATCGGCTCAGTGAGGCTACCACTGGCTCCCAATATTCTTCCAAACGCAGACAGCTCCACACCATATGCAACAGGTCTGCTCCAGTGGCATGACAGCGTGGGAAGGCAGCGTCCATGTCACCATAAAATGTATTAATTTTTGCTGGAGTAAGGTACGCTCTCTGGGTGATGAATTATTGTATTAGGCGGAAACTCGTGTTTCTCAGAACACTGTTTGGCCCCTCCAGCACCCTGCTCCATTCAGTGACTGTGAAGGGGCGTTGTAGGTCTCCCTCCCATCTTGTCCGTAAAAGAAGTAACATTGTCACTGTGGGGTGTCTGAAGGAGACAGTGAACCACTTGATCAAGTGTCGTCCCAGTCCCATGACATGTAGGTATTGGATGGTTAAGTGTGTTGAGGGCTCTCTTGACATGTTACCCCAGTGTTTGTGTAGCGCAGCTATGACTGTACGGTGTATAAGGAATTGAGCTGGTTCTATCCCATTACTTTCTGCCATGAAGGCAAAGGACATCAAGTTGCGACTCTGTTACGGGAGGTTCCCCAGATGAGCTCTCACACTGCTCTTTCCAGGGTTCTGAAAAAGGCTGGTAGGATATATATAGGAAGGTTGGCGAAGAAGAATAAAAGTCGTGCAAGACTAGTGACTTCGGCTTGTCTTATGACTAAACCTCAACCTCTCTCGGTGCAGCCACCTTATATCACCTTTTTCCTCAGGCAAAGTAGTGTTGAGGACCAAGGCAGCCTTTCTTGCCTAAAGTTGTGACTGCTTTTCATGTTGGAAAATCCATCACTCTTCCAATGATCTTTGCCCCACCTCAATCCTCTAAAAGGAGGAGAGACTCCAATATCTGGTCCCTAAAAGCTCTAACCTTTCACATGGAGTGGACAGTCTGCTCCTTTTGAGGTTCTCTGGGGCAAAGAAAGGCAAGGGAGTGCAGAATAAGACCTTTTCTGGGTGCAAAGGTCCGCTACAGATCTGCTCTGCACTGGCCAAGAAGCAGCCTCCAGAAGATTTTAGGGCCCGTTCTACCAGGGCCAAGGCTGCTGTCAATGCGCTGGCATGCGATGTGTCTTCCTTGAAATCTGTCAAGCTGTCACATGCACATCAGGACACATGTTCCTGAACCCCTACTGTTTTGACAGCCAGGTCTTATGGGAAGGGCATTTTGGCTGTTTGGTTGTGCCACGCTTTTTGGTTTGAGACATTCCACAGACTCACCAACTGGGAGGTACTGCTTTGTGATCTACAGCTAGAAGTATCCATCAGAAGAACACATTATCTTTGGTGATGCTTTTTCTGGTGGATACTCTAACCACAGATTCATCACCACCTTTCCACCTCCTCGTTCTCTGGAATGGTATCTCTTTCCATCTAAAAAGAATCTAAACTAGATATCTGCACACTGGTCCTTCTGATTATTTGGCACTACCTTTGAGGACAAACAGGGTAAAAAAGAAAAAAGTGATGATCAGGCACAGAGGTGCCACTCAAATGTGGCTCCATTGTCAATGCCGGGGCAGAATAAAGTCAAAGCTGAGTCTACCAGCGCATGGGGGAATGCTGTTTAAAGCTGCTGGATTTAGGCTTGTGCCTAGGAATATTCTAAAGGTGAGGAATCGGTGGTTATATAATATCCATTACAGAGAGTGTTTCCAACGGTAAGTAACTTGTTGTTTTGGACCTCTGCTTGCTGTACTACTTTCTGTTAAAGGACAGGTTCAAAAGGCTCTGAGCCTGTCTGCTCTGGATGCAGGGGATAAGGATGAGGTCCTTGGGCTTGCAGCATGTTTATTTCCATATACCCGTCCTGTAGTCCCCCAGGCATTGTTAGGTAGCATCTTGCACTGGAGCAGAGGAGCATGTCCGCTCTTGTAAAATAATGAATATTGTCATGGTGGTCCTAGTCCTTCCAGCAGCAGTCCGTATTGTATGCTCGACAGTAAGTAGATGGATACAGAGCAATGAGGAGCATTGTCATTGGCACTTGTTTTTGCGTTATGCGCAGTTTGCGGAAGGTTTTTAAATGGATCCCCATTGAGGCGCGGAAGCCACTAATACAGGGATTATCTATTAATAGAATGGACTATGGTAATGCCCTACTGCTCTCAATAAATGAAAACCTTTTAAATAGGCTCCAGATTCTGCAGAATACCGCAGCCAGGTTAGTCCTTGACCTCCCGCAAAGAACTACTTCTGCCTCCTGTTTAAAAACTCTCCACTGGTTTCCAGTGAAAAAGCGAATCCTTTTTAAAATCCTGTGCTTGACTCATAAGCACATGTATGGAAACGGTGCAAAATATTGGTCGCAAAAGCTACGCTGGTATCAGCCACCCAGCACGCTCAGATCCAGCAATGAGGCATTGCTTACACCCCTTAGAATTCAAGCGGCCAGGAAAGGGGGTCGATCTTTCTCCTTTCTGGCACCGGTATCCTGGAACAAAATGCCCTCACATCTGCATAGCATTTCTGAACATAGCTGTTTCCGCAAGAAGTTGAAGCCTTGGCTTTTTGAAAACTAAGCTATTATCCTTTTTTCAGAGCCGTCTGCAAGCGCCATGAGACTCTTGGAGTGATATGTGCACGATACAAATGTCCCTGACTTGACTTGACTTGACTTGACATTAATGTGATGGCAGGAGTGGTGTTCATGCAGCAGAACTCACGCGGCCCCGTACGCTGATGTGCCAGGACATAGATGACAGGAGAGGTGCAGTGGGGCAGCAGGGAAGGCACAGCAAGTGACCCACCGTTGCAGTCCGGAGCCTTGTGTCTCCCAGCAGCAGAGCGCCTGCTGCCGTCATCTGCGAGTGTCCAAAATTGGGCCTCGCAGGGGGAGAATAGGACTATGGCCCGACCTCGATTAGGGGCAACTGCCGAGTGCAATCGCGGCCCGGCCCTTAGGTTCGCCCATGACCCCTGTTATCACGGGGCCTCTGCGGGCCGCATCAGGCCATGATCACAGCAGGCCATAGCTTTCCACCACTGCCTCTAAGCAGGAGACAGACCAAATCGCCAGCCTGAGTAGGTCAAGGCACGCCCATTTCCACAGTAGCGGTGCAAGCAGGAGTCAGGAGGTGAAGGTAGGCTGCAAAATGGCGGCGAGTTCAGCGGAGCATCAAGGTCGAGCGGCCATCTTAGTCCTTGGCCTGGCCATGCCCCGTAATAGGCACTTTATGATAGCAAGATTTAAGCGCAAAATGCAGTTCAAGGTAAGCCAGTCTCCAGACTCTCCACCTATGGTACTCTATGGTATCTAATCTAAGGGTGAGGAATCTGTGGTTAGAAGTATCCATCAGAAGTTACCTACCTTTGGTTACGCTCTTTGTGGTGAATACTCTCTGCAGATTCCTCACTGCTCTATCACCTCCCTGTTCTGTGGAGTGGCCTCATCCCGTCTAAAAGAAAAATTAGGAATCAATACTCTGTCTCAGACAATTTGTTCATGATTGCCGATATAGGGATGTGGAAAGAGAAAGTCCCAAACTGCAGTTCGTGTGCACGGCTGTGCTTATATGTAGCTCCTCTCTGTCACTGTCACTTCCTTGGTGGTATGGAGTAACCACAAAGTCATACTGCACCACTTACTGGTGTGCAGGAGCATTGCTGGAAGAATTCTCTAGATCCAGTCTGGCACCTGTGGATATTTCAAAGGTGAGGAATCTGCTGTTAGAGTATCCATTATAAAGAGCGTTACACGGGCAAACTGTTCTTTTGACTCTAGCTCCAACTCCTGAGAGCTTGGTAGTTCAGGCTTCCATCAGCATGCTTTATCCTAACTCATTCCTTACTCTGCCTCTGGAGAAAGAGTCAAAGCACATTGATGTAGTTGGCAAAAGAGTGTTTTCCTCTACCAGTATAGCAGCGAGGTCCTTGAATGCAGTCTGCGTCTGGGCCGCTAGATGCACACTAAGTGAAGACATTGCTGAATTCTACAGGTAAGGCCTTGCTGATGATATCGCCCTATCTAGATGAGGAGGACACGGCAAAATATGTTTTGAGAGCTGGCCTGCACACGATGGACTGTGTGTGCCACGGCATGCACCCTGGAGTTGTGATCAGGCATCATGCCAGGATGTGAGGCAGGAGATTTTCTGAGGACAAGCAGACATCGGAGAAAAAGCTGATTCTGTGTTTGAGTTTTCCATAATAGCCGTGCTACGACCGCTCCTTGGGCTTGCTATCTCTAGCCTGTCTATTTCCACCACAATGCCGAAAATTCAGAGGATGTTGGCTTTCTCAAGGGGTCATCACCCCGTTAAAATATAAAGCAAGTCAAAGGTCACCACATTTAAAGACCTATAATCCATGTTAAAACAACCATTATATTACTGAAATCACTAACCATGTTTAAATGCAGTCATTATTGTCAATAAATGTTTAGCAAAAATCACTGTCAGCAATATAATATCAATAAATTATTTTAACTCAACATAATGTGTTTAAGTCTTTCTTGAACCACTTTAAGCCACGTAACATGCAGCCATAGAACCAAGCTCTAGATGTCGCTGCACTCCCAGAATGTAGAACAAAAGTTCCAGCCTTAGGAGTGTTTAAAAAAAGTGATGATAAGAATTGAGGCCCTGCATTTTATAACCCCCAAAACTTCGTGTTAGGCATTGTATTGTAGTTGCATTTATATAGCGCTTACTACCTCTGAGGGGGCGTCAAAGTGCTTTTTCGGCGAGTAGGACGCTACTCCGGAACCCATAAAGGATTAGTGGTGAATTAGTATAGCCAACGCTTTTGGGGGGAGCTGCTGCACTCTCTGCAGCTGTCCCCAATACTTGAAATTCCCATTGGTGGCGCCCCTGCCCTCCTTGGGCCACCACAAGGAAGAGAAATAGCCAGTTGTGAGGCATTATAGGGTTCTCCCAGGCCAGGAGTGGTGAATATTTAAAAAGCGGTACAGGTCACTTTGTTTGTGTGTGCGGCCTCTTACCACACAGCTTTTCCTTTCTTTTAAAAGGATTGCCCGGCCCCACCCAGGACGTACCCAAATCTGTTTTCTTTGCATGGGGGAGCCCCAAGGAACCCCCTGAACCCAGTTGGCTTCCCGTCTCTTCTCCTGTGATGCAGGAGCACTTCCCACGTACTCCCGTGGTCGGGAGCAGCTTCCGTGCTTCTGGGTTCCAGGGATAGGGCCCTGGGACTCAATACTGATCTTCAGGGCCCAGGGCTGGGGTTTCAGGCCTCCTTTAAGGTATGTGCTGGCCTGGGGGTGGAGTCCCTGGGGCGAGGTGAAGTCTGAGGAGGGGCCCCAGGGACTCCAGCTCCCTGTGAAAATCATTGAATGAATCCTGCACCAACCCCAGGGTACTGGCCCACCACTTGAGTATTTTTAGGGGGATGTAGTGGAGCGCCTTGCCCTTGTTTTCTGCAAGCTGGGGGTCAAACTCAAAGGTGCCATAACTCAGACTCCTTTAGGCCAATTTGGTGATCCAGGACTCACTTTGCTCCTGGTGGCGAGGCCTAGCCATTTGAAGCATTCTTACCAGGCCTCCAGTCCTCTGAAAGGGCCCACTTTAGAGAGAGCTGGTTTCATTGTGTTTGTGTAGCGCAGCTATGACTGTACGGTGTATAAGGAATTGAGCTGGTTCTATCCCATTACTTTCTGCCATGAAGGCAAAGGACATCAAGTTGCGACTCTGTTACGGGAGGTTTCCCAGATGAGCTCTCACACTGCTCTTTCCAGGGTTCTGAAAAAGGCTGGTAGGATATATATAGGAAGGTTGGCGAAGAAGAATAAAAGTCGTGCAAGACTAGTGACTTCGGCTTGTCTTATGACTAAACCTCAACCTCTCTCGGTGCAGCCACCTTATATCACCTTTTTCCTCAGGCAAAGTAGTGTGGAGGACCAAGGCAGCCTTTCTTGCCTAAAGTTGTGACTGCTTTTCATGTTGGGAAATCCATCACTCTTCCAAGGATCTTTGCCCCGCCTCAATCCTCTAAAAGGAGGAGAGACTCCAATATCTGGTCCCTAAAAGCTCTAACCTTTCACATGGAGTGGACAGTCCGCTCCTTTTGAGGTTCTCTGGGGCAAAGAAAGGCAAGGGAGTGCAGAATAAGACCTTTTCTGGGTGCATAGGTCCGCTACAGATCTGCTCTGCACTGGCCAAGAAGCAGCCTCCAGAAGATTTTAGGGCCCGTTCTACCAGGGCCAAGGCTGCTGTCAATGCGCTGGCATGCGATGTGTCTTCCTTGAAATCTGTCAAGCTGTCACATGCACATCAGGACACATGTTCCTGAACCCCTACTGTTTTGACAGCCAGGTCTTATGGGAAGGGCATTTGGCTGTTTGGTTGTGCCACGCTTTTTGGTTTGAGACATTCCACAGACTCACCAACTGGGAGGTACTGCTTTGTGATCTACAGCTAGAAGTATCCATCAGAAGAACACATTATCTTTGGTGATGCTTTTTCTGGTGGATACTCTAACCACAGATTCATCACCACCTTTCCACCTCCTCGTTCTCTGGAATGGTATCTCTTTCCATCTAAAAAGAATCTAAACTAGATATCTGCACACTGGTCCTTCTGATTATTTGGCACTACCTTTGAGGACAAACAGGGTAAAAAAGAAAAAAGTGATGATCAGGCACAGAGGTGCCACTCAAATGTGGCTCCATTGTCAATGCCGGGGCAGAATAAAGTCAAAGCTGAGTCTACCAGCGCATGGGGGAATGCTGTTTAAAGCTGCTGGATTTAGGCTTGTGCCTAGGAATATTCTAAAGGTGAGGAATCGGTGGTTATATAATATCCATTACAGAGAGTGTTTCCAACGGTAAGTAACTTGTTGTTTTGGACCTCTGCTTGCTGTACTACTTTCTGTTAAAGGACAGGTTCAAAAGGCTCTGAGCCTGTCTGCTCTGGATGCAGGGGATAAGGATGAGGTCCTTGGGCTTGCAGCATGTTTATTTCCATATACCCGTCCTGTAGTCCCCCAGGCATTGTTAGGTAGCATCTTGCACTGGAGCAGAGGAGCATGTCCGCTCTTGTAAAATAATGAATATTGTCATGGTGGTCCTAGTCCTTCCAGCAGCAGTCCGTATTGTATGCTCGACAGTAAGTAGATGGATACAGAGCAATGAGGAGCATTGTCATTGGCACTTGTTTTTGCGTTATGCGCAGTTTGCGGAAGGTTTTTAAATGGATCCCCATTGAGGCGCGGAAGCCACTAATACAGGGATTAACTATTAATAGAATGGACTATGGTAATGCCCTACTGCTCTCAATAAATGAAAACCTTTTAAATAGGCTCCAGATTCTGCAGAATACCGCAGCCAGGTTAGTCCTTGACCTCCCGCAAAGAACTACTTCTGCCTCCTGTTTAAAAACTCTCCACTGGTTTCCAGTGAAAAAGCGAATCCTTTTTAAAATCCTGTGCTTGACTCATAAGCACATGTATGGAAACTGTGCAAAATATTGGTCGCAAAAGCTACGCTGGTATCAGCCACCCAGCACGCTCAGATCCAGCAATGAGGCATTGCTTACACCCCTTAGAATTCAAGCGGCCAGGAAAGGGGGTCGATCTTTCTCCTTTCTGGCACCGGTATCCTGGAACAAAATGCCCTCACATCTGCATAGCATTTCTGAACATAGCTGTTTCCGCAAGAAGTTGAAGCCTTGGCTTTTTGAAAACTAAGCTATTATCCTTTTTTTCAGAGCCGTCTGCAAGCGCCATGAGACTCTTGGAGTGATATGTGCACGATACAAATGTCCCTGACTTGACTTGACTTGACTTGACATTAATGTGATGGCAGGAGTGGTGTTCATGCAGCAGAACTCACGCGGCCCCGTACGCTGATGAGCCAGGACATAGATGACAGGAGAGGTGCAGTGGGGCAGCAGGGAAGGCACAGCAAGTGACCCACCGTTGCAGTCCGGAGCCTTGTGTCTCCCAGCAGCAGAGCGCCTGCTGCCGTCATCTGCGAGTGTCCAAAATTGGGCCTCGCAGGGGGAGAATAGGACTATGGCCCGACCTCGATTAGGGGCAACTGCCGAGTGCAATCGCGGCCCGGCCCTTAGGTTCGCCCATGACCCCTGTTATCACGGGGCCTCTGCGGGCCGCATCAGGCCATGATCACAGCAGGCCATAGCTTTCCACCACTGCCTCTAAGCAGGAGACAGACCAAATCGCCAGCCTGAGTAGGTCAAGGCACGCCCATTTCCACAGTAGCGGTGCAAGCAGGAGTCAGGAGGTGAAGGTAGGCTGCAAAATGGCGGCGAGTTCAGCGGAGCATCAAGGTCGAGCGGCCATCTTAGTCCTTGGCCTGGCCATGCCCCGTAATAGGCACTTTATGATAGCAAGATTTAAGCGCAAAATGCAGTTCAAGGTAAGCCAGTCTCCAGACTCTCCATCTATGGTACTCTATGGTATCTAATCTAAGGGTGAGGAATCTGTGGTTAGAAGTATCCATCAGAAGTTACCTACCTTTGGTTACGCTCTTTGTGGTGAATACTCTCTGCAGATTCCTCACTGCTCTATCACCTCCCTGTTCTGTGGAGTGGCCTCATCCCGTCTAAAAGAAAAATTAGGAATCAATACTCTGTCTCAGACAATTTGTTCATGATTGCCGATATAGGGATGTGGAAAGAGAAAGTCCCAAACTGCAGTTCGTGTGCACGGCTGTGCTTATATGTAGCTCCTCTCTGTCACTGTCACTTCCTTGGTGGTATGGAGTAACCACAAAGTCATACTGCACCACTTACTGGTGTGCAGGAGCATTGCTGGAAGAATTCTCTAGATCCAGTCTGGCACCTGTGGATATTTCAAAGGTGAGGAATCTGCTGTTAGAGTATCCATTATAAAGAGCGTTACACGGGCAAACTGTTCTTTTGACTCTAGCTCCAACTCCTGAGAGCTTGGTAGTTCAGGCTTCCATCAGCATGCTTTATCCTAACTCATTCCTTACTCTGCCTCTGGAGAAAGAGTCAAAGCACATTGATGTAGTTGGCAAAAGAGTGTTTTCCTCTACCAGTATAGCAGCGAGGTCCTTGAATGCAGTCTGCGTCTGGGCCGCTAGATGCACACTAAGTGAAGACATTGCTGAATTCTACAGGTAAGGCCTTGCTGATGATATCGCCCTATCTAGATGAGGAGGACACGGCAAAATATGTTTTGAGAGCTGGCCTGCACACGATGGACTGTGTGTGCCACGGCATGCACACTGGAGTTGTGATCAGGCATCATGCCAGGATGTGAGGCAGGAGATTTTCTGAGGACAAGCAGACATCGGAGAAAAAGCTGATTCTGTGTTTGAGTTTTCCATAATAGCCGTGCTACGACCGCTCCTTGGGCTTGCTATCTCTAGCCTGTCTATTTCCACCACAATGCCGAAAATTCAGAGGATGTTGGCTTTCTCAAGGGGTCATCACCCCGTTAAAATATAAAGCAAGTCAAAGGTCACCACATTTAAAGACCTATAATCCATGTTAAAACAACCATTATATTACTGAAATCACTAACCATGTTTAAATGCAGTCAGTATTGTCAATAAAACATTGTGATGTTTAGCAAAAATCACTGTCAGCAATATAATATCAATAAATTATTTTAACTCAACATAATGTGTTTGAGTCTTTCTTGTACCACTTTAAGCCACTGTAACATGCAGCCATAGAACCAAGCTCTAGATGTCACTGCACTCCCAGACTGAAGAACAAAAGTTCCAGCCTTAGGAGTGTTTTAAAAAAGTGATGATAAGAATTGAGGCCCTGCATTTTATAACCCCCAAAACTTCGTGTTAGGCATTGTATTGTAGTTGCATTTATATAGCGCTTACTACCTCTGAGGAGGCGTCAAAGTGCTTTTTCGGCGAGTAGCATGCTACTCCGGAACCCATAAAGGATTAGTGGTGAATTAGTATAGCCAACGCTTTTGGGGGGAGCTGCTGCACTCTCTGCAGCTGTCCCCAATACTTGAAATTCCCATTGGTGGCGCCCCTGCCCTCCTTGGGCCACCACAAGGAAGAGAAATAGCCAGTTGTGAGGCATTATAGGGTTCTCCCAGGCCAGGATTGGTGAATATTTAAAAAGCGGCACAGGTCACTTTGTTTGTGTGTGCGGCCTCTCACCACACAGCTTTTCCTTTCTTTTAAAAGGATTGCCCGGCCCCACCCAGGACGTACCCAAATCAGTTTTTTTTGCATGGGGGAGCCCCAAGGACCCCCCTGAACCCAGTTGGCTTCCCGTCTCTTCTCCTGTGGCGCAGGAGCAGTTCCCTTGTACTCCCGTGGTCGGGAGCAGCTTCCGTGCTTCTGGGTTCCAGGGATAGGGCCCTGGGACTCAATACTGATCTTCAGGGCCCAGGGCTGGGGTTTCAGGCCTCCTTTAAGGTATGTGCTGGCCTGGAGGTGGAGTCCCTGGGGCGAGGTGAAGTCTGAGGAGGGGCCCCAGGGACTCCAGCTCCCTGTGAAAATCATTGAATGAATCCTGCACCAACCCCAGGGTACTGGCCCACCACTTGAGTATTTTTAGAGGGATGTAGTGGAGCGCCTTGCCCTTGTTTTCTTCACGTTAGGGGTCAAAGCTCAAAGGTGTCATAACTCAGACTCCTTTAGGCCAATTTGGTGATCCAGGACTCACTTTGCTCCTGGTGGCGAGGCCTAGCCATTTGAAGCATTCTTACCAGGCCTCCAGTCCTCTGAAAGGGCACACTTTAGAGTGAGCTGGTTTCATTGTCTCTGTGTGCCAGCTTTCTCCTTCCCTGGCTCCTGGTGCTTCCCTCCTCCTGCTGGGCCACAGAAGACCAGGTCTTTCCCCAACTGGTCTTCAGGGGTCATAAGAGGTGGAAAGACTCACTAGTTCTGGTCTCAGCTGCAGACAGAGTCCTCAGTCCATTGGGGCAGCAGGGGACTTGTCCTCCCAGCTGTCCATGGTGTTACTGCTGTTGCAGTCCAGGTCCAAAGTTTTCCTCGCCTTCCTGTTCTTGGGATGCCAAGTTAATCGTGAGTCCAATTCTGTAGATGGGGAGTCACCCCATTGTCTGACCTTAAAACTGGTTTTGGTCAGGTCTCCCCTGTTCCCTGAATTAGGCTCCAGCCTAGCTAGTCACACAAAAGGTTGGTGTCAGATCCCTTTGTGTGTGTTTGGGAAATGCAATTTGAAATGTAATCAGGGCAGGGCCCAACACCTCTCTGAATTCCTGAGTTAAGAAGGCTATGAAGGGATGCCAGGTAGTTCTGAATGAATCGCCTCGCAATGTGAGTGTAAGGGTGAGTTTTTACATCCTGTGTATGCCGCAAAGGCATTACAGCCACGCCGTGTGGGTTGGGGCTGTAGGTGCCCCCCAGAGTACTATGATAGTCTGGTGGGCGGCCCAAGCGCTATACTGATCTGGCGCCCTCTGCGTGATGAGAGTGGGAAAGTGACAGGGTTTGGGAGGCCTAGCAGAGTATAGGATGGTAATCTGGGGAGCTGGGTGGAGAAGTGGGTATCGATATCATCTAGTACCGAGGTCCAAAATGCTGTGATTACCGGGCAGTCCCAGAGTAGGTGTGTGAGCGTGCCCTTTGCCCCACATTGGCCCCAGCAGTTGTCGCTGTGAGTCGGATTCCCCCGGTGGAGTCGTACTGGAGTTAGGTACCAAAACGAGGTGATTTTTATGACCTTTTCGGTGCTCGCCCTATTATAGGTGGTGTGGCAGGCTCTATGGAATATGTCATGCTATTCTTTTGAGAAGAGTTGGTGCCCTATTTCAGTTTCTCATCGTTTCTGGGTCGGGGATTTGTCTGCAGTCGGAGCTGGTTGGAGATAGCTCTGAGATAAGGCGTTTGTCTGATTGTTTGCCCACGAGCCATTTCTCATTCAATGTCAGTAGTCTCCCCGCTCCTTGATGCATCAATGGATGCATTAGCCAATGTCTGATGTGGAGATATCGGAAGCGTTCGTCTTCGGGTATGGCATAGTCTGTCTTCAGGGTGTCAAAGGAAATAGGAACTTCCTGGTCAAAGACGTTTCCTGCCGCTTTACAGGGCACTTCTCGTCTCACCCGGAACGACGGCCTGACTCCAGGTGTAAAGTCAGGATTGTCAATGATCGGTATTAGTGGGGAGGGAAGGGTAGTCAGTCTTCCTCTGCGTGTGCAGACATCCCACACCTTCAGTAGGGAGTGTGTAATTAGCGAGATGTATAAACTGGGTGCTTGATGAGCTTGTGGGAGGAAAAGATACATCTCCAGCGAGGTCCCCTCCAGGGCTCTGTCCATGAACACCCAGTATTTTTCTTACTCAGCTCTGGACCATTCCACTGGGTATCGAAGCTGAGCGGCTTATTAGTACCAGAGGAGGCAAGGTATTCCGAGGCGGCCTTATGGTGGAGGAAGTCAACTTTGCTCTTTACTCATTCTGGTCTGCTTACCCACCCAAATGAAGTGGTGCAGTGTGGACTGTAGGCCAGTGATCGTACCTGCCACGGGAGTCAGTGGTAGGGCCTGAAAGAGGATCCGCAATTCGGCCAATACAGCGGGTAGTGTCGCCACTGGTCTAATTCATTGCGTACCCATCTCGCCGACACTCTGTAATTTAGGACATTTGTTCCCTCCAGTGTCAGCAGAGCTGGACTCCCAGGAATGTGATGGACTCGGACGCCCAGCAAATCGCGTAGGTTCGTTTCAGCGCCTCCACTTCAGGAGGAGGAAGCGTGAGGTTGAAAACCTGGGACTTGTGAAGATTCATTTGAAATCCGGACACCCTTGCATACTCTTCCAGTTCATTTAAAAAAATGGGGCAAGCTCTTAACGGGGGCTCTTAACGGGGTTGCCAAGCATAACCATAACATCATCTGCGTAGAGGCTAATTCGATGCCACCCACTCCCCAGAAAATTCCCGTAGATCTTGGGGTGATCTCTTACCCGCTGCACAAAGGGCTCCATATAAAGAGCAAATAGAAGGGGGGAAAGCAGGCAGCCTTGTGTGCCCCTGCCTATTCGGAAGCCCTCGGAGCCCTGTCCGAGGGCTCCGAGGGCTCCGAGGGCCCGTAACCGCTGAGGACCCAGGATCGGAATCTATCCCCGAATCCAAAGTGCATTAATGTCACATTCAGGAAGGGCCAGTGGACCCGGTCAAAAGCTTTCTCCACGTCCACTGAGGACAGCATTCTGGAGCCTTGCCTACGATGTGTTTTGTCTTTGATCTGCAGGAGCCTATTGAATTTGCAGGACAAATTCCGTTTGATCGGGATGTATAAGACTCTGCATAAGGGGGTTAAGGCGGGATGCCAAAATACCTGTGAAGATCTTCGCATCCACATTTAACAGCGATACAGGGCGGTAGTTGGCGCATTATCGCTTATCTTTCCCAGGCTTGGTGATGACGACTATGGTTGCCTTGAGCCGGGTAAGAACTGGAGCTAGCTCCATGCAGAAGGCTTTGTAGACCCGGAGGAAAACCCATCTGGGCCCAGGAATTTCAGCAGTTTCTGCCAAGATATGGCAGATATGACCTCTTTGATACGTATTGGATCGTCGAGGGAAGTAGCCTGGGAGTCCGTCAGTCTGGTCATGGATGTGTTGTGGAGGTAGTGTGTTATGGCCTTAGAGGAGACAGATTGATCCGCTTACAGAGCCGGGTAGAATTCCCTAAAGCAAGCTTCTATTGAAGTGTCCCCTTCCAGCACTTCCCCACTCTCTGCCAGGAGTGAATTTACTCTATTGGCCTGTCGCTGAGCTCTAAGCTCCATGTGGTCTCCAGCTGGCACCATATCCTGGGGGCTCCTGTACGGTGGTGGATAATCTCCGATTCTCTGACCTGTCTCTGCAGCTCTGCCCTTTTGGTCTTGCGCTGCTGATTTTTGGTAGCTGAGAGAAATATCAGCTCTCCCCTAACCACCGCCTTCAGTGCATCCCAAATGATGGAGATAAGTGTGTCTGGGTTCTCACACCTATCTCCATCAGTGCATCCCAAATGATGGAGATAGGTGATTCTGGGTTCTCATTGATTCCAGATAATCGCAATGGCTGTCTTAAGCTGCTTGACCACTTCTGGTCGCTGCAGTAGTGTTTCCCAGAGTCTCCTGTGTCTTTGCACCTTCCTCTGTTGGGGATTGTGTATCTGAAAGATAAGCACGGAGTGGTCAAATAAGGCTCTCGGCCCAATCTTCACTGAGCGGAGAAGTTGCTGGAGGTCTTGAGTTCCCAAAAAATAGTCTAAGCGGGCATATGATTTGTGAGCATGGGAGAAGAATGTATAGTCACAGGTGTTGGGATGGGATGTTCTCCACAATCTCTCAGCCCCACTTCCTTTATCCAGGCTATTCCCCCCCCCCCCCAACAATGTCCTGGTCCCTCCCTCCCTAAGAACAGAGTGGTTCATGTTTTTATTAAAGACTATGTTGAAGTCATCCCTCACTAGAACCAGTCAATCCTGAGATGTCGAGGGATCCGCTAAAGCCTCGCGAATAAAGCGATCTTGCCCCTCATTAGGTGTAGACCGGGTGCCCAGGTTTAGTGTCTGAGTGCCTAGTTGGATTTGGTGAACTAGGAGGTGGCCCTTGAGTTCAATCAGCTTGGGGCCTATTAAGCCTTGGAATTTACGTGAGATAGGATACCCACCCCCGCTGTCTTTTGCCCTTGTGAGGAAAACAGTTGTTGCGGGAAAGCTTTGGATTTGAGCCTGTGAAAGTCGCTCGCGAGGAGGTGGGTCTCCTGGAGGAGGCCAACATCTGCCCCGGTATGCTCCAGATAGGAGAGAACGGCCTTTCATTTAACTGGGTTACTAAGAACTTGACGTATAGGGAGATTACCTTCAGAGTGTAACCTGTCATCATTGTGTATGGGTATGGTCCGGCTAGAGGCTAGTGGTCAGTCCCCTCATCTCTCTGGTTGTACTAGAGTGTCATGTAGTAATTGGTGGTTTTTCCCTTCCCAGGTGACGATTAGGCGAAAGGTGTGACCCTATGTGTATGGGGTGTTGTGCTCTCTGAGGAATGTGGTCACTGGGCAGAACTCCCTCCGCTTCTGCAGCGTGATTGCCGAGAGGTCCTGAAACAGCTGGAGCGGGTAACCACGGAAATGTATTGGGCTAGTGCCTCTAGCTACATGGAGGATACGCTCTTTTAGGGTAAAGCTATGTAAACAGGCTAAGATGTCTGGAGGGGTCATGTTCTGAGCTCAAGGAACGCCCACACGGTGGACTCTATTGAGGCGGATATTTGACTCCTGTGTGTCTCCTAGGATCTGAGCGAAGAAAGCCTTGACGTACTCCTCCATGATTCCTGCTTCGACGGCCGTCAGAGCGTTTCTGATCCGTATGTTGTTGTGTCTTAACCTATTCTCGATATCCTCAGCATGGGCCTGGATCTGCCTATCGGGGAGGCAAATTAGTTCCTGTCGTAGCTGCTCAAGCTCCTTGTCTCTGGTGGTCTCTAGAGACTCCAGTGTGTCCACTCTATCTTCAATGTCAGAGATCTTTTTCCTGACACATTGCAGGTCCCGCGCCAGGTCCCCCTTAATCAACTGCAGATCTTCTTTGAGTGATGTGATCAGGGCCTCAAGGGAGGAATGGGTGATCAGGGCCTCTCCATCGTCCGCTCTTTCAGGGGTTAGAGGAGCAGCCGGGAGGCCAGGGCACTCCTGGACCAAAGTCTTAAAGAGCATGTCCTTTAATGTTCAGTCCTTTTTGACTCTGGGTGCTGCCATCCCCCCTTCCGTGGTGCGGTTGACTAAGGATCCGCTTTATCAGGGTGTGAAAGTCTCTTCCACTGTGGAGACAAATTGGCGTAATTGGGGATCCCAACAGCCCCCCGTTGGGTGCAGTGACCAGGGCCAGCAGTGTGCGGTGTTTAGTGTGTGGATCCCAACCCTGGACGACCTACGAGCCTCAGGGGTCAGTGCAGAGTCTTAGCCAGGTGGGGCGAAATGAAGTGGCCCCCAGAGTCTGGGCCCCCCTCCAGGTGGTTCCTGAGTGCTTAGTGAGGCTCCTGATGCTTGATCAGCACAGTAGGGGGAAGGCCAAGCAGTGCACCCCTAGGGGGGCTAAAGTTACTCCGCATTGAGCAGTCCCTCTCTCCCCCTACCGCCCTGTACCTCACTCGCCAATTGCTCCCAAAATGTTGCGCTGGGTAGGCCCTGTGGTTCCTAGTCTCCACTGCTCTCCACTGCCCAGGGCCTCTTTCTTGGCCGTCTTTTGGGCCCCCGGCTGAGCCCCGCAGCCTGGGCCCGCGCTGTCCCCAGGGGCCTGTGCAGGTACTGGTTGTGCTCTGGCGTCCACCTCTCCTCACCGATTCCTGGCCTGCTAGGCCCAGCTGTCTCTCGCCTGGTCAGGCATGGCTGCCTGGATGTGCAAAATTCCCAGCCGCAGCCACGCGGTCACTTTGCAGCCGGGGGTGGGGGGGGGGGCGCTGGCTCACAACCGTCTATCAGGCCCTCCTGCCGGGCAGCACTGCAGTCGAGGATCGGCACATCCAGGGGGAGCGTCACAGCCCGCTGGCCACCCTCTGCTTTGTGGCCACAGCCCCTCAGGTGCTATCACTGTTGTTCCTCGGTGTATGGGCGCCAGGGACCTCTGCGCCCCCAACACAAACCTACACCCGCAACACAGGAGCCGTGCTCCGTCACCTCCCTCTTGTGGCGACGCCGTGTACGCCTGCTCCTCCTTGTGTACAGCCGTCTGAGTCAGGCCTCTGCTGGGCTCTGGGGCCACCTGTGACCTTAGGACCTCGTGTTCCACTTGTTAAGTTGGGCAAACCAGGCAACCGAAGGGCCCAAAGGACCCCGGACCCAATGTGCGGTGAGTCCACCCCCCAAGCTGCAGGGGCACAGGGATTTTAGCATTTTCAGCGGGGACCAGAGAGCACGTCTGCTCACGCCGCCATCTTTGCCAAGCCCCTCGATTATATATTGTTTTTTAACATCTTTTTATTACAGTTCGGTGACCATATTTTCAATGATAATATACATTTTTACATGTGGTAATCACGGAACATTTTTTTAGATTCTCCCTCTTACAGAACCGAACACTCTTTAATCCATTAGATTTCATCTGCATTTTCGTCCATCATACTCCCCGCCGGCCAAGTC
Organism: Triturus cristatus; assembly: GCF_964204655.1. Taxonomy (NCBI): domain Eukaryota; kingdom Metazoa; phylum Chordata; class Amphibia; order Caudata; family Salamandridae; genus Triturus; species Triturus cristatus. The sequence goes on along the minus strand of NC_140591.1, from coordinate 179,424,095 downwards.
CGTTCCCCTGTATTGAAGGTGAGGCGCAAACATTCCCCCTGTGAGTATTCCATTTTCTGGAATGTAAAATTGATATTCCCTTTGGTATTTGACTCTCTTACACCTACTTCTCCAATCAGTACCACATTCATTTATACTTCATGTATACACCCTCAAACCCCCCTATTCAATAGTTGTAGTGCCACAAATATTCAAATGATGGAGAAAATACAGTATGTTTATTAAAAATTGTGTACAATATGACTCCACCACAGTTTAAAAAATCAATTCATACATAAAAATCATTTAATGAATATAGTACTTTCCCAACATAATCTAAGTATCACATAAGGGTCAGAAGACCCATATGGTCCAATTACAAAATCAGCCAATGTTTTATAACGATAAAATACACTATAAAACCCAGTGGTGGGAGAACAAAGATAAAAAAAAATTATACAAAGAAGGAAGAAGAGAGACAAAACTTATACAACAATACACTCATTTATAATTCGTAAGCTAATCCATGTGTGCAGTCAAAACGGGCATCTGATTAGTGCAAACATTTCCTTCAATTATGCCGGAATGCTCGATGGATTAAGTCTGTCCAATGCGTCGATGCATTTCGGTGGTATTGTACGAATAACAACCACCTTTTTCAAGACCAAACTTTTGTGTCCCTCTTTAAAACCGTTGTCTGTACAACCTATACATGAATACACAAATATTACTAATTGTAACATTATTTATTACCAATTAATCAAATATTATATTATTCTTTTTCTATTCAGATATTTAGATATTTCCTATCTCCCCCTAAGTTTAAACTGTAGTATAGTAATTTATTTCAATCAATAACATGATCGTGCATAAAATATCACATTGAACATACAAAACCATGAACACGCCTCTCAATCAATAAAAGGGAATAACTAATTCTCATTACATATATATATATATACATGGTTCAAATTCATCTTAAAACAGAATTAAAAAAGAACCTCAATCAATACTCTATTAAAAATAACAATACAATATCATAAAAATCTGTCATTTCATTAAACCCTATGTATAATTTTGAAAGATAGGAAGAAGAAGAAGGAAGTGGAATAGCACCGTACAGTCTTTTTTTAGTCACGGGTCCCCAAACTTATTTTTGTTTCTAGTCGATGGTGGGACTTAAGTTCTTCTTCCCCAATAGATGCTGCATTTTCATGACACGGGCTCTTTCCAAAACTAAATCTTCTCCACCATGCATAAAGCAGGTACCTAGACAGTGTAAAGACAAGCCACCCAGTTGTATCTGATATAAAAACACGTAGAGCTTCTTTAGGGCGTGAAAACGAGAGCACGCAACATGCTGGAACAATCCAGGTTTTCCTCAATGTTGCATACAATGGGCAGAAAAATATAAAGTGCTCTAGTGTTTCAGGGCTAGCGTTGTATAGGGGGCATAGCAAGGTTACAGTTGCATTCTTCCAATTACCTTTCAGCGCATTTAATGGAAGAGCCCCGGATCTAAACTGAATATAAAGTGCACGTGCTTGAGGGGGTTCAATTTCATCCATATATAATTCAAATTTAAAACAGCTTTTAAAATCTAAAAAACATGTTGTTAAGGAACAATTGATCCTAACTTCAGTACATAAGTCAATATATGCCCAAAATCTCCTTTTAAAAATTGACCCCATTTTTTTTGCAATAGATTTCGGGTTTTCCCACTTATCACCCAGTCAAAGTTTATAGAGCCAAACCTTTACTTTTTTGAACCATACTAGCCGCAGTCTGATTATGGTAAGTAAAAAGCTCCTCCGTTGCCACTTTGGCGGGAATCTGCGTCTTACTGGTCCAGAGTCTAAGCCAGAACATTAGCACCTTCAGGCCGGCAAAATAGGCAATAGATCTTAGACCAAGGTCTAGGCGGAGGGGTAATAATGGCATATTTCTTGGTAAGTTTAGAGCCGCTCGTAAAAATGTATTTTCTGATATTTCTAATTGATTCAATTGTTCTAGCCCCCACAATTCTGCCCCATATAGAGCGGCGCCCTTTCCCTTTGCCCGATGTATTTCTAAAATTGGGGAAACCGGACGAAAGGGAGAACTATTAGCTTTCTTAATTATAGCATAGTCTACATGTTGCAGAGAAACTATGCTCTTCTGAATTTGGGGAGTCCAGGACAGATTTTCGCTGACTCTAACCCCCAAGTAATCAAACACCTTGACCTGGTCTAACCTTTGATTATTTAGCCTTAGTTTATTCTTTGTGGATTTGTACGGGTTAAAGACCATAAACTTGGTCTTTGAGCAGTTTATCTCTAGACCCCTTTCTTTGCACGCAGTTGCAAATTTAGTAAGTACTTTCTGAATCCCCATAGGGGTTTTAGGAATAAGCAGCGTGTCGTCAGCAAATAAAAGACAGGGGATTTGTTTGCCTGCTAGTTTGGGTGGATCCCCACCACAATCGTGGAGATCTTTGATGAGCCCGTTCATATATAAAGTGAACAAGGTAGGCGCCAAGACACATCCTTGGCGTACCCCTTTTAAGACCGGGATATTTTTTGTTAGACTACCATCTGCATTCCATCTAACTTTAGCATAGTTTCCAGTATGTAACCGGACTAGAAGTTGGAGCTGCCCCCCCCCCGGGAGACCAAGTTCACTTAAGGCAATCCATAGTTTAGAGCGATCTATAGAATCGAACGCAGTTTTCAAATCAACGAAAACGACGTACAAGTGGCCCTTCAAAATGGTTACCTCCGTCCAAATTAATAATAAAAACCGAAACACCTGTTCTAGGGTACTCGTAAAGGGTCTAAAACCAGCCTACAGATGAGAGAGTATACGAAAGTCTTCCATCCAGCCGTGGATGTGCGTTAGAATCATTCTACTAAATATTTTTTGAGATACATCTATAAGGCTGATGGGCCTATAGTTACCCGGGTCTCCCTTGTTGCCTTTTTTAACCCCTTCGATGCTGCGCAGATTCCGCCGCTGTGCTGGCGGAATCTTGCGCGGGCGGGGTCATGACGGAATGGTTCCGTCATGAGCACAGCTCAACCGTGGGTCATGACGGAACCATTCCGTCATGAGCACCGAAGGGGTTAAATATGGGAAGAATTTCTGCGCCTTTCCATGAGTCAGGGATATGCCCACCATGTGTGATAGCTGAATATACTGAATGGAGTACAGGGCCCCATATACTGTGTTCTGAAACACACAGATCCCCAGGTAACCTATCAAGCCCTGGCGCCTTCCCTGACTGTAAAGAAAAATCGCATTAACAGTTTCGTCTAATGAAAAATGAACTTCTTCCACACATTGCACTATAAGGGGATCCCTATTAGATGCTACTGTATTATCCTCCACCAGGTGCACTTCCCCTGAGAACAGGCTCTGAAAGTGCTCTTCACCTACTTCAGGTTGTATATAAAAATCTATTTAGCTAGCGGGCTGTTTCATGTCTTTCTATAGTAAGTGCCAAAATGTCTGGGAGTCCTTCTTTCTTGACGCCTCCACCAGAATGCGCCAATTCTCTTCCTCCCATGCCCTTTTGGCCTCACCATGAATTCTCTTATAGGCTCTTCTTTCATTGATTATATTGACCCTTACTCCTTTCTTGACTGCCCTGGAGAGAGCTGATTTGCTTTGTTTGCAGCCTGCATTGTACCATGGAGCTACTTTGACAGTGGTTAATTTAGTGTTACTCTGTCTGCTAACAATAGCCTTTATATTAGAGGATAGACACAAAAAAGTGGACAAAATAGTATCTTCATTTAGGTCCGTGTTTCCCAATACTTCTAAGGCCTCAACAACTTTTTTATAGATAGTTGATAGGAGCAACTCATCAGAAATTATCTGTGGCCATTTAATTCTCCTTTTATTTTCGGAAGTAATAACCCTTGCTGCTACTAGGCTTGTTTGGTGTTGAGGTAAGATTATGCCTGATAGCTCCAAAAAAATGCTTTGTGATCGCTATCTTCTCTATCCAGGACAGTCATATCATAAATATTGGACCATAAGTCAAGATTTACCATGATGAAGTCAATTCTGGTCTTAGTACTGCCCCTTTTAAACGTGGTTTTGGCCTCTACATCTGATGAGGTCCGCCCATTACAGGCACGAACCCCGTTGGTAAGTGTAGAGGACAGTACTTGCTGACCAACCTTAGTGATTCTTTTCAGTGCTGGTATTTCAAGTTTTTTAATACCTAGGGCTTGCTCTTCCTCCTATACCAGATCTTGAATATAATCAATTGGTTCATGGGTCGTATTAAAATCACCAGCTACTATAAGTGAATACCCTTTGCAAGAACTGTCGAGGGATTTAGTAAGTTTTAATATAGTATCTGAATCCTTATGGGGCTACTGAACCAATTATAAAGATTAATTAACCTCAAATGCATATTCCCTTTAGCTTAAATAATATCCAGGCCTAAAATTTCTTCTGATTCAATGTTCATCCGCTTAATTTTACAGCACAGCGGTAGCAGTGGCAAAGTGCGACTTAGCAGCTCTATGGTCCCAGGCCAAGCCGCCTACTGTGAGGCAATGTAGTCTAGTCAAATTAGTTCAAAAAATGGGCTAACCTAGAACTAATTGCAATACAATTTCTGTGAGTGGATTGTTATTGAAATTTTTCCATAGAAAACGATGGTGAAAAGTCTACCACTCTATCATGACGCGTTAATCCAATATGGCGGATTTTTCGAAATGGCTGCCCATTATTGAGATATAGGGTATAACTGTTTATATGCTCATGTGTGGTATCTTTTTATATGTTTTTAGGGACGGGAAAGTCAAAAATAACATCAAAAATTGTTTCTGATGACCGTAATATCAAATTGGGATTAATACAATAAACAACGATAATTATATGTCAATATGCCAAACATAGTTTTGACATTATTTTTTATTTACATTTTTTTAACATCATTTGAAAAGGATAAACAAATTTCTACTAGATATTATAGCACTTCTCAATATGACACTGACAAATGTAAATTGTTAAAGAGATAAATTCAAACACCACTCCTTAGTGTAAGAATAGTATGATTTCAATCATCGCCCATGTCCACTTCCATGAAATTGCAACAGCTTATTCCTCGACAATCCGTCCACGCATCTGTGCACACTATTCCCTGTCTTTTGCATATACATTGCAGAGTCGCACATTGACTCTTGCTACAGCCACATTTCACAAATTTTAATAAATGATCTGGTGCTTGACTCATTTTAATGGGAGCCAATCTTCCATCTTTCACTTCAAATCCCCACTGTAATGGATCCATATGAATACCCATCCACTGCTGCACCTGATGATATACTCTGAGTGAATGAAATTTGCAGGCATCCTCTGTAGGAGGCAAGACTTCCGGTTTCGCATGTATTGTTGATTTTGTTGCCTTTGAAGTGAAAGTTCGAAGTCTCATATCATGTAGTGTGCTGTCTCCTGTTATTCCTCCATACAACTCTATAATAGCATTAAGACCAGCATTTTCAATTTCTTCTGTTGATTTTTGTGAAGTTTGGAATACGGCAGCACTTTCTTTGAAGCTGCCTGATTTTCTTAGCAACTTTATGGAGTCACGTTTTCCTAATCCAAATGGTTTGGAGATGGTATCACATCCTAATACGGCGTGAGCAAATAAGATGTGGGAGCAGACGTCATTACCTAAAGCTTTTGCTAATTTCCTAATATAATACACAGTTATGTTTTTGGAAGATTTCTTAGGTTCTGGGCAAAGAATATCAAATTGGTTTTCTTGAAAATGATGAAGGAGTAGTATGAGAAGATCGGTGTCCTCGCCAACAATGGCTGTAGGATGAGTTTTGGCCGACTCAATAGCCTCCAAAACAACCATGAAGTCTGCATCACTATGAGCTTGCTTTGTTTTACACCCAGCTTCTTGTAACTTTTGCGATAATTGATCAATGAAGGCTTGTTTATTTTCATTATTACTCAGAAATAATTGTTTCTGAATGGCGATGGAGGTAGAAGTTATAAAATTTACTTTAGGTCCTACAATACCTCTGTTTCTTTTTAGATGGGCTTCTGATTTTGTAGAAAACGTATCTCCATATCTATCGAATACTATTATTGCCTGGCCATACTTTGTTAGCACATATCTTTCATAGGCACAAAGCAGCTCATGGAATGTCTGATTCGGACTCCAAGTAAGGCGATGTAGTAACCACCCACCATCAATGACGAACTGCATATTTTCGGGCATGTTAGCAATGGCTGGTACTTGCTCTTTAATATAATTGGCAAGCTGCGACTTCCCAGATTCCCTCATAAGTCCATGCTTATTGAATAAACTAGCTGGGTATGAGCAAAGCTCATAACGAAACACCTCCTACAAATCCACGCCACTAGTCTGAGCACAAAGCAACAAGCGCTGAAACAATAGTTCAGGATCCATAACAAAGGTTTCTTCTTTCAATTTAACAGATTGAACTGATTTCATTACCTTCACCTGGTTACTTTTTCTGAAAGAGAACTCAGAGACTCTTTTGTCCGTGCAACTAAGTCTCGTGGGCGCACAGCTTGCATAATTGCCTGTCCTATAGAAGCTACTTTTCTCTCACTGTTGGTTTTATCAGTAACAAAAACTGATAATAAGAGCCTTAACGAATCAGGAATATAGCTCACATTATAGTCAACACTACTCATGTTTTCAATGGGTGGATATGTTTCTAGTTCTACAGGGATGTCTTTAATATCATTTCTTATTATGTCAGCAGCTGCCATAAGATGATTGTTTCGATCCTCTTCAACATCTTCATGGATATGACTGTGGTACTCTTGCAATACATGAGCAGTTGTACTTTTAAAAGTAACGACATCAGCAGTCCCTGCAACTGTTCATACGAAGATTTCATCTTCAAAATGCTCTTTGAGTTTTTGTTTCATATACTTCGAACTGTATGGTTCGCGATCTTCTGGCAGTAATTCTCTCATTTTATTAACAAGTTCTTGAACAGTAGTTTGTTCTTCATCATTTGCCTCCATGTATTTTACTACTTGAAAAAAAGTTTCCTGGCGAACTGAGTCCTCTGGTCGGCCTGAAGATATTGGAGGGTTATCAGTGAACTGCCCGGGAATTAATTTTCCAGTATAAAAATTGACGTAACACTGTTTGTGGTAGCATGCATCTACAGCATGTAAATCAGACACATTTTGGATACGTCTCTTAACTTTGTCTGCCCATTCATCCTTGCGTTCGTTGCATTTTTGTAAAACTGATGATTTGAATTCAACTGTTCGTGCATTATACCACACATTTTTTTCCTCTCCCTGAAGTATAAACTTAACTCAGTACCACAGAAAAAACATTTTTTTCTAAAATCAAACGGGGTTTCACACGACCGTATAACACGAGACGTTGTGGGATATGATTCTTTCTCCTGGAACGGAGTTTTCAAGTTAAAAAAACGCGCTCTACATTTCTTGTGAACTTTCTGCCCAACACAAACGTGAAACTTAGATATTTTTCTCTCCTTGCATGTTTTTTGAATTCCAGTCACTCCTCTTTCAGTGAGTACAGATACATCGTCATCTTCTTGAAACACCACATCACAAATGAAACACTTTTCTACGTCCATTTTCACTGTATCTCACAAGAACCTGTAACACATAAATGAAACATTTTTGATTAACAAAAAAACAAACAATAACAACAAAGTTACAAAACACAAACAATAGCAAACTTTTTCTTTCAAAAGTTAATTGTAATATTTACGTTCCTTCACACTTTGTCATATAAGTCAACGAAAAGATTATACAAACTTTGTCTATCTGACATATTCCGCGATTATTTGATATTATGGTCATCAGAAACAATTTTTGATGTTATTTTTGACTTTCCCATCCCTAAAAACATATAAAATGATACCACACATGGGCATATAAACAGTTATACCCTATATCTCAAATAATGGGCAGCCATTTTGAAAAATTCACCATATTGGATTAACGCGTCATGATAGAGTGGTAGACTTTTCACCATCGTTTTCTACGGAAAAATTTCAATAACAATCCACTCACAGAAATTGTATTGCAATTAGTTCTAGGTTCCGCAACAAATTGACTAGTCTAATGGAGACAGGGGGTGGACTGGTGTGGAGCCCAGGAGGAGCCCCTCTTCGAGGCCCAGGGCTGTCCCGAACTCTTTGGCAAAATTTGGGGCAAGTGGTTCAACCTACTGCCCACTTGAGGGGGTCTGGGTTTATCGGTGGACTACATCTTGGTAACAGTGGGGTAACGAAACGTGAGGGGGCCCCCCTGCAGGGTACGTGTAGGGGCCCCCTCCGAACTTAATCTGGAGCTCTCCAGCTGAAGTGCAGTGCTGAGGGGGCCCCCTGGAGGTTGAGGGCCCCCCCGCACTGCGGGGGATGCGGGGGCCTGTGTTACGCCCCTGCTTGTAAACAAAGGTCTAACCTACTTTATCTGTGTTGGGAGAGTCTATGTCAGCTCACTGTGATCGTACTTTATCCTGATGATGTGTTTGATTTGCTACCGATTTATTGTTGTGCTCAAAATGTAATAAAGATGATTATCAATTATTTTTTTTTACAGCACAATGTAGTCTTAACCCAGATTAACAAACCTCCCGCAAGTCTGCCAAATATCGAATGTCGAGCTTCAATACTAAAAGTAGTGTACCCCACCATACCATGTAATACTGCTCGTTGCCCAAGTCTCTTGCAAAAGACAAATGTGACTACTGTCCACAAAACTGCCCCATTCTGGATCAATTAGTTTTAATTTTAACCCAGCGATGTTCCACGAGATTATATTTAGGTTCTGGTTCTCAGTATCTCTTACTTGCATCTGTGGACCTTCCGTATGTTTTTCTCCTATACATCCACCATAAAGTGCACACGCTCCCTAAGAAATGACTAGGTTCTCATTCTCTTAAACACTCGTATTGCTTATGTTTAAAACCCTACTTGGGCTAATAACAATCTCCACTTCAGTTAATGGCAGCCCACTTCTACAACTTGACCATAGTCAATTGGGATAATCCAACCCCGAAACAGCCTGGAATCTATTCCTAGTTTCAATGGGGAAATAGTCCCTGTATATCTGCGGGAAGGAAAGTGCTTTTGTGTTTGTACTACTAATCTTTCCATTGGCTTTAAGGTGCCTGTAAAAAAAAGCCCATTGGCAGAATGCTAATCCTTTGTATAAATTCTCTCCCTTGTTTTCCTTTCCAACCATTTATCAATTTTCCAGCCAGGGCAGGTGATCTACAATTTATAACTACACAATCACCACAGATAGAGTTACACAGAGGACCAATCCAGCTCACTCTTCTTACAAATAAAATATCATCATAATAGGTATTATTGAAATCAGAATTGAGAGATAGCCAATGGCAAACCTTATTTTTCAATTGACTCGTAGTTTTTTCTATATTACTCTGTAGAAGGGGGACATTCGTTAAAATCGCGACATAAGGGCAGCATTCTGGAGGAAGATCCAGTTTCCTATCAGGTTGGGATGGGGACAGGGTTGGTGCCTCATAAGTTACCACATTTTGCTGACCATTGCATACATAGTCATTAGCACTACATGTAATCCTAGATGTTTTAGGACAGTTTCCCAGATTTACTCCCCCTGCTTGATGCTTTGTTTGACTCGTAAACTTGCCTTGGGAAGTACACTCCAAGTCGGCTTTTGCATTTGCCCTAGTAGTATTTTCCTGAGGAGGTTGAGAAATATTGCAACGATGGCCATTTACCACATTAGACTGTCTACCAGATTCAGAACTACCCTCCGTACCCTCCTTACCCAGAGAATCAGAGCTTCTAGATTCAATGGATCCAGACCTATTCAACAGAATGTTTAGTTTTTTTTCCATAACACCCACACTTTTTTTGCTAAAATGTCCATCCTTGCCAAGATTGGTGCAAGATTTTTTACAAATAAGTTGTCAAGATACATGATTAATGTCTCAGTGTCTTGCTCAATTAGGGCTTTGGAGACAGACGACATGGGGTTAGGTCCTGACAAAGTTCTAATTTGGTTGATCATGTTCCCTTCATGCGACAGAACCTTTGCTCTGTTTTTGGCTCTATTACTAATTCTTGACGGAAGTTCCTGGGTTTTCGTTTTCCTTTTCCTCTTAACTGGCGGTTCTCTTAACGTAGGCGAGGTTGAGATTGGCGGAGATTAATGGTCTGCAGAAATTACATGAACATCCTCTGACAGTGAACTAGCCAGTTTTTCCTTTTCTGTTTCCCCAGATTTTCCATTCTGTATTGGAGCTATGATCAGGGCAGCAAGCAGACCTCCTGGTGCAGTTCAGAACACAAAATCTCCCCCTACTTCCACGGACGGAATGATTTCTCAGTCACACGCACATACACACATCACACGCTGGTGGGGCCCATAACACCAACATTCATTCTCTCAAACTATCCGTGCCTACAGAGGGATATCAAATCCTGAACTACAGTTCTTTACTTTGATAGAGGAAACCACATCTACTGAATTACCCTAACAGTTCCTCCATCCGGAGGTCGATTAGATAATTTAGCTGATAGTGAATTTGATGACGCGTTCAAGAAATAATCACCCGACACAGTTCTTAAATAATGATTTTCTTTATCTAATTAAATGCAGGTTAAAATCCTAATAATGCAGTATTATCTTTGTCATATTTACCTATTCTGGCTAATTGTCGTTTTCTAAGTCAGAACTGGTCCTCAGAAAGTTCATCAGAGTCCTAAAGTCCCGTCCTCTTCCGTCAGCATAAAGATCTCTAGCGAAGACCAGCATGGAGTGTCGCATAGAGTAGCATCGATCAGCTAGGGTAATTTCCCTCTCTAGACTACTAATATTTATACTAAAATTTACATATAACAGTAACATTTTCTTTATTCCCAGGCCACTGATTGGCTGAATTCGAATACATCTCAATACATTAAGAAACATTTTCAAATTTTCACATGTGGACGAAGAACAACTTTAGGCGTATGGGAAAGGCTGTTCCCAGGTCAAGAAAGTATCAGTCTATTGGAAATAGGTGACTTTTAGTAGTTCATTTTTCACATTGGCAACAATTGCTTCACGTTCAGGGACATTGGCACCTCGCCCAGGGTAGTCTTCATGGGCCTGGTTTGACGGGTCATAGAAAGGCCACGTACGAAGTCAGTGCAGGCGCCTTTCTCCATTGCTCAATATATGAAGTCATGTACTTTAGTTAGGGTTCAGTCGGCAGCCATCTTTTGGTAGGCCAGAATAGTCAACTTTAAGCAAAGAAACACAAAATCGTAATTAATACATAGAAATGATTAAAACAGTGTTATTCCCTTGCTAATACCCTTATGTGTATGCATTTATCTAGCCATATGCAACATTCAAAGCCGTTAATGCTGGTTTATTTAAGCGCAAATCACATAAACACTGTCTAAGCAACACTTATCGTTTTAATATGCGTACAAACTTAGTTCACTTATTATTTTAGCCATGCAAATGCATTCCCACGTGTATTCTCTGGGTTAATAAGGTTGGTTTATTATCATCACATCACTCTATTAATCATTAGAATTAATTATTATTAATTTTAATATAAACTTATATAAATGGATTGGGTATATAAAAAGAAAACATTTTACCCGCTCCATCAATCCCCCCTTTGGTGATTTTATCACCACAACCAAAACCCACAAAAATCAATTTATTTTTTCCCTTTTATGGAAATTTGAAATGTTTTCTTGCTCAATTAAAATTCTGTTTCCCTTTAATCTTCTCTCTTGGTTTTGTCATACATAGTCTCCTTCCATTCTTCCAATTCTATTTCATTAAGATCTCTTTCTGGTTTCTTTTCTTTCTTTTTGTAAATTTCTTGTTTAGCCTTCTTTTTATTTCTTCTATGTCTACAACACATACATCCTAATCTAAGTATTAATAATACGAAAATCACACATGTTAATGGAAATAATATTTTCCCTATTATGGTACTACCTAATTTACCTAAGAAAGCTTTAATAGCAGCCATCTTATTACTAATTCTAGTCCAGATACTTTCAACCTCCAGTGGTTTTATTTCGTCATGCAATTCTGTAATATTCTTAATATAGACTTTTAGATCTCTGCTTTCATCAGGAATGTAAGTGCAACAATGTTGAACTTTCAGCATTCCACAGACTCCACCCTCTTTTGCCAATAAGATATCAAGGGCAAGTCGATTTTGCATAATCATAGCACGAATGGCAACCAGTTCAGTGTTTACCAAGAGAAATCCTCCAGCTGTGCTTGCTGACAAGCGATCCACTATGGTGGACAACTTCCGAATATTATTTGCATTCAAAGATATTCCCACTGCTGGTATCAAAGCTCCAAAAATATCACCTACAATCTCTAACCAGGTTTCTCTTCTGCTACGCATTAGTAGGTTATTTGGTCCACTATTTTCTACTCTATCCATGTGAAAGATCTTTGGAAAGACCAGGCCAACATAACATGTGCCATACCAATGGCCGGGCAACCTGTAGTAAGCCTTGTTCCCACAAATATAATACAGTCCAGGGAAAACTGGGTCTTCTCCGCCTTTAAATCCCCATCCAGGTGCAAAAACATATGTATCATGACACTCACTTGTCCCTATATAATAATAATCATATTGGGATCTTTCTCTCATAATGCATAATTTGCCCTTCTGTGGTGAGTCAATAGCTATTGTTGGTCTAGCATCACCTTTTGTCTCCTTTTCCCCATCTATTTCCCAAATGTTTTCCCCTTCTTTATGTCCTTCTGCATTCTTGTGTATTTTCAATCTCCTCTCCTCAACCATATCCAAGAATGTTTTCTCTTCTGTCTTCAAACTGCAAGTTAAATTGTTCTTAAAAATATATTCTAAAGTTAGTTCTTTAGTTTCTATAAAAATCTCACCTAATACATTAGCAGCTTTAGCTGGATTTAATTCACTATTCATGGGCAATAGTCCAAGAATGTTATCTATATTAGACAGATTATACTCTAGTTTCCCTACTTGATAAAATATACTAGTTAAAACGCTACATGTTATTCCATAAGTTGCTGGGAGGTGATGATAAGTCACCCCCTCTGAAACAGAAGCAGGTAATTGCATGCAAACATAGCAATCCCTTACGTCCATCGTTTTTTACATATTCATACAATAATTTCGAAAAAACATTGCTAGAAAAATCAGTTATAGACCTATCCTTGTGCATGTGCTCAGTGCTTGTTTTAACTGGTATTACTTTCTGTGAACTCTTCACTATGTTAGTCATATTCTTTGTATGTCCTTCTATTGTATCTAAAGTTACTTTGAAAGAGAGCAAGAGAGCGAGTACACTCCAAAGAAGCATTAATAATCCTGTACAACAACAACATGTCTTGCACCATCGTCTCATAAAGGTACATCTACTCTTGTTATCATCTATGTTAGCCATCTTGTTAAAATTAACCGTGTCTTTTGACTTAGCCTCTTCTACTCCGCCTCTTGTAGCTTTCCTACAAGAGCTAGAACCTTATCAGGTGATCCAAATACTTCAATTTCTTATCCATTCCTCTGGTTTTCTACAAGGATCTGTTTGAAATTTCTCAGCTTGGCCTCTCGTCGTTTTTCACTTCATACAGAATTTCCTGATCTTCCGCTTCTTCTCCGATATCGGATAAGATAACTCTCAGGATTTCCTCTGTTTCTTCTTCCTTTACCACTCTCAGTAAAGTCTCCTCTGGATTTCCTTGACTATCTGCCTCTCCTCCTTGTTCAGGCAGTGCCACATACGTCCATTCAGGTGACTTATAGTTCTGGTTTGGTTTTCTCGATCGTTTGTTTGCTTCAGATACTTCTGTCTCTCCCTCTTTCTCTGGGTGCTGACTGGTTACTTCATTCACTTGTTCAGCTTCTGAGGGTTTAACTCGTGTCAATCGATATCTCAGTTTCTTAATTTTGTTTGGCCAAATATCTCCTTTAGCATTCCTTCTTGCTTTTCCGTCTTTGCTGTTTCTTTCCTCAATCCAAGTTCTCTTTCTTCGAACTCGACCCTCTGGTATTTCAGTCTCACTGTCTTCAGATTCTGTTTCCTTCGTCTTTTCCTTTTCAACAGTCTCTTTTTCCACCTCTGGTGTTGGCCCTACTTCTACTGCTGGCTACTTGTCCCTTCACCTAGCTGTGTGTTGCAGTTCCCTACACCTCCTCTGGGTTTTTCCGCAATCTGTCCCTCTCTCTCTGTGACTGCCCCTTCTTCTCTTTCCAATATTCTCTCAGGTGGAATTTCTCCTACTCTCTCATTTGGTGTAAATGTTACCTCTGACTGGATATTCTTTTCTTTTCTTTTCTTCTTTCTGTGCTCACCATTGGCGTTCTGTTCGCCTCCAGAATCTGAACCATCTGAAGTCTGCAATTTTTTCCTCAGAATTTCTTCTCTTAGAGTTTGGACTAGTCTTGGCTCACTTTCCCCCCTTTCAGGATTTTCTTTCGACTTTATATTCTCATTGCCAGGCTCATCACTTGATTCTGATTCATCGAAATATTATTTTCCAATGCTGTCTGCTGGATTCGGAACTCTCAAAGTGTGTCTCGCATGTATCCAATTTTTCAATCCAGCATACTTCACAGCAGTTGTTGTGGTCAAGATGACTTGCCTTGGCCTTCCCCACCTCGGAACCAGGCAATTTCTTCTTCTGTGGACTTTTATTCTTACCCAGTCCCCTGGGCTCAAATCATGGGCTGGTTTCTTTTCGAGTGTGGTGGCATCCGCTCCAACCTGGTGAAACACAGAATGGACTGCGTCAGCCAGGCCTTTACAGTAATCCAAAATCATGTCATCAGTTATAGTCATCAGCTTGTTGACGGGTACAAACACGTGTCTCATGGCGCGTCCCATGATGATTTCGTGTGGACTTAAACCTGTAGTTCTGTCTGGAGTAGACCTAATGGTCATCAAAACTAGAGGCAAGATATCAGGCCTTTTCATTCCTGTGGCTAAACACATCTTCCCTATTCTGTTTTTGATGGTACCATTCATTTGCTCGACCACACCAGAAGCCTCTGGTCGGTAGGCACTGTAGGAAGGTGGATATCTGTCTATGGTTACCCCCAACTTTTTGCCTAGTGTCTAGCTGGTTTTTCGACTTAGTTGGCCTGAGATCCTGCCATTCAGGGTCTCAGGCTATCTGCTCTCTCTTTAAAATGGACTCCATGTACCCTAGGTACATAACCAATTGGTAAGGATCACCTTATTGGACCCTGTACAGTGTACCCTAGGTACCCAGGGCATAGGTGTACCCTAGGCCTCCCAGGGGCTGCAGCATGTATTATGCCACCCCTGGTCTGGCCTTCCAATCAGACACAACTGGCTGATCACTCAGCTGGGGCAAGGTCGTGTAATCACCCCTTGCTTAGATATAGTATGCCTATATCTACCCTTATATATAGACACATGTGTACCTATCAGTCACTCCTATGGCAGGCCTTAACAATCCTGGAGGCAGAGTGCTTGGTAACATGTGAGATGGTGCTCTAGCATGAGCTGAGCCTGTCTGCAGCTTTCGGAACCATGTCCTTATAGCTGTTCTATGATATAGCCTACCATATACTCTTAAAGTGCCTTATAATCTTAAACGGTTATGGTAACTATGGTTTGGCTTTATCAAAACATGTCGTGTAAGGTGTCTAACACTTTGGAATAATACCCCCATACCATTTCTGTTGATGAGGATATTATTCCTCCCTTCTAGAGGGAGAGACATGTTAAAATCCTACTTTGCTGTTTAACTCTAACCAAAGCCTCAGCATCACAACATGGATGCTGCTGCCACAGACACGAGTCTGACCCCCTGCTGCTGGGAGTGATCCTGGCAAGGGAGGCTTGGACAATAGGTTTCCTGCTTGGGGAGGTGCTAGCACCTCCCCAGACAGACTTTAGTGTATTGGGGCAGGGAGGGCTGAAAGGAATGAGACATGCCTGGGGCACACAAGGTGTCCCATGCATAGTCCAGTTCAAACCGGTGCTGGGGCACTCCAGCCCCAGTCCTGGCGCGAAACTGGACAAAGGGAAGGGGGTGTAACCATCCCCCTCCCAGGTCCCACCCATAAGGCGTGACCTAGCAGGTATCCCAGCCCCCCAGATTAGTATAAGAGTGGGAGTTGGGCCTCAAGACTTTAGATTATCCTGAACCTGCAACTTGAACAGAAACTCTGGACCTTCGACATTCGACGAAAGAAGAAGACTGAAGAATCTCCCTTGTGGCCAAGGAGTGGCTACCCTGTGCAAACAGGCACCATCAAGAGACTACCCTTTGCTTTGCCCACGTTCTACGAGGAACCGACTGCAGAGCCCGACCAGAGCCTTGACTTCCAGACTTCTCCGACCCTGATCCACATCCACAGCCAAGCTGAGATCCGTGGAGGCGACGAGCGACGTGGGACCGGCTACCTGGGAAAAGTGGCTAGTAACTTAAAGCGCAGCTTCTGAGGCACCCTCGAAGTTGTGCACCGGGGATTGAGAAGCCCCAACCCCAAGCACCATCTGCACCGAAGATCAGCCCCCCACACTCCACGAGTCCTGCGTGGGGCCCTTCTGCATTTTCCTGCTTGCCGCGTCTGTCCGGTTGCTTGCCTGTTGGCTAGTGGCCTTGGTGACGACGCATCCAGAAATCTTCACTGCTGGTTTGGCTCCTCCAGACTGGCTCCCGCTTCCCTGCAAAAGAGAAGCACCCCAGACCTTCCTGGTCTGCACCAGAAGCAAGTCCTCCGTTCTTCGTGGGTTCCGCTTGCCAAGGCTTGGTGAGTCCTAGTTCAACTTTGACACCGCCGACAGCAAGAGCCTTCGTGGGACAGCTCGCCTCCTGGTCCTGGTCGTCCTCGACGTTTCCTGGTCCTCGTGGCTACAGCGACAAGCTTCACCTTCACCTGCAATCTTCACAACATCGCCTGGTTCCTTCCTGGTTCCACGTGGTCACTGGCTAGTGACCTTGACTCTGTCCCTTCTGCTTGCAGGTCTCCTCTCTTCTTGATCCCAGCCTTGGGATCCACCGGACACTCTTCACTGACTGCCTGTCAGCATCTTTCTTCAGGCATCCATAGGAGTCGACGACGAAAACCGACGCAACTTCACCCCTATGCACCCGCAGCCTGTGGGCTAGGTAACTTGGGTACTCCGGTGCTCATCAGGATAGTGACTATCCTAGTGTCTAGTTTTCCAGTCTCGACTTCCTAGCTACTCCGGAAGTGTCCTAAATCTATCGTTTTCTAAACTGTACTATTGCTAGTGACTTTTACGCATTACGCGTGAGTGTTTCCACTCTGCACACGAATCCCGTGGGCCGCCCACTTCCTAACTAACGCTAGTGTAGTGTAGCCCCAGCGATTCCCTAGGCCTAGGCCTATTCTATTTCCGTGACAGTGGTCCTTATACCACTTACTTAGTATATGGTTTGCGTGGCCCCTAGGGCCTAACTGTATTACTTACCTGTGTGACTTAATGTATGCTTAAATAAGACTGTGTTGTACTTACCTCTAATCTCATAAAGAGTTCTGAGGGTTTGACTAGAATAAATACCCTTTATTTTATATATATATCTGTTGTGGTGTCCTTTCATTTGGTATTCAAGGGATTATATATGGTATCACAGCTGGCTTCACATGCCATTCAGAGTTTAGCCTAAGACTGCTCTTGTCCATGCTACCACTAGGATAGCTGGTCTATAAGGTTGACTTTACAACCAATCACCATAAGGGTATTTGGACTGATATAAGGTGTACACTAGAACTAGTGGCATCATACATCAGGCCAACTTCTCACAGGCACAATGCAGTTTCTGTTGTACACCTAATGCTTCACAAATCAATTTCATGATCTCATTGTAGAAGAGTCCTCCTCTGTCTGATTCTATGGTTATTGGGAACCCGTACCTTGGGATGAATTCCCTCAACAAGAGCTTGGCCACTGTGATTCCATCATTTCTTCTGGTTGGGTATGCTTCCACCCACCTAGAGAACAGACAAACTACCACCAAAACATACCTCAGCTTGTTATAAGGGGGCATTTCAATGAAATCTACCTGCATTCTAGTGAAAGGTCCTCCCTCCCGGCCTATGGTGCCTAGACTCACCACAGTTTTCCTTTCTGGATTGTACTGCTGACATATCAGGCATCTTTGACAGAGACTTTCTGCTATCAACCTGAATTTTGCATTGTACCAGGTCTGCTTAAAAGCCCTTATCATGGCATCCCTTCCCAGATGTCCTTGGCCATGATACATCCGTGCCATGGTTGACATCATGCTATCAGGCATTACTGGTCTTCCATCCCGATAGACCCACACATGATCCTTTTCCCTGGGTGCACAACCTGCTTTTACCCAATGCTTCATTTCTTCATCACCTGCTTCATCCTGTAACTGTATCACTTCGTCCCATGTTCCCACAACGTTAGTAAACATTACAGAGCAAGAAGACATTTCCCTTTCCTTTGACCGATTAATTGAAAATTGGTTTCGGGCACAATACTGAGCCATGTCATTTGCGAATCGATTCCCGGTAGTGATGTAATCACTTCCTTGACCATGAGCAGCACATTTTACCACAGCCAGTTCTTTGGGCATTTGTATTGCCTCAAGCAATTTTCCAACTACTTCTGCATTCCTTATGGGAGTTCCACTTGAGGTCAGGAAAACTCTTTGTAGCCACAATTGGCCAAAGTCGTGGACAACTCCGAAGCCATACTGGCTATCAGTCATCACAGTCACTCTCACATTCCTCCCAATTTTGCAGGCCTTGGTCAATGCCACTATTTCTGCTACTTGAGCGGATTTAACTCCTTTCAAGAGTGATGCTTCTATAACTGCTGAAACTGTGCATACTGCATATGCTGCGCTCAACACTCCTTCATCTGTTCTCAGACAGGATCCATCCACAAAAAACACATAATCACTTTCTGGCAGTGGCAGATCTCTTATGTCAGGTCGAGGTTTCGTGCAGTAGTCAAGCACATCCAGACAATCATGATCAACGTCCTCTCTTACCTCCACTCTCTCTGCATCAGGCAAAAGTGTAGCTGGATTCACATTCACACATCTTTCCAGACTCACATTGGTTGCACCTAGAATGACCTTCTCATACTTAGTCAGCCGACTATGTGACATGAACTGTGTTCGACTCCTTGTTAAAAGGATCGCCACACTGTGAGGTACAAACATTCTTACTGGATACCCCATCACAATTCCTTCACTCTGCTCCAAGCTTCGGCATGTAGCCGCTACTGCTTTCAGACATCCTAGCAGACCTATCGCCACTGGATCTAACATTGACGAGAAATATGCCACTGGTCTCCTTTGCCTTTTATGTTTCTGTATTAACACTGAGAGGGCACATCCGTTTCTCTCACTGCAGTATAGTTCAAACTCTTTCTCATAGTCTGGCATCCCCAGAGCTGGGGCTTCACAAAGACTGTTCTTCAGTTGTCTGAATGCTGCCAATTCTTCTTTGTTCAGTTCAAGGGGGTCTTTAACCTCACTTTTTGTCAATTTCACCAATGGTTTGGCAATCAGGGAAAAGTTACTTATCCACTGACGACAGTAACCAACCATTCCTAGGAACATTCTCACCTCTCTTTGGGTCATTGGAGCTCTCATTCCTCTAATGATGCTGATCCTGTCTATGGTTACTTTTCTCAGCCCTTTTTCGATAGTATGACCCAAATATTGTACTTCTTTTTTACAGTATTGTAATTTTGTCGGAGATACCTTCAGTCCTCCATCTGCCAAATGATTCAGCAAAGCTACGGTGTCTGTTTCACAGGCCTCACGCGTCTTTGACGCCACTAATAGGTCGTCAATATATTGGACCAAAACTGAATTCTCTGGAATGTTAAGACTTTCCAGAGATTTCTTCAGCAACTGATTAAAGATGGAAGGGCTCTCTGTGTACGCCTGTGGGATTCGGCACACGCCAAAATACGCTCTCCAAACCGAAATGCAAAGAGCGGCTGGCTGTCATGATGCAACGGAATGGAAAAGAAAGCATGACACAAATCGATTACTGTGTACCATTCTGCATCATGGGGAATCTGATACAAAATCACTGATGGATTTGGAACAATGGGACAACATGACACAAAAATCTTGCTAATCTTTCTCAAATCCTGCACAATCCTGAATTTCCCACTCGGCTTTTTCAGTCCCATTTATAGGCAAGTTACATGGACTGCTCAATATTTCTCTTAACACTCCTTGCTGGATCATTTTCTCAATCAAAGGGGTTACTCCTGCAATTATTTCGGGTGTCAGTCTGTATTGTGGAATGTTTGGGTAAACTGCTCCTTCCTTTACAGCGATTCTCACTGGGTCTACGTTTCTCATCAGGCCTACATCTTCTCCAGTAAAATCCCAGACTGCTGCTTTCACTGTCTGTTTCAATTCTGGGGGCAATTCATCTGGATTGAATACTGCATAGGTTCCAGGCAACCTCACTCTCTCTGTTAGCTGTGGTCATTTTATACAGAACATCCTCATCTGGTGTCTCAAAGGCTATTCCGTCTGGTGTACAGAATATGGTGCAATTCATTTTGCACAACAAATCTCTGCCTAGCAAATTCACAGGACTGGTGTCACACACCACAAATCGGTGCATGTCTGCAAACTTCCCTATTGTAACTTTTACCGGTTCAGTAAGGTACGTTCTAATCTGGGTGTTTGACACACCAACTACTTGGATTGTTTCATCCGAAAGAGGAAGGTTTTTCACGTCTGCTGATCTGACAGTAGATCGCGTAGCTCCAGTGTCTACTAGAAAAGTAATGTTTTCATCATTAACTTTCTCATCCACAAATGGTCCTGTCTGATCTATTTCTAGAGATGCGCCAAGTACGCACCCTGCTTCCTCTTTTCGGCACCGTCAATAAATCTCTTCTGACTCACTCTCATCCTTTTGCAGCCAATACTGTGACACAGCGCTCGCGCGTTGCGGTTTGTTTACCTGTTCTTCATTGTAGAATCCCGTCTCCTTACTATATTTCTGGGTATTCCGGCTCTGTGGTAAGGGCGGTTTTGGCACCTGATTCTGTGGATTAACAGCCTTCTGCTGTTGCGGCGGTGGGTCACTCCCTTCACACTGCACCTGTGGGTTCAATGATGGATTTTCATTATTAGTACCTGGTGGATATTTACACTCGGATTTCCAGTGCACTAACCTTCCGCAATTGTGGCAAGGGAACTTCTTTTTTGCTTCTTCTATATTACCTTTCCCTTTTCCTGGGCCAAATCTTGGTTTCATGCCTGGATTATTAGCTTGTTCAACCAGCTGAGCTTCCTGTCTCTCTGCAACTTTCACTTGAGCCCACATTGCCTTTTCTTTTAGTTTTTTCGCTGCTTTGCCTCAATCTCATCACTAAAGTATTTAGCATGCCTTAGGATCTCATCTATTTTTTGCTCTGCCAGTCCACGGTGTGCTGGTTAATCATGTCCCCAATTTCGGGACACAGACCATACACAAATCTGTACACAAAATGACTCAGGTCCTTCTCTCTCAGACTGTCATCTCCACTGAACTGTTTGAAAGCTAAAATTAGCCTCTCATAGTATGCGTGGACTGACTCTTTCACTTCTTGATGGGTTCGATCTATTTTAACCCAGTCTGTTTCTTTTGGAGGCACTTTGTTTTTCAAGAACACAATGACCTGTTCATATTTCTTCATTACCTCTGGGTCTGGGGCTCCTGTTTTGGGATCTCTCGGGTACTCTTTAGTCGGCCAATCTATGACTATCTTACACTCTGCCCACAAGTCTGCTGGCACTATTATATCAAACAGACTATTCAGATCGATCCACAGCACTTTTGACAATTTAACAAATCTGTCTACCTGTCTGTACCACTCGACCGGTTTTTCTCGTAATCGAGGGAAGTCATTTGTAAATGACAAAATGTCCTGTCTGGTCCATGGGACATGCACATATCCCCCTCCTGGAATCTCTCTCATAGGGAACTCTGTCACCACCTTCTCCTTTTCTCTCACAGGAAATGCTGGAAATGTTCTGTCTGAGGTGTCCTCCCGCTTCCTATACCACCTGCTTTTCCATTTGTCCACATCTCCCCATTTCCTCAATACTGTAATTATGTTCCTAATCTGCCCTATTCGTCCTGCAGCGTTCAAATTCTCAATGTCTTTTTCTGTGAAATCCACTCGGTATGGCTTCTGTAAAGCTTTTACCTTGTCCATGTCAATTCCCATTTCACCTGCTATTTCTGCTTGTCTGTCATGTAAATTCTTAGCTCTCCAAGTGACGCTTTTGCACAAAAACAATAATTCCTCATCTTGATAATTTTTCAGCTTTTCTGTGGGGATGGTCCCTACAATCAATTCTTCTAACACCATCCGCAATTTTGCCACATCGATAGTATGAGATTCTTTTTCTTTATCCTGTAAACCCTTCAGCCATTCGTTCAATTCGTCGGTAGTTATACCCACTGATTTTTCTACATTCCCTGGTTCCGTCAGTCTCTGTGGTTCTAATATTGATCCTCCTATCACTCTGCTTCTCTCTGCAGTATCAGGGCAATAAAATGGGTTCTTTGACACATGTAATTCACTTTTACTCATAGTATGTCCCCGGGAATTCTCTTTGGCTCTCATCAGGGGCTGTTCTGCCTGTCTATTGTTCACATACAGGACTGTTAGTCCGTGCTCATTGTCTTTCTGCTTCTCAAAAATAGGCATAACAGGACCTATGGTCACAGGGACTGTAACTGCTTCTAGATTTTTCGTCAATTCTCTTATTTTCTCTGTCAGCTCTAATGTGGTTTTTGCTAGTTCCCTAGAATTTTCACTCTCTGCCCTATTTTCCTTTCCCCGTTCCCTAAGAGAATTCCTTCTCTTTACCTCCGGAGTCACATCTTCTGTTTTAATGATTCTCAGAGTCTCCCTCACTGGTGTATCTGAGGTTGGCGTTTCTGGTTCCTGCCTGTACGGAGGTGGGCTTTTGAAAGACATATCATCTAGGACATCGTCATCAGTTTCGTTTGCCCCATACCTCCGAGTTTCTACATGGTTTTTCTTTTCTAGGCATTTCCTTCCCTCACTTTCCCCTGTAGTTCTCACTGGAAACAATCCTTCAGTCATACTAGCGTCTCGCCACCTTCTCATTCGGTCACAGTGTGTTTCGCGATCATTTGGCCGTCCGAACATGTATCGGTACCTACTGCCATTTCTCTGTTTTTCTCGCTCATGCATCTCATCCTCCCACTCTGTCAATGCCTCAAACTGTGTAGGCCTAGGCTGCGGATCTAAGCTCATCATCCTTTCCCATAAGTTCTTTAATATAGCCAAATTAAAGGAACCCTTCTGTGGAAACGCTACAACTCCATCTTCCTTCGTATACTTTGCCCAATTGTCTAACCAGATGCAAGTATGGTACCCATATTTCGCAACCATGAAGGATGCGGGGGTCTTCGCTGGAGGAAGTAACTGTCCTTCCCTAGTCACAATCTCTTCGTCTTTCACGAACCAATTTCTTAGTTAACTAAACACAGACTTTTTCTTTTTCTCGGGTGAATGATAATACATCTTCCTTCCTTTCGTGAACCCTTTAGTCTTTCCTGCGACTGTACGATCTTTTAGTCCAATAGTTACGCGACTCTTACTCACGCACCAATCCTGGCGCGTCTACGTCACTGTCACAATCTCCAATCCTTGCGCAACTCACACTAACGCACCAATCTTGGAGCGTCTATGTCGCTGTCACAATCTCCAATCCCTGCGCGACTCACACTAACGCACCAATCCTGGAGCATCTACGTCACTGTCTAGCTGTCCAATCCCAGCGCGGTACTCCTGACGTCAACAGTCGCTGCAGCAGCTCCTGCTCCTGACTCCTGTCTCCACTCTACCCCTCCTTTACAAAACTACTCGGTAGACTTTGTTTAAATCTTACAATATTTGTTAGTTACAACGTCCAAACATCTTCATTGTCTGCTCCGCTAACCACAGAATAGCAAAAGACCTTTCCCACGAGAATCCTGTTTTTCCGAGAGCAGCGCTGACCTCTGCCCTACTACAGAATTGTTACGCCCGTTGGCAAAGTAGCGCATCCCTCTACTTCACCCTTCTATCAAGCATCAATTAACTGTTCTCTCCGGAATTAAGACACATAGTTGGAAACGCAATGCTCCTGAGAAATAAAACCAGAGTTCCGCAATTAACCCGAATGCTATTTTCATTCACGCACTTTCACGCAAGAAAATTATAGTTCATTCACACAGAATCCTGCCTTTTCCGAGAACAGCGAACAGTCTGTCCTACTACAGAATTATAACATACGTTAACAAAGCAGCGCTTACCTCTACTTTGTCCTTCTAACAAGTTCAGAGAACACCTGCTACCTTTTCAGTGATAAGCGTTATCGGTATGCCAATTGGTTTCCTGGTACCTAAGACCAAAATTTCACAGGTAACCCTTTGCTATCATTCACACCATTCACACAGAGAGTATCACTAATGGCACCATACAGCGATGCTGCCGAATCGAACCCAGACACTGCGCCGTGCAACTTCAATTGTCACACGTTTCTCCCGTGTACCTACGGGCAACCACAATCCCGTCTTTCCCGAGAGCAGCACTTACCTCTACTACGGAACTGTCATCAATTCCCGACTTCCTACCTCTCAGAAGCCGTACAGACAACATAAAACTCAATACGACTTCAACATAGAGTGTTAGTACATTCATCAATACCAATCAATAATCGATAAGCTATATAAATGCCAAAATCATCAAACCAAAACAATAAAAACCATCTCTAGCTACCAGAAATACTGGTGCAGTTCAGAACAAAAAATCTCCCCCTACTTCCACGGACGGAATGATTTCTCAGTCACACGCACATACACACATCACACGTTGGTGGGGCCCATAACACCAACATTCATTCTCTCAAACTATCCGTGCGAACAGAGGGATATCAAATCCCAAACTACAGTTCTTTACTTTGATAGAAGAAACCACATCTACTGAATTACCCTAACAGTTCCTCCATCCGGAGTTCGATTAGATCATTTAGTTGATAGTGAATTTGATGACGCGTTCAACTCTTACATTAATCAATAAACATTTCAAGAAATAATCACCCGACACAGTTCTTAAATAATGATTTGCTTTATCTAAGTAAATGCAGGTTAAAATCCTAATAATGCATGTTAGAAATGGGGGTCTCTAGTTGGCACAGGTATGCACTTGCGACAAGCAGGGACTCTCAATTCTAAGTCAGGATAAGGGGATCACCCTTTCAAATAACCCCTGCTCACCCTTTAGGTAGTGTGGCGCAAGCAGTCAAGACTATTCTCAGGGCGTCATAGGTTAAGCATTTGTGAGCACATACAGTAATACAATGACACACCACAAATGGACACCAGTCAAGGTTATATCAAAAATAGGTTTCTTTATATAAGGCTTAGCACAAGACCAGAATAACGATTAAAATGACCACAGTATTATTTTAAAGTTCAATGTTCTTGCAAAAAGGCTTAAAATACAAAAATAGTCTTCTTTTACTCAATTCTGCTTCTTTTCAGGCTTTGTACAGTTCGTAAATGGGTGTACGACTCGTACGCATTAAAAACAAAGAAAGTACGAGTCAAACAGTCGGTGCGGACTCCGGGGTCCGGGACGTGCACACTGCGGTGCAAACAGAACAAAGTACCTTAAGTTCGTGGGGTCCACGACGGACAGTGCGGGACAAGTTGATGGGTCCGGGTCGTAGTTCGGCAGCGTATTCGGTCTGGTCCGGTCGCGGCGTCGGGACGCGGCGTTGGTACGGGGCCTTCAGGGATACGTGCGGATGATTCGAATCAGCTTGCAGAGTCCATGGCGTCGGCGTTCGGGCCATACCTTCGGTGCGGATCGGCGCCGACACTTCTCGGCGCCGTACAGCGTACGGGGAGGATCAGCGTACTGCGGCTTCTCGGCTCTGAGTACGGCATGGTGCAGTACGTTAGCAGCGTACGGACCGTACCTGCGGGACGATGGAGCTTGGGTCCGGCGTACAGGGTTCGGCAGCCAGGGTTGTACGTCTCGAATCGGCGGGGAAGGTTAGGTGCAATGCAGCCGGGAGGGATACGGTGCGAACTAACGCTTTTGTATCAACGTAGACGCACGGTGCCGGGCGGCAAAGACACGGCTTCGCGGCGGATGTAGTACGAGGCGTACTGGGGCCATATCCAGCGGGAAACAAGCACAGATCGTCCAGGCAACTCAATTTTAGAAGGCAGATGAGTCCAATGGTCCTGGGACTCAGTTCAGGGGGCAAGCTCTTCTTCCAAGCCCTTGGAGATAGTTGAAAAACAAAGTGCAAAGTCTCTTTCAGTCTTTTCCTCTCCTTTCTCAGCAAGGCACCCACTGCAGGCCAATCCCCTAGGTCAGGGAAAGTTACTCCTCCTTCAGCTTCTTCCAGGTCCTTCTAGTCAGGCAGAGTTCCTTCGTGGTTCAATCAGGATCTGATTTCTTAGGAGCAGGGCTCCTTCTTTTATAGCACAATTCTTTTGTTCTTTGTCGCCAGGGGGCCTGGGCCTGGCTCAGTCCAGTTTTGGAGCACTTTGTTGTGGTGACTCTGCTCTTTCCTTTCAGTAGCAGGGCAGAGACATCAGCCCCTCCACAGGGGGCGGAGCCGGCATTGTGGTGGCAGAGCACAGGTCTATTCAGAGTCAAAGGTGTACTCCTCCCACCCATCCTGGTGTAATCTCTCTACGCACCACCTGGCAGCCAGCCTGTCTCCTGGAATTCCCCAGCCCTGCTCCTTACGGTTACTAGGCAGAACACACACACACAGCAGAGGCGGACTGAAATGGCCAGGTCAGTAAATACTAACTTTCTAAAAGTAGTATTTACAAACACAGGATATTAAAATAAACCTTACTAAAAGAAGTATTTTATTATTCTGAGTTCAGGCATACTAAACTTGACTTTCTAACATGCTCTCTGAGTCCACTGGGATTACAGCGTGTAGTAATTCCAGCAGCCCATTCTGGCCTATGGAGAGCAGGTAGCCTTCAATAGTGAAAAACGAAAATGGCTGTAATTCACTATTAGGACATGCCACACACATCAGGGTATGTCCTACCTTATACCTACAATGCACCCTGGCCTTGGGCCTACCAGAGGGGTGACTAATATGTAGTTAAGTGAAGGTTTGGGGACTGGCAAGTAGGTGCACTTGCGCAATCAGCGCGACAGTACCAGACCGCGCGCAGGTTCTGCAGTGGCAGACCCTAGACACATTTTACTAGGTCGCTTCTGTGGGTGGCACAACCAGTACTGCAAGCCCACCAGGAGCATTTGTATTTACAAGCCATGGCACTCCTGGTGCACTTTACTAGGGGCTGATAGTAAACCAAATAAGCCAAACATGGAAGTCAATTCGCATAATACATTTTACCATAGGGAGAGCATATGCACCTTAGCACTGGTCAGCAGTGGTAAGGTGTCCAGAGTCATAAAACAGCCAACACCAGGTCAGAAAAAATACAGGAGGAAGGCAAAAAGTTTAGGGATGACCCTGCAAAAAGGGCCAAGTCCAACAATGCAGTATTATCATTGTCATATTTACCTATTCTGGCTAATTGTCGTTTTCTAAGTCAGAACTGGTCCTCAGAAAGTTCATCAGAGTCCTAAAGTCCCGTCCTCTTCCGTCAGCATAAAGATCTCTAGCGAAGAGCAGCATGGAGTGTCGCATAGAGTAGCATCGATCAGCTAGGGTAATTTCCCTCTCTAGACTACTAATATTTATACTAAAATTTACATATAACAGTAACATTTTCTTTATTCCCAGGCCACTGATTGGCTGAATTCGAATACATCTCAATACATTAGGAACATTTTCAAATTTTCACGTGTGGACGAAGAACAACTTTAGGCGTATGGGAAAGGCTGTTCCCAGGTCAAGAAAGTGTCAGTCTATTGGAAATAGGTGACTTTTAGTAGTTCATTTTTCACATTGGCAACAATTGCTTCACGTTCAGGGACATTGGCACCTCGCCCAGGGTAGTCTTCATGGGCCTGGTTTGATGGGTCATAGAAAGGCCACGTACGAAATCAGTGCAGGCGCCTTTCTCCATTGCTCAATATATGAAGTCATGTACTTTAGTTAGGGTTCAGTAGGCAGCCATCTTTTGGTAGGCCAGAATAGTCAACTTTAAGCAAAGAAACACAAAATCGTAATTAATACATAGAGATGATTAAAACAGTGTTATTCCCTTGCTAATACCCTTATGTGTATGCATTTATCTAGCCATATGCAACATTCAAAGCCGTTAATGCTGGTTTATTTAAGCGCAAATCACATAAACACTGTCTAAGCAACACTTATCATTTTAATATGCGTACAAACTTAGTTCACTTATTATTTTAGCCATGCAAATGCATTCCCACGTGTATTCTCTGGGTTAATAAGGTTGGTGTATTATCATCACATCACTCTATTAATCATTAGAATTAATTATTATTCATTTTAATATAAACTTATATAAATGGATTGGGTATATAAAAAGAAAACATTTTACCCGCTCCATCACTCCCTCCATAGACAGTCGACACTCGACACCTAGAATTTCTTTGTCCATGGCTCTAGCAGCACGTATCAGAAAACTGTCCTGTGTGGAGTTTTGAAGAGACCTTGTTGTGCCCTCCTTTCCACCCATTTGCTTCCGTTTGGCCATTTTAGAGAGTTAAGACAACCCCACACTAAAGGCAGGCGGCTGACAAATATAACCAAAGTATAATCAGGAACTTACTTGAGTGGAGTTCCTCGGCGACCTACAGCATCTCTCCCCGGTTGACAGATGGTTAAATGAAAATGCCAGATGGAATAAGCACGAGAGTGGGCCCAACCCGGCCTCTTTCGGGCTCGGATGGGCGCAGACGGGCCCACCATTGGCCCGGGCTATGCCGGGGCGCGGCCCAGGCATGCCCGCGTGCGTCCTGCACAGCGAGAGCCCGCAAAGGCATTTGTGGCACCTCCGGGCACAAGAGGATGACGTGGGCGGCAACAGCCGCGAGTAGGGCTTGGGACCGCTAGTCCTGGTCCCCTCTGGAAGGCAGCTGACACTGGCGGCGGCAGCAGTGAAGATAGAGCGTGCATCTATAGAATTCTGAATGCCCAACCCTGCTGCCTTCTTTTCTCTGTTGGTCTCTGGGATCAGCGCTGGGACGCCCTGTTGCTGGGGCAGCCATGCGCTTTACAAATCTTGTAACATAACGTAACTAATTATAACATTATTTATTAGTAATTAATCAAGCATTATGATATTCTTTTTCTATTAGATATTTAGGTATTTCTCCCCCTAAGTTTAAACTGTAATAATTAGATTATGTTTGGAAAGTCCTATATTCATGAAATTGTTTTTATGTATGAATTGATTTTTGAAACTGTGGTGGAGTAATATTATACACTATTTTTAATAAACATACTGTATTTTCTCCACCATTTGAGTATTTGTGGCACTACAACTATTATATAGGGGGATTGAGGGTGTATACATGAAGTATGAATGAATGTGGTACTGATTGGAGAAGGAGATGTAAGTGAGTCAAATACCAAAGGGAATATACATTTTACATTTCAGTTTATTTAGAGCCCTGCCCCTTTGGCACTTGGGACCTCTCTCATGACATTGTAAGTATTCCATTTCCCCCATATTCGGTCCCACTGCCAGGGGCCTCCCCTGTATACAAAGACCGCTTTTTCAGCCAGCATGCACCAGTTAAAATCTCGCTTCCATTCCTCTGCTGTAGGTGCTTCCTGTGCACCCCACTTGCGGGCTATATTTCGTTTCGCTTTTGCCATCCCCATGGTTACCCACATCTGCTCGGTGCAGGTCCAGTCTGCAGACTCACATACATGAAGGAAGCACAATCTAAGCTGCAGAGACAGATTCTTCCCACACACTTGCTGCGGCAGTGACACCACCGTTTCCCAGTTCTGTTGTATTATCGGACATCCCCATAGTATATGGTTATATGTGCCCACCTGCAAACAAGTACGACTACATAATGCGCTTTCCCTTTTCCCCATTTTCCCAATTGTTTCACAGGAGTAATACATTTGGAGTAATATTTTGAGTTGTATCATTCTATGTTGCGATGTTATGGCTATTTCTCGTGGAGAGGAGAGTGCTTCTCAACACTCGTCATCTTCAATGTCTCCCAAATCTGCCTACCACTGTGTGCAGAGTCGTAAGAGTGGGTCGGGCAAATTGTTTATTTTTTTTTGTGCCAAAATTGTGTTTATTCAACATGACTGAAAAGTATCATAATACAATATGGGTCAAAGAAGGTTAATCTAGAGTACCCCGTTCAGTAAAATAGCTCTAAATAAAAGTCCAGCGTCTCTAGGTGTGAGGCCACCATACCTCCCTCACCTCTTTCGTGTCATGGTTATTTTGATGCAATAACGTCAATAACACCGCATGCAAATAAGAAAGGGAAAAGAAAGAAAAATAACCCCCTATTTACTATGAACAAACCCCCCCCCCCCTTAACGCATCTCCCTCACTCCCCTTCCCTGGTGGTGGATGAACCTTTATCTACTCTTCATTGGGTAGACGGAGAAGCCTCAGTAAGTCTGACTGGATCATGGTCGATCGCACGGAGCCTAACTGATTGCCAATATATCTGGACAGATGTAGTCAGGAGGTGAGACTTTACTTAAAGCTGGAAGAGATGGAGTGCTCGTAAGGAAGGTGGGCATAACGCTGAGGGGAGCCCGCTTGAGAGAAAGGAAACCAGCGGGCCCCATTTGTATTCGAAGTTTTTATGGTCGTCTCTGAAGATGTCTGCTAATCGCTCCATCGTCAGGATTCTCCAAAGACGTGCATGCCAAAGTGACAACGCTGGCACCTCTCTCTTCTTCCATGCTGCCGCTATTGTCGTCTTGGCGGCGCCTAAGCAGACTCACACTATAGCTTTGACTGCTTTTGTCTGGTGTTCTAATTCCGGGTCCCTAATGCCCAGAAGAACCTCCGCAATAGAGGTCAGGATTGGGTAGCCCAACATGTCTTTGATATGGGCGAGAATCTCCTCCCAGAAAGGCCGGATAGTGGGGCAATCCCACCAAGTGTGGCGGAAGTCCCCCAGGAGACCACACCCATGCCAGCATAGATCTGAGGCATCAGGGAAAATCTTCTTGAGTTTAGTAAGATAAAGGTACCAATCAAAGAGGGTCTTGTAATGGGCCTCTCTTAGGGTCACCGAGTGGTAGTTCTTAGTAACATCTGACCATAAGTGTTTCCAATTTTCCTCTGATTTATCCCTCCCAATTATATGTTCCCATAAGGACTGGTAGCGTGCTTGCGGGGCGTGTACTCCAGAAAGTAGTAACGTGTATAGAAAGGAGATCGCCCCCTTCATGGTACCTGCCTTCTGTAGCCACTGCTCTATCAGTGTGTGTTCTTTTGTGGCCGCCTCCTGCATCTGTGTTTGGGAAATCCAATGTTTCAGTTGAAGATAGTGAAAGTGTTCTGTTTGTGGGATCTTGAAATATCTTTTACAGCTCTAGAATGTACGCACCTCAAAGTCAGGAATCATATCTGACACCTTCCGGCATCCCCCCTCCCGCCATACATCCTAAGGGCCCTCCCGTGCAGCTGGTGGGAAGTTGGAGTTAAAATGAATGGGAATGTAAGGTGATTGAAAGGAAGTCAGCCTCCCCTCTCTTGTAACCTCATCCCAGACCTTAAGCGTAGTGCATGTGGAGGTGCTGATGTATGCATTGGCAGGTCTCTCCTTCTTAGGTCTCCACAGTATATCCCAAATCAAGCTTCCCATTATTGCCCTGTCCATGTGAAGCCAACGTGTATCAGATTCTCTCAAGAGACCACTCCACTAGGACTCTCAGCTGGGCCGCCTTGTAGTATACTGAGAAGTCCGGTACGCCACCCCCCCTCTTTTTTGGGACATCGTAACACATGAAATGGGAGTTGAGATCTACCCCCCTGCCATTTGAATTTAGTAATTAGCGAGCGTAGTTTGGGCAATGGCTCGCGATCGAGCTCTTTTGGGAGTGCATGAAATAAGTATAGCAATTTTGGGAGCAGCGTCATTTTGACAGCATTGATCTGGCCTAGCCAGGAGATGAAGAGTGGTTTCCAGCGTTTGAGATCGTTTTGCATTTGGGTCACCATTGGGGGAAGGTTGGCCTTCTAGAGGTTCTCCACTTTCAGAGAGATTTGGATTCCCAGATACTGAATGGAGTTTTTGGCCCATTGAAAGGCAGTCTGGCTCCGTAGTTGTTGTAGCTTTTGTTCAGGGGTGGTAAGATTTAGTATGAAGGACTTTGTGGGATTGACTTTAAAACCTGCTACCCCCTCAAATGTATCTAGTTATCTCTGGAGCACTTGTAGTGAGGTGCACGGGTTGGTCAGAGACATCAGGATGTTGTCTGCAAAAAGTGAGGCTTTGTGCTCAGTGCCACCAAAGGGAATCCCCTTTATTTCAGGGTTATCTCTTAACTGGACTACAAGGGGTTCGATGCTCAGGGCAAATAGGAGCGGGGATAAAGGACAACCCTGACTCATTCCCCTACGTAAAGTGAATGACGGTGACTGCGACCCATTGACCTGTACCCTCGATTGTGGGTGTGTGTAGTTGGCACGGACCATGTTAATAAACCCCTGCCCAAATCCAAATTGTTGCATGGTAAGGAACACAAATGACCAATCCACCCTGTCAAAGGCCTTCTTTGCATCCAGACCCAATAAAACAGCCGGAATCTTACCCAGAGTATTTGCCAAAGTTGGTGCAGATCTGGAATATACTATTGATTGTCGCCTGTGGTGATGCAACGTAGACGAGGACGTCATCTGCATACAGGGAAATTCTATCTTCCCACCCTTCCGTCCACTTCAATCCTCCGGACAAATGGGTCCCCATCTATCCAGAATGCCAGGGGCTCAAGACAGTGGTGAACAACATGGGTGATAGGGGGCATCCCTGCTCATACCGCACCCGTTGGACTTGGCCCTTTTTGCAGGGTCATCCCTAAACTTTTTGCCTTTCTCCTAGCCTTTTTTCTGACATGGTGTTGGTGGTTTTAGGTCTCTGGACACTTAAGCACTGCTGTCCAGTGTAAAGTGTGTGTGCCCTCTGTGTTAAATATGGTAAGATTGGTCTACACCTGTTTGGCCTATTTAATTTACCTGTCAGTCCCTTGTAAAGTGGTATCTCAGATACCCAGGCCTGGTAAATTAAATGCTACTGGTGGGCTTGCAGCGCTGATTGCGCCACCCACAAAAGTAGCCTTGCAAACCTATCTAAGGCTTCTGCCATTACAGGCCCTGTGCGCGCAGTGTTACTGCCGCTGTGACGGGGCACCTAAAGTGTGTGCCATGTCTGTGACCCCCCTTTTACTGCATGTCAGGCACCCCTAAGGTAGGCCCTAGCTAGCCCCATGGTCAGGGTGCATTGTAGATAGGACATGTACCTTCAGTGTGTGACATGTCCTGGTAGTGACAAACAGCTATTTTGGTATCTCACTACTGTGGGGCTGCCCTCCTATAGGAATGCATTGGAGATTCCCTGATACGTGTTTCAGTGGTAATTCCTGATATGAGAGGAGCAGCGTGGTCAAGTTTTTTGTGTTTGAAATAGTAATAATAAATGCTACGCAATGGTGTATGTGGATTTATTATAGCTATTTTAGAAATGCCACTTTTAGAAGTTGGAATTTCTATGTGCTATGTGTCTGCCTGCCTGATGTGAATTGCATGTCTGACTTTTGAATGGCAGGGGCTGGTGAGGTGTGTGTGGCTCCAGGAGGGGCAGGGTGAGTCAGCGTTAGGCTGAATGGGACATCTGCATTTGGAGTGGTGGGAGAAGTCCCTCATCCCTGATTAGGATTGTGCCTGCCCTAGTGAATGCTGGCTCTGCCCCCCTGTGAGGTGTCTGATGACGAGCCCTCACCTTACAATGGAGAAGAGGAGCCCTGTCAGCAGAGTGCTCCAATTCCCCCGTGAACCAGTTTCTGCTGGTTCCCCAAGCCCTGTGCTGGCGCAGACAAAGGGAAAAGGTGTATAAATACTGGGGCTGTGACCCCATGAAAATGTGCTGTTCCTGAGTTGCTGGGGGCTTGCTGCTGCTGGGGCCCAGGAGGGACCGCTATGGGGGCTTACCTCCTTGCTGGATGGCCCTGTGTGCTGGCCTCCCTGGGCCCAGCTATGCCCCATGGACCTAAGGACTCTGTTGGCCTTCAGCACCTCATGAGCGCCGTACTTTAATTATCCTGAAGAGGAAGAGCGTGGGCTGCGCAGCGCTGAGCTGTAGCCCTTAGAGAGGGAAACCCCATCTTAGGGATTCCCCCGTGATGCCCGAGCAGCGGGCGCCGTCCCCGCGTTTTCCTTTATTTTCGCTGGTGCCCTCCCCGCTTATCTGATATGCCGATTGCGGGTGCCCACCCCGCTTATGCTTTTATTTTTATAGTGGGTGCCCACCCCACTTTTGTATTTTATTTACGGCGGGTGCCCACCCCGCATTTTATGCTTTGGCGGGAGCTCTCCCCGCTCTCTTTTCACAGAGGAAATCACCGCCGCGGCCCAGGGAAGAGGAGCACCGAAGGAAGAAGTTAGGCAACCTTGCCTGGACGTGGGCGGGTCCTGCCGTGAAGACAGGAAGTCGCCTCAGGCAGCAGCGGGACTCCCTTGGTGGAAGCCCCGGGTGAAGAGCGAGGAAAGGCGGCGTGGTGAGCAGGGCTCCCATGATCATGAGAGAGCCCCCGCTTGCTGCAGAGTCCTCGAGAAGCGGGGGCTCCCCAGACGCTGTCGAGCCTGGCCCCGCCGCACTGGAGGAGAGAAGAGGGGACTGAGTCTGCAAGCGGTAGCCCGGTGAGTGGGGCCGCCGCCTGACTGTTGTCGATGCGCACAGTGGACCCCCCTTAGTTTTTGAGCAGCAGGAGACTTCCCCCCCCCCAGCAGCTAGAGTCCGTGAGTGGGGATGGCTGGGAGGAGCCAGATCGAGGCACAGTACCGGTGCCTATGTCTCGAGCGGACTCGCAGGAGAGCGGGCCGCTCCAACATCTTGCCACATTTGGTTCTAGGGCCCCAGTGGGGGGTCCAGAGGGCCCCGAGGTGCCCGTGCCTGCTCTTTGGTTGTTCCCAGCTGCAATGATGGGCATATGTGTTTAGTTAATCCCAGTGGGACAGAGGAGAGGCACAAAGAGTGCCAGTTCCTTGTGGGGCCCGTTGGTAGGCCTCATTTGTTGAAGGGGGTATTTCTCAAGTTCTGTTCCCCTGAGTGGGACCAGGAGGGCACGTTGGTGCCAGGGCTAATTTGTACACAGCTGCCCCGCTTGATAGTGGGCAGCTGCAATGTTTTGCACATTGGTTTGGAGGGCACAGTGAGTGCCAGTGGCCCCAGTACTTTCGCAGCTGCACGGCAATTAGCGGCAGCTACAATGTTTAGACTGACATTTCTTTGGGGGCATTTTAGTGAGATAGGAGTGAGGTACACTCCTCTACCCCAGCGCAATTGCGCACTTGGGAATTCTGCTGCATTGGCAGCCGCCCTGACATTATGGGCACAGGGCATTTGAGCCCCTAGAGAAGGCCAGATGGCCTGGGGTCATTGTGGGTGAGATGGGTAGAGCGCCAGGCTCTACAAAACTACACAATGTGTTTTATGCCCTTGTGATTGTGATTGCATAATGTGATTTATGTGATGTGATTTATGCACCCTGATTTATGCCTCTAATGATGGTTATGCTCATGAGGTTATTGCATAATGTGTTCATGCTGGTGAGGCCTAATGCGTGATGTGTTTATGCTTAGGAGGGTGTCTAACGCTAATGTGGTTATGCTTAGGTCATTATGGTACCAGTAGTTACTGGTTGTGTTTTGCATTTACCGTGGCCCGATTGGCCTGGTCCTGTATATAATCCCTTGTGAATATTGCCTAGTGCCAGTTGGCACAGTGTATATGTATGATTATGTTCCTAATGTGTTTATGACAATACAATTAATTTTTTTATATAACTTTGTGTGGAGTTTCTTTTGTAGTGTGTCTAGTGTGTTGCTGCTTTGAGTGTGTGTTGCGCAAACGCTTTACACATTGCCTCTGGGATAAGCCTGACTTCTCGTACCAAGCTCCCAAGAGGGTGAGCAGTGGTTATCATCAGTGTGTAACTCCCTTGCCTGACTAAAGTGGTGGTTTCTGCCTGGCTTAGGCGCTAGCCTTGGCCAACCAGAAATCCCATTTCTAACAGTGCCTGAGAACAAACCTCTGTGATATGAGTCCATTCACCACCACTTGTGCCAGCGGATCCGCTTATAACAGGCGGATCCACGCCATAAACTGGGGCTCTATTCCCATGCGTTCTAGGACTGTAAACATGTAAGGCCATTCGATAGTATCGAAGGCCATGTGGGTGTCTAGGGATAATTTTGCTGCATCTTCTTTGATTGTGTCTCTTCACCTCACTACTCCATGGAGGCGACGCAGGTTGAGGGCTGTATTGCACCCAGGCATGAACCCCGACTGGTCCGCTTGTACCAGTCTAGTCACGACCTGGAGCAACCGTGTTGCGAGTATTTTGGCCAGTATTTTAAACTCCATGTTGAGCAGGGAAATGGGGCGATAGGCGCTCATGTCTTCTGCCAGCTTCCCCTTTTTATGTATGATTACTATAGAAGCTAGTCTGGTCACAGGGTGGAACACCCTGCCGCTTACTTTCCATTTACATTTGTAGTAGGTGTGGGGTTACTTTAGTGGCTGTGAGTTTATAAAATTCTATTGGTAAGCCATTCGGCCCCATATCCTTCCTGATTGTATGTTTCAGATTGCTGTTATGATTTCGTCTTCAGTGGGGTCTGCCTCAAGTTGCTACCACTCCTCCGGGGACAGTATAGGCATTGGAAGATCAACTAAGAAATCTCTAGATTCTTCGGCCATAGCCTAGGTGGCGGGGGAGTACAGATCTGCGAAATGTCCTGCAAAGGCCTCTGCTATTTTACTGTGGATCCGTCAATGTCTTGTTGTGTATCTTTAGTAGAGTCACCCAGCGATTGGCCCTTTCCCACCGGTGCATCCAGGGGAGGAGTTTCCCCACCTTGTCTCCATGCTCGTATATTTTGTACCTTGTCGCTAAATGTTTACCCCTGGCTTTCTCTGTAACTAGGTTATTGTATTCTTGTTGCTTGACTTTGAGTGTGTTTTTGCTTGCATCGTCTGGGGTAAGTGTGAAATTTTGTTCACAGGTTAGTAGGTCATTTTCAAGCTCATCAAGCTGTCTCCTCTTTTCTTTTTTAGTGTCCTGTCGTTAATGAAAGTGCCTGACCCTTTACTACTGTTTTGAAGGTCTCCCATAGCACTTGTGAAGAGTCCATCGATCTCACATTTTCCTTGAAATAATTGTCAGTGGTTTTGGTGAGGCAGGTTCTGATCTGTGGGACCTGTAGCTACCATGGGTTAGCGAGATTGTCGTGCGCTTATGTGCTGCCCCCAAAGGGTAGCGTGCCCAGATCGGGGAGTGGTCTGAGATGCCCCTTGCCAGATGTTATATCTCCTTTAAGTTTTGCAACTGGTCAGCTGGTGCAATAAGGTGAGCTTACGAGAGAGACTGTTATGAGCCACCAGGTAGAATGTGTATTGCCGTACAAGGGTAATAAATCTGCGCCATACGTCGACCAGTCCAAATGCAGCCATGAAATCTACCAGGTGGCATCTGGGGTAAGGCGAGCTTCTGGATGGGAAGCGATCTTTCTGGTCACATATCATCATATAAATCCCTTCCAATTACCAGGACGCCCTCAGAAAAGTCCATTATTCTTTTGCACATGTCTGCAAGTGCATTCCTATGAAGTGTTGGGGGTACATACTCTCAAATGATGTTGAGACCCCTGCCCTCCCAGCTGCCTGATACGGCCGTGAAGCAGCCTTGTTCATCAGTGTGAGTTGTATCTACAATGAAGGGGAAGTTATTATGTAGGAGTATGCCTGTTCCTCTTGATCCTGAAGTAAACCACCAATGGGCTATTAGTCTATACCCCCATCTGTCGAGTTCTTTACATGTATGCCCAACTAAATGGGTTTACTGGAGCACTATCCCTCTTTTGTTTTTGTCTCCCAGCCCATTCACATTCCAAGGGAGTAATTTAGGTGATGCCTCCATCTTCCTATCTTGTATATATTTACTTGTCATGGTGTCATAGAAGTGAGTAAAGGTTGGCTTTAAGTGTCGGTAATGTGCCTGCCACCTGACGGTGAAGTGTGTTTGATCGGGTTTTCTCCACCGGTTGGTGAGATACGGTGAGTTTGGATTCCAGTGTCGATTGACCTGAGGTTTAAAGAGGAAAGTACCTAGTTGTGTTCCTTTACTAACACAACAATAACTATAACTATTGTGAAAAGCATAAAGACTCTCTCCCGCCACCCTGCCTCCATGCATGACAGTATTTGAACTTTCCGACCCCTCCAACATTGCAGAGTGCCTGTCACCCTTTCCCCCTCTACTGGTTGAACTGTGGGCTTATTAAACTTGCCTGCAATCCTCCCCCAAAATAACATATTATGGTAAGGCATCATGCAATACGTTACAGTTTTCGTTTCACTGTCTTCTTATTATTAGTCACTCTTCGTGTTAGCCGGTATCCTCGGAGGGTGCCCTTAACATGCGATCCTGCTGTCAGGAGCGTGCAGCCCTGCCGACCCCGTGCTCTGCAAGTGTGGTTTGTTCGGACCGGCGTAGACCACCCTTTCTTGAAGGAGTATCCACAATATACAAATAGTTCAGAGCCTATGTACTCTTTGGACTTTCCAGTGTTCCGCCATTTGCAGGTTGCGCCTCTTCCTGGCGAGGGTCGTTTCTTTCCTGCAGCTTCCAGGTTTGCCGTCTGCACCTGACATTTGCTTCCTGGTCACCAACTCTTCACCAGCCATCCAGCCATTCCCACGCATCTTCAGGTGTATCAGAAAAACATATTTTGCCCTCTGCCTCTACTCTTAGTTTGGCCTATTTCAATTCCCTGTCTCTGAGGGCCTTTTTGACTTCGAGGAAGCTACGTCTTTGTTTAGTCACCCCAGAGGATGAAGTCCGTCAAAAAGGTGAGGGTGCTATTTTCATACTTGATTTGCGGGGCACAGTGGGCTGACTGAAATATAATATCTCAATCTTTAAAATTGAAAACCCGGGCCAGTATTGGTCTCGGCGGTGTACCCAGTTTGGGTTTGTGTCCAGAAACCCAGTGTGCTCTTTCAATGGAGAAGTAGTTGGAAAGATTACGCGGTTGCAGGTATTTTAGAAACAAGTCCTCGACAAATAGATCCGCTGCTAGAGGTTGTGTAGGTTGCATGTGGCCGTCTGCCCCCTCCTGTTGCTTCTCCCATGAGAATTTATCTAGCTTAGGCTGTTGGGAGACTCGCCCTCCCCTGTCTCCTGTCATTGCGCCGGATGAGGAGCTGTGGTCCTGTGGCTCGGTGCACTGTGGACCACCAGACACTCACCACCACCTGCCTGGGGCTTGTTGAACCCTAGCGGCCTGTCGTTTTCTCCAGTAGGCCCTCTTGTTGAGTTGGTGAACCTGCACTCCCTCCACACCGTCTATGTGGGATCTCTCTGTCTGCACTCACCACGGGAGGTGGGGCAGGGGGGCCCTCCGGGCGTTGCAGTGTAGGATATCGGTATTACACGGTATTGCCTGAGTATAAGGCTTTCTCACCCCAGGCCCTGACCGGCTGAGCAGTCTCTGTAGAGTTGCCTGTGCGTATTCTTTGGGGGGGAAGGGCTCCCCCAGTTGCATGAAT
Source organism: Triturus cristatus (assembly GCF_964204655.1). Lineage (NCBI taxonomy): Eukaryota > Metazoa > Chordata > Amphibia > Caudata > Salamandridae > Triturus > Triturus cristatus. The sequence goes on along the minus strand of NC_140591.1, from coordinate 179,384,367 downwards.
TTGGGATCTGCTTGCAGTGTCTTGCAGTATGTGCTGCTCTCTGCCTGCCGCAAATTCAACAGTGACGGTCACTCACCCTGCCATATTCTTGACGCGAGTTTATTTTAGGCCTTTTATTTAATAGAACTGCCACCAATGCGATTTGTGGCCCTGATCCTTTCCCATTCAACACAGGCAATGGTCTCTTGTGGCAGCAGAAATGCCCGGAGTTATTCTGTCACTTGTCTGTTCTCTTCGTCTTCAGACTGCCTTGTGCTGCTGGGCCAGCTCCTCGGGGTGCACGGGCCCGGTGCTGCACTTCCACGGGAGGATCTCTACGGCCCAGTGGATTGGGGTGGGGGCACCCCTCTCTGGCTTATCTTGCGTCTGCACCAAGGCTATGCCTCATCGGTTGAGGCCCTGCGCCGCACTTCAATGGGAGGATCTCTCCATCCTGGTGGGTTGAGGCGGCGCCCCTCTCGGGCTTACTTTGCGTCTGCACCAAGGCTGCGCCTGTTCACTCGAGGCCTTTCTTTCTCTGCCCCACTGTTCGCCGGCCCCCTTTTCTAGCGGGTAGTGTTGCTCTGCTGCCGCTCTGCTTTTCAATCGGTGGGACCACCGGCGGGCAGGTTACCCTCAGGGTCCGATGTCGAGCCCCTCTCCCATCCAGCTCAAACGCCCATGGCCATCGGTGCAAGGTCACCACCTCCCCGGGCTCTTCCCCGCTCCTAGACCAGGCCCCCCGATAGCTTCAATGCAGATCTGGAGGGGTCCAGTCCCGGCAATCCGATCAGAGCCAGGAGGGGCTGCTCTCCACTATTTTGCCAGGCCTATGGATGGTGTCCCGGATTTTAAGGGGATTTACGGCGCAAGTCGCCAAAGCTGTGTTAGAGTGCGGCCGCTTCCTCGGCTGTCGGCTACGCCACCCCCATTAAGAATTATTTTTGTAGCTGCTACCAATCAGGAATTAGCACTTAATAAAGGTTAAAAGGCATCCTAATGATTCCTGATGGCAGCAGCCAGCCTTGCTACACTGAAAATCATTTGTGGGGGATTTTTCACTGTCAGGACATGCTCCACATCAATTTCCACCTGCCTTACATTTAAATGTCTGCACCCGGCCTTTTTTGCCTACATATGGGTGACATATTATTATTTCAAAGAAAGGTTTAGCCTAGTCAAAAAAGGGTATGTTGACAGGTTGAATTTGCACTTTAAAACTGCCATAGGCAGGTTAAGTGTGTGTAGCAGCCAGGCTACATACAGCTATAATCTTTCAAATACCTGTGATCATTTGTAACCAGCCTAGTGCCCCTTTCACTAGCTAGGTAGGATGACAGTAGAGTAAGGGCGTTTTCTTGAATCCCCAGCTCCACTAGTCTGCTAGTTAATATTTCGTGGTTGACTGTATCGAAGGCCGCCGACAGATCTAACAAAATCAAGGCGGCCTTCCCCCCTGCATCCAGTGTTCTTCTAAGTTCCTCTGCCGCCATGACCAGGAGCAGTCTCTGTTCCGTGGCCCTCCTTGAAACCATATTGTGAATGGTCCAGGAGGTCTCCTGCGGAGATGAAAGTTGTAAGCTGTGTTAAGCAATTTCTCCAGTACCTTAGACGGGAAAGGAATCCTAGAAATCGGATGGTAGCTACTGGGTTCCTTGGGTCAAGGTTGTTTTATTTTTAACAGAGGCAGGACTGGAGCTGTTTTCCACACATCAGGAAAAAGGCCTGACTGAATTATCTCTGTGAACACTAAAGTTAGTTGTTTACTTAATATTTCTGGGAACAAATGGAAAACCTTAGGGGTACAAGGGTCTGAAGGGCCTCCTGACGTAGTTGTCTTCACCACTTGAATAATCTGTTCCACCAAGGGAGAAGAAAAGGAGAAACCAGTGCCGGGTGTGCAAGTATCTGGCCCTGGCTTAGTAATCTTAGAGGAGGAGTGATTGCTATCTTTGAAGGTTTTGTACACTGTCTCAACTTTATTTATGAAAAACTGTCCCAGAGTTTTACAAAATTCCAGGCTACTAGCCGTCCGAGATTTGGCTGGTAGATTGGCTAGTTTTTTTACTGTATCAAAAAGCTCCCTGCTGGAGTTCTTAGCCTCCAAGATTTTTGTTATAAAATATTTACTTTTTTCCTCAATAACCAGTTTCTTGTATTCTGACAGCGTTTGTGCATATTCGATTTTCCTCATCTGATCGTAATTTGCTCTTCACTTTCTTTCTGACCTTCTGCATGCTTGTTTTTGTGCTCTAAGTTTGTCTGAAAACCAAGGCTCAGAGGGCTTTTTCCTTCTGGAAATAAAACTCTTTTGGGGGGCTGCAGCATCTACCGCTGTTTTAACCCAAGTGGTTAATCTATGAACCACTGCATTGGTATCCGATACGAGGTTCGGTTTAGTTTTAAGTAATATAGCCTGTAAATCGGGGGTATTAATATTAGCCCATTCTTGATGGGTGACCAAGATAGGTGTGTTTGTTGATGTTGGTTGGTGCACATTTGCACTTACAGTGAGCATTATAGCTCTGTGGTCCGACCAAGGGATGGGAATTACCTCCAAAGTTTTGAGCATGGGACTAGAGGTAAAGATTTCATCTAGGGTATGTCCAGCGGCATGTGTCTCTTGCTCATCTATCTGTCCCAGCGAGAAACCCCGCCATTGCATCGATGAATGTGGTAGTGTTGTGATCTGCTGAGTTTTCTAGATGAGAATTAAAATCTCCTAATATTGTTAAATCAAAACAGTTTATACTGGATTGACTATCTGGGAGTGGACAGGAAAAGTTGGCACAACAAAGGACAGCTTTAGCACTACCTGTTTTGACTTGGCGATGACAGGGATCGATTCCCCAAATTCATCCCCAGGGCCTTCCAAACAGTCACACTCCAGCCACAGTAGGGAGGAAAACAAGGTTTGCCCTTCTCAGGTAAGGGGGTGACCAAGAATCCGAAGAGAATCCTGCCTGCTGTCAGCTGAGTCCTCCCATGCTGAAACAAGGGGTCCTGGTAACTTCACAGAAAGGACAAAGAGGAACTACTCCAAAAGCAGAGGAGGGGGACTGTGAAAAAATAGCCTTGAATGGTAGATTTTTTCTAATCACTGGCTAGTGCGTTTCATAAATCTGACACCCCAACCACCACCTCCTCGGAGAATTCTTGGACCTCGGAAGGCTCCGTCCCTCCCAGGAAGAAGGCCCTGCTGGAAGAGGAATCCTGACTCATGCTGGAATAAGATGACTCATACAAGGAATCCTAATTCCTCCTGGCACCCAGAGACTGGAACTGCTCTCCAAGGCTCAAGTGGTGGGCTTCTTCCTTAATTGCTTCAGGGACAGAAAAAGCAGAAGGACTCCTGAGCCCAGCTGACTAGAGGACTAGGCCTTGTAGTAGATCTAGTTAGAGAGAGACCTGGTGCCCAGAAGCCTGCCATGAGGAGCTAGACTCCAAACCCAGACACGAAAAACATGTCACTTATCTATGATTTTGTTATATGTGGCAGGTGAACTAATTTGCCCCTGCCTTCAACTGATACTCAGGGACAAAGAAGTGATGCTGGACCATATATAACATGGCCTCTCACCACCATCTCAACTTCCTCCCCCTCTGGCCAACTATTAATAGAGAACACCTAGTCCCCTACCACCCATCACACCACCTTCTCCTGTAGTCCACTCCCTCTGCACCCAAATATAAACAAAAATACCTAGTCTCCTGTATTTAGCCTCACCACCCTCATTTATAACCCTCCTCCTACCAAATATAGAACAAAATATCTGTCCTACTAATGTTTACCACTGTTTCTATGTCACACCAGTAACTAACGGTTAGCAATAGATGCTTCCAATGAAAGCCATACATCACAATCTGTTCTACCCCTTAATTAACACAATGCTGCTGCAGTAGAAAAGTGGCGTGACCATCCACTTGGTCATAGTAAAGTTGCTTCAATCTTTCCAGCAGAGCTTTCCTGCTCCACAATCTTCTGTGAGAGCTGCCTATTCAGGGGAAAACTAAAGCCCTTCCCTCATCCCACAACTGAGGCCAAGAAGTTCCAATCCGGGGGTGCTTCTGCCAGCCACTCTGCTTTTAGGAGAATCGAGCAACCCTACCCGGTTCAAGGGGCTAAGGAAACTGTCTCTCATCTTCCACTGGTGGACCAAAATCACCACCAACTTCTTGGTCCTCTTGGCGTGGCTTCAGACAGTGATAATCCCTTGGCCATCGAAGACACCTCTGTCGGTAAGTAGAGAGGCTTGTTTTTGGAGGAACCACAGACCGGGCCTCGCCATAAGTAATCTATGCAGACACAAAGATAGAAGTTGCCTACCTTTGTAGCAGCAGTAATCTGATCATTTCCCTTTTTTGCATTTTTTTAATACCCTATGCTGTCAGTTTGATTAGATATTGGTCTGGAAGTCATCTAAAGTAATTCTACTGTATTTTTGCGTTTTTTGAAAGTAAATACAGATTGGGAAATACATTTTGCAGTCTATATTGGTAAAAATAATTGAAAACTGAAAACCGGGAGCACTGATATATACTGACAATCCAACAGGGTGCATGAGTGGCATCTGAAGACCCAATAGAGTGTTGAGAAAGAGGAGATAGTGTAGATGTAGAGGCACTCCCCATGATAGGGCCATCAAACAGGAAGAGTTGGGCATACATTCTGCACCTGAACAGTGAACTGAGAGAAATTACACAGTTTCAACATGTTATCAGCTTTTTCTATACTTTCAATCAACACAGACTACTGGTAAATGTGTTAGGACCAGACTGATGGTATTACCCAGGCCCATTTTTAGCTTCCAATCATCACAGTGACACAGTTTTACTCCATTTCAGGTCTAAACCCTGCCTGGTGATGGTCCAATGTGCATTTACTGTCCTTAATGAGAGATCCAGGTAGTGTTCATTTGTGAGGACCTTTCAAGTGTGGAGTTCACACAGAAAGTATTCACAACATCAGGTTGGAAGACAGATTGACGGCTATTTGCCAGAACATTTACTGTGTCCACTTTAGCTGACAGTACAAAGTAAATTTCATAAATCATCCTATCAATGTATTTGGAGGATTCACTGTAACTTTCTTGTGAGGCAGAGAGACACTGAAAGGCCTCGGGAGAGCAGACGTCTCAGATTGTAAACAATTATTTTTGGAGGCAGCAGGCTTCAATAGTGGATTGAGACCAAAAAGCCTTTTTATGATGTGCCAAAACCATGAGTAGCATGGTGCTGTCTGTAATGATTAAAGTTCTTTTTCAAGTTAAGGCACTGGCAAGACAATGATTTATTAGATGTGGTTTGTTACCAAATCAACTCAAATTCTCTTTATTTCGATTCAAAGAATCATAAAAGAATATTTGCAAATTTGATTATTCAGTAAAAACATCTCATTAAAAAAAAAATCCAATGGAGACTGAAAGTTCAGTGGTGATTAAAGTTCAGTGGTGATTATGTAATTAGGTACAGAAAAATTATACACTTTGATTTTCCCATTAAACCAGAACATTATGGTACCACAATTACTCCATTTGTTACAGTAATTATATAGAGGTACAAATATGTACTCTATGAACCCCAATCGGCAGATGATTCTTAAAAATTACACACATAGGGATAAAACATACACACTAAACTATTAAAATATGCTTTTGCAGATGCAGCTTCATTTGGGATATTCTACATCCATATATTCATTTACATGGTGGGGGAAATAGTAAAACTTCATTATATAATAGGGGAATACAAATTTTAGTCCATTCTTTTTCCTCAGATAGCTAGCTGATGGCCAATAAAAATCTACTGACCCCAAATACAATGAGTTTTGAGGTATCTGTTTTCAGTATTCGCAGTGCTTCTAGGTAAAACCTAGTTTTCAGATTCTTACTCAATGGCCTAATCCACTTTCTCCTAGGCAATACATAAGCTGTGCAAAAAAATAGTACATGTGCGATGCTTGCTTTTGTATCTAGGGAGAATAAATTACACCTGGGGTCCCTTCCCAAAGCCTAGGGCATGGACCTCTTGGAAGTAAAGGAGTTGATCTGCAACGTCTCATATCTGAACTTCAAGTAAAGTGTCTTTGCTAGTTGTGGTTCGATCTCATCCAGAAATGGTTCAAAACTCGGCATCACTTTGAAAGACAAATATTGTGTAGTAAGTCTCCCTCTCCCACAACCTAAAGTGACTTTGTGAACAATAAAATTCCAGTAGGTGTGCTTAATCACTCTCTTTGATTCTGGCATCAATAGAGTGAGATTTGCCCAAAACCTACTCAAGCCAAGTTCCAGAAACCATTTTCGGACGTGTACAAACCAAGGGAAGGTGAGATTGACATCAAGTTCCAGTAGCTCACACAGACTCTGCCTATATATGGCCAATTCTTCAGTGGTTCAGATTCTAATCCAATAGGACAGGGATCTCATTTGTAATCGGTCTCATTGACCAATGAGTCCAAGTGCAATAGGGGTACACTTGGTGCTTATTTGGGTACAGCAATAGGATAAGCCTCAGGGCAAGCAACATGTTTCCACTGTGAGAATTTGACCCCAGTAACCCCTGAGTGCCTAGGGACTCCCCCAAAAAGTTCACCCAGAGCAGCATTTGCATTGAGGACATAATATTGATTTAGAGATTGGGGTGACTGCAAATCTGCCAATTTGAGTCAGAGGTGGCAAGCCTACCATTAGTAGAGTTTCTGCTGTTGGAGAAACTTGTAGTGGAATGGGCCTTCCTCGTTCTGGATGTCTGTCCTTTGACTTTGAAGAGCATCACAAATAAAAAGCGTAATTTCAGGGTCTGATTTGCATTTGTGGATATTAATGATCATCCATACCCTGCCCTACGATCCATTCGGCAATTAAATTTCTTCTCCAATAAACTAATGCGGTGTGTTTGGCACGGCTGCCGATTGTTATACAAGTCCAACTTATCTTGAGCTGTGTGTGCAAGCCCAACTCCTCTTGAGCTGTGTGTGCAAGCCCAACACCTCTTGAGCTGTGTGTGTGCAAGCCCAACTCCTCTTGAGCTGTGTGTGCAAGCCCAACTCCTCTTGAGCTGTGTGTTGTGCAAGCCCAACTCCTCTTGAGCTGTGTGTGCAAGCCCAACTCCTCTTGAGCTGTGTGTGCAGGCCCAACTCCTCTTGAGCTGTGTGTTGTGCAAGCCCAACTCCTCTTGAGCTGTTTGTTGTGCAAGCCCAACTCCTCTTGAGCTGTGTGTGCAAGCCCAACTCCTCTTGAGCTGTGTGTTGTGCAAGCCAAACTCCTCTTGAGCTGTGTGTGCAAGCCCAACTCCTCTTGAGCTGTGTGTTGTGCAAGCCCAACTCCTCTTGAGCTGTGTGTGTGCAAGCCCAACTCCTCTTGAGCTGTGTGTGCAAGCCCAACTCCTCTTGAGCTGTGTGTTGTGCAAGCCCAACTCCTCTTGAGCTGTGTGTGCAAGCCCAACTCCTCTTGAGCTGTGTGTGCAGGCCCAACTCCTCTTGAGCTGTGTATTGTGCAAGCCCAACTCCTCTTGAGCTATGCGTTGAGCAAGGCCTCAGACTTTACATCGACCCAACACTTCCCATCTCTACTTGCTTTAACCGTTATTTATCTAATGCTGTCTGAAGGTGAACGGCTGCCAGTGATATTTCCTATTTCTAGTCGCTTAAAAATAAATCAATTGTTCCTGTCTCCCATTTACCCTGCACATAATAACATAGATATTTATTCTGTGCCAAGTTCTAACTTCAGAGCAGTGCAGCTTTTACTGGGAGTCTCTCTGAAGCAACATGGACGACTGTTACCACTCGTGTCCTTAAATGTTAGGCTCTCTGTACAACATTTGAGCACTTATGTTGTAAAGCATTCATAAACCTGTTTCTCCAACAGCTCAAACCTTGCCTTGGATTCTGCTAGTATAAAATATACTTTTCACTCGAACCAACAGCAGTATCAGTCCAACTACTCTCTTGCATACATATTACATTGTACAACAAAAATCCTGAATTAGCTGAAGAAGTAATGCTAATGAAAGCATTTTGGGTCCTACAAACATGCAATCACATAGGATTATATCTTACGTTGATAATCACCACTCTAAATGCTGCACTTCAATAATGGCCTCAGCCCCTCTCCCCTACATAGGGGCTGCCGGGCAGACGAGCAGTGTTGCTGGGGGTTGGTTATCCTGCCGATTATACTTTTTCAGGAGCTGTAGGAGGCAAAACACAGCACGGCGGCAAATGAGATTACATCGCCGCCATCTTAAGTTTCTAGGCACCCAATGAGCAGGAAAAGAACCTCTCTTTTGGCGAATTGAATCTTGGCCACAGGATGAGAGTTTATCATGGTTACCCGAGGTTACCCGAGGTGCCCAAAGGTTCTGTCAATGTGCACACTGTGCATGCTGTAAATATGTGGCAGATAACTGAAAATACTTTAAGGATGGTAGTAACAAAAAAACATATCAGGTACAACCATTCATTAATTGCAATACGTTATGTTGTGTTTACATGGTCATTTGTGGGAAGCAATTTATACTGGTTCTAAAGTCAGGAAGCTAACAGAACGTTGGAAATAGCATATTAGAGCCCTTTGAAATCAAGACCCGAAGTATCCTATGTCTGTACTTTTTAAAGATGAACACAGAGATCTTGACAAAATGTGATTCTTTGGAATGGAACATATGAATAATAGAAGAGGAGAACGTGTAGAATTAAGAGTAAGAGCACGTGAAACATTTTTAAAATAGTAAATTAGTAACTGTCCAGAATGGCTTAAATACTGATGGATAATTATATACTCTAGCGTGAATCGTCTTGACCTAGAGTTGGGTGGACATTTATGATACAAATGGATTCTGTTTACATCCCATTATATGGTCTGGTACTTACCCATGTCCCCTACTCTAACTACAGACCCTGGAGTTATGGATGGCACTTCCCTCCCCTCCAGCATAACAGTATTGGGGACCACACCAAAAGTTATAATTTTTTGGATTAGGGGGAGTAACCCCCCCCCCCGGCCGTATTTATTAACATTAACAAACAAATTAAAAAACGTTATATACAGAAACTTTACGCAGAAAGTACAGATACATTTGATAGTCAGATATTCCACGGCTAACCTTAACACAGTCTAAAACACAAGACACTCCTACCGTAAATCTATCAATGCATGTATTTACTTTCTGTGTGTCCCATCTAGAGCCTACGGCAAAGTCAATGACTGGCAGCTCTCCCGGTCCCAGTGTACTAAGCGGGGGGTACAGCTTATCGGATGGATACTTTCCCCCGGGCCCCCCCTACGCCCTGTGCCTTACACTCCATTACGGGGGGGGGGGCTGCAGACTACTGCATAATGGCGCCTTGATGCGCGTGCGGGGGTGGCCCCAGTCCCACTGGGAAGGATGACTCCCCCGGCCCCTGCACCTACCGACTGTCACTACCCCCTGGAGTTACATGGTGCTGACCGCTAAGGACCGAAGACTATGCTTACCAATAATGACCTTACCGCCACAGGCCAGCATAGTTGCCCGACTACCTGGTCTCCCCCTCACTCACTAGGAAGGTCATGTACTGCGCCTCACACTCTCCACCCAAGCTAGGATGTCCTCCATGAAAGCCTGATTCCCTTTATGTGAGAGGTGCACCCCGTCCTGCAGAAAAAACTGTTCCCCCTTGATGTATCTGTGTCCTATGGACCCTAATCTAGGGGGCCTAAATAACTTATCAAATTTGTTGTTGATCCGCTTCACCGCGTAATTCAACGCTCTAACTGACTCGCCCCCCCCTCCATTGCGACCTGGGAATCATGTGTGACCACGCTATTATCGACTGAGGACACTGCTTCGCTAGCCACCCAACTTCTGTGAGCAGATCTTCCACTAGTACTCTCCTGCCTAATCGGGCCAAGTCGTTACCCCCAGGTGCAGGATCCAGATTGCCGGTGGTCCCGTACTTGCTCCGTTCACCAACTCCCTGAATTGACCTACGCACAAGCCACCCTGACCGATAAAGGATAAGTTTATCCCTAGCTGAGCGGCGCTAGTCTTGATAGACCCTGAAAAGAAATTCTTCAAACGGCGAAAATATGAGTGCCCTATCACCCAAACATGTTGATCTTCCTGGTGCGAAGAGTGAACTTGCACCACCATTTTTGTTGCTTGCCCAAAGCTCAACGTCCGCCGCTCTTCTGCTTGCTCTTGCGGTTTGTGAGTGCGAATGAGTCCAGGCTTCCCTCCTGAGTCACAGGATGAAGAAACTGCGAATGACGTGGAAACAAGAGAGCCGAGGTAAGTGCCTTGCCATGTTGGCATGCAACACACAAATTCCACAAAAAACTGCATCTAGCGCTCTCTGATAGTGAAATTGAAACCCCTTACTCTGAGTCACAGGGAGATGGGAAAAAACCCATTGCGCACCTAAAAATTGGACAGTCACACCGAGTTAGAGCATGTGCAGCTGCACATATCTCTTGTAACAGTTAGAGGACCACCTACCGATCCTTTTGAGACGCTCGTCCCCCAGCCCTCTTGCTGCTGCTTCGGTGGCTGCTCCTATCCTGAACGAATGAGTCCCGAAGTCGGCAGGGTCTAGCCCGGCAGCCTTCAATGCCAGGAGCATGACTTTCCTGAACTGGAACACCGTGAGTGGTGTCCCGTCCCCATGTATCAGGAGAGGCCCTCCCGTAGCTCGTGCCCGTTGGGCCATAAAGGCCTCAAGCCTGTAGACAGGGCAGCATGACGTGTTCCCTGCCCTGTGTAATACTATGCTCTCTCCCTTACACTCTTGATCGGTTTTTGATTTCAGGATGGAAATCAGCACTGAATACTTCTTTATGTTAACGTGTCCTATCTGCAGGCCCCCCAGCCAATCTTTCTTATTCTTTGTGACTAGCTCGCCTACCCTAAAAGCGCCGTACAATGCAAGGCAGAATGCTGCTTGAAACAAGATCACTTCGCCTGGGGAAGTGCAAACCTGCGGCAAAGCCCCCACTAGCTTCCCTAGTGTTTCTAAACCTATGGGTCTTCTGACATCCGGCTGCCCTCCCTGCAAGCGTTGCCATCCTTTCAGCACCTGGCGTACTACGAAGTTCTTTGTGGGATCCCCCCTTCCCTTTATCTTTGCAAAAAATGATATGGCTGAGATATGTCTTCTTGCCCCTGCTACCGTGCGCCCCTGTTCCCTCATGAAAACAAGATATTCAACTTCTGACTCATGATCATGCCATTTGTGCTCCCACTGTTCCCCCAAGAACAAGCAAAAAGACCCAAACGCCCCTTCGTAGGCACTCCTGGTTCTGGGCGCTAGGCTCACTGCCACGAGGTTCGATACTTGGGGGCACCAAGCTGCCTAAGCTGTTCTGGGAAAGGTGATGGGTGCACTACTGCCTCTGGGATATGGGACCTGAATGCTTGCATTTTAAAACGAGACAATGCATCAGCCGCGTGGTTCAGAATACCTGGTACGTGTTTAGCTTTAAAAAGGACATTCAATTTCATGCACTGCAACACAATCTCCTTCAACAAACGCAGCATCATGCTGCGTTTAGCCGTTTGGCTATTTATGCATTCTACTACTGCCATGTTGTCGGACCAGAATATTAAAGACTGATTTTTTAGACCCTCCGCCCACACAGTCAGTGCCACTAGAATTGGAATAAGCTCTAAGAAACTTATGTTAGAGGTGAGTCCAGATTCCCTCCACCAGTCTGGCCAACGCTGAGCTACCCACTCGCACCCCAGGATGGCCCCAAAACCCTCGCTACCTGCAGCGTCAGTCATGAGGCCCAGCTCCGGGCTGGACCTAGGTGGGCTGGGCCACACCACTCTCCCATTGAAGTCGCACAAAAATGCTTTCCAAATCAACATGTCCTGCCTGACTTCGCCGGACAGCCTGGTGTGATGATGCTTCTCCATGAGGCCTGACATGGCATGCGCGATGGTGCGAGAGAAAGGGCGCGCCATTGGAATTATGCGTAGTGCGAAATTCAATTGCCCTACCACCTGCTGTAGCTGGTGCAGCGTAACTTTCTCTTTCTTGAGGCAGTGTTGCAAAGCCACCCCAAAATCTTTGACTTTGTCAGCGGGTAATCTCGGGACCCCTTGGACAGAATCTAGTTCAATCCCCAGGAATTCAATTGCTGTGCTTGGGCCCACTGTCTTACCGGGTGCCAGGGGCACTCCGAACTCCTGCATCAATGTACAGAATTTTGACAATGCTGCCCTGCATTCCCCAGATTGTGGCGCCCCCAGAAACAGAAAATCATCCAGGTAATGCAGCACCCATTGATGCTCTGACTCCCTCCTGAATGCCCATTCCAAAAATGAGCTAAACTTCTCAAAGTAGGCGCAGGACACTGAGCAACCCATTGGCATGCATTTGTCGACGTAATACTTTCCCCGGAACTGGAAACCTAGTAAGTGAAAATCTGCAGGGTGGACCGGTAGCAATCTAAATGCAGACTCAATGTCGGCCTTCGCCAGAAAAGCCCCCTGACCAAATGACCTAAGCATGTCCACCACTTGGTCGAAAGATGCATATTTCACACTACAAAGTGTGTCAGAGATGGCATCGTTCACTGAACTGTCCCTTGGTGCAGAAAGATTGTGAATCAATCTGAATTCGCCTGGCGCTTTCTTAGGTACTACCCCTAGAGGGGAACACACAAAATCCTTCATTGGGGCGTCTTCAAAAGGCCCGCCACCCTACCCAGGCTCACTTCCTTAAGGATTTTTGCTGTTGCTATGTCTACATTGGACCTAACTGACAGCTGGTTCCGGCAGTGCGCCACCCCGTTGTATCCCTGGGCTGGTATCCTGAAACCTTCAACAAACCCCTCCCTGATCGTCCTGGCTGCCTCAGTGCAATTGACTCTAACCAAGGTATCATAGCGCTAACATTAACAGGAGATCTAGCCTTTCCTAGCAGAAGATTGCTATTCTTGTTTCTTTCCCTCTTTGCCCCCGGACATTTTGTGACACCTGGACTCGGGATGGGATGTATTACCACAGTAACCACAGGAATGCTTGAACCTACATGTGCCTGGCGCTCTACTGCAAGTTCTTTTGTTAAAGTCAAAACAGACGCCTTTTTTCCCATTGCTCCCTGCCTTCCCAGTGAACCCCCCCGTGTTACCGGTGGAGCCTGTTTTAAAGGGCTGGGACTGCACTGCGTCAGGTACCTGCCCCCGCCCATTATCAGCTGCTCCCTGAACCAAATGTCTCAGATGAATAAACATGTGTGTCTGGCTCCATCTTAGGGTTGGATCCTGCGCTTTTGCCCTTCTAAACTCCTTGTCATACTCTTTCCACCCATCGCCACCTTGTGTAGCATGGGCGACTGAGATCCTATTCTGAGAACATGCCATCTCAGATCCAACCTCCTCTACCCTGTATTTAAGGACTATATTGGACCATTCTTTGTAGTGTGTCCATTCCTTGTTCTTTTTAGCGTCTTCTCTGTCTGCCTCATCAATCAAGAGGGAAAACATGCTAACATATTCCCCCTTCCAGATCCTTTCCTAAGTCTCTTTCGACAGATGCCGCCCCAACTGTTCCCTCCTGGAGCGCATCTCTCCCAAACCTAGTGGAGGTAGTGTTGCCCTCGTACCTGCTGGTGCTGCCGCATCAGCCGTCTTGCCCGCGTCTGTGTTCTTTGCGTCGCTGATTATCTCCCGGACACCTTCGCCACCGGGGACTGGTGCTGTGGCAACGGGTGTTGCACCCCCTGCCGGTATTGCCGGCACCTCGCTTGGCCTCCCCTTTCCTAGCTCAGCCATCAATTTCTTTGCCCTTTCAATGGCATCCCCCCGCCAGTTGTTGCCCCTGCGGCGTGAGACCAGTTCCCTACCATCTCCAGCCAAGGCAGGACTACCGCCAAGTTGGCGGCTATGTCTGGCTCTGCAGGGGTGGCTCCCCCAGTCCCATTCCCCGGGGGAAGAGCGGGGTCAACAATGGGTCCCACAGGCACTGCACCACTTCGGCCCCCTTCGCCCAAGGGGCCCGGTGTCTCTGCTGGTGGGACTGCATCACCTGCGCCCCCCTCACCCTGAGGGCTTGGCGCGGTTGCAGGCTCACTTCTTGGGGTCACAGCTGCCCCTCTTCCACATGGCTTGCGCCTGTACCTCTTTGGCTGTGGCGGAGAGTAGTGTCTTGGTGGGACAATAGGCCACCTACCCCTCCCTTCTGGCACCTCAGGACCTTCCACCTTATCTTGCAACCTGTTGAGGGTCTGCCCCATGACCTGGACTTGCTGCATTAAAGCCTCCAGCAAGACGTCCGTGCGCGATCACTTCTCGTGCCGCCGGACCGAAGGGGCCATGGCTAACAGATGTAAAGATTAAATGGGACCTGCCTGCACGCGTAACCTTAGCCCCAGATAGGTGACTGTGTCACCACTTACCTTTAGAAGCAGCAGCCATCAGCCAACCCTTGCACCCACGCAACCAGAGCCACGACCTACTGGCTAACCTAGTAGGCTCAGGTGAGCCGCCCGCTCAAACCCTCTGTGGCTCCCAGAAGCGATGAGATGCTAGCTGGCCGGTGCCGCCCAAGCGTGTTCCTCCAATGACCACCAGAGATTTCCTTGGTCCTGGCACCGTCTTGTCATCCCGTAATGTGTGCTGGTGCTGTGAATGCACAAAGAAAACCGGTTTTGTTGCACGGAGCCCTACCAGTTTGTTACCCCACCACTACTAATCCTGCCTTACTTAACGCGATCCTATGTACTGAGCAGCAGACCCCCAGCAACACTCTTAATTATCACCCCACTTGTAGTTGCGTAGATACCATTGACTGATTGACTACCACTCTTCAGTGAGCGTCAAAATGGCAACAGAACTTATTTCCTACTCTCCTAAAGGCAATACACTGCATGAACTTTACACTGAGTAACAGTGCATTGAAAAGCTATGGCAACACTTCTTTCCCAACCTTACTGAAAGAAAATATCATTGACCCCACCTTACCATGAGGAACAACAAAGCCTCAGATTAATCGTGTGCACATAACACAAACATTGTTCAACACATCGTTGAACACAATTCAGAGAGAACAAGGAGATAAACTCGCTATTTGTATTGCCCCACTGCTCCCAGTATGCAGCTTTATAATTGAGGTGGTGACTGTGCTTCTGCCCCGGTTACGCTTTCACACAAAAGAGCTCTGCCTCTCTCAAAACCTTATGTCTTCCTCTTTACTAGACAGGCGCTTTAACCAACTAAGCCACAGCACCTACATGCATAAAGAGCCAAGAAAATATGCAGGCAGCGTATTTAATCACAGACACTCCTCGGTATATAAATGCTTGTGTCTAAAATTCCATAGAGAACATAAAGAGAGTGCCCCCAACTTGTTATCTGAACGCGTATGGCTAAACGTTTAAATGCCCCCTGGGACACGTGTACCACTGCAGGCTTCAGTAACCATTGCTTTTGACTGCATAGCACCAGTTACATGAGGTTACACGATCATTGGTTGTACAATGCTCACATGGAGTACCTATTTCTCCACTTTCACGGAAGCAAATACCACTGCCCACACTCTATACCTGGGAGTAACTGTTCTATCTATAATGCCCCCGACAAAACGCTCCTTGTCACGCCCGCTATGAGCATCACACGCTTCTTACCGGGTTAGAGCGGGCAGATTGAGATACCCGGTATCCGGCTCGTAGCTGCAACCCCCACCGCCATTGCTGACGCGCCAAAACCAGCAGCGATGCCTCACCACAGTGAGGATGTCGAGGAATCAAAACAGGGGTCCCCCTCGCGTAGACCCTGCTCCGGCACCGCGCCGCGTCGACTCTTCCCCGTTCGCGCCAACCTTCCGCCGCGACTCTGCTGCGAAAAAACCCCACAACGACGTTGATCACTTGCAAAAGACAAAAGAAAGAAGAGATTACGGGCCCGCAGCCGGCCCGTGAACGTTGCCTGTGGGTAGCAAGAACAAGAGACTGTTCTGCTCCCCACCACCCCCTTTTAAAGGGGGCACCCAGGCTGACCGGATGTGACCAGTCTGCCTGGGTGCAAGCTGGACATTTCTGAGCCGGAAGCACCGAAGTGCTTCCGGCTCACAGAGGCCGCGTCGTTGCGGGGGGAGGGAGTGCCGCGTCATTTGCTGACATGGCCTCCCACTCCCTACTGGTGGCCGGGGACTGGTGTTACCGCCATAATGTCGGCACGGTTTAGTCACCCCTCGCCTTCTCCAGAATGTTTGTTTTGCAATTTTGTAATTATTGAGGGCTTTGATCTTTCGTTGGAAACCGTGCAGTGGTTCTTATGAAATGGAGAAGTGATTTTAGATAAGTTGTGGGCTATGTTGTAATGGGTTATCTAGGAACATGTTCAAAATTGGATAGTATCTGGGCATATTGATTTGGTGTCGCTATGTGTCCAACATGGCAAGTTGTGTGTTGGATTGTGGGATCTGTTTTTTAAATTGTGGTGCATAACGCACAAGAAATTACGCTTTTACTAAATTAGGACAACGTTGTTCTGTCATCCATCTTGGATTAGACACAGTAGTATACCAGGTGATCATTACTATTGCTATTATTTTGCTGTAATAAAGGATTTTACGCTTTTCTATAAAAAGACTAAAACTTTTCTAGCTGCATTGAATAAAATATACTTTTCCAAGGACAACCAAACTGTCTCATACTGCACAACATACTGTGTAACGAGCCATGTTGCATATACAGACTCTGGGAACACACGAGTACAATCAATCAATCAATCAAGGTTTTGTAAAGCGCACTACTCACCCATGTGGTAGAATGGTGAGAGAATCTCAAAATGTATTTCTGTTATGAATGTTTCTTTCGACTTGCTTCTTATTGCCTGTGAACCATGTACTTCTGTAGTGAATGTATGAAATCCTTTGTTAAAATTCATATAAAACGATATGATTCCTCCATGCTAGAGAACCCTATACCCATTCTTTGGAGGCAAATCTATGCTGGATTTCCAGTAGCATTTTACTGTGTTCTTTTCTGTACTCCTTATGATTTGAATGCTTATTGAACTAATTGATAGCCCGCGTATGCATTTCTGTAACTGATATTGTTTAAGTAACTCTTTAAACTTTAGTCCTTGTCTGTCGTTCTTTGCTCAGAAGTGCTGCTTCTAATATAATATTCCATGTGTAAGATTTAACTAATGGAGAGACGGATGCATTGGGGAGCTCCAAAGTCCGACAGGGCTACACCGCTTCAGGTCCAGTTGGTGGTGCGTGCAGGAGGGCAAATGAGATGCAGGTTTACGTGCAGACAGGATCCTCGGGTTTAATAGTGATATGAGGATGTGGGTACACATAGCATCTAGAGTATGCTAATAATGTAAAGCAGAGTGTAAAAGAATACTCAGTGTTCAGTATTTTGTTATATTGTTAATTTAAGGTGAAAATAATCCCTATATGTTATTGATCCAATCAGGTGGCTCTTTAGTATAACAATGATCCACCCCAATATTGAGATAACATGCCAAGTAGAAGGTGGCACATGGAGAAAGAGACACCATAAACGATGAGGGAGTGTACGGTTCTGCCTGACTATCAGTATGAAGTGGCAACAGGATATAAACTTAGAGCCATATTTAATAACCTTTTGCGCAACGCAGTGCAGCAAAGTGACTGGCTGTGCTGCGTTGTGTAAAAGGGAGAGAGCAGAAATGCGCCATATCTATTAGGAGCACTGGCGCACTTCAGGCAGCCTGGCGCCAACACAGGTCCCCTAGCACAATTTTTGCATGGGTGCCTGCCTTACAAGGAGAATTGTTTTTGTGCAGGAAGGGATACCCACCTGCACAGAAACAATTTCTCGCACATTTTTCTCTTTCTATCTGTCCTGCAGATTGCAGCACCCATAGAAGGAGGAAATAAGAAGGAGAAAAGGTTTTCTCCTTGTTACGCCATACTCTTGGAGGCGTAGCGATTTCACGCAGTCCCAGGTTTACAAACCGTTGTAAATATGGGATTGCGTGTGTTAGAACTAGGGTTTCTGTTCAGCCGAGGTATGCACCTTGTCCAAGCAGGAGCCACCACTCTAGTCAGGGTAAGCCAGATGCATACTAAAAGATAACCTGTGCTCACCCTCTGGTTGCTTCGTACAGAGCAGTCAAGCGTATCAAAAGAGGCAATGTGTAAAGTAATTGTGCAACACACACACACAGTAACACAATGATAACACCACACAAATACTCCACACAGGGTTAGAAAAAATAAATTATGTTTGTATGAGGAAAGCTAGACCAAAACGACAAAAATCCAATAAGTAGAACTGGAGTTACGAATTTTTAAAGATGAAATCAAAAAGTAGTGCTTAGACGCATGTAGCACATGTAGCGCTTAGGACCAGGTTAAATCCAAAGTTCAGGCTGGGGAAGGGGAAAAAACGTTACAACAAACAAATGATGGACGGAATGCTGACAATGCAGACATTCTCCCCCAGTCAAGAGATCTGGGTTAAATCCATCGTTCTTTTGCCCACTACACCACCCCAGTTTAGACATGGCCATATGCAAATCAGTCTTGACCCTGTGCCTCATGGGAACAGTCCAGCCCGAACTGCCAAGCCATGTCTTCCCTGGACTGGAATCAAGCATCCTAGGACCGGTTTCTGGCTATCAGCCGTCATCAGCCAGGATAGCTTGACTCCAGTGGCGTAGTGAGCACGGGTCCCACGTCTGGGAATACCCATCCCACTTAGGGCGAAAAGCGTTACAACAAACAAATGATGGACGGAATGCTGACAATGCAGACATTCTCCCCCAGTGAAGAGATCTGGGTTAAATCCATTGTTCTTTTGCCCACTACACCACCCCAGTTTAGACATGGCCATATGCAAATCAGTCTTGACCCTGTGCCTCATGGGAACAGTCCAGCCCGAACTGCCAAGCCATGTCTTCCCTGGACCGGAAACAAGCATCCTAGGACCGGTTTCTGGCTATCAGCCATCATCAGCCAGGATAGCTTGACTCCAGTGGCGTAGTGAGCACGGGTCCCACGTCTGGGAATACCCATCCCACTTAGGGCGAAAAGCGTTACAACAAACAAATGATGGACGGAATGCTGACAATGCAGACATTCTCCCCCAGTCAAGAGATCTGGGTTAAATCCATCGTTCTTTTGCCCACTACACCACCCCAGTTTAGACATGGCCATATGCAAATCAGTCTTGACCCTGTGCCTCATGGGAACAGTCCAGCCCGAACTGCCAAGCCATGTCTTCCCTGGAACGGGAACATGGCGGCCGGAAGCTAACGGTCGTGGCTGAAGCTCCCTCGGGCGTGTGTACAGGCCCCCTCCGGGAGCCCTTTCCGATGAATTTTTAACGGATTTCCCCCCCCTACCTTGGCACCTCTATTTCCTTCTTACCTTATCGGTGGTCTCCCGTTTGTTTGCAGAGAGGCGGCGAATGCTCTCTGAATGGTTCCTGATCCCCGAGGCAGAACAACGGTGTTGGTGCTGGCCCTCTTGTGGTCTGTGGGCGTGGCTCGAGAGTGGAGGCGTTGCGGCATCCCTTGCCTACAGGTCCAGGTCACTGCGGGTCGAGTCAGCACCAGTGACTATGTGCGTCTGAAGACCGGCGATTGGAGTGGGGAGAGAGAGGTAGGACGCCAGAGTGAGGTAGGGCGTCCTATCCTTTTTACTTCTGAACCTGTCTCTGCCACCCGAGATGAAGGTAAGAATTCTGATTGTCGCCTTGAGGATCCTTCGATCTCATTTTCAATCTCGGCTGCTTCTTGTGGAATTCCTTGTAGGCAGGGAAGCCAACCTAGGATCGATGTGTCGTAGGAGGGGCCCCAGTATTGTATGGAGAGCGGTGTTGTTCAGTCCCAACAAAGTGGTATTCCACTACCTAATGTGTGCAGATATACCCTGCGCACTAGGGCTATTAAGTCTGAATTGGGTTCAGGTACACAAGCACCGACCCGGGTCTCACCTCCTGTTGTGGAAGTTAGGGTATCTGCTAGGCAGGGTAAGGGGAAAGTTACTACGAAGTCCATCACTTCAGTAAGTGGAAGAGGGAGAGGTAGGGGGAAGAAAGTCCTCCCAAAGTGAAAATCACACCCTCTTTAAAAATGTTCTACAAGGTTTTGTCTACTCCTACGAATCGGGCGTCTAATAAAGGAAGCTCTTTGGCGTCTAATAGCCCACAGCCTGTTACCTCATCAAATCCCGTTACAGTCTTTAGATCGGCCAGTTTTACCCTTGAACAACATGCAGTCTCTGTCTTCACCTGACCTAGTGAGTAGGTATGGGGGAGTGGAAACTGAAGCAATTGAAATATCTGGAGAGCATCCGTCAGTTATACATCCCTCTGTTGGAACCTCTAATAGATTTTTGATATTGGAGGCCCAAGAGGATCAGCCGGGCTCCCCCCTACGTACTGAATATGTAAATTTAACAGCCCCAGTAGTAGTTTCTGCTGGGTCTGGGACCAGTAGTAGTTTCTGCTGGGTCTGGGACCAGGTCACTAGCAGACATTCTACTGGCCCTTAAGGAGGATGTAGGGAAGAAATTTACAGTCTCAGAGTCCAATCAAGCAGCGATCCAAGCATCATGCGAGGTGTTAACTCATAAATTGGAAGAAGTTTCACTGAGAATAGATGTTCTAGAAACGGAGATTCCTAAAATTAAGGAGGCACTCCA
This sequence comes from Triturus cristatus, assembly GCF_964204655.1. Classification (NCBI taxonomy): domain Eukaryota; kingdom Metazoa; phylum Chordata; class Amphibia; order Caudata; family Salamandridae; genus Triturus; species Triturus cristatus. The sequence continues at coordinate 179,363,754 of NC_140591.1, read as the reverse complement.
CTCCTCTACAATGGAAATGGCTAAATTAGTCAACCAAAATAAAGAACTAAAAGATGACTTGGGGCGCCTGGAGAACAATTCGAGAAAAAACAATCTTAGACTGTTAAATGTGTCCGAAGATTTGGAAGGAGCAGATGTCAAAGGTTTCGTGTTTTCTCTGTTAAAAGATACAGTTTTGAAGGACTTCCCGGAGTTAGATCTGGCGCACGATATTCAACGGGTCCACCGGGATCCGTTTAAGAGAAACCCTGCAAAATAGAAGCCAAGGAAAATCTTAGTAAATTTCCTCACATGCACTATAAAAGATAAGATTTTATCCTTGTCTCTGAAAGAAGGTTTGATAAAAGCTAAATCTTTCTCCAACCCCTTCTCATTCACTATTAGGTCAGACATCTCCCATATCACAGCAACAAAACAATGGGAGCTTGGTAAAAGAATGGAGATCTTAAACTCAATGGGGGCTAAGGCTCAATTAAGATTTCCAGCAACTTTGCGTATCATGTGGAATAACCACATGCACATCTTACGTTCTCGGGGGTTGATGGTATTAAATTAAAAAAAAGATTTTTTGTTTTCTATTGGTACGTCTGGGGGACTGAGGCCATATGGGCTTATGCCTAGAGTAGGGGGGGGTCCCCAGGGGGTGAGGGGGTTGAGGGGTCACGAGGGCAGGGAGGGAGAGGGGGGAGCAGGGGTGAGGTTGCAGTGGGAAAAAATCAAAAAAATATCCTCAATCTCAACCTTAATCTTAATCCAGTATTAAATTGTCTTTGTAAAGTTTTGGCAGCAGGTGGAGGGAGTTGCCTCGATGTGTAGTGAAATAAATTTATCTTGTGGAATGTTAATGGGTTGAAATGTCCACGTAGACAAAGATTGGTCATGACATATCTAGAACAATCACGTGCTCAGATTTGTCTCCTTCAGGAAACACATTTAAGCCATTTAGAATGTCGGGTCATCTTTGCTAAATATCGCTGGGTAGAACACTTTTGTTCTTCCGAGCAGGTAGCGCATAATAAAGGGGTGGCTATTTTTATTAAATCAGGGGCTAGATGTATTATTAAATCAACATCAACAGATCAGACTGGGAGATAGATCATTGCCCTGTTGGAGATTAGAGGTTTGGAGCTAACTGTTGCCTCCTTTTATGGCCCCAATGTTGACGATCTGACACACATTTGTAAATTGCAGTCTAAATTAATAGAAGCCACTTCACCTATAATAATTGACGGCGATTTTAATGTCCCTTTTGATCCATTAAGAGACAGATCAAACCAGTGCCACATATTCGTCGGGCCTTGGCTATTAGGATTCATGAACTAGGGCTTGCCGATGTTTGGAGGGCAAAGATGGGTGATAAACAGGGGTACACCTTTTTCAGTAAAAAACATGGTCATTCATCCAGAATCGATTATGTTTTAGTTTGATAGGTTGAGCTTGGAAAATGTACCTGCTATCTCCATCTTACCCAGTCTCCTATCAGATCATACCCCCATCTTTTTTGTATATCTTGGAAGGAGGTATAGCCTCAGGCCTTGATGGACGCTAAAAAGGGCAATGTTGTCAGACGTTGAAATAATCAAGGTGATTAAATTGTCCACTTTAGACTATTTTTCTGCAAATATTGGCTCGACGACTTTGGACTATGTTTGGGACGCTTTTAAAGCCCATCTGAGAGATCAGTTACATAGCCTGATCTGTTCCAAAAATAGGGTGGAGGCTCAAGAACTGCGTAACCTGGAAGAAAAAATTCTCAAGCTAGAGGATGAGAGGACTAGATGTACTCAGGGCCACTCTGAAAGGCTGACACAAGTTCTTAGTGACTTGGATCGCGCTTGCAAGGATTACAGGGGCAGGTTAGATCTAAAGGTGAAGGCTCAGTGGGCGTACCAAAATATGTAAAACTATGAGTATGGCGAAAAGGCGGGCGCCCTCTTGGCTTGGAAGGCAAGAGTAGACCGAGTTATAAACAATATCAACAAACTAATAATTGATGAGAGCGGGGCTACATCATCTAGACTGGAGGATATGCAAACTTGCCTCCTTTCCCTATTATCAGAGCTGTATAGCGAGGAGATTATACCTAGCTCAGAAACCCTTCAAAAATGGTTGCGGAATAAAGCTCTACCTGAACTAACAGAAGGCAGCCGAGATAGCCTAGATGCTCCTATTACTGAGAGCGAAATTAGACTATATCTAAACAAAAGTAAGAAGAATAAGGCTGCGGGAACTGACGCGCTTCCTAGTGAGGTCTACAAACTCCTCCACAATGAGCTAGTCCCGAGATTGTGTGAATTATTTAATTATGTTTACAGTCCGGAAGATAAAGTTCCCAAGTCCAGGAAGGAGGCAACTATTGTACTTATTTTGAAGCCTGGGAAGGACCCCCTCAAAGCGGACTCTTATAGACTAATCTCCCTGCTGAATGCCGATTATAAGATCTTTATGAGTGTTCTTGCAGGGAGATTGGTTAAGTTAGCTCCGCAGTTGATCAACTCGGATCAAAAGGGCTTCATTCCCGGGAGGTATATTCAGGAGCAGACGCTCCAACTTATTGGTAATATAGATCTGGCGGTGGCCCGGTTGGAACCCTTGGCTGTAGTGGCATTCGATGCAGCCAAGACTTTCGACAGAGTATGCTGGGTATACCTGTGGGAGGTACTTAAGACAATGGGCTTTGGGCATATTTTTATTCAGACATTGATTAGTTGCTACCAGGGGGCTTCCGCAGTAATTCTGTTAAATGGTATGCTAACAGCAAGTTTTAACATATATAGCGGAACAAGACAGGGTTGTCCCATCTTGCCCTTACTGTTCGACCTATATATAGAGCCTCTCACCCAAGCATTAAGACTAGATGAACAGATCACCCCCTTTAGCTCCCATCAATATAGCAGTAAATTGGCGCTCTATGCTGATGATCTGCTATTATATACCAACAACCCAGTGGAGGTAATACCAAGGGTTGAAGCCCTTTTAGAGGAATTCGTCTCATATTCTGGCTATTTAGCTAATTCCTCTAAAACAGAGGTGATGTGTTGGAACATCACTAATTGGGAAGGCAGACTGAGTAAAGAGTTTAGATATTTGGGAATCAGCATAGTTAATGATTTAGATAATATACCTTTGATCAATCTAAAAAAGATGACTAAAGAGGTAGACCACCTTTTCTCAAGATGGAAAAATCTCCCCATGACGATATATGGTAGGGTCAATCTAGTCAAGATGGTCATCCTCCCCAAATTGACATATTTGTTTAATGCTAACCCCCTTGATTTCCCTAGCAAGGATATCGGCAAAATTCAAAGCAAAATAGGTTGTTTTATTTGGGCCAATAACAGTGCTAGACTTAGAAGAAGTTGAGACGTAAACTATTGAAAAGGGGCCTTGCTCTTCCGGATATAGCCTGGTATTCCATCGCCTTTCAATTTGAAAATGTATGGATGCTCCTGACTACAACAGATGAAACGAAGTGGGGAAGGCTACTGAGAGAAATGGCCATAGCCTTGGGTGGGGGAGAATGTTTCCTTTATAAATTCGAGGCACCAAGGTTTTTAAAAAGGTACGCCTGAAAGTCCTAAGAGCTGCTCTCAGTTTGTGGTACAAGGTCAGATGCAGATGGGGGATTGGTTATTATTCTGATTTTGCCCCGATTTGGGATTCCCCCGGGACTCCGGTTTGCTTGAAAGATAGCCTTGCGACACTAATCAAGAGGGCTGGTATCTCGATATAGTCAGATCTTGTATCATCAGATGGAGTTTACCCTTGGGAAGTATTAAGATCTAAAATAGGAAGTACTCTTTTCAAATTTAAATATTTACAATTGGTCGCATATTGGTATAAGAAACTCCTAGATGCAGATGATGCAGAAAATCCTCCACATTATGTGGCCTGGAACCAGTCCCCCCTAGACTCTAGCTCTGAAGACTTATTTGATTTATCATTGCAAATTTTATATAAGTTTGTTAAACCGGCATCTTTAAAAAATAATCATTTCTTTGTTATTAATAGATTATACTATACCCCTGTGAAGATAGCTAGATTTGCCCCCCTATTCTCTTCTAAATGTCCAAGATGTGAATTTCCTAAAGCAGATGATATTCATATATTTTTTGAGTGTTCTAAATTAAGTACTTTCTGGATGAATGAGGAGCATGTTTTAGGCGGCATTTTTAAAGTCAAGATTAATGTGAATCTCACTACAGTGATTTTTGGCATTGATAATGACTCTATGAACCTTTTACGGCCAATACAAAGAGGCCTGCTGTTATATCTAATTCTCATTGCCCGAAGGGAAATATGTAAATTCTGGAAAGACCCGCGGTCTCCACTATATGAAGATTGGCTGAAAGCTGTATTTGCTTTGGCAAGTCTAGATCAGGGGAATTTAAAGGATGACAGCATTAATATTTGATCGCATTTATATATCTTGGGGAAGAGAGTTGAGATTGGTGGATTGCCCCCGGGTCCTATGATTACACCAAGCTTTAGACAAAGAAGCTGGCCTGGCTAGGCCTAAAGCCAATGCAGTTGCAGTAGCCGCGGGGCGCCCAGGTTGGAAGGATGGCTTCTTGCCAAAATTGCAGACGCTGAATGGTGAGATGAGGACTAAAAACAAAAAAAAAAAAAGGTTCTTTTGAAATATGAATTACGTTGGCTACTTTAATTGATAGATACACTTGGATATATCAGAGACACCTTGTGAGTGGACTTTAAAGTGCCTGAAAATGGTGAATAAGTAACAACAGTAAATAAGAAGTGCAATCCTACGATTCGGATGTTATGGCCACACATTGATATTACAAATTAAAGGCTAACAACAGATAAACATTTTAAGGTAATTTGGTAGGATATGAGTGAAGATATATGGATCAGTGAAAGTGGGGGAGGGATTAAGATCATTTGTGGTTGCTGATGCTAAATAGCATACAATACTCTGGGTTGGATAATAAAAAAACAAGGGATTTTAGTTCTATATCATCTATGATTCTACGGAAAAAAGGATAACGTGAGTAGCAAATTCAAATCAAATTGAATACAAATGGGGAATAAATGATTCGAATAACATGTATTTGATGACATGCAGTAGAGACATGTTTTATTTTAAGAATTTATGGACAAGCAGATATGATCTAGGAATTCACCTGGTGTAACGTTTTTTATGTTTTGGAACTTACTTTAAATCCACAGACATAGGGTGAACCTAATACATTTGGAGACATTTGAGTTGCAATGTACTATCAACATGAATGAGAATGGATAAACAATGAAGTGCATTTTAGTGCATTTTTTGTATTTATGATAGATGCAGAACTGAAATATTATCTTGGAAGGAGTGACCCCTTAACTGCTGGACTCATATGAAAAGTTAGAACAGAAGTTGCGCACTCAAAATTTCTCCAGGTCAATATTTTAAGCAAAATTAGTTGGTGCAAACGAATTAATCCCCCTGAGTAGGGAATTCAACTCGTAGATAATGATAGCACGTTCCTGAATAGGAAAATGTCTTTCGTTATGCACTCAATCTCAGAGATATGATCTCTTTTGTGAAATTAAACTCAGGTAAATCGGAATTTATTCAAGTGTAACTTGAGTTTATTAACCGTTGTTCAAAGTTAATGAAGTCAAAGAATTGTATTCATTCTTTATCAATGCATCATATATCCAACTGCCCAATGCATTTCGGGCTTTTTTTTAAGCCCTTCTTCAGGGGCGGTACTAGTTGGTATGGTGATGTATAGGTTCTCCTGAACCCAGGAGAATCAAATTGGAAATGCTCCGGTCATTTCCAATTTGATTCTCCTGGGTTCAGGAGAACCTATACATCACCATACCAACTAGTACCGCCCCTGAAGAAGGGCTTAAAAAAAAGCCCGAAATGCATTGGGCAGTTGGATATATGATGCATTGATAAAGAATGAATACAATTCTTTGACTTCATTAACTTTGAACAACGGTTAATAAACTCAAGTTACACTTGAATAAATTCCGATTTACCTGAGTTTAATTTCACAAAAGAGATCATATCTCTGAGATTGAGTGCATAACGAAAGACATTTTCCTATTCAGGAACGTGCTATCATTATCTACCCTTAACTGCTGGGCCCTCCCACCTGAAGCCCCCCAGTGCTGAGTCCTTTTTTGGCTATTTGGGGTAGTTCATTCTTAGACCTTTATAACTTTCTTTCCATTTAAGGTATCCACACCAAATTTGCATCCATTTTTCCAACATGCTCATGATTCTAAAGGTACCCAGGGTTTGTCGATTACCCTGGAGGGGACAGTGAAAATAGGCAAAATATAGCTACATTTTAAGATTTTGGGGAAAAATAGGAAAAAAGTGCTCCAGATAAAAGTGTATTGTTTTTTCCTGAAAAAGAAATCAATGAACAGTTTGCTGTGCTAAAGTCACCATTTTCCCAGTTTTCAGGAACATGGAGAGTGGAACAAAAAAACGAATTTTCTTACCTCAGTTTTGGTATTTTTCAAAGAGGTAGCCCATTTTTAGGTCGAGCCTAGCTGCAGCGCACATGCGCTGCTCACTCTGCAAGACTTCTGTAGTAGAGTATTGGAGAAGCCGTGCCCACTCTCCGCCCATATTTTTCATTGGCTTGTGTCAATGTCTTTCGTAAATAGGCTTGTTAGTCCCTCCTTAGTATGGCCTTGTCTTCATTTGTAACCTCTCATGGCGACTGGCCCCTTTACTTCAGCTGTCCCACTGGACTTGTTATTTAGTCTGTAAGCACTATTTACTTTATTGAGTTTCTCTAACTGCAGGCCAGACATGCGCTGCTACAGCTAAAACCGCTTGCGTTTTTTTTAACTGCAAGGCCACCCCCATAACTTGGTGCCCGCTTTCATTCACTTTAACCCAGCATTATCCTGTGTCAACCCCCCAAGTAAAATGGATTTAGAAATGATTAGCGAATTACGTCATGTGAATTCCATGTATCACATAATCCTGTGCTAATGGGCTGAAGCTGACAACAGCACATCTGTGTTACGTCTTCTGCACTAAAGCCACCTGAAGGGTTGCTTTCAAACACCTGTTTTATTAACAACAACAATACCACCACCACTAATACCACCACCACCAATACCACCATCAATACCACCACCTCCCCACCATCACCAATACCACCACCTCCACCACCAACACCACCAATACCACCACCACCACCACCAATACCACCACCAATACCGCCACCAATACCACCACCACCAATAACCCCACCAATAGCACTACCACCAATACCACCACCACCACCAATATGACAACTTCTGCCACCAATACCACCACCACCAATTCCACCTCCACCAATACTACTACCACCACCACCACTAATACCATCACCACCAATACCCCCACCACCAATACCACCAGCACCAATACCACCACCACCACCAATACCACCAACACCAATTCCACCAGCACCACCACCACCATACCACCACCACCACTACCACCACCAATACTACTACCACCACCACCACCACTAATACCATCACCACCAATACCACCACCACCAATACAACCAACACCAATACCACCAGTACCACCACCACCAATACCAATACCACCACCAATACCAATACCACCACCAATACCACCACCAGCAATACCACCACCAGCAATACCACCACCACTACCAACACCATCACCACCAATACCACCACCACCACCAATACCACCACCACCATCACCACCACTAATACCACCACTAATACCACCACCAATACCACCACCAATACCACCACCACCAATACCATCACCAATACCACCACCGCCACCACCACCAAGACCAATACCACCGCCACCACCACCAATACCACCACCAATGCCACCACCACTAATACCACCAATACCAATACCACCACCACCAATACCACCACTAATACCACCATCACCACCACCAATAGCACCACCACCAATAGCACCACCACCAATACCACCACCACCAATACCACCACCACCAATACAACCACCACCACCACCACCACCACCACCAATACCAATACCACCACCACCAATACCACCACCTCAGCGCCTCTCGCTCACTAGTAATAGCAGGGGCACTGTACGAGGCCGGAGCTGCAGCTGAGACCATCCCTCCCTCCCTCCCTCCATGCCAGCCATAAAGCACAGCCCACCCTGCACCAGGAGGAGATGCCAGGGCCCTACTACAGCTGGAGTGTTTTTTATTAGGCCAAAGATAGTAATGACATTACGCAATGCCACACTGCACACTCAAATCACGGAGAGGGCAGGAAATAGCCCCCACACCCGCTCTTCCTCCTGAGCCGTGACAGTATAATCACAGAGCGAAAGATGTTGGAGCACTTTGTTAGTGTTTATAGCTCAGATCATATGTAACTCTCACTTCATACTTTGTTTCTGTGTAATTTACAACACTTACACATCTTTTCACTGCACTATTTATCTCTACTTTGAAGACGTCGCAGGCCGGTCTCTTCCTCTGATATTTACAATCTAACAAACAGTTGAGAAGGCCCTTTATTGCAATGCAATGGGTCTAGCATTTTGCGAGAGTTTAAGCTATTACTATTGTAAATGACAATGCCTTTTATTTATGTTTTAAAATCCAAATAATCAAAGGCATTGTCATTTACAATGCCAATAGCTTAAACTCGCGTGAATGCGAGACCTATTCCATTGCAAATGCTTGTTCTATCTCTTGTGCTATCAACCTACTTCCAGTTTGTGGCGGAGCCAGTGTGAAACACATGGTTAATCCAGGAAATCTATAGATTTCTGAAAATTAGACAGAATTCTTAATTCAGCAAGGGGTTATATGCGTAGATCCCTCAAGGTTTCCCCAAAGAAACAAACTGGTGAAATAAATAAATATTTAAAATAAATAGGAAAAATGGCCTTTTGTGACGTTTTCATCTATAACTTTTTGTCACAATGGCCAATTTACAAAAGCAATATACCATTATATCCACTAGAGACTAGACCCTTCTTGTTGTGGGGATATATATGGTTTGTAGGTTCTTCAAGAAGTCAAGGTACCCAGAGCCAACCACTGAGCTGCACTGTACAATGGTTTTTCATTGTGTACCGAGTATAGACCAATTCATATGGGGAAATATGTAGAGTGAAAAATGAGTATCAAAGAAACTTATGTATTTCTGAAATGGATACAAGCTATGGCGTTTAGGAGCAGTGGTTATTTGTACATCCCTGCACTTGTGGGTACCCGTATGAGCATATGATTTAGAGTGTATTTTTCAAAATGTCTTCTTTCTTACACACTGGCTTCTTACACAAATGCAGCAAAATCTAATTGGTAATAACAAATGTTGTACTATTCTCACAAGTCTTTTGATAAAAATGGTACCTATCTTGTGTGGGTAGGCCGAGTGCCTATGACAGGAAATGGCCCAAAACGTAACATGGACACATCACATTTTTCCACTCAAAACTGACCCTTTTTTGCAAGGTCAGTAGCTGTCGAATTTAGGCCTTACCTCAACCGGCACCTTGGGAACATAGCAAAACTGAACATTTCTGAAAACTAGACACCTGGGGGACTGCTGGGTAGGATGATTTGCCTGGCACTCACCCGTTTTTTTTATCCATAATCCCTTGCAAACCTCAAACCTTGGCAAAAACCCCCCACATTTTTTCACATTTTTGTAATGGAAAGTTCTGGAATCTGCAGGGAGCTACAAACTTCCTTCCACCCATCATTCCCCCAAGTCTCCCAATAAAAATGGTACCTCACTTGTGTGGGTAGGACGAGTGTCCGCGACAGGAAACAACCAAAAATGCAACATGGATACATCAAATTTTTCCACTCAAAACCTCCCCTTTTTTGCAAGGTGGGTAGCTGTGGATTTTGGGCCCTAGCTCAGTTGGCACCTAGGGAAACCGAGCAAACCTGTAAATTGCCGTAGGTTTGTCATAGATTTACTTGATCCTGTGGTGGAAGAAGGACTTCACACTAGCATATTGTGCCCCCAGACAGACTAGGGCCAGAGCAGGGAGTCAGGAAATTCCAGACAATTCTCTGGGGAAAACCGTCAGCAGTTTCTCCCACTTCAAAGGGGTTACCAGGTATAAAAATGGGAGTGCGGTGAGTGGCCGAGCGGCTGCGTTAAACCCTTGACCAATGTGTGACAACAGGGCAACGCTCCCACTTCTACCCTGGTTTTGAAAATATTCTGGTGAAACTTGGGTTGTTACTGAGAAGGTTCCTTAGAGTGGCAAGTGTGGCCACAATGTGATTCTCTATCTCCATTTAAGCAAAAAAAGCTAGAGGGGGAGGAGTAGAGTTGTGAAATAAGATGGGTATCTTCCTCCTGATGAAGGCCGACTACCTTGAGGGGCGGTTAGATGGCCCAAACATGTTGATGAACACAGGTGGCAGGGGCAAAAGATACTAATAGTCCAATTGCACCCTGGCCGAAGATGTTTTAATCTTACCAAGAGGGACCCTGAATAAAATGAGGAGGGCACTCTCTTAGGTATTTTTAAATCCTTTTGTGTAACTGCAGGACTTATTTTTTGCCCTACAAAAGGAAATACCTTTTTTAGCTCCACGGTGCACGCCATATGATGAAGCATGACACTATCTAGTGTGTGAGGGCAATCTTAACTTCTTAGAGGACTTCCCATGTAGAAGTGAGATTGGTATTGATTTCCTCTTTCTTTTCCTGTGTGTTAGATATAAGTTTTAGGGAGGACAAAAGGAGGAATTATACCAGTCGCCCCTCCATAAATGTGTGGTTATTAAAATGGGGCCCTAAGACCCACTCTTCAGTACACTCCTGAATCTATGGATACTGCCGATGGTTTACGCTGCTGCCTGAGGCCTGCCCGGCTGTCTGAGAAGGATGACTGGACCTGCACCCTTCATCCCCGGCTGAAGTGACTCCAAAAGGCAGCTAACTTACCTCTTGTTCTGAGCTACAGGGACACAAAAAGCTCAAGAGGCCTCCCTGCAACTGCTCAGCTGTCCTGCTGCAAAGGATCTTCCTGGACCTGGCTGAGCCCTTCTGGCCTCTGCTGGAGTGAGGTCTCGATCCCCAAAAGGTGCCTCCCGGGTCCTGGACCTTTGGTGTGGCATCAGTTAGCTCCGCCTTGAAGAAAAGGAGTAATCCAGAAGTTGTGTGCTCTTCGCCATCACAAACTGGCCAGTTTGCGCCAAGATCTCACCACCCGCACTGACCGCCTATGTGAAGGTCCAATGAGCCCGACCGATCGCGCTACAGCGACTGCGAGCAACATTCAGCAATGCGTGTACTGCTTACGCTGACTGCCTGAGTGAATCTCCAGCACTGACCGTCCACGATGTCCGAAAGGATCTTTGCACTACAGTGACAACCGTCTGTGACGCCCGGTCTGCTCTTCACGCTGCAGCTGTAACCATCTGCGAAGCTCTTCCGGCTCCTTGTGATGCGAACTGAATTCTTCGCGCTGGACTTTAGAAGGTCACTTATTCAATTGGAATAACTTGGTCACTGTATCTGGCCCATGGTCCATCCTGGTTAGCCTGAATTTGTTACTTTCACCTGTTCTCGCACGACCTGATAACTGCGAGTGGTGCTTTTAGGCACTATAATTACCGTAAATCTTTATAATTGCATATATCATGTTCTATTGATTGGATTTTTGTCATTTTGGTGTCAAATAATTTATGGCACTTTACTCTATTTTTATAAAGTGGTGTGGGTTTTTATTCTGTTGTGTTTTCAGTTTATTGCTGCTTGTGTGCTGCATAAATGCTTTACATGTTGCCTCTAAGTTAAACCTGACTGCTTTTGTGCCAAGTTGCCAGAGGGTTATGGACAGGTTGATTTTGTGGCTTTTTGTGGTTCACTCTGACAGGGATTTTGGCTGTTGCTTCAGGAAGGCTCACACCTCCTAATCCAACTATCCAATTTCTCACAAGGACCTATAAAGAAGTTTCTGTAGTGTCTTCATCTAAAGGTCAATTTTAGAGTGATAAGAGTAGGTCACTTTTGAGGGACCCCTTTTGGATACAGTAACTTAGGTCAGAGATCAGTGTCTCTGGGAATTATTTCAAGTCTGAACGTTTTAGTTTATATTTGGACACATTTGAGAGATAGGTGATTTTGAAGGAGTTTGGTGCTGACTTAATTAACTGTTTGGAGAGTGAGGAGAAATCAGAGAGGGTCATCCTTAAGACTTAAAATTGATTCCTAAGAGTTTGCAAAGTGGGCATTTCTTTCTTTGAATCTGGGTGAATCCTCAACCATTTCTCCCTAGTGCTTCCCCAATTTCAATCTCAAGGTGGGTGGAATAGTTTTTCTTCTTTTACTGTATAACCAATGGTGTGTCCCATAGTCTTTCTTTTGTTCCTTATGTCATATCAGGTATTAGTTAAAAATGCTTTTTCTGTATCAGTGCTAAGTTTCTCTATTGTAATGAGTAATGTGTGAAAGTGTTTCTTTTGAAACTGATTGGTTTCTAGAGTGGGAGGACGTTGTTATTTGGTTTCTTTGTGGTAAAGAAAAGTTGGTGGGAGTACTTTGATGATTCCAGGGGATGATTTTTTGTCTGATAATGTATTGTGAATAGAGGAAATTCTTGAAAAAGTATAATGTTGGTTTTAGTAATGGCTATCCCTGTTTTGCATTTGGTCCTGCAGGAAGTATATTTCACAGTTAGTGTCAGTTGATAGGAATCACCCTCAGACCTGTGGGAATTAGGTCAATTTACTTACGGCCTTCAAACAACATCCACATTGAAGGCAAATTTTTAAAAGTTACCTTTCCTTAATATTTATTGAAAATCTGACTACACAATAGAATTGGGTTTTTAAGAACGATTAAAAATAGTTGTATAATATTTCTTTTGCTGGTCCCATTTCTGAGATTTGGTATTTAATATTGCTTCCGTGTGTTTCTATATGACCCAGACAGCCTCCTTCAATGAAAAAAGCTTTTGGGTGCTAGTCATCGTAATGGCAGGTTAACATTTAATTTCGACACATCCTATTTTTAAAAAGCTTAGACCTAGAAGGACATGTGATCAAATTCTAGTCTGTCTCAGTAGCGTTGGAGTGCGTTGCGCCAACTTTAAGGAGGGTGCACAGGCATAGGCGAGTGGGACGTGCCAGAATAAATGGGATTTGAGAAGAGCTGGCAGAAGCCTCCTCTTCCATTCTCATACATCTTGCTGAAAATGTGGAAGGGAAGCAGCAGTGGGTGAGTGTGGTGATCCTCATGCCTGCCTACAATGAAGTCAATAACAAGCCGTGCCTACAGTTTAGTCTTTTTTTTACAGTAACTTTTGTGTATCCACAGGCCTTCCAAGAGTGGGTAGAGCTGTGATCTTTATTATCTTTCTTTCGTTTATAAGTTTTCTCCAGTTTTCAATCCTGGGTGGGCTTTTTCTATCCCTTATCTATTTTATTCAAATTAGTCTCCTGTGTGGGTTTCTCTAATCAGGGATTTACACTCAATGGGGATCCGGGCAATGGGAACTCATATAGGAGCTATCTACTCGGCAAACATTTCATAGGTGGCAAATTCAACATAGTACAAGTATCTGTAATAACTGTGTAGTACACATGAAAAAGAAAACATTTATCAGTTAGTTTAAAGCAGGTGATGTCAATGTTCAACAGGTTTAAAAAATATTTTAGAATTAATGTCTTATTTTAAAGACTAACTCATCTAGGAATGAAGGAGGATCTGGCATGAGAGTCAAATGGAGGGCACACTAAGAGTATGCATTAGGGGGTTTGTGGGAGTTTACTCCTTCTTTTTACAAATTGTACATTGAAAAACGCTGTATCCAATAAATTGTGCTTTTAGTGCACAATTAAAAACAAAAGTTGCATGTATTATTGGGTGTAATTTACAGTTGGGAAAGGTGCTAGATATGGTGTAACACAAATTGAAAGTAATTGGTCTGACCAAATGAGAAACATTCTTGCCCTGCAATAATACCACAAATGTTGCCATATAAAATACAACAGTTTGACTGCCATTAGTAAAGAAACCCAGAAATAAATAAAAAACTGGTGTAACACCAAAGAAAAAGAAATAACCCTCAAAGTAACAGAAATGCAGCACCAACATGAAAGACTAGAAATGCTCTTTTGATGGGTAAGACCACAGATACCAATACCGTCTCTATGGGACTTAATAACTCTTCCATTAGCTATCCTATCTTACACAGAACTCTACAATATATGTCAACTGCAACATCAATAGCAATTTTTCTCTCTCTACCACCCTAACATGAAACCACTGAGTTCCAACCACCAATCCAGAAGGCACATGCGATCTCATACTTATTTCATGACCTGCAGATGTCCACGTGTAGTGCTTGTACTGCCACTGTTTAATCCTCCAGAAACCAGACAGTGGATACATAAGAATTGTCTTGGCATACCTACTATTGTCCTACTTTCAATTGTGCCCCTAGTATTACAGGTGGCTCAACAGACTTGGCAAGCAGGATTTGATACTGGATATTCTGTAGAGTTCAGAGGATCCGTCTCTGCTTATTCAGTTCAACTTATTGTTTGCGTCTGTGAGTCATTTCACACCCTTTTTCATACTTAGTCTAGACTAATTACTATCTGGGGAGAAGTTGGAGAGCTGATGCAAATTAGCCTCCAGGAATTTCAGGCAGGGAAAAGGTAACTTTCTAAAAGTTACTTTCTTTAATATTTATTGAAAATCTGACTACACCATTGAATTGAATTTTTAATAACTGTTAAAATAGTTGTTTAAATCTTTTTTATGTGGTCCCATTCCCAATATACTTTATTGGTATTTAATATAGCTTCCCTGTGTTTCTCAATGGCCCAGTCAGGCTTCCTACAGTGAAAATATATTTTGAGTGCTAGTCATGCAAAGACATGCTTTTAAAAAAATAATGTATTTTCCTCATACTGTCTCCAATCAATAGTAACAGGCACCTTACGAATTGGGGCTACCCATGTGTCTGTCAGATTGGGCATTCTTCTTCTAGCATAGATTGATTGAGCTATTGCGGGTATCATTTACGTCTTATGCCCACTTCCATGAGACGATGTAATCATTGGACATATAGGTTCAGGGAACGAGAAGGTTTATATTATATGTATATGCAGTAAATCTTATCAGCCGTTGCCACCTCATTTCTTATTTTCCCACCTGTCCATCTTCTCAAAGAAGGCCACTGAGTTCTTCCATGTATGCCATGAGGAGGCTGAGGTTTGAGTCCATAACTTGCAAATTTCCCTTCTTGCAATCAGGAGTAGGTAGAACATCAAATTTCTTTGTTTTATATGCAAACACAAGCCTCTCAAGTCTTGTTGCCTAAGCCCAAACATAATCAGGACAGTGCTTACCTCCACCTTGGAACACAAGACGTCGGACATGTTCTTACCCACGGCTATCCAGAAATCCTCCGGCATCGGGCAAGTAGCAAACATATGTGTGTCATCTGCCTCATTGTTTTCACACCAATTACATTTAGAGTCTTCATCTCCCCTTATTTTTGCCAGTCTTTTCGGGGCCCAATAAACTCTATAAAGGGTATAAAAGTGGTTCTTCTTTAATGCAGCAGATTTAACTACTGTATATAGTGTAGATAGAGATACTTGCCATAACTCTTCCATCTCAGCATCCGGCAAGTATCCATCCCATGCAGAGGAAGGTGCTTTCAACTTTAAATTGGCTGCTGTGAGTAGATAGTGGTACCCTAATGCTACCTCCTTTTTCTTGGCTCGTGGGTCTTGGAGGTCTGTTTCCATTTGATAACATTGCACTTTTGTCCAGTCTTGGGTTCTTAGCCACGAGTTTACATGAATTTTTATAACTCTAGAGATTTTCCCTCCTTTCTTCAGATTCCAGTACTCCCATGTCAGGTTGTGTCTGTCATCAAACATCTGTCCCCATCTACTTATTCCGCTCTGTCTTAGTGGATCCGTAAGAGTGTCAAGCATAAATACTGGAGTACCTGGAGAGTCCCATATGGGAGACAGCCTGCTATGATACGCAATACCTAGAAGGCATCAAACAACAAAACAGGCTCTGGCAGCTGCTTGTAGGCATTTTAATCTAACCTTCTTAAAATACTTGGGAGCCCCAAATTTATAGAGAAAGCCTTTCTTAGGTAATCCTTCCAACATTACTCTGTACATTCTACCCACCGTGGTTTCATCAGGATTTAATAGTAACATTTTGCTATTTTTAAGCTGAAAGGCCCAACAATATATCTGAAAGTCTGGAAGCCCCAATCCCCCTACTCCTGCCTTTGTCCTCAATTTCTCCTTGTGAGGCGCACACCCTTATTGGCCCAGATAAAGGTTGTAATTTTCCCCTGTAATGCTATAAACATTCTCACCAGATTGACCGGCCCAAAAATAGTCAATGGAAGATTCTGCAATTTATTTCAACAATTTCCCCACTTCTTAACTAGTTTTCGCAAAGATTAAAACGGCTAGTTTCTCTAAATCCCTGATTGTTTATCCCCAGGTATCCCATTTCTATAGCGCCCTTTATTTCCCCTTCCTTTTGGTTCCAGATCATTAGTTCAGTTTTTTCCTCATTAATTTTATACCCAGATAAAGCGCCAAACAATCTCACCTCCGCTACGAGTTGCGGGAGGACAGAGTGGACATCTGAGGTGAAAAGCATTAAATCGTACGCATACAGCGCGAGTTGCCTGGAGAATGTGTCTACCTTAAAATTCTTTATTGTCTCATTCAGTCTTATGCTCTGAGCAAATGGCTCAATGTAAAGATGGAAGAGAATAGGTGAAAGTGGACACCCTTGCCTCATCCCCCTACTAATCCTAACTGGTGCTGATAAACTCTCATTCACCTGAATACAGGCTGTTGGATTTCTGTAGATCTTCTCTAGCATGTCTATCAGAGGTTTACCCATTCCAAATGCTGCCATTAGGTAGCTTCAATTGGCAGCATCTACAGTTATTACCGCAGGGGGAACCCCCTTCGTTGTGACTAGAACTATAGTGCCAATCAAGGCATGATTCAACTCTCTCAGCCGCCTTCCGGGGATGAACCCCTTTTGATCTTCATGTATTAAATACCCTGCTACCTAGTTAATGCGTGCAGCCAAAATAATAGTCAAGATTTTATAATCACTATTTAGTAGGGAAATAGGGCGAGATAATTGACATTGAAGAAGGTTCTTACCGGGCTTCGGAATTAGTGTTATCTCTGCCGCATTCCACGACTCCGATATTGGCTTACCTTTTATTAAAATTGAGTTAAAAAGTTTAATCCAGATTGGAATAATCTCCTCTGCAATTGTGGAGTAAAGTTCGCTAGGAAAAGTATCGGGCTGGCTGCCTTGCCGTTTTTAAATTTTCTTTACTGCTGCCAATATCTCCCCCCCAGTTATTTCCTGACCAAGGAACCCTTGCTGCTCCTGCAACCGTTTTGGAAGATATTTATCTTTAAGACAAACATCTATACACACTTTATTTGTTACAAATTCTTCGGTGTATAAATCCTGAAAAAACCCTTTAAAGACCACCCTTATCTTACTACTCTCTTCTGTGATATGTCCAGCCTTGTCCACTTGAATCTTTTGGTTCCTCTCTAGCCTTGCCTTCCATGCTAGCAGTTTTCCGCTGCACTCGCCCTGCACTATATCTCTAGCTTTGCTAGCGTCCCACGAGTGCCGGACTTTCTCTTCTATCTTTGCTTTTAAATTCTGTGTGCATTCCCTCAAGTGTTACGACTGTCTTTTTCCTTTCTTCTGTGCCCAGAGTTTTGCTTTTCAACCTCGTCTCTATTCTCCCTATCCCTTCCTCTAATCTAGAGAATTCCGTTTTTTCTCTCCTTGCCCAGTTTATCGATATACTTTTAAGTCTCCCCCTTAGCCAGGCTTTATAAGCATCCTACACCACATGCAAGGGCATTGATGTCAAGTTCCAGGTGAAAAACTCATCTGAGTCATGTGCCTGCTTTGCCACTATCTTCTCTGAGAATAAAATTCTTCTATTTACTGTCCACCTCCTAGGCCCCCATGAGACCCTCAATTAAATTTTTAAAAGCAAGGCTGCGTGATCTGCGAGCTGAATAGGAAGGTGTTCTATTCCTACCGCTCTCTTCACCTCCTTCCTGTCCATGAAAAAATAATCCAATCTGAAATAATGGCTGTTTTTCTTGCTATGGAAGGTATAATCCCTGCGGTCCCTCTTTATTCTATGAAAAATGTCACACATATTGTAATTTTAAAGCATATCAACCAAGTATGCCCTCATTTTGGGGGAGTTAATTTGTATTCTTGCAGAGGATCTATCCAGTTTATTATCTAAGAGAATGTTAAAGTCCCCTCCTAAAGTAACAGGCGCTTTAAAGTCTACTACGGTGGAAAAAAGATGAGCTTAGTGTGAAACTTTCGTCTATGTTAGGGCCATAGTAGTTCACTAACGTAAATAGATTCTGATGTATAGTTATTTCAGCTATAATCCAACGCGCCCAATCATCCGCTTTGTATCGGACCAACTCCACTCCTGCCTTTCTTTTGAATACCAAAGCAATGCTTTTAGTACAGTGTAATTGATCTGTAACGATTATGCCTTCCACCCATTGGAATCCGGGAACCCGTTATCCGCGATTCACTCACGCACCCGAGCTTTCACCCGAACCTGAGGATCCACCACCCGTGATCCGCATTACACCCGAGTGCCCAGCTGATTACCCTAGCTGTCGATATATCTCGCCGCTCACCTCACCACATCTGATACGGTATTTTTAAACCGCACATTACTTTTTCTGGAGCCGCGTTATTGTACACTACTTCAGCCCTGAAGAGTCATAGCTACACACAGTGTGACGAAACACGTGTCGGCTGAATGTTCTTGCACCATGTATTGGTCAGACTTTGTTACACATAAAGAATACCATTCTCAAAAATTCCATTGACGTTGATGCTTTTCTTTCAAGAAACCACAGTCCCTGAGTATTGTTCATTTCGTTTTGTATGCTATTAATAGCGCTATCCTGATTGCGTGCGCAGGACTTCGTTTGCTATTCCACCCATTGGTGTTTTAAAAACAAATCTCTACATTCCTGTTTCCTCAGATGGGTTTCCTGTAACATCATTATTTGCGATCTATGCTGCTTTAGATATTGCGAAATAATGCAAGAGAGGTTTAAAAAGAGGCAAGAGAACTGCAGAAAGAGGGGAACAGGGAGAGGGAAGAGAAATGCAGAAAGAAGCAACAGAGGTGCAGAAAGAAACAAAAGAGGTGCAGAAAGAGGCATGAGAGGTGCAGAAAAGGGGAATAAGGGTGTAGGAAGAAACAAGAGAAGTGCAGAAAGAAGCAAGGCAAGAGAGGTGCAGAAAGAGGGAAGAGAGGTGTAGAAAGAGGCAACAATGGTGCAGAACGAGGGAAGGGGGCTGCAGAAAGAGGCAAAAGGGAGGCAGAAAAAAGCAAGAGAAGAGCAGAATGAAGGCACAGAGGTGCAGAAAGAGGCAAGAGAGGTGCAGAAAAAGCAAGATTTGCAGAAAGAAGCAAGAGATGTGCAGAAGGAGACAAGAGAACTGCAGAAAAAGGCAGGAGAGTTACAGAAACAGGCAAAAGAGGTGCAGGAAGAGGGAACAGCAGTGAAGAAAGAGGCAAGAGAGGTGCAGCAATAGGGAAGAGGGGTGCCGAAAGAGGCAAGAGTGGTCCAGAAAGAGGCAATAGAGGTGCAGAAAGAGGGAAGAGGGGTACAGAAAGAGGCAAGAGCAGAAAGAAGAAACAGAGATGAAGAAAGAAGCTAGAGAATTGCAGAGAGGCAAGTGAGGTACAGAAAGAGGCAAGATAGGTGCAGAAACAGGCAAGAGAAGTGCAGAAACAGGCAAGAGAAGTGCTGAAAAAGCAACAGAGGTGTAGAAAGAAACAAGAGAAGTGCAGAAAGGCAAGTGAGGTGCAGAAAGATGCAAGAGAGGTGCAGAAAGAGGCAAGAGAACTGCAGAACGAGGCAAGAGAGGTACAGAAAGAGGGAAGAGGGGTAGAGAAAGAGGCAAGAGAAATGCAGAAAGAAGCAAGAGAAATGCAGAAAGAAGCAAGAGAGGTACAGAAAGACGCAAGAGAGGTGCAGAAAGAAGCAACGCAAGAGAAGTGCAGAATGAAGGCACAGAGGTGCAGAAAGAGGCAATAGAAATGTAGAAAGAGGTACAGAAAGAGGGAGGAGGGGTATAGAAAGAGGCAAGAGAGGGAAGTCCCGGGGAGTGGTTCGGGGCCCCTGCTTGGCAGAATCGGGGCGCTAACCTGCAGCGGCGGCCCCGAGGATATCCCAACTGCGGCGCTCAAGATGGCGCCGGGTGATGTGCCGGAGCTCTGGGGACCTGCCGCACTCCAGCACGACCCTCAGTGAGAAACCCTGCAGCCCAACTGACGTAGAGCGAGAGGTGGGGACTGCCATTCATCGAAGGAGGACACCCTACGGAGCATAACGGAATGGACAGCGATGAGGCGGCGGTGCCTCGGCCCAGCATGTCTCTCTTGGAGAGCTAGACGGAGATCACTGAGAATATTTCTACGGCTGCCCAGGGACTAGAGGGAGGTGGAGCCCTCTTGAGCTGCCGAGGACTCCACGACACTGACGACCACGGCGGGTCCCTGGTCGTATCGATAGAAGAACGCTAGAGGAGTCAGAGCACGTGACGCAGGTTGCTTGCACCGCATGGCGGTGGACTTTGGCTTGGCTCGCATCGGACTCGCCATCATACGGGAGGAACCTGGGCCGGACCCTTGCTCGCTGCTTGCGCCAGCGGGTGAGTGCTTTTTCGTGTATACTGAGGGGTGCAGAGGTTGGGGGAGACCTCCCCCCACCTCTCCCGTGGACTGCCTAGTGGCACCTGCTGTTGGGGTGCATATGCGGACCAGAACTTGATCGCGCAGAGGAGGCGGGGGCGATCTGGGGCTACTGGACACTCTACACTGCTGAGGGGGCGACTGCGTTCTCTCTTGCCTGGGGCAATTTGTGTGCTGGGATCGCTGCCGGAGATGCGGGGGGAGTTTATCCTGGGAGTTCTTGAGGCCTGGGCAACGCGGGCTACACTGAGTGCAGGTGCAGGTGAACTATTGCCTGGCAGTAATATAGTGCCTGGGACACGGTGGCACGGTGCTGGGTGCGGCCGGTGTCCTGGACTGGCGGGGGGGCCCTCGCCTCTGTTTGCACGATGGGGAAGCCTAAAAGGGAAAAAGGTGCTGGCACAGCCGGATCAGGAGGACTTGGGGCAGGAGGTGCGGCAACCAGCTTCGGCTGAAGTGCCCGTTGCAACAGGAGTGCAGCAGCAATTGGCTCATATACTGCAGGCTATTATAGACACGAAAGAGGCCTTGCATCAGGACATTGTTACTGTGTCGGTGGGCTTGGGGCTACTGCGCGCCGAGCACAAGTTGGTGGATAGAGTGGAGCAGGTCGAAACATCCCTGGCAACTCTGGAACCGGCATAGAAATCGCTCGCTGAGCAGGTGGGGGACGTCTCCCATAGGTTATTAGTCCTGGAGAAAAGGGCCGAGGACACTGAGGGGTGCAATCGGAGGAACAACATCTGCGTCCTAGGTGGAAGGGGCCAACATGGTCCAGTACCTGGAGGATTGGCTCCACGACACGGTGGCGCCAGAGGGGTTGACCCAGTTCTTCACACTGGAAAGGGTCCATCGAGTTCTGGCCCACCCGCTGGCGCCGGGCCAACCGCCACGCCCGGTAGTGGCCAGACTCCTCCATTAAAAGGACAGAGACCTCCTCCTGCAAATGGCACGCACCTCTGGCCCCTACAGGGTGGATAATAGCAAGGTTTCAATTTTTCCGGGCCATACGCTGGAAGTCCAACAATGCCATGCTTCCTTCCTGGCCATCAAGAGAGCCCTGTGGGATGAGGGTCTTCAGTATTCCTTGATGTTCCCTGCCCGGCTTCGAATTATCCTCGATGGCACAACGCATTTTTGCACTGACCCGGCGGAGGCATGGGACTGGCTTGAAACATACAAAACGGGCCAGAGGCTGACTGGGGGGCCTGGGGAGCGTGCTCCTCCGGTGAGTTTGCAACAGCGCCTCTGCAGATCGCGGCACGCCCTGCCACTCTGAAAACACCCAGCTCATCCCAGACAGAGAAGGAGAAGTCTGAGGCGCTGCGGGCGGTGTCGGAACTGCTCCGGGATGGTAAGCAGTCATCGGAAGCTGGAACAGAGATGGATAAGACTCCTCAGGGAACGGACACGGATGGGTCCCAAGCTAGTAGTGTACAGTTGCCGCATGTCACGCCAGGCACAACTGACGAAATTGCTTGATGACTTTACTACATGCTTGCTTGCAATTGGGGAGATCCCTGCTCTTATGGCCTCTACCACTGCATAGATTCTTTTCTTGTTGTTATAATGATCGCTGGCCGCAGTGGGGCGGGAGTTTCCTTCATATTAGTGGTGGGACGCCTCCCAGGGATGGGGCATAGTGTACTAAATGAGGCATGAGCGCGGCCTATTTTAATATTTGCGAGGGGTAGCCACCGGGCTTCGACCTCTCTTCCCCATTGTTCCTCAGTAGCTACTAGAGGGCAGTTAGTTTGGATGGGGGCTAGTTTCTCAGTGCCTTTCCTGGGGTGGGGGTGTTGGGGTTGTTCTTTTTGTTGTGAAGGAATGTTTAGGGGTTATTGGCGTAACTTTCTTGAATGAGCTGTTACTGTTCAGAGTGGAACAAAGTCATGAGGGAGGAGGGGTACAGAAAGAGGCAAGTGAAATGCAGAAAGAAGCAAGAGAGGTGCAGAAAGAAGAAAGAGAGAAGCAGAAAGAAGCAAGAGGTGTGCAGAAAGAGGCAAGAGGAGTACAGAAAGAGATGAGAGGTGCAGAAAGAGGCAAGAGAGGCAGAATGAGGGAAGTGGGGTGCAGAAAGAGGGAAGTCGAGAGCAGAAAGAGGCAACAGGGGTACAGAAAGAAGCAAGAGAGGTGAAGAAAGAAGCAAGAGAGGTGCAGAAAGAAGCAACAGAGGTGCAGAAAAAGGCAAGAGAAGTACAGAAAGAGATGAGAGGTGCAGAAAGAGGCAAGAGAGGCAGAATGAGGGAAGTGGGGTGCAGAAAGAGGCAGGAGAGGTACAGAAAGAAGCAAGAGAGGTACAGAAAGAAGCAAGAGAGGTACAGAAAGAAGAAAGAGAGGAGCAGAAAGAAACAAGAGGTGTGCAGAAAGAGGCAAGAGGAGTGTGGAAAGAGGCAGGAGTGGTGCAGAAAGAGGGAAGTCGAGAGCAGAAAGAGGCAACAGGAGTACAGAAAGAAGCAAGAGAGGTGCAGAAAGAAGCAAGAGAGGTGCATAAAGAAGCAACAGATGTGCAGAAGGAGACAAGAACTGCAGAAAGAGGCAAGAGAGTTACAGAAACAGGCAAAAGAGGTGCAGAAAGAGGGAACAGGAGTTCAGAAAGAGGCAAGAGAAATGCAGAAAGAAGCAAGAGAGGTACAGAAAGAAGCAAGAGAGGTACAGAAAGAAGAAAGAGAGGAGCAGAAAGAAACAAGAGGTGTGCAGAAAGAGGCAAGAGGAGTGTGGAAAGAGGCAGGAGTGGTGCAGAATGAGGGAAGTCGAGAGCAGAAAGAGGCAACAGGAGTACAGAAAGAAGCAAGAGAGGTGCATAAAGAAGCAACAGATGTGCAGAAGTAGACAAGAAATGCAGAAAGAGGCAAGAGAGTTACAGAAACAGGCAAAAGAGGTACAGAAAGAGGGAACAGGAGTGCAGACAGAGGCAAGAGAAGTGCTGAAAAAAGCAACAGAGGTGTAGAAAGAAGCAAGAGAAGTGCAGAAAGGCAAGTGAGGTCCAGAACGAGGCAAGAGAACTACAGAAAACAGGCAAGAGAGGTACAGAAAGAGGGAAGAAGGGTGCAGAAAGAGGCAAGAGAAATGTAGAAAGAAGCAACAGTGGTGCAGAAGGATGCAAGAGAGGTGTAGAAATAGGCAAGAGAGATGCAGAAAGAGGCAAGAGACCTGCATAAAGAAGCAAGAGAGGTGCAGAAAGACACAAGAGAGGTGCAGAAAGAAGCAAGAGAGGTCCATAAAGAGGGGGGAGGGGTACAGAAAGAGACAAGAGAAATGCAGAAAGAAGCAAGAGAGGTACAGAAAGAAGAAAGAGAGGTGCAGAAAGAAGCAAGAGATGTGCAGAAAGATGCAAGAGGAGTGCAGAAAGAGGAAAGAAAGGTGCAGAAAGAGGGAAGTTGAGAGCAGAGAGAGGCAACAGGGGTACAGAAAGAAGCAAGAGAGGTGCATAAAGAAGCAAGAGAAGTGCAAAAAGAAGCAACAGAGGTGCAGAAAGAGACAAGAGAGGTGCAGAAAGAGGCAAGAGAGGCAGAATGAGGGAAGAGGGGTACAGAATGAGGCAAGAGAGGTACAGAAAGAAGCAAGAGAAGTGCAGAAAGAAATAACAGGGGTGTAGAAAGAGGCAAGAGAAATGCAGAAAGAAGCAACAGATGTGCAGAAGGAGACGAGAACTGCAGAAAGAGGCAAGAGAACTGCAGAAAGAGGCAAGAGAGGTACATAAACAGGGAGGAGGGGTACAGAAAGAGGCAAGAGAAATGCAGAAGGAAGCAAGAGAGGTACAGAAAGAAGAAAGAGAGGAGCAGAAAGAAGCAAGAGGTGTGCAGAAAGAGGCAAGAGGAGTGTAGAAAGAGGCAGGAGAGGTGCAGAAAGAGGGAAGTCGAGAGCAGAAAGAGGCAACAGGAGTACAGAAAGAAGCAAAAGAGGTGAAGAAAGAAGCAAGAGAGGTGCAGAAAGAAGCAACAGAGGTGCAGAAAAATGCAAGAGAAGTACAGAAAGAGATGAGAGGTGCAGAAAGAGGCAAGAGAGGCAGAATGAGGGAAGTGGGGTACAGAAAGAGGCAGGGGAGGTACAGAAAGAAGCAAGAGAGATACAGAAAGAAGCAAGAGAAGTGCAGAAAGAAGCAAGAGAAGTGCAGATTGAAGTAAAAGGGGTGTAGAAAGAGGCAAGAGAAATGCATAAAGAAGCAACAGATGTACAGAAGGAGACAAGAACTGCAGAAAGAGGCAAGAGAGTTACAGAAACAGGCAAAAGAGGTGCAGAAAGAGGGAACAGGAGTTCAGAAAGAGGCAAGAGAAATGCAGAAAGAAGCAAGAGAGGTACAGAAAGAAGCAAGAGAGGTACAGAAAGAAGAAAGAGAGGAGCAGAAAGAAACAAGAGGTGTGCAGAAAGAGGCAAGAGGAGTGTGGAAAGAGGCAGGAGTGGTGCAGAAAGAGGGAAGTCGAGAGCAGAAAGAGGCAACAGGAGTACAGAAAGAAGCAAGAGAGGTGCAGAAAGAAGCAAGAGAGGTGCATAAAGAAGCAACAGATGTGCAGAAGGAGACAAGAACTGCAGAAAGAGGCAAGAGAGTTACAGAAACAGGCAAAAGAGGTGCAGAAAGAGGGAACAGGAGTTCAGAAAGAGGCAAGAGAAATGCAGAAAGAAGCAAGAGAGGTACAGAAAGAAGCAAGAGAGGTACAGAAAGAAGAAAGAGAGGAGCAGAAAGAAACAAGAGGTGTGCAGAAAGAGGCAAGAGGAGTGTGGAAAGAGGCAGGAGTGGTGCAGAATGAGGGAAGTCGAGAGCAGAAAGAGGCAACAGGAGTACAGAAAGAAGCAAGAGAGGTGAAGAAAGAAGCAAGAGAGGTGCATAAAGAAGCAACAGATGTGCAGAAGGAGACAAGAAATGCAGAAAGAGGCAAGAGAGTTACAGAAACAGGCAAAAGAGGTACAGAAAGAGGGAACAGGAGTGCAGACAGAGGCAAGAGAAGTGCTGAAAAAAGCAACAGAGGTGTAGAAAGAAGCAAGAGAAGTGCAGAAAGGCAAGTGAGGTCCAGAACGAGGCAAGAGAACTACAGAAAACAGGCAAGAGAGGTACTGAAAGAGGGAAGAAGGGTGCAGAAAGAGGCAAGAGAAATGTAGAAAGAAGCAACAGTGGTGCAGAAGGATGCAAGAGAGGTGTAGAAATAGGCAAGAGAGATGCAGAAAGAGGCAAGAGACCTGCATAAAGAAGCAAGAGAGGTGCAGAAAGACACAAGAGAGGTGCAGAAAGAAGCAAGGCAAGAGAAGTGCAGAATGGAGGCACAGAGGTGCAGACAGAGGCAAGAGAACTGCAGAAAGAGGCAAGAGAGGTACATAAAGAGGGAGGAGGGGTACAGAAAGAGACAAGAGAAATGCAGAAAGAAGCAAGAGAGGTACAGAAAGAAGAAAGAGATATGCAGAAAGAGGCAAGAGGAGTGCAGAAAGAGGAAAGAAAGGTGCAGAAAGAGGGAAGTCAAGAGCAGAGAGAGGCAACAGGGGTACAGAAAGAAGCAAGAGAAGTGCAAAAATAAGCAACAGAGGTGCAGAAAGAGACAAGAGAGGTGCAGAAAGAGGCAAGAGAGGCAGAATGAGGGAAGAGGGGTACAGAAAGAGGCAAGAGAGGTACAGAAAGAAGCAAGAGAGGTACAGAAAGAAGCAAGAGAAGTGCAGAAAGAAATAACAGGGGTGTAGAAAGAGGCAAGAGAAATGCAGAAAGAAGCAACAGATGTGCAGAAGGAGATGAGAACTGCAGAAAGAGGCAAGAGAGTTGCAGAAACAGACAAAAGAGGTGCAGTAAGAGGGAACAGGAGTGCAGACAGAGGCAAGAGAAGTGCTGAAAGAAGCAGCAGCGGTATAGAAAGAAGCAAGAGAAGTGCTGAAAGGCAAGTGAGGTGAAGAAAGAGGCAAGAGAACTACAGAAAGAGGTAAGAGAGGTTCAGAAAGAGGGAATAGGGGTGAAGAAAGAGGCAAGAGAAATGCAGAAAGAAGCAACAGTGGTGCAGAAGGACGGAAGAGAGGTGTAGAAATTGGCAAGAGAGGAACAGAAAGAGGCAAGAGAACTGCATGAAGAGGCAAGAGAAGTACAGAAAGAGGAAAGAGGGGTGCAGAAAGCGGCAAAGGAAATGCAGAAAGAAGTAACAGAGGTGCAGAAAAGAAGCAAGAGAAGTGCGGAGAGAGGAAAGGGAGGTGCAGAAAAAGGGAAACAGGGTGCAGAAAGATGTAAGAGAGGTGCAGAAAAAAGCAAGAGAAGTACAGAAAGAAGCAAGAGAGGTGCAGAAAGAGACAAGAGGGAAGCAGAAGGACGCAAGAGAGGTGTAGAAATTGGCAAGAGAGATACAGAAAGAGGCAAGAGAACTGCATGAAGAGGCAAGAGAAGTACAGAAAGAGGAAAGAGGGGTGCAGAAAGAGGCAAAGGAAATGCAGAAAGAAGTAACAGAGGTGCAGAAAAGAAGCAAGAGAAGTGCAGAGAGAGGCAAGGGAGGTGCAGAAAAATGGAAACAGGGTGCAGAAAGATGTAAGAGAGGTGCAGAAAAAAGCAAGAGAAGTACAGAAAGAAGCAAGAGAGGTGCATAAAGAGGCAAGAGAGGGGCAGAAAGAGACCAGAGAGGTGCAGAAAGAGGGAAGAGAGGTGCAGAAAGAAGCAAGAGAGGTACAGAAAGAAGCAAGAGATGTGCAGAGAGAGGCAAGAGGAGTACAGAAAGAGGCAACAGGGGTGCAGAAAGAGGCATAGGAAATGCATAAAGAAGTAACAGAGGTGCAGATAAGAAGCAAGAGGTGCAGAGAGAGGCAAGGGAGGTGTAGAAAAAGGAAACAGGGTGGAGAAAGATGCATGAGAGGTGCAGAAAGAAGCAAGAGAGGTACAGAAAGAGACAAGAGGGGTGCAGAAACAGGCAATAGAGGTGCAGAAAGAGGCAAGAGAGAGGCAGAAAGAGACAAGAGAGGTGCAGAATGAGGGAAGACGAATGCAGAAAGAGGCAACAGGGGTGCAGACAAAAGCAAGAGAGATGCAGAAAGATGCAAGAGAAGTGCAGAAAGAAGCAACGGAGGTGCAGAAAGAGGCAAGAGAAGTGCAGAAAGAGACGAGAGGTGCAGAAAGAGGGAAGAGAGGTAGAATGAGGGAAGAGTGGCACAGAAAGAGGCAAGAGTTGTTCAAAAAGAAGCAAGAGAGGTACAGAAAGAAGCAAGAGAAGTGCAGAAAGAAGCAACACATGTGCGTGCAGAAGGAGACAAGTAAACTGCTGAAAGAGGCAAGAGAGTTACAGAAACAGGCAAAAGGGGTGCAGAAACATGGAACAGGAGTGCAGACGGAGGCAAGAGAAGTGCTGAAAGAAGCAACAGAGGTATAGAAAGAAGCAAGAGAAGTGCAGAGAGGCAAGTGAGGTGCAGACGAGGCAAGAGAACTACAGAAAGAGGCAAGAGAGGTACAGAAAGAGGGAAGAGGGATGCAGAAAGAGGGAAGAGAAATGCAGAAAGAGGCAACGGAGGTGCAGAAAGACGCAAGAGAGGTATAGAAATAAGCAAGAGAGGTGCAGAAAGAGGCAAGAGACCTGCATAAATAAGCAAGAGAGGTGTAGAAAGACACAAGAGAGGTGCAGAAAGAAGCACGGCAAGAGAAGTGCAGAATGGAGGCACAGAGGTGCAGACAGAGGCAAGAGAAGTACAGTAAGAAGCAAGAGAGGTGCATAAAGAGGCAAGAGAGGGGCAGAAAGAGACCAGAGAGGTGCAGAAAGAGGGAAGAGAGGTGCAGAAAGAGGCAAGAGGGGTGCAGAAAAAAGCAAGAGAAGTGCAGAAAGAAGCAAGGCAAGAGAAGTGCAGAATGAAGGCACAGAGGTGCAGAAAGAAGCAAGAGAGGTACAGAAAGAAGCAAAAGATGTGTAGAGAGAGGCAAGAGGAGTACAGAAAGAGGCAACAGGGGTGCAGAAAGAGGCATAGGAAATGCATAGAGAAGTAACAGAGGTGCAGATAAGAAGCAAGAGGTGCAGAGAGAGGCAAGGGAGGTGTAGAAAAAGGAAACAGGGTGGAGAAAGATGTATGAGAGGTGCAGAAAGAAGCAAGAGAGGTACAGAAAGAGACAAGAGGGGTGCAGAAACAGGCAATAGAGGTGCAGAAAGAGGCAAGAGAGAGGCAGAAAGAGACAAGAGAGGTGCAGAATGAGGGAGGAGGGGTACAGAAAGAGGCAAGAGAAATGCAGAAAGAAGAAAGAGAGGTGCAGAAAGAAGCAAGGCAAGAGGAGTGCATTAAGAAGCAACGCAAGAGAAGTGCAGAGTGGAGGCACAAAGGTGCAGAAAGAGGCAAGAAGGGTGAGGAAAGAGGCAAGAGAAATGCAGAAAGAAGCAACAGTGGTGCAGAAGGATGCAAGAGAGGTGTAGAAATAGGCAAGAGAGGTGCAGAAAGAGGCAAGAGACCTGCATAAAGAAGCAAGAGAGGTGCAGAAAGACACAAGAGAGGTGCAGAAAGAAGCAAGGCAAGAGAAGTGCAGAATGGAGGCACAGAGGTGCAGACAGAGGCAAGAGAAGTACAGAAAGAAGCAAGAGAGGTGTGTAAAGAGGCAAGAGAGGAGCAGAAAGAGACCAGAGAGGTGCAGAAAGAGGGAAGAGAGGTGCAGAAAGAGGCAAGAGGGGTGCAGAAAAAAGCAAGAGAAGTGCAGAAAGAAGCAAGGCAAGAGAAGTGCAGAATGAAGGCACAGAGGTGCAGAAAGAGGCAAGAGAGGTGCAGAAAGAAGCAAGAGAGGTACAGAAAGAAGCAAGAGATGTGCAGAGAGAGGCAAGAGGAGTACAGAAAGAGGCAACAGGGGTGCAGAAAGAGGCATAGGAAATCCATAAAGAAGTAACAGAGGTGCAGATAAGAAGCAAGAGGTGCAGAGAGAGGCAAGGGAGGTGTAGAAAAACGAAATA
The DNA here is from genome assembly GCF_964204655.1 of Triturus cristatus. Classification (NCBI taxonomy): domain Eukaryota; kingdom Metazoa; phylum Chordata; class Amphibia; order Caudata; family Salamandridae; genus Triturus; species Triturus cristatus. The sequence goes on along the minus strand of NC_140591.1, from coordinate 179,334,114 downwards.
GGGTGGAGAAAGATGTATGAGTGGTGCAGAAAGAAGAGAGCTACAGAAAGAGACAAGAGGGGTGCAGAAACAGGCAATAGAGGTGCAGAAAGAGGCAAGAGAGAGGCAGAAAGAGACAAGAGAGGTGCAGAATGAGGGAGGAGGGGTACAGAAAGAGGCAAGAGAAATGCAGAAAGAAGCAAGAGAGGTTCAGAAAGAAGCAAGGCAAGAGAAGTGCAGAAAGAAGCAACGCAATAGAAGTGCAGAGTGGAGGCACAAAGGTACAGAAAGAGACAAGAAGGGTGCAGAAAGATGCAAAAGAAATGCAGAAAGAAGCAACAGTGGTGCAGAAGGATGCAAGAGAGGTGTAGAAATAGGCAAGAGAGGTGCAGAAAGACGCAAGAGACCTGCATAAAGAAGCAAGAGAGGTGCAGAAAGACACAAGAGAGGTGCAGAAAGAAGCAAGGCAAGAGAAGTGCAGAATGGAGGCACAGAGGTGCAGACAGAGGCAAGAGAACTGCAGAAAGAGGCAAGAGAGGTACATAAAGAGGGGGGAGGGGTACAGAAAGAGACAAGAGAAATGCAGAAAGAAGCAAGAGAGGTACAGAAAGAAGAAAGAGAGGTGTAGAAAGAAGCAAGAGATGTGCAGAAAGAGGCAAGAGGAGTGCAGAAAGAGGAAAGAAAGGTGCAGAAAGAGGGAAGTCAAGAGCAGAGAGAGGCAACAGGGGTACAGAAAGAAGCAAGAGAGGTGCAGAAAGAAGCAAGAGAAGTGCAAAAAGAAGCACCAGAGGTGCAGAAAGAGACAAGAGAGGTGCCGAAAGCGGCAAGAGAGGCAGAATGAGGGAAGAGGGGTACAGAAAGAGGCAAGAGAGGTACAGAAAGAAGCAAGAGAGGTACAGAAAGAAGCAAGAGAAGTGCAGAAAGAAATAACAGGGGTGTAGAAAGAGGCAAGAGAAATGCAGAAAGAAGCAACAGATGTGCAGAAGGAGACGAGAACTGCAGAAAGAGGCAAGAGAGTTGCAGAAACAGGCAAAAGAGGTGCAGTAAGAGGGAACAGGAGTGCAGACAGTGGCAAGAGAAGTGCTGAAAGAAGCAGCAGAGGTATAGAAAGAAGCAAGAGAAGTGCAGAAAGGCAAGTGAGGTGCAGAAAGAGGCAAGAGAACTACAGAAAGAGGTAAGAGAGGTACAGAAAGAGGGAATAGGGGTGAAGAAAGAGGCAAGAGAAATGCAGAAAGAAGCAATAGTGGTGGAGAAGGACGCACGAGAGGTGTAGAAATTGGAAAGAGAGGAACAGAAAGAGGCAAGAGAACTGCATGAAGAGGCAAGAGAAGTACAGAAAGAGGAAAGAGGGGTACAGAAAGAGGCAAAGGGAATGCAGAAAGAAGTAACAGAGGTGCAGAAAAGAAGCAAGAGAAGTGCAGAGAGAGGCAAGGGAGGTGCAGAAAAAGGGAAACAGGGTGCAGAAAGATGTAAGAGAGGTGCAGAAAAAAGCAAGAGAAGTACAGAAAGAAGCAAGAGAGGTGCAGAAAGAAGCAAGGCAAGAGAAGTGCAGAAAGAAGCAACGCAATAGAAGTGCAGAGTGGAGGCACAAAGGTACAGAAAGAGACAAGAAGGGTGCAGAAAGATGCAAAAGAAATGCAGAAAGAAGCAACAAGCAACAGTGGTGCAGAAGGATGCAAGAGAGGTGTAGAAATAGGCAAGAGAGGTGCAGAAAGACGCAAGAGACCTGCATAAAGAAGCAAGAGAGGTGCAGAAAGACACAAGAGAGGTGCAGAAAGAAGCAAGGCAAGAGAAGTGCAGAATGGAGGCACAGAGGTGCAGACAGAGGCAAGAGAACTGCAGAAAGAGGCAAGAGAGGTACATAAAGAGGGGGGAGGGGTACAGAAAGAGACAAGAGAAATGCAGAAAGAAGCAAGAGAGGTACAGAAAGAAGAAAGAGAGGTGTAGAAAGAAGCAAGAGATGTGCAGAAAGAGGCAAGAGGAGTGCATAAAGAGGAAAGAAAGGTGCAGAAAGAGGGAAGTCAAGAGCAGAGAGAGGCAACAGGGGTACAGAAAGAAGCAAGAGAGGTGCAGAAAGAAGCAAGAGAAGTGCAAAAAGAAGCACCAGAGGTGCAGAAAGAGACAAGAGAGGTTCCGAAAGCGGCAAGAGAGGCAGAATGAGGGAAGAGGGGTACAGAAAGAGGCAAGAGAGGTACAGAAAGAAGCAAGAGAGGTACAGAAAGAAGCAAGAGAAGTGCAGAAAGAAATAACAGGGGTGTAGAAAGAGGCAAGAGAAATGCATAAAGAAGCAACAGATGTGCAGAAGGAGACGAGAACTGCAGAAAGAGGCAAGAGAGTTACAGAAACAGGCAAAAGAGGTTCAGAAAGAGGGAACAGGAGTGCAGACAGAGGCAAGAGAAGTGCTGAAAGAAGCAGCAGAGGTATAGAAAGAAGCAAGAGAAGTGCAGAAAGGCAAGTGAGGTGCAGAAAGAGGCAAGAGAACTACAGAAAGAGGTAAGAGAGGTACAGAAAGAGGGAATAGGGGTGAAGAAAGAGGCAAGAGAAATGCAGAAAGAAGCAACAGTGGTGGAGAAGGACGCACGAGAGGTGTAGAAATTGGAAAGAGAGGAACAGAAAGAGGCAAGAGAACTGCATGAAGAGGCAAGAGAAGTACAGAAAGAGGAAAGAGGGGTGCAGAAAGAGGCAAAGGGAATGCAGAAAGAAGTAACAGAGGTGCAGAAAAGAAGCAAGAGAAGTGCAGAGTGAGGCAAGGGAGGTGCAGAAAAAGGGAAACAGGGTGCAGAAAGATGTAAGAGAGGTGCAGAAAAAAGCAAGAGAAGTACAGAAAGAAGCAAGAGAGGTGCATAAAGAGGCAAGAGAGGGGCAGAAAGAGACAAGAGAGGTGCAGAAAGAGGCAAGAGGGGTGCAGAAAAAAGCAAGAGAAGTGCAGAAAGAAGCAAGGCAAGAGAAGTGCAGAATGAAGGCACAGTTGCAGAAAGAGGCAAGAGAGGTGCAGAAAGAAGCAAGAGAGGTACAGAAAGAAGCAAGAGATGTGCAGAGAGAGGCAAGAGGAGTACAGAAAGAGGCAACAGGGATGCAGAAAGAGGCATAGGAAATGCATAAAGAAGTAACAGAGGTGCAGATAAGAAGCAAGAGGCGCAGAGAGAGGCAAGGGAGGTGTAGAAAAAGGAAGCAGGGTGGAGAAAGATACATGAGAGGTGCAGAAAGAAGCAAGAGAGGTACAGAAAGAGACAAGAGGGGTGCAGAAACAGGCAATAGAGGTGCAGAAAGAGGCAAGAGAGCGGCAGAAAGAGACAAGAGAGGTGCAGAATGAGGGAGGAGGGGTACAGAAAGAGGCAAGAGAAATGCAGAAAGAAGCAAGAGAGGTGCAGAAAGAAGCAAGGCAAGAGAAGTGCAGAAAGAAGCAAGGCAAGAGAAGTGCAGAGTGGAGGCACAGAGGTGCAGAAAGAGGCAAGAGAACTGCAGAAAGAGGCAAGAGAGGTACATAAAGAGGGTGGAGGGGTACAGAAAGAGGCAAAAGAAATGCAGAAAGAATCAAGAGATGTACAGAAAGAAGAAAGAGAGGAGCAGAAAGAAGCAAGAGATGTGCAGAAAGAGGCAAGAGGTGCAGAAAGAGGGAAGTCGAGAGCAGAAAGAGGCAACAGGGGTACAGAAAGAAGCAAGAGAGGTGAAGAAAGAAGCAAGAGAGGTGCAGAAAGAAGCAACAGAGGTGCAGAAAAAGGCAAGAGAAGTACAGAAAGAGATGAGAGGTGCAGAAAGAAGCAAGAGAGGCAGAATGAGGGAAGTGGGGTACAGAAAGAGGCAGGAGAGGTACAGGAAGAAGCAAGAGAGGTACAGAAAGAAGCAAGAGAAGTACAGAAAGAAGCAAGAGAAGTGCAGATAGAAGTAAAAGGGGTGTAGAAAGAGGCAAGAGAAATGCATAAAGAAGCAACAGATGTGCAGAAGGAGACGAGAACTGCAGAAAGAGGCAAGAGAGTTACAGAAACAGGCAAAAGAGGTTCAGAAAGAGGGAACAGGAGTGCAGACAGAGGCAAGAGAAGTGCTGAAAGAAGCAACAGAGGTGTAGAAAGAAGCAAGAGAAGTGCAGAAAGGCAAGTGAGGTACAGAAAGCGGCAAGAGAACTACAGAAAAAGGCAAGAGAGGTACAGAAAGAGGGAAGAAGGGTGCATAAAGAGGCAAGAGAAATGCAGAAAGAAGCAACAGTGGTGCAGAAGGATGCAAGAGAGTTGTAGAAATAGGCAGGAGAGGTGCAGAAAGAGGCAAGAGAGGTACAGAAAGAGGGAGGAGGGGTACAGAAAGAGTCAAGAGAAATGCAGAAAGAAGCAAGAGAGGTACAGAAAGAAGAAAGAGAGGTGCAGAAAGAAGCAAAAGATGTCCAGAAAGAGGCAATAGGAGTGCAGAAAGAGTCAAGAGAGGTGCAGAAAGAGGGTAGTCGAGAGCAGAAAGAAACAAGAGAGGTACAGAAAGAAGCAATAGAAGTGCATAAAGAAGCAACAGAGGTGCAGAAAAGGCAAGAGAAGTACAGAAAGAGACAAGAGAGGTGCAGAAAGAAGCAAGAGAGGTACAGAAAGAAGCAAGAGAAGTGCAGAGAGAAGCAACAGGGGTGTAGAAAGAGGCAAGATAAATGCAGAAAGAAGCAACAGATGTGCAGGAGACGAGAACTGCAGAAAGAGGCAAGAGAGTTGCAGAAACAGGCATAAGAGGTGCAGTAAGAGGGAACAGGAGTGCAGACAGAGGGAAGAGAAGTGCTGAAAGAAGCAGCAGAGGTGTAGAAAGAAGCAAGAGAAGTGCAGAAAGGCAAGTGAGGTGCAGAAAGAGGCAAGAGAACTACAGAAAGAGGTAAGAGAGGTACAGAAAGAGGAAATAGGGGTGAAGAAAGAGGCAAGAAAAGTGCAGAAAGAAGCAACAGTGGTGTAGAAGGACCAAGAGAGGTGTAGAAATAGGCAAGAGGGGTACAGAAAGAGGCAAGATAACGGCATGAAGAGGCAAGAGAAGTGCAGAAAGAGGAAAGAGGGGTGCAGAGAGAGACAAAGGAAATGCAGAAAGAAGTAACAGAGGTGCAGAAAAGAAGCAAGAGAAGTGCAGAGAGAGGCAAGGGAGGTGCAGAAAAAGGGAAACAGGGTGCAGAAAGATGTAAGAGAGGTGCAGAAAAAAGCAAGAGAAGTACAGAAAGAAGCAAGAGAGGTGCAGAAAGAGACAAGAGGGATGCAGAAACAGGCCAGAGAGGTGCATAAAGAGGCAAGAGAGGGGCAGAAAGAGACCAGAGAGGTGCAGAAAGAGGAAAGAGAGGTGCAGAAAGAGGCAAGAGGGGTGTAGAAAAAATCAAGAGAAGTGCAGAAAGAAGCAAGGCAAGAGAAGTGCAGAATGAAGGCACAGAGGTGCAGAAAGAGGCAAGAGAGGTGCAGAAAGAAGCAAGAGAGGTACAGGAAGAAGCAAGAGATGTGCAGAGAGAGCCAAGAGGAGTACAGAAAGAGGCAAGAGAGGTGCAGAAAGAGGGAAGGCGAGTGCAGAAAGAGGCAACAGGGGTGCAGAAAAAAGCAAGAGAGATGCAGAAAGACGCAAGAGAAGTGCAGAAAGAAGCAACAGAGGTGCAGAAAGAGGCAAGAGAAGTGCAGAAAGAGACGAGAGGTGCAGAAAGAGGGAAGAGAGGTAGAATGAGGGAAGAGTGGTACAGAAAGAGGCAAGAGGGGTTCAAAAACAAGCAAGAGAGGTACAGAAAGAAGCAAGAGAAGTGCAGAAAGAAGCAACACATGTGCAGAAGGAGACAAGGGATCTGCTGAAAGAGGCAAGAGAGTTACAGAAACATGCAAAAGGGGTGCAGAAACATGGAACAGGAGTGCAGACGGAGGCAAGAGAAGTGTTGAAAGAAGCAACAGAGGTATAGAAAGAAGCAAGAGAAGTGCAGAGAGGCAAGTGAGGTGCAGAAGAGGCAAGAGAACTACAGAAAGAGGCAAGAGAGGTACAGAAAGAGGGAAGAGGGATGCAGAAAGAGGGAAGAGAAATGCAGAAAGAGGCAACGGAGGTGCAGAAAGACGCAAGAGAGGTATAGAAATAAGCAAGAGAGGTGCAGAAAGAGGCAAGAGACCTGCATAAAGAAGCAAGAGAGGTGCAGAAAGACGCAAGAGAGGTGCAGAAAGAAGTAAGGCAAGAGCAGTGCAGAATGGAGGCACAGAGGTGCAGAAAGAGGCAAGAGAACTGCAGAAAGAGGCAAGAGAGGTACAGAAAGAGGGAGGAGGGGTACAGAAAGAGACAGGAGAAATGCAGAAAGAGAGGTACAGAAAGAAGCAAGAGAGGTGCAGAAAGAAGCAAGAGATATGCAGAAAGAGGCAAGAGAGGTGCAGAAAGAGGGAAGTTGAGTGTAGGAGAGTAGGATCTGCTTCACATTGGTACCCCCACTTTTTGCTGGTGTTTCACTGTTTTTCAACCTTAGTCTGGCTGTGGCCCTGCTAATCAGGCCCACAGCCTAGCTGCTTCCTCTGATTTGCATGTACATTAGGTACATATCTAATTGGATTCTGGAGTGCCTTATAATCCCCTAGTATATGGTATACTATGTACCTAGGGCATAGGTACCTCAGAGGCCTACCAGGGGCTGAAGCATGTATTATGCCTCCCCTGGGAAGCACTTCAAAATGGCACCACAGGTCTGCTACTGCAGCCTGGGTAAGGGTGTGCTTGCACCCCTTACAGTGGTATAGGCTACCTATAGCACTATCATTGCACACACATATAAAACCTATAAGTCACTCCTATGGCAGGCCTTAACAATCCTGAAGGCAGAGTGCTTGGTTTTTATGTGAGAGTGTGCCTCTGCATGAGCAGAGCCCCTCTGCAGCGTTCGGAGTATCTCCTCTGATGCTGTTTGTGGTGCAGCCTGACCATATACTTTTAAGTGCATTATAACCTCGCTGTAAATGCTAACTTTGGGATGGCTGCACGGAAACATGTTGTGTTTGGTGTCAAACGCTTTGGAATACTACCCCCCTGCCAGTCCCTTCTAGAGGTAGAGATATGTTCACACTGGTCTAACCCGATAGGACTTTCCTGAGCCCTGGCATCTCAAAATGGATGCCTCTGCCACAGACACGGGTCTGGCCTCCTGCTGCTGACCGAAACTCCGGCAGGGGAGGCCTGGACAATAGGTTTCCTGTCGAAGGGAGGTGTAAACACCTCCCCAGACAGGCAGATGTGTATTGGGGCTGGGCGGGAGCACTCTCTGGTGCTTTGACATTCTGCACTGGGGGTACACTTGGTGTCCCTGTGCATAGACCAGTACAAACCGGTTGCAGGGGCTACCTGCCCCTGCTCTGGCATGAAACTGGACAAAGGAAATGGGTGTAACCACCCCTCTTTCCAAACCCTCCCATAGGTGGGTCCCTAGAGTATGTCCAACCCCCAAACATAGTATAAGTATGGGAACCCAGTCCTTGTGACTTTAGATTACCCTTGATGAAACTCTGCAACATATATCCTGGACCTTCGACGTTCTATCCTGACTAGAAGACTGAATAAATCTCCCTTGGGGTCAAGGAGTGACTCCCCTGCTTGGCAGGCACCAAAGAAGCAACTGACCAGTCTGCATCGCTAAGCTCCCGCCGGACGCCGAAGTCTTTGCATCACCAGAGGTGGATTTCCAGACTTCCCCGAGGCTGCCCTGAGTCCCCAGCAAAGCTGAGGCCCATGGCTATAGTGGGTGATGTGGAACCGTGACCCCTGGACATCGTGAACATTTGCAGCAACACTCTCTTCCTGTTCCTCCTCGAAGTTATGCTTTGGGCTCAGAGTAGCCCCTGCCTTGAGCACCTCCTGCACCAAAGATTGCTGGCCTCCACTCCACGAGTGACCCGTGGGCCAGTTTAAAGTGCGACCACTTGAGGCTCCTTCGCGATCGCTAGCCCGTTGGCTAGTAGGTCCCCACGAAGGCAGCTCCTCTTCTAATTTGGCTTTCCTGGTTGCTCCAGACGTGGCCCGACTTACCTTTGCTGGGTGAGTCCCTCAGAGCTTGCTGGTCTGCACCGCAGTCCTTTATCTGCTTTCCAGTGACTTGCCGTTGGCAACGCTTGTTGGGTCCAATCTGGTCGCCGACACTGCAGTACTCGACAGACTTCATGGCACAGCTCGAATCCAGCTCCTGGTTGTCATCAGCTCCTTCTGAACCTCGTGGCTGAAGAGTCAAGACACCCATCAACTCACCTGAAGCACCCGACATCTGTGGGCATTGGTCCATCCTGCCCCCGGTTACTGGCTAGTGACCCAGACTCTGTCCCCTCTGCTTTCAGGTTCCTTCCATCCTAGATCCAGGCTTGGATCTCTTCGGACACTTCTCCTCTTCACGGCAGCAGCAGTTCCTCGCCAGCTTCCATTGTAATCGACGACGCGACCCGACACCAAAAGACACCTATGCACCCAGCTTCCCTGGGTGAGGTAACTCGAGTACTCCGGTGCTCCCGTGGGTGCTAGCCCTAGAACTTCTTAAGTTCAAAAGGGTTTGGTCCTGACTCGATCCTAAGTGTCCCTAATCTTTAAATTTCCAACCATGACATTGCCCATAGAAGCTAACGGAAACCCGCGGCTGAGTTCTCACACTGCATACAGTCCCCGTGGGTCCCCTGTATTACTACCTTGGGTGGTTCCTTGGGGTCCCAGCGATTCTACAGGCTCTAGGCCTTATGTCTATTCCAGTCGTGGTTCTTATACCACATATTTGGTATATGGTTTGGTACGCCCCTAGGGCCCAAACGTGTATTTGTGCTATTACTGTTGATTGCTAACTTGTAAATTAAGTACTTCGAGCTCCAGTCTCATAAAGAGACTAGAGGGGTGTGTTTTATCCTAAATACATATCTTTTGAATATATACCTGGTGTGGTTGTCCTTTCATTTGATCATTCAAGAGATTATAGACTGGTAAAACAAGCTGCTTTACATTCCTTCAAGACTTAGCCTGAAGGCTGCTCTCCATAGCTACCACTAGGATAGCTTTCAATAAAGGTTGTCTTTAACCTATCACCATAAGGGGTTGTTTGGACTGATACAAGGTGCCCACTAGAACTAGTGGACAGCATATATCAGGCCACCTTCTCACATCGAGTGTAGAAAGAGGCAACAGGGGTGCAGAAAGAAGCAAGAGAGGTGCATAAAGAAGCAACAGAGGTGCAGATAAAGGCAAGAGAGGTGCAGAAAGAGAAAAGAGAGGTGCAGAAAGAGGCAAGAGAGGCAGAATGAGGGAAGAGGGGTACAGAAAGAGGCAAGAGAGGTTCAGAAAGAAGCAAGAGAGGTACAAAAAAAAGCAAGAGAAGTGCAGAAAGAAGCAACAGGGGTGTAGAAAGAGGCGAGAGAAATGCAGAAAGAAGCAACAGATGTGCAGAAGGAGACGAGAACTACAGAAAGAGGCAAAGGAGCTGCAGAAACAGGCAAAAGAGGTGCAGAAAGATGGAACAGGAGTGCAGACAGAGGCATGAGAATTGCTGAAAGAAGCAAGAAAGGTGTAGAAAGAAGCAAGAGAAGTGCAGAAAGGCAAGTGAGGTGCAGAAAGAGGCAAGAGAACTACTGAAAGAGGCAAGAGAGGTACAGAAAGAGGGAAGAGGGATACAGAAAGGGGTGAGAGAAATGCAGAAGGAAGCAACAGAGGTGCAGAAAGACACAAGAGAGGTGTAGAAATAGGCAAGAGAGGTGCAGAAAGAGGCAAGAGAACTACATAAAGAGGCAAGAGAAGTACAGAAAGAGGGGTGCAGAAAGAGAGAAGAGGGATGCAGAAACAGGCAAGAGAGGTGCAGAAAGAGGCAAGAGAGGGGCAGAAAGAGACGAGAGGTGCAGAAAGAGGGAAGAGAGGTGCAGAAAGAGGCAAGAGAAGTACAAAAAGAAGGAAGGCAAGAGAAGTGCAAATTGAAGGCACAGAGGTGCAGAAAGAGGCAAGAGAGGTGCAGAAAGTAGCAAGAGAGGTGCAGAAAGAAGCAAGAGATGTGCAGAGAGAGGCAAGAGGAGTGCAGAAAGAGGCAAGAGAGGTGCAGAAAGAGGGAAGACGAGTGCAGAAAGATGCAACAGGGATGCAGAAATAAGCAAGAGAGGTGCAGAACGAAGCAAGAGAAGTACAGAAAGAGACAAGAGAGGTGCAGAAAGAGGCAAGAGAGGTGCAGAATGAGGGAAGAGGGGTACTGAAAGATGCAAGAGGGGTACAGAAAGAAGCAAGAGAGGTACAGAAAGAAGCAAGTAAAGTGCAAAAAAAAGCAACAGGCGTGTAGAAAGAGGCAAGAGAAATGCAGAAAGAAGCAACGGATATGCAGAAGGAGTGCAAGAACATTGCAGAAAGAGGCAAGAGAGTTGCAGAAACAGGCAAAAGAGGTGCAGAAAGCAGGAACAGGAGTGCAGACAAAGGCACGAGAAGTACTGAAAGAAGCAACAGAGGTGTAGAAATAGGCAAGAGAGTGCAGAAAGAGGCAAGAGAACTGCATAAAGAGGCAAGCGAAGTACAGAGAGGGAAGAGGGGTGCAGAAAGAGGCAAAGGAAATGCAGAAAGAAGTAACAGAGGTGCAGAAAAGAAGCAAGGGAAGTGCAGATAGAGGCTAGGGAGGTGCAGAAAAAGGGAAGCAGGGCACAGAAAGATACAAGAGAGGTGCAGAAAGAAGCAAGAGAAGTACAGAAAGAAGCAAGAGAGGTGCAGAAAGAGACAAGAGGTGTGCAGAAAGAGGCAAGAAAGGTGCAGAAAGAGACAAGAGAGGGCAGAAAGAGGGAAGAGAGGTGCAGAAAGAGGCAAGATGGGTGCAGAAAGAAGCAAGAGAAGTATAGAAAGAAGCAAGAGAGGTGCAGAAAGAGACAAGAGGTGTGCAGAAAGAGGCAAGCAAGGTGCAGAAAGAGGCAAGAGAAGGGCAGAAAGAGGCAAGATGGGTGCAGAAAGAAGCAAGAGAGGTGCAGAAATAGGCAACAGGTGCAAAAACAGGCAAGAGGGGGGCAGACATCTGCATGAGAGGTATAGAAAGAAGCAGTAGCAGTGCAGAAAGAACCAACAGATGTGTAGAAAGGGTCAAGAGATGTGTAGAAAGAGGCAAGAAAAGTTCAGAAAGAGGCAAGAGAGTTGCAGAAAAAGGCAAAAGAGGTGCAGCAAGAGGTAACAGGGGTCCAGACAGAGGTAAGAGAGGTGCAGAAATAGGGAAGAGGGGTATAGAAAGAGGCAAGAGGGGTGCAGACATTTGCAGGATAGGTACAGAAAGAAGCAAGAGCAGTGCAGAAAGAACCAACAGAGGTGAATAAAGAGGCAAGAGGGGTGCAGAAAAGCAAAAGCGGTACAGAAAAAGGTAAGAGGGGTGCAGACAGACGCAAGGGAGGTGCAGAAAGAGGGAAGAGTGTTGCCAAAAGAGGCAAGAGGAGTGTAGAAATTTGCAATAGAGGTGCAGAAAGATGAAAGAGCTGTGTAGAAAGAACCAACTGAGGTGCAGAAAATGGCAAAAGAGGTGCTAAAAGAGGCAAGGGAAGTACAGAAAAAGGCAACAGAGGTGCAGAGGGAGGCAAGAGGGATGCAGAAACAGGCAAGAGATGTGCAGTAAGAGGGTCCAGAAATGAGCAAGAGAGGTGCAGAAAGAGGGAAGATGGGTTTAGAAACAGGCAAGAGAGGTGCAGAAAGAGGGAACAGAGGTGCAGAGAGAAGCAAGAGAGGTACAGATAGAGGCAATAGGGGTACAGAAAGAGGCAAGAGGGGTCCAGTAAGAAGCAAGAGAGGTGTAGAAAGAGGTAAAAGAGTTGCAGAAAAAGGCAAGTCAGGTACAGAAACAAGCAAGAGAACTGCAGAAAGAGGGAACAGGAGTGCAGAAAGAGGCTAGGGGTACATAAACAAGCAAGAGAGGTGCAGAAAGAGGAAGCAGGGGTACAAAAAGACACAAAAGAATTGCTAAAACAAGTAACGGAGGTGCAGAAAGAGGCAAGAGAAGTGCAGAAAGAAGCAACAGAGGTGCAGAAAGAGGCAACAGAGGTGCAGAAAGAGGCAAGCCAGGTACAGAAAGAGACAAGAGAGGTGTAGAAAGAGACAAGAGAGGTGTAGAAACAGGGAAGATGAGTGAATAAAGGGGCAACAGGGGGGCATAAATAAGCAAGAGAGGTGCAGAAAGAAGCAAGAGAAGTGCAGAAAGAAGCAACAGAGGTGCAGAAAGAGGCAAGAGGGATGCAGAAAGATGTAAGAGAAGTGCAGAAAGAAGCAACAGAAATTCAGAAAGAGTCAAGAGAAGTGCAGAAATAAGCAACAGTGGTGCAAAAACAGGCAAGAGTCGTGCAGAAAGAGGTAAGAGAAGTGCAGAAAGAAGCAACAGAAATGCAGAACGAGGCAAGAGAAGTGCAGAAATAGGCAACAGAGGTGCAGAAACTGGCAAGAGTCGTGCAGAAAGAGGAAGCAGGGGTACAGAAAGACACAAGAGAAGTGCTAAAAGAAGTAACGGAGGTGCAGAAAGAGGCGAGAAGTGCAGAAAGAAGGAACACATGCAGAAAGAGGCAAGAGAAGTGCAGAAGGAAGCAATAGAAATACAGACAGAGGCAAGAGAAGTGCAGAAAGAAGCAACAGAGGTGCAGAAAGAGGCAACAAAAGTGCAGAAAGAAGCAAGCCAGGTACAGAAAGAGACAACAGAGGTGCAGAAAGAGGGAAGACGGGTGCATAAAGGGGCAACAGGGGTGCATAAAGAAGCAACAGAAATGCAGAAAGAGGCAAGAGAAGTGCAGAAAGAGGGAACGGGGGTGCAGAAAGAGGCGAGAGGTGCAGAAACAGGCAAGAGAGGTACAGAAAGAGGGAGCAGGGGTGCAGAAAGACGGAAGAGAAGTGCTAAAAGAAGTAACAGAAGTGCAGAAAGAGGCAAGAGAAATGTAGAAAGAAGGAACACATATGCAGAAAGAGGCAAGAGAAGTCCAGAAAGAAGCAAAAGAAATGCAGAAAGAAGCAAGAGAAGTGCAGAAGGAAGCAACAGAGGTGCAGAAAGAGGCAACAAAAGTGCAGAAAGAAGCAAGCCAGGTACAGAAAGAGACAAGAGAGGTGCAAAAAGAGACAACAGAGTTGCAGAAAGAGGGAAGACGGGTGCATAAAGGGGCAACAGGGGTGCATAAAGAAGCAAGAGAGCTGCAGAAAGAAGCAAGAGAAGTACAGAAAGAAGCAAGAGGGTTGCAGAAAGACATAAGGTAGCGTGGAGCCGCCTAAGCAGTACTGCCGCAGCAGTGTGGGTTTCTTTGTCTCACAATCCACCCAGAAGAAGCCCTAAGAGGCTTAAATGAGAGGGGGAAACTGCGCGGTGAGCATGCCTCCGTCGAAGCGCGCAAATCCTCCCTCAGGGGTAGCTCCCGACCAGCCCTTCAGCCGGCCACCATGTTCCCTTGCTCCTCCTGGGTCTCTGCAAAGACATGTTAACATTAAATTTCTACATGTCCTTCTTTTAAATACCATGCACTCTGCCTTGTGTGCTACAAGAGGTACAAAATGGTGGATTCTTAATATTTAAAATGGAGGTTCTATCCTGTCAAAATGGTTTATTTTGGCACGTTGAGGTACATTTTCTACAATGCTACAGTCAGGCTACAATGATAGGCCTCAAGCCATGTTTGCACTTATACTGTAGTGAATGGCACAATAGGCGCTGCAGGCCACTAGTGGCATTTAACTTCTAGGCCCAGGGTAGATTTTGTACCATGTACTAGGGTCTTCTAGGCAAGTTAAATATGTCAATTGGAAGTATGCCAATTCAACAATATTTAAAAGGGGACCACAGGCACTTTTCTACTGGTTAGGAGGGGTAAGGTGCCCAGAGTTCTAAAGCCAGCAAAAATATAGGGGCTTATTTACAAGCCCCTTATGCCGCTGGTGCATCACTTTTTATATGGGGAAATAGTGGCGGAGCAGCAGTACAAGGGGCTTGTAAATAAGCCCCATAGAGTCCAGCAAAAGGCAAAAAGAAATCTGAGGTGCCCATGCAGAAAAGGCAGATTTCCTACATTTACATTTCACAAGAAGTCCACAAATTATTTCAAATTCTCCAGTTCAGTTCATTAGACAATTATTCATTGAAGTTCAATGCTCCTACTGTACTTCCACCCATAAATTGCTTCCCAATTTCTGACTTGGATCGTCACAAACCTAAATATTTGTTTTTTGCCCATAGAGTTAGAAATAGTAAGTTTTACAACTTTATGGTGGGTAAATGTACACAATTCGACAACACTCTTCAGACTTCTAGAGTGAGGTAAGATCCACCACTCTATTGCCAAGTTTCCTACTAACTGTTTATTTTTTTAACACATATTTTATTGAGCTTTGCAAATCATTTATACACATTACAAGGAACGATTTCCTACTAACTGTTAATAAGGCCCAAGGTCCAATTTAATCTCTCCAAGTTCCTTTACTATTAAATTGAATGCCCAGGGGTACTGCAGGAAAATATCGTCTAATGTTGTGTCCTAGATAGTGTTTACAAAAATATCACCTTATTGAAGTTAATAACAGAAAAGCTAGGCCCAATGGGACGATACTTTTGTAATTGATATTTGGGACACAATATTTTTGCCAGCCAATATTGTTTTTTTAAGAGCGCGTTGCGATTGCGCAGTATCTGTTACATTGCATTTTGTTTAGCCGGACTAAAAGTAAATAACAATAGGCGACAGATTTTGGCAATTATATATAACATGGTATATGTATCACTAGTCAATGGCACACATATGTAATTGGTGCACCAAGTACTTGTACTGCTTAGAATCATGCAAAGTGGCACTGTGAAAGAACCCAGAAAAACATACAATTCTAAAAGAGAAACAGAAAGAAAACTTAGTGGCATATGTACATGCCCCTTTCCCCACAGGAACGTCACGTTCCCGTGGCGATAGAGGCCTTGCCTTATGTACAAGGCAGTGTTAAGCCACCCAACGTGGCTTAACGCTGCCTTGTACATAAGGCACCCTTTCATGCTAACTTAGTGTGAAAGGGGTGTGCAGTGGTTGTTGTGGCGGGTGTTCCACCGCAACACCCATTGTATTTGACGCTGCCCCCTATGTACAAGGAAGACGTACATAGGAGGCAGCGCCAAAATTACGACCAGGAAATGAATTATTTCTCCTCGTTTTTGCTTTTTCCATGTGTGCTGCACAGCACACATGGAAAACAGCAAAATGTCATGGTTTGTTTATGTACAGGAAGGTGTCCCTTCCTGTACATGAACAAACCTTTTACAAAAAATGCCATTTTGTAACTTTCATGTGTGCTGCATGAAGCAGCACACATGAAAGTTAAAAAATGGCATAGGGGATGCATTGTGTCCTTGTATGTGGAGTAATTCCTGAGCACTACCTCGAGGTGGGTAACTGCCTCTGCCAGATAATGTTGTTGCTAATAATATTGTGACATACACCCTTCCCAAATAACCATACTAACCCACCTGCTCCTATACTGTGCACCTGCACCACTTCACAGCCTTTGGCTTTTTATTTGCATTATTACCAACGATTTTGTTTTCAATAGGTGACCTACCGGTGCCTTTTGGCTGCATGTACGTCTCGTTTTAGGCTTAGCAATGAAAATAAACTTTATCACCCGCAAAGAGTAACACAGTAAAGGATCTGGTAAATAACCTGGGTGCGTCATGTCATATGGTCTGGAGCTCATTAACTACATCATTATTATATGGGTTAAACCGTTTTGATGCTAACATTCGCCCGATCCTACAAATTCTCCAATTTGAATCTTTCTTGTAGCCTCAGTGCCTGGAACACCCTGAAATGATGCAATGTTGTCATAAATCCAAGAAGCTAAAAGTATGCGACAAAGATATTGGTCTTCCCATTGCTTCTAATATGGATCACACAATTCATCTTCAAATCAATGAAGATCACATACAAGCTGCTTTCTCAAGTTGAACATGTTGATAATCGACACTTGCGGCCAAATCTTGCTCCAAGATGCCAACTCCATCAGTGGAGCCTACTTCTGATATATTTTTATTTTCTTAAATCTATTGTTTTTATCATATAAGTAGTTGTTTTTCATAGATTTCATCCAAGTAGTCCTTTCAGTTGACGTCTAATCTGCTCTTGCATTAATATCCAAATAATATTTGATGTTTTCCAAGGAATAGGTGTTGCGGTACCAGTGGTTGGCCATGTGTAGTGCTGGACTTACTATAAAAGTGTAAATTATTACAATAGTGTAAGTCACTAAATAGTGCAGTTTGCGAATACTGTAAAGTAGTAAACTTATTCAAAAGTGAAAACTTTCTCAAAAGTGTAAGATACTTTTGTGGCTTGATTCCATAGTTCTTTTATCTTCACCTTGAAATTGGAAAACCTTTTAAAGGATAATAAGAAAACAAAAATGAAATTATAACTTGGCGTTCTAGCTAAAGTTTTTAAAGACAGAAATGAATAATAGAGACAGGTCCCTTGTAAGGTTTCTAAAAAAGTATATATATTAATTTCTCTTCAGTTCAGATGTGTTTCTTATGGTGCAGCTGTGGTTCAAACAAAGCATCTGTCTGTCTCTGAGCCACCCGTTGTTAATTGTATCTTAATTCACACTTCTCCGTATACTCCTCCACTGGCCGCACCAAGGGCCTGATTTTGGACCTCTTCCGAATTCCATGGCAATTTAGATTGTAAAGGGAGCAGGATTACAAGATCCATCATACCTCTGCGGCTCGGCAGTATTTTACCCCCAAAATTAGGCTGCTATAAAAACTGGACTGTTCTTAAACTCTTATGCTGAACTTTGTGGTGCTACCAATTGGGCCAGATGAAATGGGAAGTAAGGAATAGAGGAGATTCTAGAAATCAATAGTTTGGCACCTGGGTTTACCTTAGTGTTACTTGTTCCCTCTTCGGTTACTTGGAACTTTGGCTGCTACCCTATGCCGTTTAAGTAAGTCTTTCCACATGTCCTATATTTCTGCCTTGAAGAAGAGTAGTAGGTTGAAACCAATGTGTTTCTTATTTGGTTTGGTTCTTGGTCAAGCATGTTGGCCTATCTGTGTTACACAATCTTCTTAACTATCCATGTTAGCGTTGCATTCTGCCAAGGGTTTGGAAACTGGTTACTGGTAACTGGTGAGTCTTATCTCCTCACAACCCAGGAGTGGAAGGATGCACCCCATCATCAGCAATTCCAGTGACAGGCAGTATGTTGCTAGTAACCCTCAACACTGTCTTGCAACAAAATATCGTGGGATGGAGCTACAAGGTCAAAGTCATGGCCTAAAGGCCTTTAACGTGATCGCATCTACAACCATTATCACCATGTGCTGGCCTTGGTTGAGATGTAGGTCAGTGGTTCCCTCATGGTTGACCAAACCAGTCTTCTCCATCCTAATTACAACATCCTAACTAAGAACAAAGAGTGAGGTGGAGGTGTTGCATTGGTTCACAACAACACGATCTCAGAAAAGATGATGAACACCCTCTCATTTGAGTGCTTGGAATACCTGTTTTCCAAGCTCGTCTCTAAGCCAACCACATCCTTTATGTGTTCAGTGCTCCATCTTCTTCCTAATGAAAATGTACTCTGCAGCTCAAGCCTGTCAAGTTGATGGCCTGAACAGCTGGGCGAATAACCCTTCAAATTTATGTAACCAAAATCCATTGATGACACGGGCGCTCTATGCTTCTCCCAAACCATCAATGTCACACCACATGCAGGAGGTCACTTATTTTAACGACTGCCCCTCACTATGCCTGATATCCACCTTTTGGGCATCCTTCACCAATTCTGGTCAGACTATAGCTTGATTAACTTCATCACTGAAAACAAAATGTATAAATACCACATTATTTTGTGGACACTAAACACCCCTCTGTAGCACTGACTCTCAGGGTAGCAAAGCAGAGCAGTCCAAGGTGAGGTGGTGTGTGCTAGTAATCCCCCAAACACTTGGTGGTGCCCCTAATTCCCTTGGGGCACCACAAAAACAGGAAACCAGCCTCTCCTGAGGCATTATGGGGCTCTCCCAGCTTGGGAGTGTGCTTATATATTTAGCGGCTACTGACGCATTCCTTATCTGTCTGTGGTCTTACGGCATGGGTCTTTTTCTTTATTTTCTTTTTCTTATGTCTTCTTTGTGGGTGGCCCAGTCCCATACAGGACACCTGGGCACAGTCCAGTTGTTTGGTTCTGGTGGGTGCCCCAATGCCCCAACAGCACTACCGGATACGAAAGCGCACTTCCTTCTAGTGTGCACGGAAGCTGACATATTCTTATTCTCTCTCTCCTCGATGTCCGTGCTGTTCTGTGCGGGCAGAGAGAAAGAGAGAGCAGTCTTTTCTTCCCTGACCCATTGTCCTTAAGGCCAGGGAAGTATGGAGGGGTTCATCCTGATCCCGGCGTGGTCCTTTGTCTCATTAGTTCCGGGGGGGATGGGTCCTCCTGGGACTTCATGTTCACATCGAGCCCTGGGAGATGGGGTACCTGGTGCCTAAGGAGAGAAGGCCCCATGCACGCCCTTCACCCCAGAAATTATCAGAACATCCTTGTGCCAACCCGTGGGCACTGGCCCTCCCCGGAGGTAATTTTAAGAACCAGTGGAGGAGCCCCCCACACATGGATTTCTGGGGGGCAAGGGGCAAGAAACCTTAAATGGGCATAACTGAGCCTAATATTAAAGATCTTGGGCTACTTTTTCTCCTGGTAGCGAGGTCTATCCACCAGGAGCAGTTTCAGCAGGTTTCCTAGCCTAGCCTCTAAAGTGACACACTTTGCAAAGAGCTTATTCCACTGGCCCCATGCACCAGCTTTCCACCTCTCCTTTGTCTCTGGTGCTCATCTCCTTCTGCTGGGACACACAAGTACAGATCTTCCCCCAACTGTTTCTTAGGTGGTGTAAGGGAAAAATCCTTACTGGTCCTGGAGAGACCCACTGGTCTTGTGGTCTGCTAAAGGCAGAGTCATTAATCCATTAAGGAATCAGGGGGACGTGGATGTATCCTTCCAACTTCAGATGGAGTTGCTGCTGTCCAATTCTAGTGTCCAACT
This sequence comes from Triturus cristatus, assembly GCF_964204655.1. Taxonomy (NCBI): domain Eukaryota; kingdom Metazoa; phylum Chordata; class Amphibia; order Caudata; family Salamandridae; genus Triturus; species Triturus cristatus. Next base: position 179,315,163 of record NC_140591.1, on the reverse strand, counting down.
CTCTATCTCTCCTTTGTAAATTAGGCTTTAACTGGGGGTGGGAAGTTCCCTGGTACCAGCCCCCCTGGCCAATCCTAGGGTGCCAAGAAATAGATAAAGAAATGGTCGCACTCCTAATTTTTGTGATAATCATTCAATTTTAGTCCATAGGTATTACTTTATGGGTGCTGTAGAGTATCACCCCCTGATCATGGCGTGTGTGGCATGATGCAGGATAGAGTCCTTACTATCTAGAAGGACACACTCATGTAAGCACTCCTTTGCGATTGTGTTCGCCTTAAAATTTCAATATTCCAATTATCATGTATCACATGTATTGGCTTATTCTATCCTGCATCAATCCTGGGGTGCCACATCACCCCTCCAGCCCTGTCCCAACCCTCCTACACAACATGCTGGGCCAATTCAAGATGGCGCCATCAAGAGGTCACTGTGCACATCTCTCCTGGGAGCCTCAGCTCCACCCCTAGCTTATCTTAAAAGACAGACATTGGCGGTAAACACATGCAGTCCATTAAGCATGTGATTACTGCGGGTGAGACACAAGTAGTGAGACTCACCCACAGTAATGAGTGCAAAACTGGCTGAGCAAAAAAACTAAAAATCTGGCTGTACTAAATGGGTGGAACCCACTTCCAACAAGCATTTATTGAAGTAACTGAAATATCCTTCAACGTGATGGTTTCTCTCATTTTATGCTTGATATAACAGACCCCACTTAGCCAACCGTGAGAAGAAAGTAACCACTGCCTTGCATACTTTTACTCCTATAGATACATGCCTGAAGATTCCAGGGAAGATCAAGAAGTGGTTCAAGGATGACCTATGCTATTTGAAACGCCAAAGTGAAGAACTCAAAAGATGCTGGATCAAATAAAAACTTTTTTGTCATTGGACTGCATGCAGCCGCGGTCCATGCAGGTAACAGCGGTGTGGCGGCTGGGCCGTGTAAGGGGAGATTCCGAGGGATGATGCAGAGGGAAAACTAATTATTTATTTAATTTTCCCTCTGCATCGTCCCTCGGAATCCCCCCTTGCACGGCCCCACCGCCCCACCGCTGTTACCTGCACGGACTGCGGCTGCCTGCATGTAGAGTGGACTCTAGAAGAAATACATTGGTGTGCACCAGAGCCCAAAAAAATATTCTTTCAAGCCTGCATCATGGAAGCTGACAACTTAAACAAATAATTATTTCATATCTACAAGTAGCTGGTCACCCCTAACTAAATGACAAGTCTTTTATTGCCTTCCAATGGTGTTTGCAACATCCTCCTATTGTTCTTCAATGACGAAATTAAAGTTCTAAAAGTGCCCTTTCCTCCTCTGAGGAACAGTCTGAAAAGGCAGTCCCACTAGCACCTTCCATTCCCACCTTTTTTGAGTTACTTCCACCCACAGAGGACAAAATAAGAAAAATATTGATGTCCTTCAACATATCTCCTCATTTTACTTTGCATGTAATGACAAATTATCAATATCGGCCAACTTGCACACCTGTCACTCATCACCAGGCTGATCAGTACTTCCTGCTACTATTGATCCATTGTTGTTCTTATCTAGAAGGCTAGCATCACTCCCTTTCACCAGAAACTTTCAGTGGAACCTCACAATCTTTCCAATTGCAAACCTCAGGCCTACCTTGTGTTACTAGGTTATTGAAACAGTTGTGACCCTTCAATTAATTCCCAACCGTGAATCACACAATCTCCTCAGTGACTTTCAGTCAGGCTTCATATTTCACATGTTCACCAAGTCAGTGCTTCTAAACATGAGGGAAGAAGAACTTAGCAGCCAGAGTTTAGGCGTACCTTGTGCCATGATTCTAATGGGCCTCTTTGGTTTTGGACAACACCTTATACTCCTCGTTAATGTGAAACATTCAGCAGGTGTCAGAACTATCATGTATTCCCTCCTTGGTATGAAACTGCACCCATCAGGTCAAAAAGATTCCATAGGGGGGCGTGGTCTGGCCACGCAGGAAGATGGCCGCCTGACGAGTGAGCTCCGCCGCGGGATGGACCCCTAACGGAAATTTCTCACCTCACATCGGCTTTGGAGTCCTCTTCTCATGCCCTGCGGCAGCCGGAAGGTGGTGGGCAAGATTTGGGCGTGTTTTCAGCGATGTGACGGCGAAGTCTCCCTGATACTGACCGTCTCGACGGGGTTGTGTGGAGCTGCATGTCCGGCGCAGTCTGCCTGACGTATTTCCTTAGGCTGCCTCTTCTTCCTCCTCAAGCCGCGCCTCTGTTGTTCATGAAGAGCGCCTGCCCCCCTATGAGGCCGCGCCTCTGTTGCTGCTGAAGAGCGCTTGCTTCCTCATGAGGCCGCGCCTTCGTTGCTGACGACGAGCGCCTGCCTCCTCATGAGGCCGCGCCTTCGTTACTGTTGTCGAGCGCCTTCCTCATGAAGTCACGCCTTCGTTGCTGCTGTTGAGTATCTGCCTCCTCATGAAGCCGCACCTCCTTCAATTTGCCTGCTGCAATATTTCTTTCAGAAATATCGCCTCACAGGAGTCAGGGTTCTTGACGCGCTGATGCCCTGCTACTGGTAGGATTAATTCCTTCTACAATTTTGTTGTGGCGCCTATGTCACCCACCTCATTCAGTCATTGTGCGCCTCATCAGGTTAGCGACCCTCTAGTAAGTAAATTCATGACTCGTCACACTAAATTGAACTTCCAAGCTGAACCTTTTCGCCTTTTCAGGAGTTGTCTCACCTTTGCTACAGTTGCAGTTTCGCGCCCTTTGACTTTGGTTACAGATGGTGCTTCATGGAAATGGCTTTCTTTAGCGCAGTCTGTGTGACTCACATTAGAGTGTGCCTTCTTCCAATGCCATTATAGTGCCCTCGTCAACCTTTTCAGTCAGGCTGTGTATTCTCTGCTTTGATATGGACCATGACTATCTTGCATTCTGCAGTCTTGTTTATTTCGCTGTAAATGTAACTGTGTTTACCATCGCCATAAGCGCGCATATGCTGTTTCATTTTATCTCAGTTCTATTTACGTGCCTTTGAACATAGCGGCAGCTGATACTATATCCACAAATGTAATGATACTGTACTCATGGTTTTTGGGGGTTACTAAGCAGTGATTTCCCTTCTATATGATGTACTTTTACATTTTAGTGTCTAGAAATGCGATATAAGCTCCTCTTGGGGTAATTAGCATATTAATATCATACATATACAGTTATTAATTGTATTACTTTTGCATGTCCTGGTACTTCACGGTATTTTTTGTGATTACATATAAGCATTTCCTAACAGCAAGACGTCCTTACGTATTTTCAAAGTTTTTATCAAACACTCTCCTCAAATGTCTGCTCCTAAGCAAGGAAATAAGGCTTCTAAACCACTTCTTTTTGCAGAAGCTCTTAAGCAGTCCACCAATATGCCAACAAAAGGCAATGCCTCCTCTCCTTCCGCTTCACCTCAGGCTTCGGCCTCTAATGGTGGGCAGGCGTCGGCGGCAACTCTGCAACGTATTCTGCACGAAATATCCGAGGTTAGTCGTCGATTAGATGACATGAACCTTACAATTACATCATTAGCTGAGGAGACTAAATCAATTAAAACAGAAATCACCAGCTTTCATGCGAAGATTGAATCCCTTGACTCTAGAGTTTCGCAGTGGAGAATCGATTGGACTCCCTTCCAAATCAAGACCGGGACCTTTTACTCTTCCATAGTAAACTCATTGATTTGGAAGACAGAAGTAGGAGGGACAACATCCGTTTTTTTGGCTTTCCAGAGCGCATTGAAGGGCAGAGTTCCAGTGTATTTCTGTGTCGTATACTTCCAAAGCTGACTGGCATTTCTTTCAATCCACCTCTGGAGATACAGCGGGCTCATAGAATTGGCCCTCCACGTGGTGATTCTGCTGTGCGCCCACGACCGATTATTGCCTGTTTTCTTCGCCATGAACAAACAAGACAAATACTGTCTGCTGCTCGGCTTCAAGGCTCCTTCTCCTTTGAAGGTCATCGCATTTTTATGGCAGCTGATTTCTCCAAGGAAACTAATGAGCGGCGGAAAGCCTTTCTTTCCATGCGACCTCAATTACGTCAATTAGGCATCAAGTATGGCCTATTTGAGCCTGCACGTTTTCGCGTTACCAAAGATGGAGTCTCTAAGGACTTTTTTGACCCAGAGCATCTTCAGCAATTTCTGGACTGTCTTCACCCTCAAGAGATGGAGGTTCTCACTACATCTTCGCAGCAAGTTCAGTCCCAATTACCCTCTAAGTCTTCTACTCCATTGTCAGATCGCAACAGGCGCCCTCCCAGTAGCCCTCGACCTCGGGGTAGGGATCTTGAACGACTTCATCGCTCACAAGAAGATAGGAAATCTGCAATACAATCGGCTTCGGCTGCTACATTCTCACAAGATTTGCAAAGAGACAAGTCCCGTTCTCCTCTTAAAACCCCTTCAGATGCGGACTGAATAATTCTTTCACTCCTGGAAGTTGTTATCTTCAATCCTATTGGCAGTTAACTGTAGACTCCTTTTCCTTGTGAGTCTTATTTCTATTGGTAATTAATTACCGCATTTTTGACATGTTTTGCTGTTCTTATAATGTCTGTTTGCCTTTTTTATCTCTTTCTCACTAGCTTTCTACTTTATTTCTTTTCTCTTTCACTCTGCTTTCTGTTATTTCTTTGCCTAATAATATTACTCTTTCTTCTTCCTGTACTCATTGCTCTCCATGTTACAATTTACTGCATATATATTTTTTACTGATTCTGCATTTACTTGGGTGCCTTGGCGCCTAATTGTTTGATTATAGTTTTATTACTCTACTTGCACGCTTGCATGTTGGTCTATGCTTATTCATATGCGCATTGTATGCCTTATGCTCTTAGGTTACTTTACATTTAATTATTACTAGATCTCTCTTTTTAAGTAATGCTGCTTCTCAATTTCTATTTTGCTCTTTCTACCCTTCTATCGTACTTATGTTCTTTTTCACAATGCTCTTCTGGGCTTTCCTTCTATATCATTATTACTTTCCTAATCCTTTCTCTTTTTCTGTGGGGTCTTTTCCCGCGGCGGCGCTCTAGTGCGCCCAGACCCGCGGGTAACAGTTTACGGTTTCTTGATCTCTCCTTGCTACTATTCAATATTTTATAGTTTTCTTTATTATTGTATCACTTCTCTAAATCTCATCTCCTTTCTTCATTACTCTTCTTATTGTCTCCTTCATGTATCCCACTTAAATCAGAGTATCGTTTTCATTTATTTTATTTCCGTCTCCCCTTCTTTTTGTCATTTCTTTTTCTTTTTCCTTTGTTTGGTTCAACACGTTGTTTTGTGCTTCATTCTCCTGTTTCTGATATTTGCATTATTCTAATATGGCAAAAACACTTTCTCTTAATGCAATTACTTGGAATGTACATGGTCTCACCCATTACATAAAACGGAAGAAAGTACTCTCTTACCTTCAGACTAAGCATGTAGACGTAGCCTTGCTTCAAGAGACCCATTTGGATGCTCTAGAATCAGATAAACTTTGTAGAGATTGGGTGGGCAAGGTTATACATAGCAGCATTCAACAAGATGAATCCACGGACGCAGGTCCCCTCCGCAAGTGTGGAGTTGCAATTCTCCTTCGCAAATCCCTTCCGGTCATTGTTTCTAAAACATGGTCAGATGTAAATGGCCGCTATGTATTTGCTAAACTTAAAATTGGTGAGTCTCACATTTGTGTAGGGTCTGTTTATGCCCCCACGGGTACCAAAAAAACATTCTTTCTTCAATTATCCCGCTTGTTGCTCGAAATTAATGCATCGCAATAGTTGATTGGTGGAGACTGGAATGTGACGCAAGACTCCATTCTAGATAAAACTGGCCCATTAGATAGGGGCAATGCGTCAGATAGAGCTTTGTTAGGTGACATCATCTCAGATATTGGGTTGGTTGACCATTGGCGTTTCAGCCATCCAACGGATAAGGAATATACTTTCTTTTCATCGGCTCATGGTACGTTTTCTCGTCTTGATTATTTCCTCATCTCACATAACGCAGTTCAGCTGGTCACAGATTCCTGCATTCTGGAAGCGGCATTGTCTGACCACTCTCCGGTTCTCCTTTCCCTTGAGCTGGGACTTTCTAGGCCTGGACGTAAGCCCTGGCGAATGAATATTCAGCGCCACAGGACTCCTGTTGGTAAATCCCAACTGCAATCACACCTTCAAACTTATCTTTCTACTAATCAGGGGTCCGTGGCCTCCAGCAGGACTCTTTGGGCTGCAGCTAAAGCTACTTTAAGGGGACAATTAATGCGTGATGCAGCAATCGCTAATAAGCAAAATGCAAGGAGACAAGTTGAGCTCGAACATGACATACAAACCTATTCTCGCCTGTACATCACTTCTCCGTCCTTACAAAATCGTAAATCGCTCGAACAAGCCCGAATGGCCTTAAACAGTCTTTTTACATCTAAAGCAGAATACGCTTTACAGAAAATGAAAGGTCGACATTACGAGCAAGGGGAAAAGGCGGGAAGGTTATTAGCCGCGCAGTTGCGTCAGAGGGAGGCGTCTATGGCCATTCCGGCCATCAGATCTGCGCAAGGACACTTGTGCACAAAGCCTCAAGACATTGTTAATGAGTTCGCCTCATTTTACGAATCCCTTTATACTTCTGATAATCGAATGGATTCGGATAAGATGACAGCATTTCTTGCAAAGGTGCATCTTCCTTCTCTCTCAGCGGATGGCAGAGCCATTCTTGAGGGTGAAATAACCAGGGATGAGGTTTCTAGTGCGGTCGCTGCCCTGCCCTACCACAAGGCCCCTGGAGAGGATGGATTTCCTCCTGAATTTTATCGATGGGCAGGTCACAATATTATTGATACTCTACATGCCGCATTCCAGGAGGCGGATAGTGCATCTTCACTAGGCCCCCTTTCTAACAAAGCTATTATTGTTGTGCTTCCGAAGCCAGGTAAAGATCCCCAGCTTTGCAGCAGTTATCGTCCCATTTCTCTGTTGAACTCTGATATTAAAATCCTGGCTAGTATCCTTGCGTCTCGTTTGCGTAAAGTCTTGCCTTCTTTGATACACCATTCCCAAGTAGGCTTTGTACCGGGACGTTCTTCCCGGAACCATTTGCGTTCTTTGGCCCATGCACTGTGGTCGGCTCAACATCTTACAGACGATGCGTTAGCCCTTTCACTTGACGCAGAAAAAGCGTTTGATCGCATCGAATGGAATTATCTCTTCACGGTCATGGATAGATTTGGTTTAGGTACGAAATTTATTGATAAGGTACGCTTACTTTACAATCACCCTTCTGCCCAAGTGAATTGTGGTGGGTTTCTGTCTGACACCTTTACGATTAAGAGAGGGACACGCCAAGGTTGTCCATTATTCCCCCTTCTGTTTCTTTTGGCTATGGAGCCTTTGGCTGCTACCATTCGTCAATCTGATGAGGTCTCTGGTATTCCCCTCCCAATTGGACATTCCAAAATATACCTGTATGCTGATGACATTTTACTCACCCTTACTCGTCTTCCTCGGTCGATCCCTTCTCTTCTTCAAATTATTAATGATTTCTCTTCTTTTTCAGGTTACAAGATTAATTGGGACAAGAGTGAGGCTTTACCCATTTCTAACGGTACCACAAAAGCAGCCATTTTTGGATTTCCTTTTCACTGGCAGCCTTCACGCCTCAAATACTTGGGTGTCCTAGTTAATAAAGGGTTACAAGACATGGTTGCAGATAATCTGTCTCCTCTTATCTCCCAAATGCAACGGGATTTTGATAAATGGAAGGCTTTGGGTCTTTCTCTTTGGGGTAGAACCCAGGCTGTTAAAATGGTTACTCTTCCGAGATTTATATACATTTTAGGTATGCTTCCCCTACAGATTCCCTTATCCTTACTTCGGTCAGTAGATGCCCAGATTAAAACTTTCATTTGGGGTACTGCTAAGCCTCGCCTTGCTATAACTAAGTTAAAGGCTCATCAGTTATCTGGCGGAATTGGCCTTCCATCCATTGAACACTACTCTTTGGCGTTACATATTTCCCAACTCTCATATTTTTTACCTGGTATCAAAGACTTACCACAATGGGTTCAAATAGAACGACATCTTCTATCCTCAGAATCGAATCTTACTCCTCTGTATGGTAGTGGCACTAGTCGTCTCGACCCGAAAAACCCGATATTATCTGCCATGCATAAATCCTGGCAGAGAAGTCATAGGTTGTTAGGCTCAAATCCAAGAATTCATATCAAGGCTCCCCTATGGAATAATTCGGGTATTCGTATCAATGGTCGTATGTTATCCTGGCCTAAATGGCGAGCTGCAGGTATCCTCTATCCGGATCATCTTCTGCATGATGGGGATTTTAAGCCATTCTCTCAGCTCAGGGTAGAATTTGATCTTCCCCTACATCATTCTTCTAAATACCTTCAGCTTCAGCAATGTTTGAAGACCCATATGGGGTCATCACCGTGGCTACTGCAAGACTCCCCTATATTATCCTATTTGCACATTTGGGGGAAATTTAAAGGTGTTACTTCTGGTATATACAAAAAATTTTCATCTCATCTTTTCTCTAAATCTCTTTCACACGATCTCCAGCGTAAATGGCAATCTCGCCTCTCAATTTCCTTTTCCGATACTGAATGGGATTTGATTCTAGAGAATTTAAACAAGGGAGCCCATGAATCAAGGCTCAAATTTTGTCTTTTCAAAATACTGCATGATTGGCATTGGTCTCCAGTCAAATTACACAAAGCTGGTCTTCTCTCTCATTCTAACTGCTGGAGATGTGCCAATTCAGGTTGTGATATTACTCATATCATTTGTGAATGTCCTAGTATCCAATCTTATTGGACTTACATTGGTACAACTTTGAATTCCACTATGCCCCTAAAATTGCCACTCACACCAACTAACATTCTCTTGCATGATTTACGTCACTCCCCAAAGCTCTCGAAACCACAACTCCGCCTTTTTCATACCTCACTTGCTACTGCCAAAATATGTATATTGCGTCATTGGAAATCATCTTTACCTCCCTCGCAGGAAGATTGGTTGGTGGCAATGATGCAAACAGCCTCCCATGAACGCACAATTTATAATCTTCAGGACCAAGCTGACATTTTTCTCCGAATTTGGTCTCCATTTCTTAACCCCTTCAGTGCCCGCCCCTTTCCCCGCCCAGTGCCGGCCGTTGCATTAGCGGGCGGGGTCTATGACGAGCTGGACTCGTCATGGGCACAGCGCCACCGCGGCCCATGACGAGTCCAGCTCGTCATGGGCACTGAAGGGGTTAAATCAAATGCTGCTGAACCCCCTGCTTCCACTTTTACCCAAGCACATTAATCAGCTTTTACCTTCTCTTGTCCTTTGTTTATCTCTTTTCTTTGTCTTCTCTATCCTTTGCTTCATCCGTTGATGAGTTCTTCTGTCTCTATCTAATTACTTTTTCTTCGTTCTATTTATTTATATTTTCTGCACTTTTATTTTCTAGGTCTTCCCCCCTTTTCTTTTCCTTATAGGTTATTTCTTTATTATGTATCATTCTATGTTTTGATCTAATTGTTACTTCAACTAGTATTTATTTATTTGAATGCATATTTATATCGTATTTATTCATCAGTACCCTTTTGCACTGTTTCTCTCAACATGGATTTATTTTCTCTTTATTTATTGTTGTTTATGCTCTGATGTATTTGTCTTATAAAACTCAATAAAAAATTTCAACACAAAAAAAAAAAGATTCCATAGTTTTCTACATGTAAAAGATAGGTCTCACATGTGTGTTGATGATTAGTAGCTCTATTCTGAGATCCCAACAGTGCACAATGCAGTGGCACTTGTGTTATTAGTGTGACACAGCATAAATCGGCCAGATTAGCCACTTTATAGTTAATCTGTGGACTTTACCACAGGTTTGGGGATCATAAACACGATTATCCTGTGAAAATGTTTGATTGTGGGGTTCCAAGTTGGCTAATACACATCATTATTCAGATGTACAGTGATATATGGGCTGGATTTACGTTTGCCTTTGTTCCTGAATCACTTTGTTAGCTGGTGAGCTGTAGTTCCATTACAAGAAAAGTTTGTGTGCTCACTCCATCCTGTTTTGTGATAATGTGGTGCATTAGTTGGGGTGGATTAGGGTCCATCACTAGTAATAAAGTCCCTATTTTGTTAATTCCAGTCAAAGGTTTCAATCATATAAACCTGAACTCAACCCCTGGTGGCAAAAGCACAGACCAGGCAGGCGCAACTTAACAAAAATGTGTAAAGCATTTAAAAGTACCAAAACAGTTCAATAGTAAAAAATACAATACAGTAAAAATCCCACTCTAGCTTGTTAAAAATGGAAAAACATTTAATAAGCACAATGTCACCAAAACGAGACAAATCCAATAAAGAGAATTGGAGGCATGAATTTTTAAAGTTTTTAGGTGGAAAAAGGATCATGAATCTCAAAGCACATGTGGTAGTCAATGCTTACATTACACCGGGACCTAGGCGTGGTTTGAGGCCAACTGTGGTGGAGTGCGGGACAGATACACCAGGTATATTGTCCCCACTTGGGCCTGGAAGTAGTCCCAATCTGAAAAGGGTCTTTCATGTTTTTTCTGAGATAAACTCTCCTCCACACAGGACAAACCTGAAAATCAATCTGGCTACATGGAACTGCCAGCCAGATACTTTTTATGGTTATTTGCCTTGAAACTCTGGAGCAAATAAAAGTTTTAAAAAACGTCACAAACTTCTTTTGGTGCCCAAACAACTTCAGGACTACAATTCCAATTAATTAGTTTCTACTTGCCTTACTGCAAACATGTCCAAAATGCAATGTGCCAGGTAAATAAAAGACGGGAAAGGTCTTTGGCCACACTAAACTTGGGCTCTGAATGATGGGTGTGTGTAGGGGAGTGGACCATGTTAATCGCCAATGTCCACAAAGACCTAGCATCAAAATCCAGTTTGAAGTAGGTACTGTACTCACAACAAATCAAGAGACAGAAGTCTAGGTAGACAAAAGCAGGGTTCTTCAGAAACCAGACAGGGGATACTCAAGAATTGTCCTGGCATCCTGCTCTCTCACTATCAAGGGTGCCAAAGTGTTACTTGTGGCTCAACAGACCTGTCAGGCAGGATTTGACACTGTGGCGCCAACAGAATGTCTACAGCCCCCACCCGCATATTCATTTGCGCTCTGACAAGTCAACTCTGCCCATTCAGGTTGACCTGTCAATCAGAGTGATCCATTGCGTAGCTCATATGATTTTCACACCACATTCACACCCCATTCAGGACAAGGATAGGCAGAAGCCGGAGAGTTAAGGCAAACTTAACCCCAGGACCTTCAGCCAGAGAAAAGGTAACTTTTTAAAAGTTGATTTCCTTTACTATGTATTGAAACCCTGACTTCACCATTATATTGGATTTTTAATAATTTAAAAATAGTTATTTTTTTTTTTTTCTAGCTGGACCCATTGCCGAGATATAGTCTTAGGATTTTAATCTGTACTCTGATTTTCAATACAGGACAGCTAGGCCTGCCACAGTGAAAATAGCTTTTAATCCCTTGGCACTGTAGGGATATAGTATCACCAATTTTCTACATGTCCCACTTTAAAAACCATGCAGCCCCACATGTGGGCTACAAAGCCTACATAGGGGAAGCTTACTAATATTTATATGGGAGGTTTTTACCCATCAAAAAGCGTTACTTCCCTAGGCTACACTGCAGGTTTAAACTGCAGCAGTCATGCTACAATGGTAGGCCTAAAGCCATGTTTTTCTTGTCACAGTAGTGGATTGCACAATGTGTGTTGCAGTCCACAGGTGAGATTTAACTTTCTGTGCCATGAGATCAATTTCTACACTATGTTTCATGGCCTTATATGAGAGTTAACTCATTTCTATATATTTTATGAGTCAGAGCACATACACTGTTCACTTGACAGCAGTGCCTCAGTGTGTGGAGTCTATAAACCAGCAATAAAATTAAGCCAAAAAAACCAAAAAGCGTGGGACCACCAAAAAGGGTAATTTTCTCACATCTTTAATATAGATATGTATATAAAGTGATCTGGCTAGGGAAAAGGGTTGCCCAAGATTTCCTCTAAAGCTTGGTAACGAGATCCTAGGTTCCTTTTTCTATGCCAATCACATAGTACTTATAGAATTAATGGCAATGTGGTCTCAATTTTTGGAAGGCTACTCAAAAGTCAGTACCCTCAGACTCAGCCTACATGAGATCAGATCCTTTGTTGTGGGTGCCAAACTAAAAAGCACCTATGGATTGAGTGTAGGAAAACTGGAAATAATTCCTATCAATACCCGGACCTGGCATTCGATAACAAATTAAATTGGTGCCTTATGTTTTCCAGTAAAAAAATTGATCTGTTAGTATATTGGCTGGAAGTTTAGCCACATTTTATTATGTAGTCAAGGCATCCTGTAGTTTAGCATAAAAGAAGGTCTTTTGGCAGACACTTCCCTTGGGCTACTTTTATCCTCCTAGCCCTTTACTTACGAGAATGGGAAGTGTGTTCAAAAAGTGGGAAATGAGAGCTCAACCGGGCAATCCATCAAACATGGGCTGGGGTTCTGAAAATAACTTACTGTTTAACATTCCTGTCAGCAATCGATACAGTCCCCTAGACCAGGTGGACTGACTAAATAATTGTGTTGAATGCAAAACTTCCATAGATAATCAGCTAGCTCAGTCCCATAACTATGAAATAATTGAATATTCTGACCAACTTATCATGGGAAGCCAAGAGGCTCTACCGGTGGCTAGTATCCTAGTAGCCATTGATGGAACATCTGAGGCTCTTCCTTGTTCTATACAGGGACAGGCGGGGGCCTCATATTTAGTAACATGTCAACAGGAGGAACTACCGGTGGTTAGTTTCTTGGTAGCCACTGATGGAGCATCGGAGGCTCTTCCTTGTTTTATGCAGGGACAGGCGGGGGCCCCATATTTAGAACCACGTCAACAGGAGGAACGTTTGCCCTCGCAACTTTTGCCCGTGCAATTCGCAAAGATAGTACATATGCAGTACACTAAGCTTTTATCCTGGGACATAGCAGGCTTAACATCAAAAATGGATCTCCCAGATTGGGGAGACTTCATAAACACCCATAAGCTATGTCTTTTCCAAGAAACCTGGGCAACAACATCATTGTATAGAGTAGGATATGTTGCCTACTGTATACCAGCCACCCAGGGGGAGACCCTCAGGGGGTATATGTATTTGGATTGGTATCCATTTGGGATGTATCATTAAGATGGTAGATACTTCTTCCCCCGATATCCTGTGTATTCTTCTTTCATCAGATACCCTCCCCAAGCTAGCCATTATTAATGTTTATTCACGCCCAGTGAGATATGGCCAAACCTCACAGACCTTAGATTGTTTGGCCTCCTTTCTCTCTACACTACCTGAGTCAACACATGTAATTATTGGAGGAGATTTTAATTGTCATTTTGAACCTCTCAATGGAATATCCTCCTCCATAACAAGTGAGGAAGATTCGGTTTTGGAAATACCAGAATGTAACATCTATCGACCAGGGGGTGGACCCCCCTCATCCTTCAAATGAATATGTTTACACTCTCTCACTCGCTCAGGGCCTGTAATGGTCGTTTTCCATCTGATAGTCCGGGCAAACCCACCTTTAAAAGAATGGGACAGGCGTCTACAATTGACTATATTTTGGTAGACGTTAAGTTGTGGTATAGGACTAAGAATTTTTTGGTCCACCCACGCTGTGAAAGTGACCACAATCCATTGGTTTTAGCTATTGAGTGGTTTCAGCTTAAAGAAGCTCAGGGAACACCAGAATTATGTCCCCCTAACTTAATTGCAACGGAAGGTGGCAGAAGAGTTCGCTGGGGAACATTTGCACAATCGGATGAAAAAACATCTCCCATGTATGAACAAATCATCCCTTTTTTAGAAACCGCATTTGCGATCATTCAAAATAGTGGTACCTATGAAACTCACTTAACGATAGCTAAGAACCACCATGATATGGTTTTAAAATTGTCATAGAGTTCTTTTACATCAGCAAAACTCCTAAAAAATCTCTCCCCAAAACCAAAAATCCCTGGTTTAACAAAGCGTGTAGGGAAGCTAAATCCGCTTTGATTCTAGAGATTAGGGAAGGGGACAGTATAAGTACTAGAGCTGCTAGAACGCACTACAAGAAAATCTTTGCCGACGCCAAAACAGTATGGGACCTCGACAGATGGGAAGCAATTAAAAAAGCTCTAGATGATAGAGACATGAGAGGCTTTTGGAATTTAGTTAAAACAGGAATATCCGAAGGCAATTCAGCGATTGAACCCAACCTAGGAGAAGAAGTTTGGAGATCCCATTTTAAAATTTTATATACAAAACCCCGAGATAGAGAAACTGATGACATGGTTATAGGTTTTAATCAGAGTCTCGATCACAATACCACTACACCACTATGCACTGCACATTGGCAGAGATAACTTTGGCACTGGCCAAATTACTGCCTAATAAAGCACCTGGGCTAGACAGGATCCCTGGAGACTTGTTTAGAAACGACCAAGTTGTATGGGCACCCTTTCTATGGACCTTATTTAATGCCATTCTCCAAGGTATGGAGCTCCCTCCCACTTGGGCTGGTGCAGAAATAATTCCAATTTACAAAAAAGGTTCTCCACACAATCCGTCAAACTACCGCCCAATCAGCCTTATTGATGTAACGCAAAAGATTTTTGCCCGTGTACTTCTTGATCGACTACAACTATGGATGGATGAGACGAATGTATTGACCCCTTTACAAGCTGGTTTTAGGACTAAAGTCTCAACCATCAATCAGTTATTTAGATTGCAACTGATCTATTGGAAAACTGTAGTCCTGGAGGGTGGTAGTCTCTATTTAACCTTTGAGGACCTCAAATCTGCCTTTGATATGGTGCGGCGCGATCAGCTGTGGGGCCTTCTCCACGATATGGGAGTACCATCATACTTATGCCACCAACTGAAGCGCCTGCACGAAGGCACGTATGCAAGGATAAGATACGGTAAGAATGGAGAACTAACAGCCCAGTTCCCCGTTGAGAAGTGAGGCAGGGTTGTGTGCTAGCACCGACTCTCTTCTCCCTCTTTCTCAATGGTTTAATCAACACTCTACTTGCTGTTAAGGATATAGACTCCCCTAGGTTGGCAAATTGTAAAATGCCAGCCCTAATGTTTGCTGACGATACCCTTCTTTTATCTAAGTCACCCATGGGTATGCAGCGGGTATTGGATGAATGTAGTTTATTCTGTAAGAAAAGGAATCTGGAGATAAATCTCCAGAAAACTAAATATATGGTCTTTCATACCAATACCAGTAATTGTCCTCACCCTCGATTGGAAGGAGGGCCCTTGGAGTGGGTGTCCACTTTCGATTACCTGGGTCTTACCTCAACAGATAAGATGGATTGGGGGACTCAAGTTAAGAAAGGCAAACTAAGATTAATACAGTCCAAAGGGGAAATCCTAAAAGTTTATAAGAGCTGCACCTAAAAAATGGTAGGCCCACCAGCAGAAATTTTTAAGATCCAAGCGAGGGGAGCGTCGCTATATGGCGCTGAACTTTGGGGCCACTCCCCGTCCAATGTCCTTACAGTGACGGAGAATGGCTTCATTAGGCAGCTGTTGGGACTCCCAAAAAGTACTCCTTTAACCCCACTTAGGATGGACCTGGGAATTGGCCCTATTGCCGATCTAATTGCCGTCTGTCCCCTTCTCTACTGGCGCCGTCTCTGGAGCACGCCGGAGTTAGCTCCTTATAGAGAGGAATTAAAAGATGTTATGTCTACTCAGAGTGCAGGGAAACTCCCCTGGTTGTCCTACATTAGGAACTTAAGCTACGCTTTGGGGAGGGAAAATATGTGGTTAACACCTGAAGATACTTGCCCTTTGATTTCTAAAAAGTCACTAACTATTGCTTTCAAAGAATATAATTTGGCCCATATTCTACAGAGCGCAGACTCAACTTCCTTGACTTCCAGGTTCCTTAAGATTAAAGATCAATATAAGCTAGAGTCGGTTTTAGACAGTATCCAACCTCTAATGGGCAAGAAGTTATTGCTACAATTCAGACACGGGACACTCCCGTTGCGTGCATTCACGAACAAATGGAAAGGAGCCAATAAACAAGATTGCCCTGGGTGCTCCCTAACAGAAGAAACCGAACTCCATGTTATACTCTTTTGTCCTGCATATAAGAAGACAAGGTCTAAGTGGGTTCTTCAGTTCTGTAGGAACATGGGGATACGTAACTACATCGAGGTTTTCAGACTACTTAAGAATGATATGCACCCACTAATTGTAGCCGTTACCTCCAAATTCTTATTTGCGATGTGGTGTATTCATAGAGGCATCATAAAGGCTAATCAGTTGGCTAGTAATGTAACCATGGCCCCCCGACTAGATATACTATGGCCCAAATAACTACATCTTCTCCACTCAGGGAAATGACTCGAAATCTCTGTATAATCATTTGTTCTTAAATGTTCTTAACCCTTAAATTATTCTTTTTTTTTGTATAGAATTTAAATATTCTTATTGTCTTAAATGATTGTTTTGGCCTTTGGTAATCTCTATAGATTTCTAGAATAATAGCTCATTTGGCATTAACCATATTTTGTACAAATTGTTATAAGTTTTTAACTGAAGTTTTATAATTCTTGTAGTATTGTGTAAGGTCCTAATAACTTGTGCTTTTATGGCTTTAAAGCCGAAATAAAGTTTTTTTGACTGACTGAATTAAATTATTCAACCAGTCAAATTTTTTTCTCAACAACATTGATCTCAATTTGTAATTGGATTAACAATTCATCTATGGGTTGCTGACCAGAGGGAACAGTAGTTTAAGCTCACCGGGTATGCAAACTTTCAAAAAGACTCCCCTTAGAGCACTTCCTATTTACATGCTATTGTTTCCTCAATGGTAAAGCGTGCTGCCGCGTTTTAAATTCCAACTTGATTCTTGGGATTTTCCTCAGGGCTGAGACTGGATGTGTTCTGCTAATTGTGTCAAGTGAACAGCTTCCTTTTAAACTGTAGAAATAACAGCGCTCATTCTGCTGACCATCAGGTTTTCCGGCAGAGCACAGAGGGAGACTGCTCCTCATACACGGATTGTTTAACTTGATAACAAGTTCAAAATTTCTTCGGAAAATCGTCCGTCTACATAGTTCTGGCGTTTTTCTCGGACTACAAAAAAAGATAATGTAATAAATTATGGAGACCAATGCAATTAGAATTTGGTCTTAGTCTGTTGTAGTAAAAAAAAACAGCATTGTTATTCGTCAGCTAGAAACTCTTTTCTTCTATACTTTTAGAAAATTAGCATTTCCCTGCCTAAAGTTTCTTGGGTCTTTCTGTCAGTGGTCAGTTGCTCTGGGATTGGTGATGACTAACCCCATTGCTCAGTGGTATAAAAAGAGTGCAACCTTACTAAGTCGCTATATATTGGATTAGAACAGCCAAAGACCCTACTCTAATTTTGGGAAAAGCCAGGTGGTTTTAAGCCCTTTTATAAAGTGTAAGAGATCATCAGTGGATCTTAGGGTCACTGGCAAATCATTCCAAAGATAAGCTGCTGCAATTATGAATGCCCGTCCCCCCCAGCCTAGTCCTCTTAATGCTGGCCACATTAGCCATCTTGGCAGAGGAGCATAAACTCCTTTTGGGGGCATACCATTTTAATTTCTTTTGCAGAGAAATTGATCCAATGCCACAGAGTGATTTAAAGACAATACACTAAGATAGCAGAGTATCTTCTCAACATATCCAAGGCCAGTTTGGCTGCAACTGCTTGAACTCTTTGAAGTCGCTTAATTAAATAGTTAGGAGCTCCTAACAATAAGGCGTTGCAGTAATCCAGTGTATTTATAATTACACTCCGTGCCACCAGTGCTCTAGAGGGGACTGGGAGCAGTAGAAGAATCTTTCTGAGCACTCTAATTAAGGAGAAACAAATAGATACCGCCTTATTGACATAATCCTCCAAAATAAGCTTCCTATCAAGAGTTACCCACATGCTCTTGACCACCTCTGAGGTTATCCAAACTTCATCTAAGGATCCTGAGCAAAAATAATGTGGAAGTGAGACTGGAACCCTGGACACCAGACAACACATGATCTCTGTCTTCTCTCTATTAAACTGCAGTGAACTGGATTTGAGCCACACAGTAATCCCCTTTATGCACTCATGGAATGTGTCTAGTGGTGTTGATTGTTTGCCAATGATACGATTATTTGGGTATCATCAGCGCAGTTGACTACCTCAACTTTATATGATTTGATGAGTGAAATCAATGGACTTATATAAATATTAAAGAGTATTGGACTGTGGGAAGACCTTTGCGGAATTCTGTATTTAATGGCCCTGAATTCTGAGCAGGAAGGGACACAGCCTGCTGTCTATCAGACAGATAGTATTATAGCATGATAATATTGTAGATGATGACAGTGATACAGATGTGCCTAGAGAAGTTAAAAGGGTTCACATCCTCAAAGACCTGGTGCTTATTTATGTGGTGGTGTATGACATTGAAATGCGGTTTGCAGCATATGCGGTAGCCCTGTGTATGCATAGAGTCACAGATGATGACTAGGGGGCTAGTTTATGGAAGCACATGCCAATTGTTTGGAGGGATACCATGTTGGCCCTAGAGTTAGCTGACCAGATGACCTATGCCCCCATGAAGGAAGCCTTTATCACAAAGTTTGGTCAGACCCCTGAGAAGTATGGCCTGAAGTACAGAGAGAATCAGAAAGTGTATAACAAACCAGTTTAAGGTGGAGATTATGCATTACTCCAGTAAAAGCACAAAATGGTTGAGTGAAGGGCAGCACATTGAGTGACTATGATGAGCAGCTCAATCTAACTTTGAATGAGCACATGCTGAACGATTGCTTTGCAGAGCTGTCCCAACACTTGATGGGCTCCAAACTCCCTGTACCCAGAAAGCAAAGGTGTCTGACCTCTGGATTAGCACCACAGTGTTGAGGGAAGTGGACAGAGCTCCTGCCAGAAGAAGGAGGGGAGACAAAGAAAAACTAAAATAGTTCTCAAAACGCCACTAAAAGAGTTTCTATGGGAGGGATTCCCATTCCAATCCTGAGCAGAAGAAGGGTGTTCTTAATGGGAGGAAATCCTGGGCTACGTTCGGCTCAAGTGCCATGAGTGATACAGTATGGGCACTTTAAGGGTGATCCCATCTGTCAGCACAGGAAGCAGCCCCCCACTGGTGGGCCTGCCCTAGAAATTACCAGTGTAGTGCTCAGGGAGGAGGTTGCCCCAGTTAGTTTTGGGGGAACTACAGAGGTTACCCTAATGTCCCTGGGTGGTAAGAAGATGGTGCAAAAAGCTCACATGCCTGGCATTACATAAAGCATATGCAGTGGGTCACCATCAATGGGTAGGGGATCTGAGAGACATTGTAGCCAGTATGACTACTGTTAGGTATCATCTGGTGTCCTCATTGCAGGTAGTCCCTTATATATCAATCAATCAATCAATCAGTAATCTTATAAAGCGTGACTACTCACCTGCGAGGGTCTCAAGGCGTTAAGTGGGTGGGTCTGCGGTTCAGTCGAAGGTGGATATAGTCCACCAAGTTCTGACAGCTGACAACCAGATGAGCCACTATCCAGTGGCTCTAGTTCCTTTTGAATGGGGGGGGGGAGAGGGACTCTAGTGTTCCTTAAAGGTAGCTGTGAGTATGGACATATCTGTTGACTATCTGTTAGGGAATAACCTAGAGTGCAGCATCTGGTAAAGAGGTGGAGCACAGGTCCCAGCTGGAGATGTTGTGATGGCCTGAATCAGTGTGCCTGACCAAACGGTACATGGAATCCCATCAAGGAAGTCAGAAGGACCTGGAGCCTGCAAAAATGGCCCAGGTGCCTGCCAAGAAGAGGAAGGGCAAGGGGTGGAACTACAATGGAAGACATTGATGCCCTGGGAGACCTACCCGAGTTAGCCAGGTGGCAAACTGAAGGGGACCATCCCAGGCAGAGTTCTGCAAAGATGAGAGGCAGTGCCCTCTTCCTGAGGGCCTACAGCAGCAGTCCTAGGCCCAGGCAGCTGGCAACACCTTTGGTGATCACCTTATTTACTGGGGGATTGGTCTCCTGTTTAGTGAGCCTAAGGTCCCTGAACCTGGAGCAACCTGCATGTTGGTGTCCCCCAGTGCTACAGGGACTTCTTACTGGAGTACCCTAATGATATTCCCCTGGCCAACATCTAGGCCAGGTCAAAACCTCTGATTGACTGGTCATTCACTTTTATTGGCACCAGAAGAGGATACAATCCAATGCATTCCACAGATCCTGTGTAAGCTGCCAGGCCAGTTGGACAACAGGCGTAAATCAATAGGCCCCCCTGATTCCATTCCCTGTAGTGGGGGACCCCCTTTGAAATGGTGGTACTTACATGGTAGGACCTCTGGACCCCAAGACTACCTCTGGCAATAGGTTCATCCTGCTCATGATAGACCATTGCCAAACAGTACCCTGAGGCCGGTGGATGGAAGTGTGCCAGAAAGCATTTGATACCATGTCATGTGCACAGCACAAGTGCTCAAGGCACCCGACTTCTTCAAATAATTATTAGTGCAGAGCTTGGCATTGTGGCTGTCTTGTCACAGATAAATGGTGAGGGCTTGAAACGACCTGTTGACATCATCAGCCGTAGGCTACTTTCCAGGGGACAAAGGTGAAGAGTTATTGAAAGGGTGTCAGGATCGTCAGGCCTAGAGTAAAAGATAAATCTTCTGTGAGGATTAATGTCCCTAAAACTAACCATTTAAGGAAAAGGCACTGCACCCAGAAAGTACCTAAAGATAACACTGAGTCTAAGATGGCCGCTGAGACTGGAAAGCTGGAGCAGCAGGTTAGCGTTCTAGCGTTTCAACATAATCCTCGAGATGCAGCTGGCGGGCCATTACCGTGGCACACTTCACCGTGATACTGAGGAGAGAAGGTTGCTTGGAGTTTTTTCGTCGTGAAGTTTAGACAGGGAATTTTCGTCGCGTCTGAGTTCTCCAGCCTAGTAAGAGAGGAGGAGTTTTGGCATTCAAGTAAGACTGTTCCTTTTAGTTATTGTTGGAAGCCGGCGCATTTAGTGTTAGTGTTCCAGTTTAGTTCATGCGCATTGTTCCAGCTCAGTCACACACATGAGCGATATCAGAAGAATTGAGTTTCACTGTCGACTCGCTATATGTAATCGGCGAGTGTTAGTCAGCGCAGTATTTATATGAGGCATTGTGTATTATTTAAGAGTCGCGCATTATTCCAATTAATATTTTAGGAGGCAGCGCGGAAAAAATGACCAGAGCGCACTATTATGTATATTCAAAAATAAGTAATTAGTCACAAGTGCAGTTCCATTTCTCGCTCTTCCTCATAAGCTGAAGTTTAGAGTCAGCACAAGTTATTTAGGATTCCTGTTACATATCTAGGATTAATCTAGCGGTACTACACAATAGGTTGCAAGTATATCCAGTTGATTGTAGACACAGAGATTTACAAGAGCAGCATTAGTAAGGAGAATTTAGTCAGTTCTTCAGTTGATTTAGGATAGTTTTCATGAACTATACTTACCATTACAGAATCCAGTTGAGACACCTTTTCCAGGCCTTTTGGGTGAGAAAGCTGAGTAAAAAAGAAATTAGAAAGAATAAAAGTTGAGAAAGAACAGAAGACTAATTCACATGACATTCTATTACAGCACATACAACTTACACGATTAAAATAAGAATAGAAGAGAAGCATAGGTCACTTACAGACAGGGTAGGTACACAAAAGAAAGTTCACAATATTGAGGAATAAGGAGATTTTGAGAAGGAAAAGAATAACTAATTTTAATAAACGTTTCTTCCAGTTAATATACTCCTGTAAGCCAACAAGAAGATAGAAGAGCTTAATTTCTGAAGAAAGAAAAAGACGACAAGTAACTGTCTCTTCTCTGTCCCATCCCTTTCCCCCCCTTGGAATTCCTTGGTGAGCTCGCAAGTTCAAAAGAGCGTGGCACTCGGAAGGCCAGGAGAGGCATTGGGAATTTGCATCATTCTGTTCCCGTGCATAAGGGAAGAACTCTAGCATTCTGACAAAGGGGAGCATTTGCAGTGGCCTGGGCCCTTAAGAAGTTAAGACCATACTTGTTGGGGGACTCACTTCTGAGTTTGGACAGACTCCAGACCCCTCAGATGAGGGGTGAGAATCCCCAACTGTTGAGGTAGCCCATCTCCCTACAGGAAATGGACTGCAAGGTGGAACATCACCTGGTACTGACCACTCCAATGATGATGATTATTCTAGGTTTTTCCACCTTAGCGATGAGAACTCTCATGAGGGTGGGTAGTTCTCCCCACTTTCTTCTGGGGGAACACATGTTGGAAATAACCATCTTATGCATGGTATTTCATCATATATTTGCTTTCTGTAGCTACAACCCATTGTTGTTGGCATTAGAACTGCTGGTCGGGGGGCGTGGCCTGGCGCCGATGTAGGAGGTCGGGGTTTTCAGAGCTCCTCGGAGGCCTCCCTCTGTCGACACTAATCCTGACTAGTACCGGGGCTCCTTACCTCCCAGAGTGATGGGGAATGCCTGGTGAGCCGGCGGGTGCTTCCTGGAGGTCGGGGGCTTGCTGGCAACGAAGAGCGGCTCCCTTCTTCTTCCCGCCGTGAGACTGACAGAGGCGCCGCAAGATGGTGGCGGAACCTGGCTGCTGCGAGCGCTGCGACCCGATGCTCTCTGCGGGCCGAACTTTGCCCTGGGCAGCCCTGGGGGCCTTGAAGTGAGTCCTGCAGTGGAGGCTGGTGGCTGACGACGGCGGAACTGGCCCAGCGGCGCGCACTGCGGGCGAGGCGCCACGATCGGGGGCTGGTGCCTGGCCCTAAGATGGCGGCCCGGTGACGACCGGGAGAGGAGCCCTGTGCCGCGCGGAGACTGCGGTGAGGGCGCAGTTGGTGGCGCGGTGAGGCGGGCCTGCTGCCTGCCTGCCGCCTTGTTGTACGCTGCTGTGCTGACGGATGCTTTCAGGTGGCGGGAGGCGACGGGAGCCGGCTGGCGGTGAGAGGCTCCCTTATCTCCTTTACCTGGTAGTGGGCATTCCTGTTGGTGACGGCCCTTGCCCGTGGGCCCATTGGAGCTGCTGGTGTCTGGGACCTTGCTGCTCTCATTGTTTGCCGCCACTCCTTACCCCTGGGGCGCACTGGACTTCCTGGTGGTGCGAGTGGGGTCCCTGAGGGGGTGTTAATAGAGGAGGCGGGCGCAGGAGGAGTGGCGGGCTGCTTTGAGCCTACGACGAGCGGACTGGAGGTGCCTTCCCCGGGGCGGCTGTGCTAGGGGGGCTGCACGTGGACCGTTGCTGCACTACAGGGGTCCGAGGAGGTGTGGAGATCTGGGGAGCACTGGTGGCCTATTGATTGCCCTCTGTGAAGGGTGGGCTGTGTGGTTTGCCCCTGGTCACCCTTCTGATTGGAGGGTACGGGGTTCTGCCCCTGAACGCTCCTGGACTGTGGGTGCCACGGTAGTTGCCCTCCATATCCGTGCTACACTGAAGATAGCCCCTGCCTGTGATCTTTTGGGAGCCGCTGGAGTGGAGGACGCCTGGCGACCAAGGACATTGGGAGCGTGCTTGCAATGGGTCGTACATCACGGAGGCGGGGCTTTGCTGTCCTACAGGATGAAGATGGGGGGGCATCGATCTGAAGGCGAGGATGCGGAGACGAACACCCCCCCGGGCGGAGACTTCGAGTGGTCCTACCTTGGTGAACATAATGCAGGCCATCACGGCGTCCCGAGAGGCCCTCGAGACCAAGATAGACACTATAGGTGTGGATCTGGCTTTATTAAAAGATGACCACAAGAAGCTGAAGGAACGGGGGACGGCGAATGAGCGGACGATGGCGGAGGTACCGGATAGGGTGACCACCTTGCAGCACTCCTTGGAACAAATGGTGAACAGGGTGCGAGTGCTGGAGCTGAGAGCGGAAGGCAGTGATGGGCGCTCTCGAAGGAATAACGTCCGCATCGTGGGTGTTCAGGAACGGGCGGAGGGGAATGATGCAGTCCGATACCTGGAAGAATGGTTTCGATCTGAGGTTGCGCCGGAGGGGCTATCCCCGTTTTTCGCCCTGGAGTGAGCCCACAGAGTTCCGGCTAGGCCTCCTAAGCCGGGAGCGCCGCTGCAGCCCATGGTGGCCCGATTGTTGCACTACCGGGACAGGGATCACCTCCTGCAGCAGGCTCGAGAGAAGCAACACCTGCAGATTGCTAACTCCAGGGTGATGCTCTTTCCGGATTACACCCGGGAGGTCCAGAGGCAGCGCGCCTCTTTCTTTGCTCTCAAGCGGAAATTGCGACAACTCCACATTTCCTATGCGATGCTCTTTCCGGCACGGCTGTGGGTGGTGGATGGCTCCAGTACCCTCTTTTTCACCACCCCGCAGGAGGCGTGGCACTGGTTTTATTTATTTTTATTTATTTTAGAATTTTATATAGCGCTGAATCACCCCAAGGGGTATCTCTGCGCTTGTAACAGATGACTATCCTAATACTAAGTCTAGAAAAGATAGGTTTTCATCAACTTTCTAAACTGGGGAAAGGTCATTTCAGCGCGAAGGTATTGAGGAAGGCTATTCCAAAACCTCGGAGCAAGGTAGGAGAAGGCTTTGCCTCCAGTGCGGGCTTTATTGATTCTCGGAATAGCACCCGATCTGAGTGAGCATCCAGGGGTATAGATATTAAGTTTCCTAACAAGATAGGAGGGACTAAGCTTGTTTAAGGCCTTAAATATCATACAGCCCAATTTAAATTCCACTCTTTTTTTAACTGGTAACCAGTGGAGCTTAGATAACAAAGGCAAAGAGGGGGTCCTAGAAGGTAAGCCAGTTACCAGGCAGGCTGCCGTGTTTTATTTTGTATGACCTGCAATTTACTCAATGAGGCTACATGCGAGGAAAGTAGCAGGGCATTACAATAGTCAATTCTGCTCATAATCAGTGCCTGAATCAAGGTTTTCCTAGTAGAGATGGGGAGCAGTGGAAAAATTCTCCTAAGGAGACTCAGAATATGGTAACAAGTGCCAACAGTTGTATTAATGTGAGTATCAAGTAAATCGAGTTTGATGCCCACATTTTTTACCTCCTCCTTAGGAGTAGGAGCATTACCCAACTCCTCAGGCCCCCAATTAGGTGACCAGCTAATAGCAGCACCCCCAAACAACATACTCTCAGATTTTTCAGAGTTCAATTGGAGATAAATTATTTTCATCCAAGAGGCAATAGTCATCATACCCTGGGAGAAAATATGTTGTATGTCATATCTTTTTTTGTCAAAGGTAAGGAGGAGTTGGGTATCATCTACATAAGAAATAGGGTTAAACCCCAAATTCCTCATAAGTTTAGCCAGGGGGGTCACATAGATGTTAAACAAAGTAGGGCTCAAACATGAGCCCTGGGGGACACCCCTGGTGACTTGTGAGGGAGCAGAAGTAAAAGAACCTAATGTCACTGCCTGAGTTCTATTAGCCAGGAAGTCTGACAACCACTTCAATGCAAGTCCTTTAATCCCAAGCCTCTGTAATCTGGACAACAGGACTCGATGAGAGATAGTGTTGAATGCTGCTGAAAGGTCAAGCAGCACCAAAAGTGCTGCTTGACCTTGATCCAGAGCCATCCTAATGTTGTCTGTTACTTCCACTAAAGCAGTCTCCGTGCTATGCTTGAGACGCGACAGGCGGGACCGGTGCGGAGTCCATCTGTCGGGGAGAGGCGATCCCCTGTTGCCGCGAGCCCACCGGGGTCCTTGCCCCTGCCGGATCGGCGCCATGAGCGCGACAGAGCTGTGCAGGCGGTGGTGGCGATCAGTCAAAGTGGCTCCAGGCCGGCTTCTGCTGCTTCTAGCCGAGGGTTGGAGAGGTCCGGCTCGTCTCTGGCTGCCAGTACGACCGGGGACTCCGATAATGAACTACCGGAGGTCACTCCGCAAACAGTGGACTTGTTTGGCTGATTGGGGCCTGCCTGGGGGAGCGGGACGTGCTGGTACTGTCACCCAGGCTTGTTTAGTGGAGGGGATGTGGCCTGGGAGCTGAGGGGAGTTGCTTTCAATGGAATGGCATTGGGGAGGTTCGTGGGGGCCCCTGTTGGTTCCATCACACTTGACGGGGGAGAGCCGGGAGGGCTTTGGGTCTCTTGTGTTGGCTCACGCTCCACTACCTATGATGGCAAGATTGACTGTTCTGATTGTTTGGATGGGGACCAGTTTTTGGGTGCCTGTCCTGGGGTGCGGGAGTTCGGGGAGTTGGGATGTTGGGGTAGGGAGAGGGGAGGGTGGGACCAAGCATATCACAGCAGGAGGTGAGCTGAGCAGTGATTATAGTACTGTGTTATGGCTGCCACCGTAGGCATTAAGTGTATATCGTGGAACATTAGGGGGATGTACACCATAACTCGACGACATACGATTCATGCTTATCTTCGACGGCGGGGAGTGCAGATAGCATTTTTGCGGGAAACGCACCTGGACAAGCAGGAGGGGTTAGCACTGCAACGTCGATGGCGGGGGCAGATGTTCTGTACTGCATACTCGGCATATGCACGGGGCGTGTTGGTTTGGATCCGAGCGGGGGTGCCGTTTCAGGGCACTGGGCAGGTGATCGATCCGGATGGTCGCTATGTGGTGGTGGCGGGATGTCTAGATGGTAGGGATATTGTTTTAGGAAGTATCTATGCTCCGAACTCAGATCAGTCCTCCTTTTTTGCACGCCTTTCTGGCAAACTGACCCCTGGTTGACTGGCTCGATGCTTCTGGGTGGCGACTTTAATTGTATTACTGATGTTTCGCTGGATCGTTCCCATCCCCCTCTCCCGGATTCTCCGGTCCATCGGTTGGCTAAGGTGCGGCAGGAATGGCAGCAACAGTGGGGGCTGACAGATACCTGGCGAGCACATCACCCGGCTGACCGGGATTATTCTTACTTCTCGTCGTTACATGCCTTACATGTTCGGTTGGACTCGATCCTTAGCTCCTCCGATGTCCACGGGACAATGGTCCATAGTGAATACTTAGCTAGGACGACGGCGGATCTTAATCCACTGTTGACAGTCTTACATTGGCTGAGGGATCGTCCTGCCATCCCTACGTGGCGACTTCGTCCGGTTACCTTAGAGGACCCGGTGTTCCGGGATACTATTGGGTTGGCTATTAATGACTATTTTCGACTTAACACCGGAACGGCATCGTCTAGGGTGGTGGAATGGGACGTGTTCAAGGCAGTAATTCGGGGGCGATGTATAGGTGAGGTGGTGGGAGTCCGTAGAATCTTGCTCGAGGATGTGCAGAAGGCGGAGCAGCGGCTGCGCGAGGAGGAGAGGGAGCGCCCGGAACGCCCGGATAGGCATGAAGGGTTGCATGAGGCGCGAGAGGCTCTTGCATTCCAACTTGAGAGACTGCGATGCTTTGACTTCAAGGCAGACACAGATAGGGCGCATGTGGAGCGGGACAAGGCGGGTGTGTTGCTGGCTTGGCTGGCAAACCCGGCGCGCAGGGGTACACAGATACTAGAGCTGAGGGGACCAGGAGGGGAGGCATTTCTCACCCAGAAGCGCATTAATACTTTTTTCCTGCATTATTATGCAGAGTTATATGGAAGTAGATTGGGGCCTGGGACGCCGGGGGATGAGGACTTTTTGCCCACGGCGGAGTTGCCGCGACTTGAGGTTGCCGCCGCTGAGGTGCTGGGCCGCGATATTGAAGTCGGAGAAGTACGCAGTGCCATAAAGCACATGGCCAGGAACAAAATGCCGGGGACGGACGGGCTCCCCGTGGAATTTTATGCAGCTTACATGGATGCTCTTGCTCCCCACTTGATGGCGCTCTATAACACGGCGTGTCGGGAAGGTGCCCTCCCTACTTCCACACGAGAAGCTCTCATAGTCCCCCTCCTTATGCCGGGCAAGCCCGCCTGGGATCGCTCATCCTATAGGCCCTTAGCGATGCTCAACCTCGATTACAAGATCTTAAGCAGCATTTTGGCCAGTCGTCTGATTCCTCATATGACGGCATTGGTCCATGCGGACCAGGCTGGGTTTATTCCCTCCCGCAATACTGCGATGAATGTTCGCAGACTCCTGCGCATTTTGGGGTCCAACTCATATGACAAAGAAGAGGCTTGTATTTTTGCGGTTGATATCGAGAAAGCTTTCGATAGCCTGAAATGGCCTTATCTTTTTAATGTGCTGCGGGAGTTCGGATTAGGAGAAAGCTTCGTGCAGTGGACGGCACTGCTTTACTGTGCTTCCACTGTGCGGGTCCGGACGGGGGGCTGATTTCTGACGCCTGTATGGTCGCTCGGGGAACACGACAGGGCTGCCCATTATCCCCTTTATTGTTTGCTCTGGCAATAGAGCCCATGGCGGCGCACGCCAGGTCAGGGCGGTATTTCCCAGGGCTCGTAGTGGAGGGAAGAGTAGATCACATAGCGCTGTATGCAGATGATCTCCTTCTGTTTTTGCTGGATACTGGGGATGCGTTAAGAGGAGCGTGAGTCTTGCTGGAGACCTTGGGGAGGGTGGCGGGCCTCAGGGTGAATTGGAATAAGTCCTGTCTGTTCCCAGTTAGGCGGGGTGAGCTGGATCGGTCAAGGATGGGGGATGTCTTGTGGGAGCCCCGATGTTTATCATATTTGGGGACACAAATTTATCATGATCCAGATGACCTGCTGGAGGGTAATGTGGGGCGTGCACTGCGGGGAGCAAAATCCTGCTTTGAGTTTTGGGGGACCCTCCCGTTTTCGGTGGCTGGTAGGATTGCCTTGGTGAAAATGATCATCTTGCCTCGGTTTCTTTATTATTTTGGGACTCTCCCCGTTTGGATTCCGAGTAGACTCTTCGTTCAGCTGAACACTTTGATTACCGGGTTCCTTTGGGGGACCGGCAGACGGAGGGTGGTGTTAGCTACCCTGCAGAGGCCCAGGGCAGAGGGGGGCCTTGCGTTGCCGGACTTTGAGGCTTACTATCATGCTGCGCAACTTCAGTGGTTCACAAAATGGGTGGCGGGTCACATTGGGCGGACAGAGGAACAGGATGGGTCGGATCCGAGTTGGCACCTCCTGTCCTGCGTGTTGTTGCGGGTGCCACTCAGAGGTGATATATTGTTGCCGGAATTGGGAACGATCCGCAAATGCTGGGCCCGTCTGGTCAGGAGGACACGTGGGAGGGCCCCTTATACTCCTGAGATCCCGCTGTGGATGTGCGAGGTGTTGCCTCATGGGGGAGACTGGAACCAGCTGCTGGCCTGGGAGGAAGCGGGAGTCACGGCCATAGGTGATCTCTATGAAGACGGGGGTCTTCTTCCCTTTCAGGACCTCTGTGAGCGCCATGATCTCCCGCGGGGGGATTTTCTCTTGCATGCTGCTCTGGCTGCAGCCATTAGGAAGCATTGGCGCAATGGGCTGGTGGAGCCAGCTATGTCTCTCGCTTGCCAATATGTAGTGATGGCGGCGGGAACTTTTAAAGCGGTGACCTGCCTGTATCGTCGGATCACTAGTGACGTGCGCAAATCGCTGACGGCGCTGCGTCTCAAGTGGGAGGCGGATCTAGGGGAACCCATTGCAGAAAAAGCCTGGGAGCCGATTGTGGAGAGGCCATGGAAATGTTCTCGAAATGCATGGTTCCAACTCATTCAATTTTATATCTTCCATAGGGCCTACCTCACCCCCAGTAAAATTGCTGAGTACTTTGGGGGGTCGGGTGATTGCGACCGTTGTGCCCAGGGTGGGGCGAATTTTCTGCACATGGTCTGGGACTGCCCGCGGGTGGGAGACTTTTGGCGGGAGGTGATGGCTGCCCTGCTGACTGTGACAGAGAGAGAGCTAGAGACGTCGCCTGGTCTTTGCTTGCTGCATTGGTTTCCCCACACTACCAAGACTAAGGTTACCAGCCAGTTTATAGACCTGGGGTTGATCCTGGCTAAGCGGGAACTTACTTCTCACTGGAAGGCGAGGCAGGGTCCTAGCTTAGAGCGCTGGAACAGGGAGATGGTGAAGTGGGCGGAGAGCGAGGGGAACTTTAGGTTACAGCTGGCCCGGCGCAGTGGCAGCGAGAAATCTCAGGAAATGGCGCAAGCATGGGTGGCACTCTTGGAGCTGCTCAAACGTCCGCCAGAAGATGGTGAGGAGGTCTCTGAGGCGCGGGACGAGGCAGTGGGCACTTGGGCGACTCTCCATAGCAGGAGGGAGGGTGGAGCTGGGGGGGGACCCTTGGGGTCGTGGGGTCGGGATAGGTGGTTTCTCCTGATGTTCCTGTTTGACTCATTGCTGTGTCCCAAGTGATGGGGAGAGTGGGAGGTGGTCTGCGAGGCATATCTGTTCTATTGTTTGGCTTAGTGCTGGCGACAAGCTTGGGAGGGTGGCTGGGAAGGGGCTGTGTTGGGGAAGTTACTGAGCGGGAGGGGGGGAGGGTGGGGGACTGTTGTTCCATTCTCTTGCATTGAATTATACATGTAAGGCGGGTAGCAGGGACTTGAGGATACTTCAGGGGACATTGGATAGGGGTCTAGGCTGAGACTGATGGGCTGTTGGTGGTACTTCCTTCTGATCTTCGCTATCGCGCAGTTAATGTGCGGCGGGGATATGTGTGTATTTACATGAAACTTAATAAAAATCTGTTTAAAAAAAAAAAAAATTAGAACTGCTGGTCGGTGGTAAAGTGCTGTGCTCTCTCTTCCAAACGTGGTAAAATTGATATACCCCTGATTGGTATATTTAATTTCCTTATAAGACCCTAGTATATGGTGTTGCAGGCCCCCAGGGCCTGTAAATTAAGTGCTACTAGAGGACTGCAGCACTTATTGTGATACCAAATAAAGTAGCTCTGTAAAACATGTCTCAGGCCTGTCATGGCAGCATGCGTGTTCAGTTTTAAAACTGCCATTTCGTACTTCCAAAATAAACCTTTTGCCAGGCCTAGAACTTCCTTTTTAACATTTATATGTCACTCCTAAGATAGGCCTTAACAGCTAATAGGATGCTTAAAAAGTAGGACATGTATATTTTATGTTTTAGATGTCCTGCAAGTGAAACTCCCCCAAGGGTGTTTTTCACTGTGGAAAGGCTGGGCTCTCATAGATTAACAGTGGTTTCTGTGAGTGGACAGTTGCTCTGGGTTTGGTGATGTCTCCCCCACTTGAAAATATGTATTAGGGCCAGCCAGTGGACAAAAAAGGCCTATGTGTAGAGGGGAGTGGGTCTTCCTGACAGGAAGGGGAGGAGCTGTGCCCCTGCCATGATTGCACTTCAAAGGGTAGCCTGGAGCTGTACCCAGTCCTTCCTGACTTCAGAAGAAGCCTCGCCTGTCACTGGCAGATGCAGCACACACTTGGGTCTTCCAGCCCTTTGAACCTTAGAGAGTAGGAGCCAAACCGAGGGTAAAGAGATGAACTGACCAGAGCCAGTTTTAGGATTAGACAAAGGGGTGTCCCCCGCCCACAGGCTGGTGCTGAGTTTAAAAGTGGCATCACCAGACCCTGAAATCAGAACACTCCTGGACTGAGAAGATTCAGAAGAAGGACTGTCCTGCTGTCTGAAGAAGGAAGACTGAACCTGCTTGCCTGGAACCCAGGACCCCAGACGTGACTCCAGTTTTTTAAATTTTTTTAGTCCTCATATCACCACCGATAATTATGAGCACCAACCTGATTCACCCTTCCTGGGTGCTCAATATCTAGGATGATCAGATTTTCGCAATGAAAAACCAGGACTCGGCCATAAAAATAGAAACAGAACAATGTTTTGGCCGGGGCCGGATTATGGTCAGAGAAAGACTACCCCCCAAAAAACAATATATCTATCTAAATCTATCTATCTATCTATCTATCTATCTATCTATCTATCTATCTATCTATCTATCTATCTATCTATCTATCTATCTATCTATCTATCTATCTATCTATCTATCTATCTATCTATCTATCTATCTGTCTGTCTGTCTGTCTGTCTGTCTGTCTGTCTGTCTGTCTGTCTGTCTGTCTGTCTGTCTGTTTGTCTGTTTGTCTGTCTATCTATCTATCTATCTATCTATCTATCTATCTATCTATCTATCTCTCTATATATATCTATATCTATATCTATCCCAGGAGCAGGCTACTACTAATGATCCTGGCTTGGAGTGATGTGACACCTATTTCCCTCTCATTAAATCCTGCTGTGCTGCATGAATGAGGCGTGGCAACACAGCAGGCAGCTTTTAAAACAACTGAACTTCCTACGTTTTGTTACCAGAGAGCTCTTTAAACTGCTAAACTTCTGTTCTTGGTGTTAAGAGAGAGTCAAAGAAAACGTGAGTCTGCACCATGCCGATTAATGTGTGGGCTCACCTGACCCTCTCTCAAAATTGGGCCATATCCTTATCCATTCTTAAACTTTGAGCTAAAGGTTCAATATAGAGATCAAACAATATGGGAGAAAAGGGGCAACCTGGTCTTGCCCCCCTTTCTGTTCTTACGAGAGCTGACAAGCTATCGTTCACCAGGATCCTAGCCGTTGGAGCACGATACATCTTAAACAGTGCATCCATCATATTTGTACTTAATTCTAAATGTTCTGAAGTGATCCTATGGTTTGCCAGCTTTTTTGGGGTCCAATAAATTCTATGCAGGCTATAAAAAATATTCTTTCTTTATTGCAGCAGGTTTAACAAACAAATAAAGTGTAGTAAAAGTTACTTGCCATAACTCAGCCAGCTTCGCTTCCGGCAAGTATCCCTCCCAGGCAGCGTAAGACACTTTCATCTTATCCTCCTCTGCCATACACAGATATTGGTATCAGAGCTCTACTTCTTTCTTTTCTGACTGATAAATCCTGGAGATCTATTTCCATGTGTCCAGAATCAATTTCCTACCAGTTCTGGCTCTTAAGCCAGGCATTTACATGATACATTTTTAACCTAGATATACCTCAATCCAGCTTGCTATTCTAAAAATTCCAGGCTAACCTTTGTCCATCGTCCACCAACTTTCCCCACTTGGTGACATCTCCCTGCTTCAGGGGCTTTGCACGTCTATCAAGCAAACACTCTGGCGTTCCTGGGGAATCCCATATACGAGTTAGACTACTATAATATGTTATGCCCAGAATCGATCTGATCTCATACCAAGATCTTGCTGCCGCCTGCAAGCATTGCAGTCTGACCTTTAAAACTTTAGAGCCCCACATTTATAAGAGAAAACTTCTTCAGTTAAACTCCTCAGCATAGCCCAGGACATAACTCCTATTAGAGACTCGTCAAGGCGAAGGAGGCGCATTCTGTTATTCTTTAATTGAAAGGCCCAGCAATAAAGTTGCAAGTCAGGGAGTCCGAAACCTCCTACTCCCACTTTCCTTCTCAGTTTCTTCCAAGATGGGCATATTCCTCTACTTGCCCAAATAAATGATGTAATTCTCCCTTGCAGTTTTAAAAGGGCCTTTTTCTCAAAGTATAATGGGATATTTGTTATATCCTATACTTCCTAGTCCTGGCTGCTCAGCCTACATGAGTATGATGTCATGGAATGTTGGGAGTGCGTGCATGTTTTGAAGAGTGATCAGTTAGATTGAATGGGGCTGAGCAGCAGGATGCTGCTCCCGGTGGGGTACCTTGTACTAACTTACTTGAACAATAAATCTACATAACTACATCCCGGCTCTTGGTCTATCTATGATGACAGCACTTTTCTTTCAGTTACAAAAATGGCGACGATTTTTAAAAGAACCACACGTGAAGAGCTAAGAAATTACATAAGGAACTAAAACAAGATGAACAGAGTCTGAAAAGAAGTCTAGAGTCTGAAAAGAAGTCTAGAAACCAAACCTCCGCAACACCTTGGATGCCCCACCGGTGTCTTTTCCAACAGACAGTCCACAGAGTGTGTTTGGCGTTCGACATTATGTGACATTATGTGGCTTTATTGTTCAAGTAAGTTATTACAAGATACCCCTTGTACTAACTTACTTGAACAATAAATCTACATAACTACATCCCGGCTCCTGGTCTACATATGATGAAAGCACATCTTTCAGTTACAAAAATATTATCAAACAAAAATGTAAGTTTGGGGAGAATTTACAGTTTTACTAGATTAATCTGCCCATATATTGAAAGTGGGAGATTCTGCCATCTTTTTATTAGTTCTTCCATCTCCTTGCCCACTTTCTGTTAACCGCCGCAATTTTTCCAATGTCTTTAGTTATTTTTAGTCCTAAGTATCTCATTTCAGGAACGTTTGTTATCTCTCCACTATTTTGATTCCAAGTCATTATTTCCGTTATTTCTTCATTGGTTTCATAACCAGCAAATGTTCCCAACTTCCTTACTTCAGCCCTAAGTTGTAGCAAAGCAGAGATTACATCTCAACTATAAACCATTCAATCGTCTGCATATAGGGAGATCTTCCTTGAATATGTCTCCACTTCAAAAGGTTTGATCTCCTCATTCATTCTTAAATTTAGAGCTAAAGGTTCAATATAGAGATCAAACAATATGGGAGAAAGGGGGCAACCTGGTCTTGCCCCCCTTTCTGTTCTTAGGAGAGCTGACAAGCTATTGTTCACCAGGATCCTAGCCCATGGAGCACGATAAATCTTAAATAATGCATCCATCATATTTTTACTTAATCCAAAATTTTCAGAAATAATCCTAAAGTACCTCCAATTGACCCGGTCAAATGCTTTAGCAGCATCTAAGGTCACAATCGAAATGGGGGGTCCTAGTGTTGTGGTTAGGTCTATTGATCCTATCAGGGTATAATTAACTTCTCTCACATTTCTTCCCGGTATCAAGCCCTTTTGGTCTTTTTTTATTTAAACTTCTTTTTATTCATTTTGTAAAACACTTACATTAGTTATCACATTCGATCTTGCATATACAGCGTGTCACAGTTTCATTTCACTCTGCAATGTCCATTGTTCATTTGAGACCTATTGGGTTGTGTCTACTCTTAGGGTTTCCCACACTAGCTTTTTAGTGAGGCTCACAACGAGGTCTAGTTGCAAACTCAGGAATCTGGCTAACATCCATTGGTCGTGTCTGTTCCGCTCCGGAGAGCATATCGCTAAGCATACAACTGAGGGAGGGGGAGGGAGAGTCCGAGGGAAGACAAGGGGGAGGGCGAGGTGTTCAGAGCACGCAATCAGGTTAGGAGGTCTTGTGGTGGGTCTCATTTGGCGCTCCATGGCGGGTGGGGCAGTAATCTGAGCCATTCATCTATCGCTGGTGTTTAGGGGAGGCAGCCTCATCTGATGTATGTGCATTAATATATTGTTGTAAGGGGCTCCAGATATCTTTAGGTCTGGATTGAGTGAGCATCAAGTCCCAAAAGGCAGCCAGCTGTTCCTGGCAGAACGCCGTGTCCCTGAGCCACATTGCATTCTTGGGGGCACCTGTCCTGCCCCATGTTATTGCGAGGCGTCTTTTGGCGAGCAGCAGTAGTAATGCACAGAGCCGCCTGCCCACCCTAGGTATGTCCTTTACGTATCCTAACAAGGCTGTCAGTGGGGATCTATTTATGGGTGTACACGTCATTTCATCTATTGCGTCAAATACAGTCCCCCAGTATTCGTAAATCTGGGAGTATCCCCATGCTAGGTGTAGAAAGGTTGTGTTAGGTGCCCCACAACACTGGCAGCACGCCTCTGATGCCAATCTTAGTTGCATGAGCCACACAGGGGTTCTGTATGTGCGATGCAGGAAGTTAAAATGTATAAGGCACAGCCTGTAATTCGGGAAAAGGGCACGTGCCTGTGCGCGGCAGTATGTCCGCTGCTCCCGCGTGATAGGTGTGCCTAGCACAGTCTCCTACTCCTGTCGGGTTCGGGTATCGCATGCCGGGGCAGTGTTTTGCATGTCTCTGTAGAGGCGCGTGATTAACTCGTGCAGGGATGGGTTCTTTAGAAATGTCTCCAGGGCTTGGAAAGTGGCTGGTGCCTCGGGGAAAGAAGGGTGTTAAGCGTGTAGCGCAGCTCGCAGCTAGAAGTATGTCATTTGCTCTAACACTGTAAGCTCCTGGCCTTCCCTGATCTGGTGCATGGGTATGGAGGTACCATCCGGGTACACATCTCCCCTTTTTGTGAGTTTCATCACTCTCAGTCTGGCACAGGGGCCGGGCTCCGCCAGGAAAGACAGTCTCGAGTGTTTCATCAGGAGAGCTAGGGGGGCATGCATTCTGTCAATTCGAGCCCTTTTTTGCAAGCCTGCCAGGCCCTCACCGTGCACCCCACTGTGTCTATCTCTTTCCTAGGTCTGGGTGGTGGTTGATATAGGGTTGCGGGGAGGGGGACCGGATCCACTTGATCATGTTCCGGCGCCGTGTGGGCCATGAACTGTGTGGGGTAAATCCAGTGGTATGCAAATTGCACCTGAGCGCACCAGTTATACAAGTCGAGGTCCGGTGCCCCAAGCCCTCCTTGTTCACATGGGAGTGTGAGCACCTTCCATGCCACTCAGAATTCACTGCCCGCCCATGCTAACCTAATCATGTGTGTACGCAGTAGCTTCCTGAAGCAATATGTGAGGAGGAGCGGGATATTAGTAAAGAGATAAAGGAGTTTGGGCAGCACAACCATCTTGGCGATGGCAACCCTCCCGGACAGAGAGAGGGGCAGCGTGATCAATCTTTTTATGTGCCGTTCCAGCCAGTCTATGAATTTTCCGTAATGGGAGCGCCACAGTTCTTCGGGGTCACGGCTTATCCATATTCCCACATATTTCACCGGGTCTCGTATCCACTGTGTCTGCGTCGTGACCTCCTTGAGCGGGAATATCACTGATTTGAACCAGTTTATGACTATCTTAGCTAGGCCTCCGAAGCGCATGAATTCCCTAATCAGCGGGTTCAGATTGTCATTGGTGTTCTTAACACGAAGTGTCACATCCTACGCATATAGCGATACCAACACCATTCGGGAAGTGAATGCTAGGCCTCTGCGGGCATGATGCTGCCGCAGCCTGGCCGCCAGTGGCTCCATGGCAATGGCAAATAATAGAGGCCTCAGGGGGCACCCCTGACACGTGCCACGGGAGATCGGGTTTGGGGCTGTTATCACACCATTGACACTACGGCGGGCTGTGGGGAGCGAGTAAAGCAATGTTATTAAATGAAGGAATTTCGGGCTGAGACCTATTCGTTTGAGCACGATGAATAGGTAGGGCCATTCAAGGGATTCGAAAGCCTTTGAGGCGTCTAAGAAAATAGCAACTGCCTTGCGGATCTGTCTCCTGCATTGTGGCGAACAGGGTGCGAAGATTGTGGGCAGGGGATCTACCGGGTTAGAACCCGCAGCGGTACGGGTGAAGCACCATAGGAAGCAGAGGGAGGAGACGTGCCGCAATCAGTTTCGCCAAGATCTTGTTGTCCAGGTTTATCATGGAGAGTGGGCGGTACGAATTGCATTTTAATGGGTCCTTGTTTGGTTTTAGGATTGTGACGATGAGGGCTTCCCGGAGCGATGGAGGGAGCATCCCGCGCTCTACCGAGTCTTGGTACATATTGATCAGCCGTGGGGCAAGCAGGCCGGCATACTCCTTGTAGAAGGCAGCGTACAGGCCGCCGAGGCACGGCGTCCTCCCGTCTAGGAGGGCTCGGATGGCGCCAATGACCTCTTCTTCTGTAAATGGTTCATCGAGGTAAGCTCTATGGCCAGCCTTGAGCCATAATAACTGCAAGGTATCGAGGTATTCCTCTACCCCAGGAGCGTCAGGGTGCAACTGAGTGCAGTAAAGGGGTGTATTGAAAGAGACTATTTCCTCCTGGACGGCTTTTTGGCCAATCAATATTGCGTCATCTGCAGAGCGCAGTTCGGGAATGTACTCGCTAGCCCAGGGTCTACTAAGTAACCCTGCCATGGTTTTGCCAATGCGGTCTCCCTCGCCACATCGCCCCGCCCTGGCTTCCCTGCCCAGGAAGAGTATTTCTCTAAGAGCCGCTTCTTGAAACTCATTCCTCTAAGTTCATATGTTGTTGAGCGTGTTGATGTTTTTGCTGGAAAATAATTCCCGCTCCAGGGTTCCAATATCTTTTTCTAATTACTGAAGGTCTCCTCTCAGAGACCTGAGCACTCCCGCCTGCTTCGCTATGCACTCCCTCCATATGACTGTTTTAAAGGCTTCCCACAAGGTCAAAGGGAAATCTACTGAGCTGTCATTGTTGCAGAAGTAGTCCATTATCGCCTGCGTATAGATTTGCAAAATACCTGGTCTGGGAGCTTCCAAGCAAAGGCCCTGGTGGGGTAATTCAGGACATCCAGCATCAGGGCGTGGTCAGAGAGGGTGCAGGGTAAATGCTGAATCGCCACTGCCGAGGTTGCTGAATCACTGGAGATCGGCCAGTAATGTCTGCGCGACCACAAGGGCCCCGCTGTGGTCATGCATGCATCGCTAGTCTCGTCAGGGTGGGTCTTGGCTCCAGATGTCAATCAGCTGTCCATCCTGAATTATGGTCTAAAGCAGCGCTGCGGCACGGGGGTGAGGGCACCGGACCGGTCTTTGGGGTCATCCAGCACTATATTGAAGTCCCCGCCCCATAATATGGCCCCAGGACCTAGAGAGTTCACCACCCTCCAAGCTTCCGCAAAGAAACCAGGGTCGTCCAGATTCAGCCAGTAAATGGAGATGAGTCTTATCGGGTGGCCTCCTGGCATGCCTGCAAGCATGATGTGCCTGCCCTGTTTGTCTGAGAGTGAAGCGCGTTTACGCCAGTGCAGCCCCTTTCTGATGATGATGGCTACCCCGTGGGCATAATTGGAGTAGTATGCTGTGTGCTTTTTGCCAATCCACCCCGCTCGCAGATGCCCCTGAGTGTGCTGGGTCAGATGAAGGTTTTGCAGGAATCCTACATCTGCTTTATGTCTGTCTAGTTGTGCCGCCACTATTCTAGCCTTGCGCGCATCGTTCAGGCCTCGTACATTCCAGAGATATACTTGGTCCTGGTGCTTTGTGTAGCTGATCGCCCGAAGGTGCATTGTGCTGCGCATCGTGAGGTAGGGAATGGTCAGGGATGAGCACGGAAAGATGGGGAATAGTACAGAAACAATCAAGTACAATCATGAAAACCCCACAGAACCCCCACCCACTCCAGATCCCCAAATAGGCTGAGCATGATCCCAGTAAACCGCTTCCCCCAACAGTAGAAAAACATTATGCAGTGACTGGGAATCATCCCTAGGGGGCAGCAGTAGGAGCCCAACTTGACCGCCCACATGGGCCGAGCAGCAGGACGCCTAACGGGTATCAGTGATGTTCAAACAGTAGGAGGAGTGGGGCAGCATTTTCTGCAGTGTGTTGCGTTTGGAAAGGATACAGATTTGGAGCTCAGTCTCATTGTCTCAGGCAGTTCAGGTCAAATCGAAGTACCACCAGAGGGAGGCCCCCATTTAGTATGTCCATCACCTCTGCTTGTTAGTCATTGTCACTGGCACGGCCTCCCTCCTCCGGGTCTGTCCTGTGTTGATCAGATCTTTGGGCAAGGCGCAGGTCTTTCACATATCGCACAGCCTTTTTAGGTCTCGCCTGAGCTATCGCGTAAGCGATGCTCTGCGAGACTTATTGTTATTGAGTGGGCTCCAAAAAGTGCTGCCAGGCCAGCCTAGCGATACAGTGCATGTGCGCGGGCGCGCGCGCGCTTGCCGCGTTTACTTTCACTTTGGCGGCCGCTTTGAAGTTTGATCGCGATCACTTTCGCGGACGCACGGCCGCGTGTTTCAGTTAGCGCCCCTGTCACTGTGTCCTGCACTCTCTCCTACCACTTTTCCACATGCTTTTCACTCCCCATGGCTGTTACTCTGCTTTGCTTTCAGGGCCGTTTAAGCCGCTCATGTACCGCACACATATGCTACTGACCACGAGCCAATCACAGGTAGCGCAGCAAGGCACAGGTCCCTGGAAAGACAACTGACCTGTGACCTGTTGCACATAGGCAGCAAAACTTATCATTATTTCACATTCAAAGGCTTTCATTAAAATATTGAATAGAAGAGCATTACAACTCATTGGATGTAATGTCATTAACTAATAAATTAGGTTTTGCTTATTATGCTCACTAGCCAACACAAAAATCATTACATAAAAAAGTGATTTAAGATTAATCATTTTCGATCACATATGCATGTACTCTTAAAACAATATAGTTTCCATAATATCATATTAGTCTCAGCACCCTTGGCAGTGTCTGCACGTACACCAGTATCAGGCCTCACTCATAGACAGACTACGTGGGTGACGTGTAGACCTCGTACGTGGCAATGCATTACACAGTATCGTGCAATCACACACTGCCCTTGCCATACGTGAAGTCAAAGTAATACAACATTCTGATGCACGTGCACCACTCACCTGGCTCAAGCTGCGAGCACCCAATCAAATTAAACAACGATGCCCCCTGCAGCCAATGCAGGCCCCATTCAGTATAAAGCCTATGGATTTCTGTGGCATATATAGGAGTCTCGAGGGCCCTCGTCCTATTCTGCGGGGGGGGGGGGGGGGGGACAGGGTGAGGCAACACATTTCGTATTACGTAACCATGGTGATGCCTTATCGATATTTGTGCCTTATATGAACCCGTGATAAATTAAGAATGAACTTTTTTTAAACCCGGCCTTCTGGTAATACAGTGCTACATTATAAAACACACAACAGTATTAGGCACACAACATTAAACACACATAACAGTATCAGAGGTTTCGTGGCTGCACGTCTACTCTACATCTGAGAATATGCGTGATGGTTAAAATGTTTCCTAAAATAACACTCAAAATGTACGCATCCCGTTTGTATGAATTTCGGGGCATTCTTTAAAAGAACCTATACTAATGGACTGTGCCATGCCATCTCACACATGCGTAATTGTTTAAAGTTTTATATAGCGCGAACTCGACCCGAAGGTATTGGAGCGCTTTACCTGAGCACCCGTTACATTACACAAGGACACATTAATTTTAGGTAGGCATGGAGAGCTTCAGTGATTTGTCCAGAATCACAGGATGCTGAGCCGACGCCAGACTCGAAACCTGGTTACCCAGCTCTAAAGTCGGCAGCTCTGGCCGTTAGGTGGCACCGGACCCAGTGTTCCCATGGGGAACACGGATGCTAATG
Organism: Triturus cristatus; assembly: GCF_964204655.1. Taxonomy (NCBI): domain Eukaryota; kingdom Metazoa; phylum Chordata; class Amphibia; order Caudata; family Salamandridae; genus Triturus; species Triturus cristatus. The sequence continues at coordinate 179,274,016 of NC_140591.1, read as the reverse complement.
GCGCAGGGCACAGCGTTCCCATGGATAACGCAGATGCCACTGTTCACATAGACAACATGCGAACTGCGAGGAGGCAGCAAGCGTTGCATTTTGCATGGGTTTCCGTTGACAGCAAGGGATCCGTTTCCATTTATCATTCAGGAAGCACATAAAAACAAGCATTGGCATAGCCAATAGGTCTCGCTTTTGGGACCTTATAAGTATTTAGTTATGCAACTGTTGCATGGCTAAACACTTATAAGGTCCCAAAAGCGAGACCTATTGGCTATGCCAATGCTTGTTTGGATCTGTGAAGAAGGTCGTCTTCCCTGCGTGGAAAATCCAGAGCTTGGCGGGATAGTGAAGCGAATATTTTATTTCCAGTTGCTGGAGGGTGTGCTTCATCAGGAGGAAGTCTTTGTGAACCGCCTGGACGGCCAGGGTAAAATCTGGGTACATTATCTTTTTGGGGTTTTCAAATATCTGGAGATAGTATAAGTAAGGACATTAAAAAAAGGCTGAGCCATTCTAGAATGGTGAGCACCCACCACTGTCAAAGAAATACAAAGATTATTTGTTTTGTAAATTTCTATAGACATTTTATTAAAGCATTTTCCGCCAGGCCGATTACATTGCGCACTCAAAACAGGCAACCTTTTATATGGAGAATGACACTAGAGGCAGCTTTTGAGATTTTGAAGATGGCATGGATTGACAGCTATAATCCATTTGGCGAATTACACTTTTATCCTTAAATCCTGGCCGCCGTCTGGTTTATTGGCTCTCCATATGGTTAACCAGTAGTCAATCAGAGAGATCTCATTACAGGTTCTGATTGTTGATATAAGCCATTCAGACTTGATTGGCAGTTTACTATGACCAGTCCTTTAGGAGATTTTTGTTGTTTTAGGGCAGCACCACCAGCCAGCACTCAGCTGCTCTTTTGGTGCCTGCTTTCATGGTGCATCTGCAGCCTGTCTTGTAAGAAGTGCTTACAATGAGCTGATGGTTGCAGGTGGAGCCCAGCTGCATGCATTTTCGCGGATCGGACCTGGATTTACATAATCAGACTTTGACCCAGAACATAAGAGATAAAGGCAGAAAAGGGGAAAAGAATAAGGCGTAGAAAGCTGGAATAAAAGTGGCATTGGGACAAAGCAGGGTTGAAATATAACCTGCAAAAGATAGGTATGAGACAGGCAGTGTAGGGTGGTAGATGTAAGAGGAGTGACGTGGAATCAATACTAGACACCCAAAGTGCTCAGCAACCCAGACATTCAACAGAGGCGGGCTTCTGAGAAAATCTTTGGCCCTGACACTTATTTGTTTCCAAATTAAGCACTGACTCTGGGACCGTGAGACCTGATAAGCATAGATTGTAACCCTCCATCTTTAGATCCTTTGAATTTGCAAAGCACACATTAATTATGGGCAACAACATTGACAACTATTGAAACTCAGATAGTGACCACGACTATTACACTGAACATTTCTTCTCTCTCTCTGATTATCATTACAACAGCCATTACAGTGTTAGATCACCATTTACTTTATTTATTTGTGCTTTTGCTTAATTGCTTCGAACCCCTGGGCAGTTGTCTTCGAACTCCTTGGGTCAGATACATCAGTCCAGCAATGAATCAACAGCCATTTAGAGCTGACAGCCAGAACAGGATGGTAAAGCCTTAGCAAGTGTTACAAAAGTCTCACCCCAGTAGTGGCCCAAAAGCTGATTTTAGCCATCAAACCAGCAGGTCCAGGGGAAGGGAGGAGACAAAAGTGGCTAACACAGGGTGAACTGTACATCTATCCAAATAGGTAGATTTTTAGCAATCTCGCTCAATCCAATCTGGTGCTTTGTAAATGTGTGCCTCACGTGTTTCTGGTCTCTTTGGTTACAGTTGGACATGCGTTGCGACCAGGCGCAAGGCATCCTGCGTCAGCCCTACACTGCGAGCCAGCCTCTGACAGTAGTGCAGGCCCGGAAGCATGTCCTCATCTCCTACAAATGACGCAAAGGTGAGTTCTTCTTCTCTATTGTGTCTTCATGGGACCAGGTGATGCCCCCAGCTTCTTTACGCTTCGGCTCCTCTCGCGCTTACCAGGGGCACAGGTATGGACTGGCCCCCACGCACTATCGGCAAACACATGAGCCGCAGCCAATTCAAATCCAAACACAAAGCCCACCAAAAGCAGGCTCATTCTGCACCTCCAAATTACTCCCATTCAGTCAAAGTGCCACGTCTAAACACCCGATGCAGATCCTTCTGTAGATAATGAACCATTCCACCTTCACAGGACCTTCTCTGGACCAGGGGTCGCATTTAACACTTGATTTCCAGATATGGCAGCAAACCACATACAAGTTAATTTGTCCAAGGGTTTCCTTTCCTCCGCAGTGTCCTCTTCTTTAAGATCCTATCCTTGTCGCCTATTTTAGAATCACAGGATGTGTACATAATAGTAGTTTATACAGTTGCATATGACGAGCCCTGGTCAGTCCCTGAGCAAGGGTGTCCCTGCTCATACTCTTAGAATCCACACACATTGGATTCAAACAGTGATAGCACTGGTTGCCTAGAAACAGCATTGCTCTTGCCAGGACACATAAACATTAAAGGACACAACACAGAGGATCTCCAGAAATGCCAAAATGTTCCCCTTGTATTTAAAACTGACATTAGGTATGTGTAAGAAATTGTATTATTTGTTGAAGACAGTGAAAACCCACTTCAAAGAAAACCCTTGTCAGAGTGAACCACTGAGGTCACTAAATAAACCTGTGCTTAACCCTCTGGTAGCTTGGTACAAATCAGTCAGTCAATCAATCAATCAGGGTTATTATAAAGCGCGCTAGTCACCCGTGAGGGTCTCAAGGCGCTGGGGGGGAGGGGAGGGGGAATCGCAGCTCCGGTTCAGTCAAAAAGCCAGGTCTTGAGGTTCTTCCTGAAGGCGTGCAGGGTAGGGAAACGTCTGATGTTGACTGGGAGCTCATTCCATGCCATGTCTGCGACGTAGGGAAAGGCTCTTCCGCCTACTCTGCTTCTGCGGATGCGGCGGGGTCTCTGCAAGGGCGAGGTCTGCGGAGCAGAGGTTTCTTTTGGGCACTTGGAAGGAGACTCTCTCATTGAGGTATTTGGGTCCGATATTGTGGAGGGATTTGTTGGCATGGGTGAGCAGTTTGAAGGTTACTCTCTTCTCGACGGGGAGCCAGTGGAGATCTCATAGGTGTTGGGTCATGTGTTCGTGCCGCGGGGTCCCAAGGACGAGTCTGGATGCTGCGTTCTGGATGGTTTGGAGCTTGTGTAGGAGAGTTCTGTTGTTTCCGGCATAGAGGGCGTTGCCGTAGTCTAGTCAGCTGTTTATGAGTGCGTGGGTGACGGTCTTCCTACATTTGGGGGGCATCCATTTGAAGGTACTACGGAGGATGCGAAGGCAGTTGAAGCTGGTGGTGGCAACGGAGTTGATCTGGCGGGTCATGGTGAGGGAGGAGTCGAGGATGATGCTGAGGTTCCGTACGTGGTCGGTGGGGAGGGTGGGCTTCCGAGGGCGGAGGGCCACCAGGTGTTGTCCCATGCGGAGGTTGAGGGTCTGAGGACGAGGACCTCGATCTTCTCAGAGTTGCGCTTTAGGCAGCTATTTATCATCCAGGCTGCGACGTCCCTCATTCCTTCCTGGAACCAGAGTCTGGAGTCATCTGGGTTCTTTGGGGCATATCAACAAGGGCTTTATCTCTGCTTTTTTGGCTTTAAAAGCCAAAAAAGGAGAGATAAAACTAGCACCCTATCAACAACAGGGTGCTAACATGCAAATTTGCATGTTAGCACCCTTTTACTCTACGCTTCCCCTTGCATCTCTAATGAAATGCAAAGGGGGCGTTCCAGAGTAAAATATTGGGAGAAATGTCGCTAAGCGACATTTCTCCTATTATCAAGAATGTCGCTAACCCTGTTAGAGACAAAAAAAGCAGCGCTAACCGCGGTTAACGCTGCTTTTTTACGTCTGGTATTTTTCTGACTTAGCCATGATATCCTATGGAAGGAGGATATCATGGCTAAGTTTGCCTGTCCCTATCAACAAGGTAACGTGAGATTATCGCTGGGTTTCCAGCAATAATCTCACGTTAGCCTGTTAGCGTGAGGATTTTTATCGCTATTGAGATAAGCGTTGCTAATAGCACGCTATCTCAGCGATAAAAATTCACGCTAGCCGGCGATAATTATCCTAGCGCTAAGTGCGCTTAGAGATAATTATCGCGGGTTGTTGTTGATATGCCCCATAGTGAGGGAGAGGATGAGCTGGCTGTCGTCGGCGTATGATACTATGCTGAGCCCGTGTTGTCTGACAATGCCAACGAGGGGGGCCATGTAGAAGTTGAAGAGCGTGGGGCTGAGCGACGATCCTTGGGGTACACCGCAGTTCGTCTCTGTGGATTCGGAGAGGACCGGGGGGATTCTGATCCTCTGGGTTCTGCTGGAGAGAAAGGATTGGATCCAGTTGAGGGCGGTTCCTCGTATTCCCGATTCGTGAAGTCTGGGTGCAAGCGTGCGATGTGAGACAGTGTCGAAAGCTGCGGAAAGGTCTAGTAGGATGAGGGCCGCAGTGTGGCCCTGGTCGAGTAGCATGAGTATGTCGTCAGTGGCGGCGAGGAGGGCGGTCTCGGTGCTGTGGTTGCTGCGGATTCCAGACTGGGAGGATTCCAGGATGGAGTTGTCTTCGATGTACGCGGTCAGCTGAGCGTTTACGAGTCTCTCGGTGACTTTGGCTGCGAAGGGGAGGAGGGAGATGAGCCCGTTGTTTTTCAGGTCTGTTGGATCGGCGGTGGGGTTTGACCGCCGCCCGTTTCCAGTCGTCTGGGAAGATGCCGGATTTGAAGGAGGCATTGATGGTCCATCCTAGTTCGGGTGCGATGGCGGCGGCGGCCCTGTTGTAGATGTGCCGGGGGCTCCTGAGTGGGTGTTCTTCGTAGTCGTGGTGGTGTGTTCCACGGCGGTGGGATTCCAGGTCTTGATGGTTGGTTCGTTGTCAGTGGTTGGGAGGGGGATGCTGTCCGCCGTCTGTTTGCTGAAATTGTCATAGAGGGCCTTGATTTTCAGATGGAAGTAGGAGCTGAGCTTGTCCTGGGATGGTGTGACGTCCGTTGCTTCGCTGGGGGGTTTGGTGAATTGCTGTATGAGGTTGAAAAGTTCTTTGGCATTGGTAGCTTTGGTGTGGATTTTGTTTTTGATGAAAGTCCACTTGGTGTCTCTTATGTGCTGGTGGTATTCCTTTAGGGGGCTCCTGTAGCTGTTCAGGTCTTCTGTGGTTTTCCGGTTTCACCAGTCTTCCTTGAGTCAAATGCAGGAGCTCCTGGCTTCTTGGAGTTCGGTGGTGAACCAGACCTCCTTCATGGGGCGTTGTTTGACGGGTTGGTGGAGGGGTGCGAGTATGTCGGTGCAGCTGGAGAGCCAGCGGTGGAGTTCTTTGGCTGCGGGGGGGTCTAGGAGGAGGGCTTAACTTAGAGTAGTTGTTTCCAAACGTTTTAGAACCCCGATCCAGTTTTTGAACACCAAATTGTTGTGAATCACCTAGCTTTAATGGACATGATGGGGCAATTGTTTTTGATTTTTTTGATAAACAACTTTATTAGGTTTTGGAAGTGCCACAAAGTAGCTAACAAGATCCAGGCACAAAGAAAACATTTGGTTTCATCTTCATAGATAAACAGTCGAGCCAGCCAAGTTTTATACAGTATTGACTCATTGAGTCTCTCTGAGTCTACAAAAGGAGTGTTACAGATTTCGAGTACAGCCATTTTCTCCAAATCCGCCCATGTTTTTGGGGACATTCTCAGGCCTCGAACACCACCCTCTCTTGTTGAGCATGCCAGTCGGCTCCATGGCGCCACTTTACAATGGTAGAAGGGGTGGGGCTAATCTATTTTACTGCAATGTCCCGCTTAGCGGCTCAGAGGGCTGTATTCAGGAAGGCTTTCTCAGCCATAGTGCCACCAATGCCTTCCAGTGTCCCCAGGAAAATCAGGTTAGGGGACTGTTAAATGAAGCACTTAAGGCAGTAATGGTATTCAATGGATTTATTCAGGAAACTCCTACACCCACGACCGGAGCCATCCAGCTTCTGGGAATCCAACGCCGGCAATGGCGTTACTAAGGAACCCTCAACAGCTGAGCAGCAACGCTCAAAAACGCAGGCAAAACATAATAAGAAGGCTGTGAGTCGTGTGGGGAAAGCCACGTGACTCACAGGGCAAAGCAAGGTGATACAACCATTACATTACAGTACAACACCTCCCTCCTTTTAAACAGGAAGAAAAATGCAGGAGGGGAAGGTTTGGCTTTACAAAGGACCATAGTAACAAAACATGCATGGGGAGATACAAGGGAAAGAAGAAAAGCTGAAAAGGATCACTGTAAAACGTAGTCCTTACGTTTGCAAGGTATCTGTTTAAAACGTGTAACTCTTTTGCAAGAAGCTTCAGAAAAATCATTAGAATCAGGTTGAACACGTTGTGGGTTAATCACCTCAGGAGAACAACTAGAAACAGTCTTTTCATCCTGATGCAAATTAAACCAATCACAATGTTCAGTCTCAAGATCAGTATGCTGAACAATAACATTTGCCTGCTCAGAAGAAACTTTGACCAGAGCTCTCTTGGTCCACCAACCCTTATTTTCTAAAAGAGCACATTTACTTACTTGTAGAGCAAGAGCAGGAGAGGAGAACTTAGAGCTCCCTTTGGAAACGTTTTTAGGATTTTTAATGAGTACCCAGTCCCTCTTTTGTAAAGGTTGATCAGAGGTATATTTGCCAGCATCAAAACGAGTTTTCATGGACAACTGTTTACTCTTCACAATCTCTTTAAAAGAACTAGAGCCATGATGTGTAAGGACATCACTTTGTACACCTTTCTCACGCAACCAGCTGGGATTTAAAAGAGTGTGTACTTTCCTTTTTCTAAGAAGTGTGAAGGGTGCAACACCTGTTGTTGAATGTGGAGTGGTGTTATATGCCCACACTTTATCATGCACAAACAGAAAAGGGTCTAGTTTGGAAGGAATTGCAGTTTGTATGCCCTCCTTAATGATCCAATTTCCCCTCTCAACCAAACCATTGGAGGAGGGAGAGTACAAAGAGACTTTAAAATTAGAGATGTCATGCATTTTGAGAAAGGAACACATTTTATGAGAGACAAAATGTGTGCCATTGTCGGTTACAATAATTCTGGGAAAACCTTCGATATCAAATACATTTTGCAAAAAATTGATAACATTTTCAGTTGTGGGCTCCTTGCAAAAGCAATAATATAGCCATTTGGTGCGATAATCAATTAGTAAGATTAAATACTTGTTCTCACTAGGTAAAATTTCATACGGGCCTGAAAAATCGAATCCTACTTTATCCCAGGGATTCTCAGGAAGCAGAACGGGATGTAGAGGAGTAGCAAGGGTTTTCCAATGTTTGCCCGATAGAAGACATTCAGTACAAGAATCAACCATCTTCTTGACCTGTGCATCCATGGAAGGCCACCAATAAAATTATTTAATTCTTTGACACGTTTTAGTCACACCTAAATGACCTTGATGAGCCGTTTGAATAATGGTGCTGACTAAAACATCTGGTGGAACAAACAAGTCATGACGCATAACCATGTTATGAACACCAGATAACTCATCAGCTATGTTTGCAAAGGACCTCAACTCAGGAGATAAAATCCTGCGTTCAAGCCATTTGTTGGAAATTAATTCTTTAACTTTAGAGAGAGTAGTGTCATTATCAGAGGCAGTGTTACATTCGCTTTCAGAAATGAGTGGACAAACAGAAACCGCATCAATAGCTGGAACCATACACTCAACATCATCAATTTCTTCAGGAACCTCATTTAAAGACATCCTTGATAAACAGTCAGCCCTGAAGTTTTTTCCGCCAGGGATATGTTTGATGACAAAGTGGAACTCTTGCAGTTTAGAAAGTAGCCGAACAAGTCTGGCCGATGCCTTGTTAGAGGTGCTTTTAGAAAGCATATGCATAAGTGGCTTATGATCGGTATAGATCTCAAACTCATGACCCCAAATGTAAGACTTGAATTTCTGAATGGCCCAAACACAGGCCAGAGCTTCACGCTCAATGGTACTGTACCTGGTCTCAGCTAATTGTAGTGTCCTTGAGGCAAAAGCAACGGTATGTTCTTTGCCTGCCACCCATTGTCCCAACACAGCTCCCAAGCCGGTAAGGCTGGCATCAACAGTGAGAAAACATTTATGGCCGTCCGAAAATGAATGTAAAGCTGTAGAATTCTCGATGAGCTTCTTAATTTGTTCAAAAAACTTCTGTAATTCCTCAGATCATGTACATTTTACCCCTTTCCTTCGAAGCGGTTCCATGATTTGTGCGTAACCTTGCACAAACCGAGCATTGTACGCTGCTAATCCAAGGAACGAACGCAAAGCATCTCTGTCATTGGTGGGGGGGGGGGGTGACATCTCTGATGGCCCTTACAAGAGAGAACTTAGGTTTGATGGCATCCGGTGAGAGAGTATGACCTAAATACTCTAGCTCTTGAACGGCAAATTTACACTTATTTTGCCTAACAGTCATTCCAGCTTTCTCAAGAGCCTGCAAAACTCTGACAAGGGTTACATAATGTTCATTGACATCAGCAGCGTACACTACAATGTCATCCTGGTAGGCTTGTACCCCAGGAATGTCAAATAATAAGCTGTCCATTAATTTTTGGAATACGCTGGCCGCGGAAGCCAGGCCAAATTGTAATCTAAGATATTTATAGGCACCAAAAGGTGTGATGAATGTGGTCAGCTCTTGAGAATTTAGCGAAAGTGGAATTTGGTGGCATGCCGATTTTAGGCCAAGTAAAGAGAAATACCTTGCACCACCTAAGTTAGTTAACAATTTGTGGATCTTGGGTAGCGGATGGCAGTCCACGATGATATTGTTATTAAGGGAGCGCAAGTCGGCACATAATCTGACCTCACCTGAGCTTTTGCGAACTAAAACTATTGGAGAAACCCATTCAGACAAATTGCAGGGTGAAATTATCTTTTCATCACATATGTTTTTTAGTAATTCCTTCAATTCATCCCTTGCACTCAAAGGAAGTGGGCAAACTTTATGAATGACAGGTTGAGCATTAGATTTGAGACGGCTTTTAATGCTCAAAACCTAAAACATTACCAACCTTGTTCTCAAAGACAGAAGGAAATTGTTTAAGAATAGCATCAACATTAGAGTGAGATATCAAGAGATTTGAAACGTTGACATTCTCACATTCAGAGTAACTGTAATAGTCGGGTGGAACATCTCCTAAACTGACAGGTTGGTCAGAACCGGGTTTAAGGTACCAACCCATTTTGGCTAGATCAAGCCAACCAAGAACGTTTCTACCTTTGAGAACTACATGCACTTTGGTGAAAGTGCGTCTACCAAGACATTCCACTCTAGAATGAAAGTAGCCAAACATGTCTATCTCCTTTTCACCATAAGCTTTGGGATTTACATCTGATTTAGTTAGAGTAATCTGACTGCCCCAGTTTGTGTGAAACGTGGAGTCTGACAATATTGTGATGGACGAACCTGAATCAGCTTTGACCTGCAAAGAAATTTCACCAATTAGGAGTTCCCACCATGGTCCTTTGACTTTGGAGAGATCAACAGAGTCACACTCAATGGATAAGAGTACATTGTTGAGTTTTTCAGAACACATGTCTAAATTTTCATTGACTTGAATGCTGTTGATCCTCGAGAATCTTTTACCACCTCTACATACAGCTTAAAAATGACCAACTTTTTTGCAAGAAGAACATCTTTTGCCTGAGGCAGGGCAATCGGGAAAATTGCCCATGTGGTTCTTTGAGCCATATCTGTAGCAAATCGTAAGTTTCCTTGACAACTGCCTAGAAGATTTGTTGACAAGATTCACAGAGCAAGTGGAGGAAGAGCATTCATCAATCATGTGAACATTTTGTTGAGCTTTACTCTCATGTAAAATTTTAGAAGAGATGGTTGCACGTTCTATGACCTTGGCAATATCAATTGTTTAGGAAAGAGAGGGATTTTTGCAAGTCAAAAGGCGCTCTTGAATGTTTTTTGAGAAACAAGAAAGAATAAATTAATCCCTGATACACATGTCTGTACTTTCACCAAATTCACAAGTGGAGGCTAGAATTCTGAGTCCAGCAATGTAAATTTGTGAGACACCACCACGTCCCAAGTTACCCATAAGGATTTTTGCTTCAAGTGTGTTAAACTCTGGGAGGGGGCCAGGGTTGTGTATGTGGGTGTGAAGAGAGTGTCGGACTTGAAGGTATTCATAGAATTGGTAATGTGGCGTAAGGCGGCATGCCAAGCTAGGGCTACCACTTGTGTAACCAAGGGCATTCCACCGGGGATTGAGGCTCCATATAACAGTGCCTGCAGAGTAGGGAAGCCAAGGCTCTAGCTTTAAGCCGGGTCATACCACCCCCTTTAAACCAGTCATGGGTCACAAGGAGTTGGGAGGATAGGTGGTAAAGGTAGAGATGAGACATGCTCAATCCACCATCATAAAGGCCTCGCTGACAATGAGTGAGTGATAGCCTTGCTCGCTTGCCTTGCCACAGAAAGGTGCGACCGTGGCTTTCTAGCCCCCGGAACCAGGACTTTGGGATTTGGAGGGTAAAGTTGGGGAAGGGTAAAGTTGAGGAAGATCATTTTATACAAGGCTATGCGGCCCATCACAATAAGGGGAAGATTTTGCCACATGGTTAGGTCAGTTTTGGCTTTCTGGAGCAACGGCTGTTGATTCAGGGTCCAGGTGAGTTCCGGTTGGAGTGCCACCCATATGCCCAGGTATTTGTAGCTCAGCCTGCGGAGGAGGATGGATGACTGCCAATCGAAGCAGTCCCTTGGCCGGGCCAGAGGAAACAACACCAATTTGGCTGGGTTCACCCTGAGACCAGAGGAATGCCCAAAGGTCTCGAGTAGGAGGAGAGAGCGTGGACCGCTCTGTGCTGGGTCTGCAAAGTACAGGAGGACGTCGTCTGCATAAAGAGCAAGGTGGTCCCCCTATACACCTGGTCCCCATGAATAAGTTGAGCTAGGTTGAAGAACAGGAGGGATAGGGGTAGCCCTGTCTCGTGCCGCGTCGAATGGGGAAGGGGTTGGAAAGGACCCCCTTCACTCAAAGGTATTCCCAGTTCATCATATCGAACGCCTTCTCAAAGTCAACCAGGAGCAACGCCAAGTCAGAAGGTTAAAGAGTGACGTGGACGAGGGCCACTTGTAACCGGCGAATGCAGTGCTGAGTACTTCTTTGCGGCATGAAGCCACTTTGGTCCGGGTCGACAAGTGTCGGCAGCACCCTCTTCAGTCTGTTGGCCAGAATCGTAGTGAAGACTTTGACCTCGCAGTTGAGTAGGGAAATGGGGGTAGTGGGAACAGGAGTTAGAAGGGGGTTGCATTTTGGAAATCACCACAATGGTGGCGGAGTCAAGATCCTCTGGGAATGAGCCTTGTTGACATGCCTCCTCAAAATGCTCGAGGAAGTGACGGAGTAGTAAGTCTTGGTTTCTCACCAGGTATTCCATGGGGAATCCGTCTGAGCCTGGTGTTTTCCCGGGCTTCAGCCCTGAAAGGGCATCTCCAATTTCTTCCAACGTAATGGGGTCCTCCAACAATTAGGAGTCTCCCTGAGGCAGGGGAGGGAGGCCGACTGCGTCTAGGAGGCGATCGCTGGCCTCTGTGTTGCAGTACAGAGTATAATTGCTCATAATAGAGGGCGAAGGCTCAGCCAATTTCCGGTAGGGCCTGATAAACGTGGCCTGTCTCGTCTCTGATCTCGGGAACTCTTCTATTGGCCTGTTGGTGGGAGGCCAGCCAGTACAACATTTTCCTGTTTTTATCGCCCCAACCATAGATCGGGCAATTTTTTTAAATGTAAATAAAGCATCATGAGGTATTACAATGTCATTTACAGACAGCACATTTTCCATTGAAATGGCTACTAAATTTGCACAGATTACAGTTATGCTGATACAACTATAATGCAGACAAATGATAATGTGTGGAAATCGGGTTTCAGTGAATATTTACCATTGTGCGCTACCAAGTAAAGTGACTTGATTTGTGTTGATCCTACTTCTTTCCATCACATTTCAGAATGACAAAAAAGTCCTTCATTGTTGCTTTACTAACTGCTGATTGTGTACACTTCATTTATAGGTATTTACATGTGTGTGTTACAAAAAAATGACATCTTACCCCCCAAAGATTGTCACATAATCCACTTTACGTTTCTTTTTTCTCACTGCAAAGTGAGAGGCGTTTGTAAACGCAATCCCCATGTTTAAAAAACAGCAGTTTGTTAAAAGAGATAGCCTGACATTTGACCTCTCTCTTTGAAGTGCAGCAGATGTGACAATAAACATACAGAATTTAAATGGATCTTTATTTATTGATTGGACTTTTGTGACCCACCAAAAATTGTCTTGCGAAACACTGACGTAGAGGCAATGTGCAAAATATTTATGCCATGATCAAACAATTATGAAAACACAACACAAGAAATTAGTGTTTAAAGCTTTAGGTAAAAATAGCAGCAAAAGGTGAGAAGTGCTACCTACAAGTATCCGGTTGCACCATACCGGGAGAAAGTCACAAGTAAAGATTGACTGCGATGGAGCGCGGTCGAGATACAAGACCAGGTTTTGCCCGCTGGAAGTTTCACTTTCTTACTTCGATGCAAGGACTGTGCGGCACAACCCTGTGGGGCTCTGCGTCGCCCAACGTTGGATAAAGGAGGTTTTGGCACCAGATCAGTTGAAGCCTTCAGCAAGGCTCTGCATCACTTCTGTGTCGGATCCAGTGAGGCTTCCAGTTGGGGACTGCGTCAGTTTCGCTAAACCTATTATAGGCATTTATTTATTTACTTTCCATTTTAGTTTTCCTTTTTAACTTAGCATTTTTTTAAGATGGTGGTTTGAACATGATTTTCACTAATACAATAAAATGCCACACACGCATTTATCTTTGGTAGACATTGTTGTTCTGTAGTCTACACTGTTAGTTCTAGAGACAAATACTAGATCACGATGCCCTTACTTTATTATGCGCTTGTAGGAGACAACTCTTTTCCTCCAGATCAAGTAAATATGTTATTCTGCATCTTTAGCAGAATGAGATATGGCTGGTGTTTTATTATTTAAACAGCGTTCTTTTTAAATTCAGAGAGAGGCACTTCATACCGGAGTTATCATGGAAGCTTCTCAGAGATGTGACTAAGATGCAGCTCTGCAGGCCCTGACATTCATCTTAAGAAGGAAGATAGCTGTGCAGGCGATGTGTGCAGGCTTGCTCACTCAGACGGAGTGCATTCATTAATATACTGAGGGCGGCTTCATGAGATATGTAAGATCATTCCAACAGGGTCTGTCAGGGTACTCCCACCATGCTCTTGCTAGTGTATGGGCATTAGTGATAAATAGGAGTAACATTAGGAACAATTAACATGGCTGCATTGTTTGTTCACCATTCTAATAATGCTTATAACAATGTGTCTCATCTGTCTAATAATCACAGTTCATGTTTTATTTACAAGGATTAGATCTTTTCAATAAACATTTGAAAATGTATTATTGTTTCTTCTCTTTGTGACACCTTGGGTATGCACAAGTGACAAACAAAAGGGTTAGATCAGTTTCCACAAATTCCTTGGAAATGATAGTGCTCATGTTTGTGATTACCGATAACATCTACAACTCTGGAAGTCAGGTGTTTATATACAGTACTGTGAGATGGACAGACCACCATTTACTGATGATATAAGAAGACTCAGTCACTGTATTATGAAGCTTTGTTGATCTAATACACAGTCCTACTAAATTCATAGGAACCATATAACAAAGCCTTTGGTTCAATGATGCGCAGCTCTACTGGGCTGTGCATCGTTCTACTTCAGATACAGTCAAATCTTCAGTGAAGCAAGGAGACGTGCACACTGGCTCCAGCCAAGTATCTAGAACCTTGAGGAGAGCACTTGAGGGTCACAACTAACTCCCAGAGAGGAGAGTGGAGGGCACCAAGTCAGGTCTATTTGCATCTGGTCAGCTGGAAAACAGGAAAGGCCTGTGGAAGCTAGTTGTGTCTCTGTAACTCAAGTAGGAGGTCAGTCAACATGACAGCCCGCTTAGGCTGCCAGTCATGAGCTTATCTAAGGAGTGCCGTTATATATGGTCTATAGCGGTTCCTACCTCGCAGCGAGGTAATGACATAGTGGGTAGAGTCAGGCTGCACCTCGAGGGTGCTCAAGAGACGAGACCAGAGTTCCTGGAGTCGGCCAGCAGAGTGAAGGTACCTGATAGTGGTAAGGAGCAAAATTATGCTGAACATAGCCTGCATGGCGTCCTGATGGATGCAGATAGCCAACAATCAGTAAACCAGGACAATGATAGGATGTTGCCTGAAATACAAGACATACAGAGGTCTACTCAATGGGGGCAGAGGCAATCCAGAGTGAACAATATAAGTAGAGCAGAGGGACCATTGAGTGGGGGTAATCGATATACCTTGACAACGCATAACTGCCCCACCTGGGTAGTAGGGGAGGTCTGTGGTGGGGGTGAAAAATGGAGCTTGCAGCAACCTGTAAAGCTGAAAGTTAAGTGAAAAAAGACTTGAGGTAATATTTACCCGGTTAAAGAATCCCACCCAAAGAAATTATCTACCAAGTTGGCAAATGTTTCCCTAGGTAACACAAGATTTCACTACTTTAAAGGCCCAAAAATGTACCCTGTCACTGATCATTCTTTAAAGTTAGGATTGACTCGTTAGGAAAAGTCTGGAAGAAGGTATGGAAGACAGCAGAGTTACCCCAAAACAACCTGGCTTAGAAGTCAGGGAAAGTCCAATGTGCGAAATAAGGAGTGTGGACCTGGGAGACCTTGGAACCCCTGTAATACACCAAAACAAAATCAGGTTTGGGGTCAGAAGGAGCCACTGGGTAGGGGTTCCATAGTGTAGACGGAACCCGAGCGCAGAGGGGGTGAGTCTGGGTGCTAAAAATGGTGCAGGAAATGCTAGCACAACTAACCCAGGAAATTAAAGAGCACTTCTCAACCTCTGAGGCAAACCAAAAGAATATACAGATAACTTGCTCCAGTTTGGAGGAAAAGATAGAAGGTCTAACCCAGCGTACACAAGAGTTGGAATGCGGATTGCAAGACTTACATTTAAAAGTCCAAGGGAACACTCAGGAGATTGTGCGTTTGAAGCAGTGAGAGAAGGCGCTAACTAAAAAACTCAAACAATTAGAAATTAACACCAGAAGAAATAACATCAGAATCTTGGGAGTGGCAGAAGGGCTGGAAGGATCAGATATTAAAGCTTTCATGATAGGTCTATTTAGAGACTTTTCCCGCAGGAGGCATCAATGGCCAACTTAGATGTAGAAATTCAACGAGTACATAGAGACCCCTTTAAGATACATCCAGGGTGTAAATAAACACAAAAGATTCTGGTGGATTGTTTATCGTACTCTTTGAAAGAATACATTCTGGGATTAGCCCTGAAGAAGAAAGAGCTGTAAGTGCAGTGGACTACCTACAGGATTAGGTCAGATACACTGTGGATCTATTTGTAAATGAAGAGGAATTAGAATGTTGGCTCCATGAAAAACAACTATTTAGTTTGGGGCAATCTCAATATTTGGGTCAAGAAATCAAGGGTAGTGTATAAAAAATGAAGAGTTGTCTTATGTCTCCACCTTTTCCTAACTGGGAATTCTTTTTGATCAAAAAAGCATCTGGCACCATCTAGTTGAACCAAGGATTAGTAGTTTTATTCAAAACCTGGAGGCGATTTTTAGATTTACGAAAAAGTTAGGCTTTAAACCGATCAATGAAATTATAAACATTTATAAGACATGCTCCTGTTTTGCCACTTCGTATGGTGCTGGAGTATGGGGTTTTTGTAATGCAGGGGGCCTACAAAGAGCCGAGAACATCTTCAGGAGACGCCTGTTGACAGTCCCTAAAAGTCTTGCTGCCCCTGTCTGTCATAGCAAACTAGGCCTGATACCTATGTCTTTTCGTATACGGTCAGCACCGATTTTATTGTGGCATTCGATTTGGGCAAAGCAGGAACCAGCCCTAAATAGCGCAATTATTTTAGATTGTTAATAACTGGACTACATGATAAAGATACCTTGGCTTAGTTACAAAAAAAAACAGCTAGAGACTATGGGGCTGGCGGACTGCTTTTACAATCCAGGTAGCATTGCTAAGATTCCAAAAGTGAAATTGAAGCGGGACTTTTTAACTTTCCTATTTTCAACTAGAGGAAATTTAGAGATGGCAAAAAAGAGTGTCTTAGAACACTCTCTTCTAGTTTGCACATTAGGCGTTGAGCCCTATCTTTCCTTTTATTTCAGCCACACCAAATTGTTTTACCTAATAAGATTCAGGTTTGGCATCTCGCATTTCCTGGTTTCCTATCCCCGTAAAGTTTATTGCAATGCCAAATTGGATCTGTGCCCCTGTGACTCCAAGTCTGTTCCGTGTACATCACATTTTATGTTTTTTTGTAAACAAAGGCGTGACTTCATTATTCCCCTTTTAAAGTTTTTAAACACCCGAAAGTGTAGGGCAGCATTATATCATCTTCAGCTTTTAAAAGATGAATGTACTTGTTTAATGATTTACAGATATATTTCTCCAGCTGTTTGATTACGTGATATTGTTGGAAAATGATTTTCTTACCTGCTTTAAAAGGGATCAACTTTGGGCTTTGTTGTTCATTGAGATAGGGGATTGTTACGAATTTATTTATACCCCACCCATAACTCATGATGTTATCCTGTGGAAATTGTTAACTATAATCCTGATATTTTGACACTGAAATTGTTATTGTCTCGAAACATATCATTTATTGTATGTATTAATTTTTTTAACCTGTTTAAGATGCTCTCTTTTATGGCAGCTAGTTAGCTGAATAAAGATATTTTGATTGACTTTGACTGACTGACAACGGTCGTGAAATTTTGGATATAGTGGGAAAATTTAAAAGAGGAAAGGCCGCAGAACCGGACGGGATTCCCAGTGAGTTATACTCTGTGATGAGGGAGGTGACTGTTCCTTTATGGGTTAAGTTATTCAACTCTATTTTGATAGAATGTTTGCCAATTCTACCTTCATGGAATGAAGCAGTGATCTCCCTAATCCCAAAGCCCGGTAAGAACCCCTTACAGTGTCAATCCTATAGTCCAATTTTGTTACTCAATAGTGAATATACATTTTTTACCAGCATCCTCGCAGCCCGGTTGAAAAAAGTGATGAGGCAATTAATACATCAAGACCAAATGGGTTTGGGGGTGCTAGAGAGCCCGATTCCAAGATGGCCGCTTCATAGTGAGGCTCCGACAGCGGGACGACTAATCTGAATAAAATCATTAAATGCAGTCAACTGAGGATCTTTTAAAAACAGTGCCGCAGTGTTCAGGAAACATACCGGCACAGGATTATCCCCAAACCCTGGGCGGACGTCGCCAATAAATTGAGGATTGGGGTGATGCAAGACCGAGACCATCTGGGCCGACCTGGAGGCGGAGCAACGAGGGACGTTGCACCCGGGAGTGCCCCTCTGAGCGAAGCGGAGACACGGTCCAGAGAATCCGCTGGACACAATCGGGTGCAGTAGCCCCGATCTTGAGTGGACCACGGACCGGTCTCAGAAAACCGGCCCAAGAAGCGCGACCAACCGTGAGCAGAGCTGGCGACACTGGGCCCAAGACGGACCCCACAGCAGAGCAACAGCACGCTGGTAGGAGGAGGTTCGGGGAGGTGGAGATCCACTGTGACCAGGCCCCTCTACATCCCCTTGTGAAGTAGCACCCAAGAGAGAGAGACACGCTGAATCGAGCTCCTGATTAGTGGTTTGTTGGGTCGCACGCATTGGCGCTGATTCCTGAGGCGACCACCACACACGAGTCCTACCCTGGAGAAGGGCAGCCACCCCAAGGAATAACTAGAGAGGCAGCTATTGGCATCTGGTCGGGCATACGGCGGGGGTGAGTATTTTAATCGCCGAGGGAGCATCAAAACGCAGGACAGAATCAGAGGCCCAGAGCCTGATGCAGGCCGTAGGCCACGGAGGGCCAACTGCCTGGGACCTCATGTGGGCAAAGAGCAGAGCAGGACCCTCTACATTTGCGGCATGACTAGAAGCAGGGGCAGTCGCCCTGTGTGTAACTTGGGCAGGAGCTAATGGCACTCGGACAGGCAAATAACGGAGGTGGGCTGCCCAACAGAAAGCACGCAGCACAGAGTGAGAGTGCGAGACAGAGGCCGAGAGTGGACCGGAGGCCTTGTTGGGGAAATAACCTAGGCTCCCATGAGGAAGAAAATCCATGGAGAAGGCTGATGCGCATAGAGGTGAAACAAGAGGCAAGGCGTTGCTCTGTGAGCGGGGAGAATAGACACATCCCGGCACCCTAACTGACGCACGTCGAAGCCGAGCAGTTCAGAAGCAAGAGCACCACATTAGGCCTGCGACACCAGGAAGGTGCAACCGTGAGCATGGGTAAAACAAACATTAAACAGCCAAAGCTGGTTTTCAAGCCGCACAGGACCCCCCGAGGCCTCCCTCCTGCCGCGGACCCCCACCTGGACGTGGAAACATCAGAAGCACCCCGCCTGAGGTCAACGTTATGGAAATGTTTAGAGACCTGAAGCAATTACTCATTGCAACAGATTGCAAAATAGACTTACTGTCTGACCGATTTGTTTGGCTAAAGAATAAGGTGACAAAACATGAGATGCGCCTTGAACAAGTTGAGCAACGCACCTCCTCGCTCGAGGACGAAGGAACAGAAACCCATGAAAAGCTCCTCAAAATGGATAAGGTGCTGGGACTAATCCGACGTAAGAATGAGGATTTGGAGGCCAGGTCATGCCGCAACAACTTACATATCACAGGAGTGCCTGAGTCAACAGCCATGTTCGGTGTTTGGGAAGTCCCTCTCCTCTGTGTGCATAGTAGAGAGCGCCCACCACACCCTCGGCCCACGACCCCCTCCGGGGGCGGTTGCCAGACCCATAATTACACGCCTACTCAATTATCGAGATAGGGACATAGTTCTCCGCCTTGCCAGAGAAATGCAAAATGTGTCATACCAGGGGAACGCGATTTCTTTCTACCCACTTAAAATCATGTCAAAAAGGCTCTAACCGAGCAAAGTGACCGAGTCTTCAAGCTTGACATCTCTCTATTAAGGATGAGTTTTCTCATTTCACAACAACACAGGACATTTCTTCACAAAATATCTTGATTGACCACTATACAGAATCCTTCTTTATGTCTCTGCTATTTCTCTTCCATTGACGAAGGCCTCTTCCTACTCCCCAATTTGCATAGGTGTTATTTCACTCATCGCGCTGTCTGAATTTTTCATGAAGACATTCCATTTTAGCTTTGGAGGGCCTCGTTGCTTTACTCCTTTGTGATTCTCTTGTGGAGCATCAATTTAAATGGTCAAATTAATGAATACTGCTGTGATCACAGGACGATTAGCAACTGGGGACAAGGCATTTTCCAATTATACTTTCAATCTCTGCTTGAAGGCAGCTTACTCTGTCCACAGGTATTCAACCGAAACTTGTTGAAATATCGTAGCCCAACTCTTGATTATACTGTCATACTGCTAATGTCAAGGGAACGGATGATGGACGGAATGCTGAACAATGCAAACATTCACCCCCACTCACAAGGATCTGGATTTAATAACTGATTTGCCTTTGGCTGGGTCTGAACTGGGATGGCATGGGGAGCAAAAATACGATGGATTTAGGCCCAGATTTCTGTACTGTGGTGAATGTTTGAGACTGTGCAGCATTCTGTCTATCAATTGTTCTTTTTGCATACTGTTAATGTCCAAATATGGGTGGCTTGCTCGTTTTTCCTTTTATCGATCACTACCTCGGACTGTTGAATGAATTGGTCATATTGTTTAACCACAGGCTCCAGCTTCAGATAAGTGGAATAGCCCATATTAATCTTCAAAAATTCCATGGGAAAACCAATTGCATTTGCTACAAAGTATAATTAATTGTGACTGGTAAAAAATGTCTGGATCAAGCGAGATTCTCCTGAAAATATAACGGTGCTGCTAAATTTCTTGCTACTTCATGTTTCTTGCCTGTCTAAATTTGAAGACTGGATGTGTCATGCTTTCTGTGCTTGCAATACTTTCCCCATGAGGAACATTGGTGGCTTAGTAGAGAGAAACGCTAACTCGTTTATCCCATTAAATAAAAAAAGCCTATTCTTCCTGAGTAGTTTCAAGTTCTGTTTGGATCTTTGGGATAGGTTGTGCCGTTACTTGTAATGGAGTGTCAGCAGAATCCATAATGTGGCACAATTGTCCACCTGTTCCAACCAAGGTACCAAATAATAAAACGTCAGTTAGGAATTTGGGGAAAAATGGTCTAATAGAAAAGACAATGGTTCATAATGCGCCAAGAACATCCTAAGATCATCTCAGAAACACTGCTTGGATATTGTTAGACCCGGGATCCCTAGTTGGCTGAGGTAGGTACCCTAGGCCAAATAGGGACCCTCGTTTCCACATCAGGGAAAGGAAGGACACCTTCTCAGATAGCCCCCGCCCGCTCACCCCCTTGGTAGCTTGGCACGAGTAGCCAGGCTTATCTTCAAGGCAAACGTGAAAAGTATTTGCAACCACGCTCACAGCAACCCAATGATGTCACCACAAATAGACTCCACACGAGTTTCATAAAAACAAGTATAAATTTAAATAAAAAGATATACGCTAAGACCACACGATATAAATCCAACATATGCATATTTGTAATATTCCTCCTGGCCAGTTGTTAGGCCATCCAGCCCTTGTAAGTTCTGGCGATATTAATGAGCACTTCTAAACGTTCCACTGCAGTCCTACTGCAATGCTATGCAGTTCGTAATGCTAGAATCAGGCACTTTACAATGTAAAAATAATGCAGGTCGTAATGCTAGAATCAGGCACTCTGCAATGTTTTAATAATACAATGCGTAGCGCAACAATCAGGTACTTCGTTATGCAGAAATAATGCAATGCGTAATACACTAATCAGGTAGTTCATAATGCAGGAATAATGCAATACGTAATACACTATCAGGTAGTTCGTTATGCAGGAATAATACAATACGTAATACACTAATCAGGTAGTTTGTTATGCAGAAACAATGTGTTAGATTTGGGGGTCTCTAGTTGGCAGAGGTAGGTACCTTTGACCAAATAGGGACCCTTGCGTCTAGTCAGGGTAAGGGGGTACACTCCTAAAATAACCCCTGCTCACCCCCTTGGTAGCTTGGCACGAGCAGACAGGCTTATCTCAGAGGCAGTGTGTAAAGCATTTGTGAACACATACAGTAATCCAGTGACAACACTACAGATGGACACCACACAGGTTTTATAAAAAAAAATAAGTATTCTTTATATAGACTTATCAGAAGACTACAAACGACAAAAATCCACAATACTGTACTTAAAATGGTAAATGCGACACTTTGAGTTCAATGTACCTTTGGATGCGTAACGCTATACAACGAAAGTGTTGCAGGGAAGGTGATGCATCGGTTCCTTACACGCAAGAACGGTGATGGGTCGGGTACCTACTGATGCGTAGGGGATGCTTCGGTTCTTCTCGGCGTGGGGAGGACATGCGTCGGTTTCTTGCTGCACTTCCGTGAAGGTGCGACCCGCAACGCCGTAATGCGATGAAGATCCGGTGCAATGAAACAAAGATGACGTCTTCTTCTTGATGCGACACAATGCGTGCACGCCCGACAGCCGTGCCGCGACTCAACGATTCTTCTGAGCCATGACAGGCCCTGCGACACGCTTCTCCGGTGCTGTGACGGCGACACTCTTCTCCAGTGATGCCAGGCGCTTTGGCGATGTGATGCGACAGCTGCAGCGGTGACACCCTTCTTCAGTGATGCGACGACAGCGGCTGCGGCGGTGACACGCTTCTTCTTCGTGAGTCGCGCTTCCAGCTCCTTGCGACACGCAGTCCCTCAGAAGGCCCAGCACAACAGTAGGCACTTCAAAAGAACTCTTGGGGAGCTGGTTGGTGAAGTCCGTTGTCCCTGAGACTTCAGCAGGAGGCAAGCTCTATCTCAAGCCCCTTGGAGATCCTTCACAAGTTGATTTGAAAGTAGCAGAAAGTCTTTTCTCCTTTCTTTGGCAGTCAGGCAACCACTGCAGGCCAATCCCCCAAACAGCACTCAGCTAGGGATAGTCTCTTCCTCAGTTTCTCTGGTTCCTCTCCTCAGCAAAGGTTCTTCTTGTTTCCCAAAAGTGATCTAAAGATCTGGGGTCTGGGTCCCCCTTTTTATATTCATATTCTCTTTGTTCTCTGAAGGCAGATAGGCCTTTGCCTAGTCCAAACCAGTTCTGGTCAGTCCTGGAGCACTTTGTTGACAAGACTACTTCTTTCCTTTCACAGTGTAGGCCAGGGACATCAGACGCACCACAGGGGGTGGAGCCAGCATTGTGGAGGGAAGGCACAGCCCTATTCAGGTCTCAGGTGCAACTCCTCCCACCCATCCACATGTAGATCTCTCTATTCAGCCCTGTGCTGACTCACCCGGTCTCCTGGAATCCCCCAGCCCCTGTCACTCAAACTCCAGACAAGGAATACATAACCTAGCAGAGGCAGGCTTGGATTGTTAGACAAGAAAATACCTACTTTCTAAAAGTGGTATTTTCAAAAACAGAATGTTAAAACCAACTTCACTAAAAGATGCATTTTATCATTCTGAGTTCAGGCATACTAAACTCGAATTTCTACCTAGTTCCATGAGTCAGTTAGGATCATAAGGTGTAATAATCAATCTGCCTATTCTGGCTTATGGGGAACAGGCTGCAGTGCGAGGCGGACGTACAGTGCGTACTCCCCCTTTCGATGCGAGCGGCCTTGAACTTCAGCGGCAGGGTACCAACCAAGATGACTCGATGAAGTGAAGCGTTTGTACGCGGCGAATTCGGCCAGTCACGGTGCGATCTACGGATCGTAGGACGCGTTGATTGAGGCGGACAGGCGGGGTACGGTGCGTTGCTGGACACGAGGCGCGCACAGCACCCGGCCTCGGCAAATGCTAAAAACAGCGTTTCTAGCAGCGGATTGCGAGGCGGATGAAGTCCACTGGTCCTGGGACTTCGTTCAGGGGGCAAGCTCGCTCACAGGCCCTTGGAGATCTTTAAGCACAAGTTGAAGCAAAGTCCTTTTGTAGTCTTTCTCCTCTCCTTCAGTAGCAAGGCAACCACTGCAGGCCAATCCCCCAGGTCAGGGACAGTACTCCTCCTTACAGCTTTCCCAGTTCCTTCTCCTCAGGCCGAGGTTTCTTCTTGTCAAGCAGGATCTAATTTCTTGGGAGCAGGGTCCCAATACTTATACCCCTAATTCCTTTGTACCTCTGGGGTAGAGGGGCCTTTGCCCAGCCAGAACCAGTTCCTGAGCACTTTGTTGACATGTCTCTGACTTTCCATTTAGGGTGCAGGGCAGAGACAACAGACGCTCCACAGGAGGTGGAGCTAGCATTGTGGTGGCAGAGCACAGCCCTATTCAGAGTCCAGGTGCACTCCTCCCACTCATCTGGAGGTAAATCTCTCTATTCACCACCAGGCTACCTAGCCCTGCCCTCTGGAATCCCCCAGCCCCGTCACTCACAGAATTCAGACAGCAGATACACATCATAGCAGAGGCGGGCTGAAATGGTTAAGCAAGCAAATACCAGTGTTCTAAAAGTGGTATTTGCAAACACAGAATATGAAAATAAACTTTACTAAAAGATGTATTTTATTATTCTGAGTTCAGGCATACTAAACTCGAATTTCCACCATGTTCCCTGGGTCTGTTGGGATCATAGAATGTAACAATTCTAACAGCCCATTCTGGCCTATGAGAACAGGTAGCCTTGCAATAGTGAAAAAACGAAAATGGCTGTAATTCACTATTAGGACATGCCACACACATCAGGGCTTGTCCTACCTTATGCTTACAATGCACCCTGCCCTTGGACCTACCATAGGGGTGACTCACATGAAGTAAAGGGAAGATTTAGGGACTGGCAAGTGGGTGCAGTTGCCCAGTCAGCATGACAGTACCAGACTGCACGCAGGTTCTGCAATGGCAGACCTTAGACACATTTTACAAGGCTGCTTCTGTGGGTGGCACAACCAGTGCTGAAAGCCCACTAGCAGCATTTGGATTTACAAGCCCTGGGCCCTCCTGGAGCACTTTACTGGGGTCTGACAGCAAACCAAATCAGCCAATCATGGAATCCAATCAACATTTATATGTTACACAGGGAGCACTTGCACCGTGGCACTGGTTGGCAGTGGCACAGTGCTCTGAGCAGCCAACGCCAGCAAAACACATGAGGCACAGCAACAAAAAGTGGAAGGGAGACTCACGCCAAGGTGCCAGGTCTAACACGTGTCCCCTCCAGCTGAAATGTGGGGAGAACTACCCTACCCCAGGGAGTTCTCATCACTAAGGCGGAAATATCTGAACAGACCGTCAGCATTGGCGTGATCTGTACCAGGGCGATGTTCCACCGTGAAATCCATACCCTGTAGGGAAATGGACCACCTCAACAGCTTTGGATTCTCACCCCTCATCTGCATCAACCATCTGAGGGGCCTGTGGTCTGTCTGAACCCGGAAGTGAGTCCCAAACAGGTAGGGTCTTAGCTTCTTCAGTGCCCACACCACAGCAAATGCCTCACGCTCAATTGCACTCCACTTCTGTTCCCGTGGAAGTAACCTCTTACTGATGAAGGCTACAGGGTGATCAAAGCCCTCCTCAGTAATCTGTGAGAGAACAGCCCCTACACCATGCTCTGAAGCGTCTGTTTGCACAATGAACTCTTTGGAGAAGTTGGGGGCTAGGAGTACGGGCGCCGTGCACATGGCAGTTTTCAGGGGCTCAAAAGCTTTCTGACAGGTGTCGGTCCAAATCACTTTCCGGGGCTGCTTCTTGGAAGTCAGCTCTGTCAAGGGTGCAACAATGTTGCCATACCCCTTGACAAACCTCCTGTAGTTCCCTGTGAGGCCTAAAAAGGCTCTCACCTCTGTCTGGGTTTTGGGGGGCTCCCAAGCCAGGATGGATTCAATCTTGGGTTGAAGGGGCGCCACCTGGCCGCTCCCAATTTGGTGTCCCAAGTACACCACAGAACCCTGCCCGATCTGGCACTTGCTTGCCTTGATCGTGAGGCCTGCCTTTCGCAGTGCCAACAACACTTCTCAGAGGTGGCGCAGATGTTCTTCCCAGGTGACACTGAAGACTGCAATGTCATCCAGGTAGGCGGCACTGAACTCATCCAGCCCAACCAACACCTGGTTGACCAACCTCTGAAAGGTGGCAGGAGCATTCTTCATCCCAAATGGCATAACCCGGAACTGGAAATGCCCATCTGGTGTGGAGAATGCTGACCTCTCTTTGGCCCCATCAGTCAAGGTGATCTGCCAGTACCCAGACGTCAAGTCAAACGTGCTGAGGTACCGTGCAGCCCCTAACCGATCAATGAGCTCATCAGCTCTGGGGATGGGGTGCGCGTCAGTCTTTGTGACTGAATTGAGTCCTCTGTAGTCCACACAGAACCGGAGTTCAGGTGTGGCACCCGGCGCTGCAGCCTTCGGGACCAAGACCACTGGGCTGGCCCAAGGACTGCTGGAGGACTCAATCACCCCAAGTGAAAGCATCTTTGAGACTTCATCTTTGATGCAAGCCCTGACCCTGTCAGTTACTCTGTAAGCCTTGTGCTTCACAGGTAAGCTGTCTCCTGTATCCACATCATGGACGCACCAATCTGTGATACTAGAAACCAGGGAGAACAGATCAGAAAACTGTCCCAGCAACTGGCAGCCATCATTCTGTTGCTCAGGGGTCAGGGTGGGAGAGAGGTTAACTCCATCCACTGACCCATCTTGCTCTGTGGATGCCAGGAGGTCAGGAAGAGGCTCAGTCTCCTCCTCCATTCCAACATCTATTCGGACCTCTCCAAGTGGGGCTTAAGGCGGTGGACATGCAGGACCCTCAAGGGGTTCCTGGGGGACCGCAAGTCCACCAAATAGGTAAGAGGACTCTTGCGCTCCACAACCTCAAAGGGGCAGGTCCACTTATCCTGGAGCGCACAAGGCTCCACTGGGGCCAAGACCCACACCTTCTGTCCAGGCTGAAGCTCTACCAGAGTGGCATTCTGGTCGTACCACCGCTTCATCTCCTCCTGGCTGGCTTCCAGATTTGCCGCAGCATGTTTCCTGAAACGCCTAGTCTGGTTCCTGAAGGCCAGCATGTAGCTATATACATTCTGGGGAGGTTTCCTGGGAGATTGCTCCCAGCCTTCTTTGACCAGACTTAGATGTCCTCTCACTGGGTGGCCATACAGGAGCTCAAAGGGGCTGAACCCTAGAGACTTCTGTGGCACCTCGCGGTAAGCAAAGAGAAGACATGGTAAGAGGACGTCCCACTTACACCTCATGGGTTCTTCCAGACCCATTATCATGCCTTTGAGGGTACGGTTGAATCTCTCAAACAACCCATTTCCTTGGGGGTGGTAAGGTGTGGTAAACTTGTAAGTTACACCACACTCTTGCCAAAGGGATTTCATATACTTGGCTATGAAATTGGTACCCCGGTCAGACATCACCTCTGGAGGGAATCCCACTCTGGAGAAAATTCCCATCAGTGCACGTCCCACTACGGGGGCCGTCACTGTCCTCAGAGGGATGGCTTCCGGGTACCGGGTGGCATGGTCCACCAGGACCAGGATAAACCTGTTGCCCTTATGCTTACACATGAGGTATAGCAACAAAAAGTGGAAGGGAGACTCACACCAAGGTGCCAGGTCTAACAGGCTTAGGCTGCAAAAAGCACACGCACACAGCGTCGCTGAGGCTCGCTTGGACTCCAGGTGCCCACGATCACAGGGCACTGCTTACGAGGGTCTCAGGCTGCAAAAAGCACACGCACACAGCGTCGCTCAGACTCTCCTGGAAACTTTTGTGTTCTGAGTTTCCGCAACAGGGAGCCAGCTCACCTCGGGCCCTTGGGGATAAGAGACTTCCGGACAGAGCACACAGCAAAGTTCTTTCAAGCAGGGGGACACAGCACACAGCAAAGTCCCTTCAGCCTCTCCTTGGTTAAAACAGCAAACTGCAGGCCAGCCCCAGAACACACAGCAAGTGTCAGTCCTTTCCTTCAGTCTCTTCAGTTGTTTCTTCCTTGACAAAGGTTCCTCTTGACCACGAAGTAGCTTCAGTCTTGTTCAAACTTGATCAATACATTTCTCCAAAGTTCAGGGGCTTCAGCTCTCATAGTTATACCCCTAAATGTCTTTGAAGTCTTTGTGTTCAGGGGGGCACTGACCCCTGTTCAAATCAGTGCTGGGTACCTCCCTGCCAGTGACACCTTTTTCATTTGATTAGTGGGGTTCTGGATTCTCAATCACTCAGCAGGAGATGGGACCATTGTTTTATGGCAGCCTCTTCACCTCTAGGGGCTACTCCTCCCCCTACACTCTAGATGCAGGTCAGCCTGTTGCTGTCTCACCTCCTCCCCTGGGTCAAGACTTTCCCCAGATCCTATCACTTTCAAATCCAGACAGTCAATCCACAACCAGGCAGAGACATACAGAAATGTTAGAGCACAAAAGCCCAGCCACTTCTAAAAGAGTGGCTTCTAAACACACAATGCAAAAACCATCTTCATAAAAAGATGTGATATTACGTTGTGAGTTCAGGCATACTAAACTTCACCTCTCCATCTTAAGCCTTTGGGAAGATAGGCTGGAAAACATATTACACAGCCTTCCCATTCTGTCCTATGGGCAAGATGGACTTTCAACAGTGAAAAACTAAATGGAAATTATTTCACTGTCATGACATGATACATACCTTGGCACATGTCCTACCTTTCACATGCACTGCACCCTGCTCAGGGTGTACCTTGGGCGTACCATAGGGGTGTCTGATGTGCATAGAAAGGGAAGGGTAATGTCTGGCAAGTGGGTGCACTTGTCAGAACAACATGGTAGTTAAACAAACTGCGCTCAGGCACTGCAATGTCAGGCCTGAGTTCCCTCTTTAAGGCTACTTGTGTGGGTGGCACAATTAGTGCTGCAGGCCTACTAGTAGCATTTGCATTACCAGCCCTGGCACACATAGTGCACTTTAGTAGGGACTTTACTAGTAAGGCAAACATACCAATCATGGACCACCAATTACCATTACACTTTACACAGGGAGCACTTGCACTTCGACACTGATCAGCCGTGGCAAAGTGCCCAAAGCATCTAAGTTGGCAACATCATGTCAGAAAAAAGGTCTAGGAGGAAAGCAAAAGGTTTAGGGAAGGCCAAGTCCAACAGATATCGTCAAGATAAAGAGACATAGAAGCAGTAATGAGACTTTGTAATTCAACACTAAATATAGCACATCAATGACGCTTATAGCTTACCTATTACTCGGCAAGGACATACTGTGACCCAATCAAATCCTACCAAGAATGAGGTCTGGAACCTTAATGTCCAGGAGAAGACTGTGGACATGTCCCGAGACAGCATGCTGGTTTAGCAGAATGGCTGCGGAGGTTACTGAAGCAGAGACTTTTTAAGGCATGGTCAAAGTGGGCTGTAGCCCAAGGCCCCAGCCTTTCAGGGGGGGCCCATATAGAGCCAACTTTGTTCTGTAGAGAGTCTTGCTCTGACGACCTTGAGTAATTCTTAAACAATTATTTTTAATGCCATTTTCCATTAATTTATTTTATATGTGGATTATGTGTGAGAGTCAATTAGGGACATTTTGAAGAGAAATGCTGTGTTTATGTTACATGTAACATCCATAAAAACGTTTCTTTTAGATCAACTCACGTATGAGAAATGGAAGGGCGTCACAGAGATAATTTGCAGTAATTTTAGTGAGCTGCTGCTATGTTAAATATTGAAAACATACGTCACTATCCCAAAATATTAGATGTAAACACATTTTAAATGTGGATGTGTGTGCCTGTGCGCTGTCAGTGACCAGGCTAAAGAAGGGATGTAAAAGCTGAAATTGGATCATAAATGCAAAGCTGTTTTGAACAGGGGCCCCTAAACTCCGTTTGGCCCAGGGCCCCCCAAATCTTTAGATGTCCCTGTACTAAAGGAGCTGATACCAATGTCATGGAGGTGCAGAACGGATGGAGAGCAGTAGCACATTTCTAGATACAAAGCACACAAAGGTGAGGAATCAAAAGAGCTGGTAGGCACAAAGGGTACATGGAAACAGATAATGTAGACCAAGGGTTTCACAGGACAAATGGGGTATGAAACAGTGAACTGGCAAAATAAGCAACAGTGAGAGGATCGCAAATTCCAAGCGGCAAACTGATGGAAGTGAAAAGAGCCCAAAAAATCTGGGAGAAGTTGCTAGGCAGCAGCCCAGTGTCTAAGCTGGCCTTTTATAGTTACTGGCACATAAGACCCCGGAAGTCCCACCCTTAACCTGGAAGTGAGAATTTGCCTCCCGTCCATGTTCCCGTCTTCCATACTTGCCAAGCCTGACCTCCTCTGAACCAGTGTAAACTGATCCGTGCATTTATTTTTAACACCCCCCCCCCTTTTTTTAAATAAAATGTTGCCGAAGCTGTGTTTTGCAGAAAGGCAATATGCAAATGTGGGCCGCTTTGTTTTTAGCGTGCCCGGGCCCATTTTTATTCCCAATCCAAACCTGCTCTGAATTTAAAGAAAGGTCTAAACCCTGCTTGTCTCGGCAAAATGATTGTGCTATTGAGATTTTTAGCTCATACATGAACATTTTTAGGCACAGAATATGCTCCGCTCTACAGGCAAATGAGAAAAGTGCAGGGTTTTCACCTACGGCTTTTCAGCGAAAACCTTCACCCACACGTAGAGGAAAATATCCATTTAAAACTGCTGCTCATGCCGGTGTACGGACTTGACAATTGTTCATTTTTTCCTGTGAAAAATGGGCTATGTGTACAGATGAGTGACTCACGAAGTGTTACTTTGCCGGGTCATTCATCTGAAAGCCGTGGGATATACAGACAGGACAGGACAGGACAGGACAGGACAGGACAGGACAGGACAGGACAGGACAGGACAGGACAGGACAGGACAGGACAGGACAGGACAGGACAGGACAGGACAGGACAGGACAGGACAGGACAGGACAAGACAAGACAAGACAAGACAAGACAAGACAAGACAAGACAAGACAAGACAAGACAAGACAAGACAAGACAAGACAAGACAAGACAAGACAAGACAAGACAAGACAAGACAAGACAAGACAAGACAAGACAAGACAAGACAAGACAAGACAAGACAAGACAAGACAAGACAAGACAAGACAAGACAGATTGATTTGCAGTTTTATTTATTGCGAACTGGACCCGGCGGTATCGGGGCGCTTTACATGAGCACCAGTTATGTTACACAATGATGCATTCATTTTTTTGGTAGGCACGGGGTGATTAAGTGATTTGCCCAGAATCACAATATGTTGAGCTGGCGCCGAGACTCGAAACTGGTTCCCGTTCCCCAGCTCCAAAGCGGGCATCTCTGAACCCTACGCCACAGCCTAGATGGGACATAATAAATCAGAGCTGAATAACGCTCTCTTTGGCAGCAGTGATCGGGATGAGGGTGCCAAATGAAGCTGATATTAAAGGTTACCGTAGATTAGCGAAACAAATGAACTCGCTGTGGCAGTCGCTTTCACCACCACAACATAAAACATCAAGGCGTGAACCCCGCAGGGCGCGTCGATAACGTCTTCTGCAGACGGGCACGTTAAATCCTCCTCCCAGGCAGGCGGTGGGGACAACTGGACACATTTTATGATGTGATATATTTAATAAATGTAGTGGGCTGACCCTCCAGTGTCAGGGGTCACCCACAATCTCCCATAATTGCTGTACTGTGAAAATCTCCTTGAAAGGTTCCCTGCCTGGCAATTTAGCTGGGAATTTACAGCCTAAATTGAATAATGTCTCAGCCCGGCATAAGTGCTTCCCTCGCCAAAGCTCATTATTCACAGTGACCCAGACAAGTGAAAGGGTCTGCATAAGGCATATCCTTGCAACCCCTTTAACTCAGGAGTCGCTGTGAATGATGGAACGCTGCTCCCTTTAATCAAGCAGGACGCCCGTAACTCATCCTGTATAGAATTATGGCATTGTGGGGATTCAAGTCCCTAACACGCCGTGGAGCAGTTCCTTCCTCGACATTTTAACTCTAAAGCTCCCACTTTGTAATTTTCTTTTTTGGCTATCGTGTGAAGAGCCCCTGATCCCCACCTGCCGCAGATTGGAGCACCTCGTGGTTACTCCAGTCGGTGAACCCCATAGTCTCAAGGACCATTTGCCCAGTAAAGCCCCGGCTGGTTGCATGAAATATAGGGGCAGATTTACAAGCCCCTTGCGCCACTGGTGAGCCCCTTTTAGTGATGCCCCGGTGGCGCATTTTACAAGAAAAGCCACCCTGCAAGACTATTACTGTCCTTGTAAATATGGCCCCTTTGCACGCAGCACTATGCGTGAAAGCGGCGTTCCATGGGTGTTGCTGTGGGTGTTCCCAAACAACACCCATGGAACCAGACACATTTCCAGATTTACGAGGAATTGTAAATCTGGAAAGGCGTGTGAATGCTACGCCTTCTTAAGGGAGGCGCAACGAGGAAAAATGTATTCATTTCTCCTCGTTTTTTTTCCCGCTTTCTATGCGAGCTGCATTCTGCAGCTCGCATAGAAAGAGGAAAACACCTCTAATGATTGTTTATGTGCAGGAAGGTGTCCCTTCCTGCACATACACAATCATTGAAACAATGACGCTTTTCAACTTCTATGTGGGCTAATGCAGCCCACATAGAAGTTGAAAAACGGCATTTCAGATAGTTTTTGTGCAGGAAGGGAACCCTTCCTGAACAAAAACAATCTCCCCACGACGCAGGCACAGGTGATAAAATTATCGCCGCTTTAGCGCCAGAAAACCGCTGCAAAAATGGCGATAATGGGCTTGATAATATGCTCTATGGAATTCCAATTGAAGCCCATGTTAGACGTCCTTCACATTTAACCTGAGCTTCAATTGGAATTCCATAGAGCATATTATCAAGCCCATTATCGCCGCTTTAGCGGTAGTTTTCTGCCGCTAAAGCGGCGATAATTTTATCGCCTGTCTTGATAATATGCCCCTGAGTGTGTGAGAGACAGGACTATCACACCTGCATTCCTCGCGTCCCCCTCTCCTGTCAGGGGAAGGATTGTGATTTTTTAACTGACGTTGCTTTATTTAAACCGTAAATAAACATTGGAATCGAGAATTGTGGTGATGCCACTGGAAGAGCATGGAACACAATGACATCAATGGAATGTGTGATGTGGGTGTGTTCCACGCTAGTTAGTGTCTGTGCCCCTTTTATATACTCTACACCTCGCTTCTCTTCTTTCAATAAACACGGTATTCGGCATCTAAAGCGTGGAACCTATCATTACAAAGTTGGCGACGAGAACAGCTCATGGCTTTGGTCCATGAAGAAAGTTGGGGCCAAGTTCCGGAACTTGGCCCCAACTTGCATTCAGTTCACGCTTGGCAAGCATTTAGAAAGCGCAGCACGCTGATCACTTTTAAACTGCAAATTCATAAAATTCTCTAAAAAATAGGTGTGCAAAATCTACACGTTTTCTTTGGTCCATGAAGGACATTTATTCCATTACGGTTTCCTGAGTACCGTTTCATGACAGTTCGACAGCATGTAAAGACAGTGTTCTACAGCGCTCTTCATGGGCAGAGAAACGCTGGTTTCTGAGAAGTAAGTGTGTTGTATGATTTCAAAGTAGTTGCCAGAGAGGGGCAGCAGTGGTACAAAAAAACAGCCACACTGGAACCTCCCTATAGTTGTGGCCAGTAGCAAACAGGAATGCGTAAACCGTGCCACCACAGACTGCACCCCTGGTACAAGGAGGTGCAAATGAGTCAACTGCAGAAGCAAATGACTACTATAACATATTACCAATGTCTGGAGCACGAAGAAATGTGAAAAGAGATATAGTCATTTATGGTATAAAGCTGGAAAAATACATTTATTCATAATCTTAGTAAAAAACATTAATGTGTGACAATATCAAAAATATGTTTGAAGCTTTAACATTCAATGAAACATGGTGAACATGGGCCTTCAAGATTGCTATTTATCCACAAGATGTAGTCAGTTGTCGATGAGATAATCGATTTAGAGGAAACAGCACAGCCAACAGATGTTTCGTCTAAAAAGACTTCCTCAGGGCCGTAGGTGTGTAGCAACAAAGTTTGCTAACACATGGAAAATGTATCAATTTAGGAGCCGTACCTGTATAAAATAAGAAAGTCTCTGCAGAAAGAATGTACTGGTATTATGTATGGGACCTATCCAAGGTATAGGGGTGTCCCAGTAATGCATGAAAGGAATACGTTGATAAGTCAAGGAATGTGTAGATACTGAAGAAAAAAGTTGCTGGGTAGTGGAGTCACTAGAGTAGAGTCAAGCTCAAACAACCCAAGGTACTAATGTTATGAATATATGTATTTTTCCAGCTTTATACCATAAATGACTATCTCTTTTCACATGTCTTCGTGCTCCAGACATTAGTAATATGTTTTCAAAGTAGGTGTGCAGTAGTGGATCTGGTGGATCACGTAGTGTATTTTTGAAGGCGCGTGTCTTCCAGCGGAGCACGTGCATGCTCAACAGTTTTTAGCACCCACAAGAACAAACGTGATCCTCAGCGCACGCTCGCTCAACCAGCTGAGCGCGTGCATTCTCAACATTTCTCAGCACGTTCCTCAGCGCGTGTTCGCTTGAGGTTTTGGTGTACACAAAAATGCAACTGAGAGTGCACACGTTTATACACACGCTTGATAGGTTTCTAAACCGCTTGAAAGCTTTCTAAACTTTCTCGTTTGCACGACCGCCTTTTCATCAGTCCCATGAAAACATTGAAATAGAAGAATGATCTTAAAAACAAGCAACATACAGAAACTTTTTTTTTCCCCTTTTTTTCCCCCCTTTTTTTTTCTTCTTGGTGTCCTCATTTTGCCCTTGGAAGGTCACGTAGGAGCACTAGGAGAGAAAAATGAACTACACTGTCGCAGATAAACTGGTAGTGCCATCACCGACTGGAATGGCACTCAGTATTATTCAAACTCTCCAAAGAATGCACCACGAGATAGTTAGCCATATAGGAGCAATGTTGCTGCTATTAAATACCCATTGCAAAAAAAAAACCAAAAAAAAAAACATAGAGAAACCTTGGAAAAAACATTGTACTCTATTTGAAAAGGTTTAGTGTGTGATGTGCATGTCTCATTCAGCAAAGTACACACTTTTTAGCTAAACTGCATTCCCAATTCAGTGATTTGCACACTTTAAATCCAATTGCAGATCAATATTGCAGTGATTTGCACACTTTGTAAATTCGACAAGTGTGAATCTAACCACAAAAATAATATTTGCATGTTTATTTGTTTTTCTATTAGCTGAGACACAGCGTTTGAACTCAGTGCAAATCTCGTCTCACAGCGATTTGCACACTTGGTAAAATATTGTTTTTTCTATCTTTCCTTCTTTTGTCATTTTATTTGGTAAACCAGCCTCTCAACTTGCAGAATGTGTCATCTCTTGCACTAATTTTTCAGGACCCAGGTGATCCACCCCTGGAGTGGAAGCTATGGCAGAGATCTTTTAGAGCATACTTAGGAGCCACTGACAGGCAAAGGTTCAGACCTGGAAGAAAGAAGAGATTGATGTATTACTACTTGGAGGTAGAAGGCCAGAAAATATTTGATACTTACCTGCATATGAATCTCAAGATTGAGAAGATCCTGATGAGTTTGAAAACCCAGGTGAGTATAGATACATTTATTACAGCCTTGAAAGTATTAGCTGCAAAATGTGAATTTGAAAACTTCATTTCACAAGTATTCAGAGATCAATTAATTGCTAGGTATCATTCCAAAAGGATTCAAGAGAGGTTATTAACTTTTAAAGACTCTTTGCTAGATAAGGCTATAAATACTGCAAAAAGCATATAACGTTTGTGCGCAGATACAAAACAACTAGAAGTGTCACTATCTAGTACGACAATATCAGGGGTAGTGGCAAATAAAATCTCCTCTAGTCAAAATAATGACAGCAAGAAACAGGGCTTTACAAGCAGAAACACATTGAATGTCCAGGTCAAACATACACAAAAAATGTTTTGTTATAGGAGCAGGTCTTTATCGCATGTGTCTTCGTTCAAGAATTGTCCAGCTTTGGACCAATATTGTAGAGGTTGCGGAAAGATGGGAGCAAAAAAAACAGTATTCAATGTGTGTTAAATGAGATTGATGACAATGAGTGTGAACAGCAGACCGATAACCGAGAGTTTGTATTAGCAGTCAGAGTCACAGAGTTACAGAAGAGTCAAATAATTGTGGATCCTGACATTGAAGTATTAATTGATGAGGTGGAGATTAAACGTTTAGTAGGCACAATCACACGGATTACCATTGTGGCACAAGACAAATTCAATCAATAGTGGATTGATAAGACTAGATTCTCCTGATGTTTTGACATTGGCTTTTGAATGAAGCATGATAGATCATATTGGGCATTTTTGAGCTTC
Organism: Triturus cristatus; assembly: GCF_964204655.1. Taxonomy (NCBI): domain Eukaryota; kingdom Metazoa; phylum Chordata; class Amphibia; order Caudata; family Salamandridae; genus Triturus; species Triturus cristatus. The sequence goes on along the minus strand of NC_140591.1, from coordinate 179,238,338 downwards.
CATTGGAGTATTGGGTGATGTACTTCAAGGAAATGTTAATGTAGATAAAAAGGGCATTAATGTCCTAGGATGGTTACACCAAGCTGAATTCAATTTGACTATGAACGCCAGATGGGACAAACCTATTTTTATTGACATGAAAGAGGTGGATTCACTTAGGGACACTGGTAACATCAAAGAGGGGCGGGAAAAAAAAATCTGATATGGTATTTCAAGATAGTTTAGGGAAGATCACAGATTTTAGTCACACAATAAAGGTAAAGCAAGGTGCAGCGCCTGTAAAGCATACATTGCGTAATGTACCCCTGAGTGCCAGGAAAGAATATTCAAAGCTGTTGAAAGATTTGGGTGAACAAGGTGTCATTGAAAAAGTTGATGCAACTCTTTGGTTATCCCCCATAGCTTTGGCAAGGAAAAAATCTTAAGATTTAAAAATGTATCTTGATTTGAGGAGCCTGAATCAAGCAATTTGGGTACATAATTTTCAGTTGCCAAGGACTTAATAACAAAAATTGGGTGCTCCAGCTGGTTGACCACATTAGATTTCAAAGCTGCGTATCATCAGGTAGAACTAGAGACCCAGTCTCGAAATCTGACTGCATTTGTCCCTCCTGATGGAGTATTTCAATTTTGCAGGTTGCCTTTTGGTCTGGCATCATCTGCAGCTGTTTTTTTAGAAACAGATGTTAGAAATGTTTTGGGACAATCCTCATGTAGTAGTATTCCAAGATGATATACTGATCTTTTCCAGTAGCGAAGTGGAACATGCTAATATTTTAAATAAGGTTTTGGCAATTCTATAAAAAAAAGGGGTGTGATGTTAAGAAAGAACAAATGTAATAAACAGGCCACATTTTTTAAAGATTAAGTGGAGGCAGTTTCTAATGGATTTGATTTTAGTAGTCTGCCACTTAGTGAGGGCAATGAGGTTTTGCCTTTGTCTGTTAAGTATGAGGAGCTCTGCAATTTCCCCCCTTGACACTTGATCAAGTGGCTGAGCTAATCAGACAAACCAAATCAGGAGCCCCATCAGCTCTCTACTTGCCTAGGGTGGTGCATGGGGTGACTCACAAGATAGCCCTGGCTCTTACGCCGCTATTCAATATTTTTTATCAAGGAGAGCTGCTTTCCAGAAGTCTGGAAGAAGGCTTGAGTTCCACCATTTTGAAAAAGCTGGCTCTAGATCCTACGATGGAGAATAATTATCAACCCATATTGCGGTTACCGTTTCCAGTAATAGTTATTGAGAAACATCTCAATAAAATTCTGTCAGGACATTTAGGGAAAAATTAAATATATGAATGAGGCACCGTTCGGCTTCAGAAAAGGCCAAAGTAATGAGACTGCTCTGGTTGCAGTCTCAGAAGAGATTCGAGCTACCATGGACTATAGTAGGAAGGCCGCGACGGTCCTTTTGGATCTCTCCATGGCCTTCGATACGGTTAGCCATGTGGTCCTTCTCATATCTCAATTACCATGTCAGCTCTTGATCTTCTCTCATCTTTCTTAGGAGGTTGAGAACAAAATGTGGCACTTGGGAAATTTGATTCTTAATCATTTACCCTGCCTTGTGGGGTCCTCTAGGGACCATCTCTCATCCCTATTCTGTTTGACATTTATGTGGCTCCGTTATCAAAGTTAATTCATTCATCCGGATTTGCCACAGTAGCGTAAGCTGATGAAAGACAGATTGTTGTGTCAATCTCCAGTAATGTGGAGGAGGTTGCAGATTGGTTTAATAGGTGTATTACAGCCATGGTCAGCTGGATGAGTAAGAACTGTTTAAAGTTGAACTCTAAAAAAACAGAGGTTCTTCTTTTCGGTAAAGGTGTTTCATTCTGAAACCAATCATGGTGGCCTCAGTTACTCGGTCCTCTTCTTCTTCGATCCTCTAAAGTAAAACATCTAGGTGTATTATTTGATGCTGAACTGTCATTTGTGTAACAAACTAATAAACTGACATCATCCTGCTTTTTTAATAAGAATGCTGATTAAGGTACAGATTTTCAAAAATCAGTGGTTATTTCATTAATCTTATCCAAGCTCGACTACTGCAACTCTCTTTATCTGCGAATGAAACAACAACTGTTAAATAAGCCCCAGATGTTGCAAAATACAGCTTGTCTGCTAATTAAGAAATTCCCAAATTTATATCTGTTACAAATGCTCTGGCAGAGCTTCATTGGCTCACAGTCAGTAAAAAGATTGCCTTTAAGGCTTTGTGCTTTGCCCATAAAGCGCTATATGGATCAGGACCTGAGTTCTTTAAAAGCAAATATAGGTGGTACTCTCCTAAAAGATGATTACAATCAGCCTCTCCTATCTTAGTGGTTACTGCGAGAATTAAAAGAACTGCATGGGGAGGTCGGAGTTTTTTTTATACAACCTGCAATCTTTAGAATAGACTGCCCTTGCATCTTAAAAGTCAAGCCAATATTCTTTATTTTCGTAAACAGTTAAAAACTTGGCTGTTCTCACTTCTGTTATAAACCACAGTGCTTTTCTCTGATACCAGGTGAACTTAGCTTACGCTGGCTCCAAAACACCCCATGGCAATTGTGCGCCTTAGAAATCTTTAATCAAATCCAATCAAAAGCAATTGAATATTTTTGACATATTTTACCGGAACATGATGTGAAACCTAGTCCAAGTCTTGTGAAAAGCATTGTGGAAGCCCCTGCACCAGTAAACAAAGATCAATTGTTGTCTTTCCTAGGTATGTGTGAAATTTACATGAAATTTTTGAACGATTTTGCTAAGAATACTGAATGTTTCGGATCACTGTTAAAGAAGGGAGCCACATTCATATGGTCTGATAAATGTTAGAATATGTTTAAAAAAAGAAATTGTGAGAGCACCAGCATTGCAACCTTTCGTAGAAGGGAGGAAAATGATTGTGACGGCGGATGCATGTTAGTATGGCATAAGAGATGTTTTATCACAATGTGATGGTGAACATATAGGGTGTGCCTCAAGGACACTACACCAAGTGGAGCTGAAATAATCTGTTATCGAGAAAGAGCTTCTAGCATGTGTGTGGAGTGTGGAAAAATCTAAGCAGTATTTATGGGGCAGGTCATTTGTTTTGAAAACCGATCATCGTCCTTTAGTGGACATTTTGTGTGGCAATAAAGTGAAAAGTGCGATTGTTCGTATTGCAAGACTTTCTGCCAAACATTTAGAGTTCACATTTACTATTAAATACATTTCAGGTGGAAAGTATTGTAGAGCAGACTGTTGGTCTATTATACCTATTAAGGATGCTGAAGAACAAGATTGGGAGACAGAAATTGAGGAGTGTTTTGTGGCTTGCATCAATTACATCAATATGTGTGTGGAAGAGGATGAATGGGTAGATCCAGTAAGTAAAGATAAGGTTTTGAGTGATGTAATGACATTGGTAAAAATGGGATGGCCTAAGGAAAATAATTGTCAGCTGATTCGCAAGTGTTCTGGAAAATATCAGACGAGTTGTACATTGAGAGTGATAAGCTAGTGCGGGGGCACACATTGGTACCACCAGAATATTTTTGACAAATAATAATTTTATTTGGGGTCAACCGTTACCAAAAGGAAAATAGAAAATGATTTATTGGTGGACTAGAATGGATAGAGAAATTGATGAATTTGTCAAGATGTGTGTAAGATGTAACAGGAGCAATAAAGCGTTAGTCACTGAAGGTACTGTGGAGTAGTTTCTTCCTTCACTGAAAAGAGCATGGCAGAGACTAGGTCTTGGTTTTTGGGACTTTTTCATATTTTGCCACCTAGCATGAGGTATTTCATTGTTACAATTGACCATTTGTCTAGGTCGGTTGAAATTGGACCAATTGGTGTCTCAACTACCATAAGTGTAATTGATTGTTTAAAAAGATTTTTTATCCTAGAACGTTTTCCTGGGAAAATTTTGACTGATAATGGGGTGCAATTTGTTTCAATAGAACTGCTTCCGTTTTTAAATGTGTGGGATTAAGCACATCAGGGCCTATTTGTACCACTCACAAAGTAATGGTAAGATAGAGCTCTTTAATAAGGTGTTAGCGGAATGTACCCAAGCTGCACACAGGAACATTATATGCGTGAGTTTAGCAGTTAAAGATTTAGTGTGGTCTTGCCGCACTACACCACATATAGATACTAACAAGAGTCTTTTTGGACTTATGAGAGGAATGAAAGCATCACAGAGTTATGCCCATTTTAGATGGTGAAATTGTTTCAAGAAGGAAGCAATATGAAAGATGTATGTGAAACGGGTAAAAACAATTCTAATGTGGTAAGTATGTAAAAAGTAAATACCAAGCCCTTTAATGAAGTATGCACACTGATTGAAAGTGATTGATTACAGGTGAAAAATCCCATTTTGATGAGAGAGATTATCAAAATGCAGGGAACCTCAGCAAATATGTGAGTTACGCAGGAATGCAGTAAAATTGACAGATGGGTGTTTGTGGAGTATGTCCCACGTAGCATTAGATCCCAGTGTTAAATCTAAAGACTTCACCAAAATTGAACCAATTAAGATTTCCAAGAAACTTTTTGTGAACACAGTGGCAACAACATGATTACAGACAGGAAAAGTATACAAGCTCACTCGAAACCGAAAAAATTACAGAATTAAATTGTTTCATGGAAGTTAAGATATTGTTTTTTTGGTTGCTGTATATAAATTTGGGTATAGTTTGTATTTTGTTTAGTTTTTCTTTATCTCTATCTTTATATTTGTTTTTCTTTCCCTATTTTTTTTTAAAAAGGGGAGGAGGAGGAGGAATCTAGTAAACCCAGTATATAAGAACTGTGATGGTTTATTAAGAATTGACAGAGTGTTCTATATCTTGTAAGATTTTGAAAATTGTTGTTAAAAGTACAACTCTTTGTTTAAGGAGGGGAGAAGTGTGGTGATATTAATGGAGGAGCATGGAACACAATGACATCAGTGGAATGTGTGATGTGGGTGTTTTCCATGCCAGTTAGTTTCTGTGCCCCTTTTATGTACTGGATGCGTCGCTTCTCTCCTTTCAATAAACACGGTTTTCAGCATCTGCAGTGTGGAACCTATCGTTACAAGACTGCATGAAGGGAGTCCCTTCTGTAGGTTGTCAAGAGACCTGTGTGCTCCGGGGGTTCTTGAACGTGTGTCACCTTAGCACCCCATGCTGTCTGTAATGCTACACATACTAACCCTGGGAGGCTGTCACTTTCTGCACAGGTACCCTCCATTTTATTGATGAATTGGCTAGGTTCAATATTGATTTAGATGTTTGCAAACCTTTTAGGTAGCGAACATTAACCCATAACAAATCATTCCTAAACCAACCAGTTTTGGGAAGGAGAATTGTTATCATCCACATTGACACAGTATCCCTTCTGAGCTTTGCGAACATTCATTGTTTGTGAACCGTTCAACACTGTATTGGCCAAACTGTGTGCATTGATTCCACGTTTTCCGTTTCAGGTGTGTTCTCAGCTCTCTGAACATGAGAGCTTCATCAGTATTAGAGCTTTGTGAATATTTGAGCTTTACAAACATATTGCATATTTAGTAGGGATCTCTGGATTCCTTACTGTATAATGCCAATGGCACCTGCTTTGTTTGATTACTGACTACTACACGATATTACCGTTATGGTCGTCAGATTATCAGTTCATTGTCTGCTATTATATAATATTTGTTTATTTTGTGCTTTTTTCTCTCAATGTTTTGGACCCTGTTTATACTGTACATATTTATTATTTCCGATGGATACTTCTAACCACATATGCCTCACCTTTTGAATCCCCACAGGTGCCAGACTGGATCCAGAACTCATCAGCAACTCCCTCTGGATGCCTACAGATTCACAATCAGACTTCAAGTAACCCTCTCAGATTGTCTGGAAATGATGATACAAAGCCAAATATAGGCTCCACCACTGCACTTCATATGGATCTTAATCTCTGCTCCCAAACATTTTTCATTGTTTTATAAACCCCCCAATTATTCTCATTTATGGATGAGAGTGTGCTAGAGAAAGTCTCCCTGAAAACTGCATGCTTCAAATCATGCCGCTGCAAAAGAAACAATTGATGGACAGAATGCTGAACAATACAACCATTCACCCCCAGTCACATGGATCTGGGTTTAATTCATCATTCTTTTGCTCACCACAGCACCCCAGTTTGGACCCAGCCATATGCAAATTAGTCTTGACCTGTTCCTTATGGGAACAGTCCAGCCTGAACTGCCAAGCCAGGTCCTCCCTGGACCGGAAACAAGCATCCTGGGACCGGTTTTGGGGCATCACCCCTCATCAGCCAGGCTAGCTTGATTCCAGTGGCGCAGTGAGAACGGGACCCACGTCTGAGCATACCCTTCCCACCTAGGGCGACAAATGCAAAAGAAACAATTGATGGACAGAATGCTGAACAATGCAATCATTTACCCCCAGTCACAAGGATCTGGGTTTAATCGATCATTCTTTTTCTCACCACGCCACCCCAGTTTGGACCCAGACATATGTAAATCAGTCTTGACCCTGCTCTTTATGGGAATAGTCCAGCCCGAACTGCTAAGCCAGGTCCTACCTGGACGAGAAACAAGCATGAACTAATGGCATTGTTCTACATTCTGTCCATTAATTGTTCTTTTTGCATTTGTCACCCCGAGTGGGACGGATATGCCCAGACGTCAGTTTCTGTGCTCTCCATGCCACTGGAGTTAAGCTATCCTGGCTGATGAGGGGTAAAACCCCAAAACCGGTGCTAGGATGCTTGTTTCCAGTCCAGGGAAAACCTGACCTGGCAGTTCGGGTTGGACTGTTCCCATTGGGCGCCGGGTCAAGACTGATTTAGATATGGCTGGGTTCAAACGGGAATGACATGGGGAGCAAGAAAAATGAATTTAGGCTCAGATCTCTGTACTGGGGTGAATGTATGACATAGTTCTGCATTCTGTCCATCAATTGTTCTTTTTGCATTTGTCACCCCGAGTGGGACATGTATGCCCAGATGTGGGTCCCGTGCTCCCCATGCCACTGGAGTCAAGCTATCCTGGCTAATGAGGGGTGAAACCCTGAAACCGGTCCTAGGTTGCTTGTTTCCAGTCCAGGGAGGACCTGATCTGGCAGTTCGGGCTGGACTGTCCCCATTGGGCGCAGTGTCAAGACTGGTTGGCATATGACTGGGTTCAAACTGGAATGACATGGGGAGCAAAAAAACTATGGATTTAAGCCCAGATCTCTGTACTGGGGGGAATGTATGATATTGTTCTGCATTCTGTCCATCAATTGTTCTTTTTGTTCAAATCATGCCGCTGCAGCAAGGAGCAGAGGTCTGTCAAGGACCAGCAAAATGTCTGTCTGTTGTGTCTTGGGTCTGTGCATGACTCAGAAGTCCTGTGATAAATACTCCCTAATGCACCCAAAGCATCAGCGCGTATAAGGCAAAGCTGAACGTAGCTGAGCACAAGGAACAAGGCGGATCATGCTCCAATGTTCAAGTACAATCCTGCTCGAAGTCTCAGGCTCATTCCCAGCAAAGGCACAGTCGCTCTCAAAGTCATTGTCCTCGGGTATGTCGAAAAGCAAGTCGTATCATCAACATAAAAAATCCAAATGCAATTTGGCTCCTTTCCGGCCCTCCCACTCCATGGGGAAGTCACACATTTGACAGTTGAAGGACCTAATCCCACCACAATTACCCTGAGCCCATTTCTAATCTGGTCCTGTGTTCGGGAGTCAACCCCGCAACAGGCGGAGGTCTTCAAAGAGACCATGTTGTAGATGTTTTGGATGATTTGGTGCCCCATGGATTTCCTGTAGCTGCAAGTAAGACTCCCAACAGCTTTACCCCTCTTGGCACCGCCTGCTCCATTAGGCCCCTGCCTAGCCCCCAGTCAGCTCCAGCCTATACCTCAACATCTGTGCCAAAGGTTACACCTGTTACAACTGGTCCAGTGCCAGTTTCAACTGCAGAGGTGCAGTTTCAGTATCCAACCTTGATGCCAGTTTTGGATCTTCAGCCTGATCTTGAAGGTTTTCCAAATACAAGATTACAAAGGTGTTGCTTCTGTTCTGGGAGAATTCACAGACAGTACCACTAACTCCCACAGTCATTCCTGAAGGCCCAAGGCCTTATTCAGATCAGATTTGGATGGTGTTCAGAGCCATCAAAATGTTGTGCATGATTATGATGAAAAGGAGGTGGACAGTTTACTCCCTCTCATAATGATGATGTCCTGTATGTAAACTCAAAGATTTGCTAGTGGCCTTGATACTTCTCTTAAGACAGAATTGTAATCCACACTGGGGCCTTCCATAAAGGAGAGTGCCTTTTTTGCAGTAGTAGTTCACAGAGCTGCACCGGTGCTTGACATTCAGTTGCCCACAGTAGAAACCAAGGCACATATGTTTACTGAAATGTTGTGCCTGGGCCTGCAGCTTCAGAGTGCTTATTGCCATTTAATGAGGCTCTTACAGAAGCTTTGATGGTGACCTGGTCTAAGCCATGCTCGGCTCCACAGGTGAGTTGCTCTATAGAGAGGCATCAAAGGCTTGCCCCTGGGCACATCATGCCTTTCTGATGCCTCCTGAGAGCTTGGTGTTTCTGGCTTTCACTAGCAAAGTCAACCCCATTGCATTTCCCACTGCCCCACTGGACAGGGAATCGAAGTGCAGTGACTCGGGTCTCCAGGATTTTTGGGTGACCGGCGGCAAAGGCGCGTCCAATGCCTCGCTGCTAAACACATGGCAACGCCTCCTCCTCCCTTCTGACGTCACACGCCATGAGGCTGCTTCCGGGTTGGGACGAGAGCCAGGAGCCGCGAGCCGCAAGGGTTATCCCAGATGCACGACTTCGAGTCTCTCGTGGCGGATTTCCAGTAGTCGAGAACCCGTGAGAGAACCTGCAAGGAATCCCAAATCCTGGACTGTCAGCCCACTGCGTGGGACAACGAGGGATAACCAGCTAATGCCGGGATAACGCTGTTGCAGAAGCTGTATTGTATGGAGATACGGGGAGCCTCGCGTCGCGTTGTTGAACCTAGAGCTGAGGTAAGGAGGTCTTCTTGGCTAGGGGAGTCAGGACATCAGACCTGTCCTGACCAGCTGGGGTCCCGGAGTAAGAACTCCTCCGGCAGGAGTCTTCCCTTTCAACAGAGGGATAACAGTGCTGCACAACTGAGAGAACTTTAGAAAAAAGTTAAGGAAAAGTAGAGAGAGAAGGAAGGGAAGAAGAAGAAAAGAGAATGTTTTTTTTTAGGACAGTGACAGTGTAGCGCCTGGATGGTGAAGCATGTGGCAAATGGTCCTGATGAGAGCAGGAGTAGGAACAGGAGCTACACCCGAAGTCCCTCATCGCTAACTCAGAGCGCTAAGAGGAAAGCAGCACAATCACGCTTCCTTGCAGCAAGGAGAGGGAAAAGCTTGCCGAAAAATAAGTGGGCTGCAAATAATTCAATGGATCGAACTTCCGCTGGACCCTCTCCACAGCTTTTTCCTCAGCCAATAGGGCAGTACGGGGTGGGTATTTTATTCTCTTCTTCATTGGATTGGGAGGTGAGAAAAGTGATCCAGGACGATGAAGCAAGGTGGATTTGGATTAAGGTCTTAGGCTCAATGTTAGGTTTTGCGATTCTCAAATAGCGAATTTTTGGGAATCGCTATTTGAGAATCGCAAAACGCTATGTATCTAGGATTTGCAATACATTCTGCGAATCCTACATATTCCTTAATTGCGAATTGCAATTCGCAATTAAGGAATACCTCCCCATTCATTCCTATGGGCCTAGAGGCCCATAGGAATGAATGGGAAGACATTTGCAATTTGCGATTCTCAATTAGAGAATCGCAAATTGAGAATGCAATTTCAAGTGTGCCAGGGTGTCAAAAGGACACCCTGTTGCACCCCTGAAATGAGCCTGAATGCACATGTGGCGCACATACATGCCCTAAGGGCATGTGTGTGCACCACATGCCACTTTGAATAATGCAAAAATGTGCATTTTTGAAAGAAATCGCAAATTACCACCAACCTGTAGTTGGTGGTAATTTGCGATTCCTTAAGGCCAACTTGCACTTTTTTGGTGCTTCTTACATTGCATTTAAGGAATCGCGATTCCTTATTTTGCATGCAGATTTGCCTTCATACATACCACTTTGCAAAATTGCGATCGCAAACGCCGAAATTCTGCGAAATTCGGTGTTTGCGATAGCAATTTTGCTTGATACATATGGCCCTTAGTCACTGGGGTTTGTCTTATTTTTCTAAACTTCTCCGGAGCAATTTTTGATGATACTAAAGCCTTAAAACATGTATACAACATGTTAATGAATGCGGGCAGACACCTAGCTAAGAAACAACTAAAACCAAAAACTTCGAAATTATTAAAAATCATAAAAGAAGATTTTGCCTTAATAGATCCTTGGTGGGTAGACCACTCAGATTCTACACAGTTAACATGTTACTCCGCAAGGTTCAAAACAGCTTCAAGACTTCACTTCTTCCTGATTATTAAGCAACTTATAACGTCTGAAATTTTTGCTAACTCTTTCTCGGACCATTCGATAGTCTCATTGGTGATACGCTTACGCACTCCCCAAAGAAACAATTTCAGGTGGCACTTTGATAAAGCACTGCTCGCGGACCCAATATGGATCTCGGAAACCCGGGAATTTATTCAGCAATTTTTTAAAGAGGAATGAATTCAGCCCCAGATTCGCACAAGAGAGTAGGCAGTTAATATCCCAAGTAAGGGACCCCAGTACTGCAAGTCAGTAAAGATAAAGACAGATTGCGGAAATATATTTATCTCATTTCAAGCAAATCTATGCTGAGATCTAGAAATTAGACCTACAGGATCTCGAGAACTACTTCGTCGAACTCCTGTCACCTAAAATCACGAGGGCTGATAGCAAGGCCTTGATTAAACCGATCGAACTTGCTGAATTGATCGAAACTGTAAAAGAGATGGCTAGCACTAAGGCAAGTGGTCATGATGGAATTCTGGTTGAAGTATATAAGATGTTTTTAGACGAGCTCTCTCCATTTTTAAATATCCTTGTATATTCAAATCTTGGAGGGGACTCCCATTTCTGACAGATTTAAGGAGTCAGTGGTGATTAGCATTTTGAAAAAAGATAAGGACTCAAACGACCCGAGCTCCTATCGCCCAATAATTTTATTAAACGCAGATTATAAGCATTTTATGAAAATTTGGGCGAATAGGGTCTCGGACTGTGCACAACAGGTGGTCCACGCCGATCAAACAGGCTTCTGTCGGGAAAATCAATGTCAGCCAATACCTTCATTTTGAAACAGGCGATTGATTACTTTTCAGTTAATAATGAAAAAGCGACTGTTTTAATGATGGATGTGGAAAAGGTTTTCGCACCTTGTGGATTAGCAGGCCCTCTTTTCTATGTTAGGGAAGCTTGGTTTCCCAGCTCGCTTGATAGAGTTTTTAAGGAGAATTTATAATGGGGCATTGCAAAGATATTTAATGATGCAGAACAGGTAAGAGAGATGGGGATTAGACGTGGCACCAGACAGATTTGCCCCCTGTCCCCCCTCTTATCCTGTCTTTTTATTGAGCCACTGGCGGTAAAAATCCGCTCCAATACATCAATACTGGCCCCTTTAACAGGGATGGCAAAAATCAAGCTGTTCACTGAGAACATGATATTATATCTGAAGGCAGATAAATTAAACATCCAGGCTGCGTTGGGGGAAATCCAGACGTTTACCCCTCTGGGGGGCTATAAAGTTAATCAGGCCAAAATGGAACTTCTCTTGTTCAATTCTTCAGAGGATCAACTCCCAGAAGGGCTTACATATTTTCCATTTCGACCTATGAGATATTTAGGATTATATGTTATAGCTGACTTCTCCCAAACTAAATTATGGAAATACCCTTACTAAGGTAAAAGGGCTTTTAAAAGCTGGGCATTACTACCTCTGTCATTAGTGGTCCGAGTTTCCCTAGTTAAAATGTCAATACTTTCCCTGTTGGTATTTTTGTTTTTAAATCTCCCTTTAAAAATACCAATCTCATATTTGAAGGTGTTAGATAAAGTTATTTTTGAGTTTATATGGGCAAAACAAAAACACTGGTTAAACTATCCATTCTTCAATTAGATACCCCGGGGGGCTAGCACTACCCCATTTCTCCACCTATTACCAATCTGTGTTAGTTAGTTTACTATCCCAGCTGTTAGCCCCTTCTTCGAAGTTTGATAATTTTATGCTAAATCATATCCTAACAGAAAGTGTAATTAAATTACCAGTGTTTCTTCGTACAACAAAATTACCCAAGACAACAAGATATAAGATCATAATTTCAATTGCAACTCGCACCCAGCATCTCTATAAAACTTATAAGCTTCCAACATGCCACAGATGCACCTCTCTCCAAGACTGTGAGTTATGGGGTCTGCACCTTCCTCAAGGCGTGTTACAGTCCTATAACAATCTAGGGTTCTGGAAGCTAGGGGATTTTTATAATTCTATACATTTGATAAGGTGGGAAGCATTTGCACTGCAATTGGAACCCCAAAGTCGAGGCTTGTGGCTAAGTTTTAGACAAATCACAGGTTTCCTTAAGAACAACTATACAATGATTAATGAGATGGAAAAAACTATTCTAAAAGCATCTTTTGAGAAGAACTTGATCGGTGTTGGTAACTGGTATTGGGTACTAAGCTAGGGCACGAACAATAAGCTTATTGAGGAGATGGTCCCAAAAATTACCCAGGAATCAAATTGTCGGTTTAATAGCAAGGAATGGAAGGCATTGTGTGAGTTTGGCAATAAAGCTTTGAGGGCGACCAACTTTAAAAGGATGGGTTTTTTGTCCAGATGGTTGCCATATTACACACCCTTTAGACTGCATAAACTGTTTACGTCAACCCCTAACCAATGTTTTAGATGCAATGTGCTTGGGGCGGGAGAATGGTCTCATATATTTTTTACATGTCCTAGACTGCAGCACTTTTGGGAGGAGGTTTTTAGGTTCATTAATCACTGCATGTCTATGGTCATTCTCCCCTCAACGTTAGTCAACCTATATGGATTTTTCCAAATAGGCCTACAGCTTCCAAAATTTCGCTAATACTTTGTTTTCATAGCTATAGATGTAGCCAGATCCCTGGTGTTGCAAAACTGGAGATCATTGAAGGTACTGACAATTGGCCAGTGGCCCTCTGAGTTGGATCGGACCTATCAATTTAAAGAGGCTTCTGCAAAGAGTGTACGGGCACGCTGTAGATTTAGGGCTACATGGGAGGGCTATACTCTGATTACTCGCGCAAATTGAAAATAAAAAGGGCAGAGAGTAGTAAAGCTCTAGGGTTTCAGTAATGTTCTATGGCCATATTTACTCTCATTGTATGTAATTTGTTTGTTGTTTTAGGTAATACTGGATATGTAATATATATTTATGCTATTTATTGTGAGATGAAATATGAGACCTTTTTTTGCGAAGTGCTTTTTTAATCTTGTACCATTATGCTGATTATTTATGGATAAATTTCTCTTTCTGTATGTTCTGTCTGTTTTTATCTGCCCAAAAAAGAAAAGTGCAGTGACTCATTTGATAAGAGCGACTTTGGTTTTGAGGTCCCCGAACACAGTGTGTCTGCTAGGGTGCTATACACATGCCATCTGGGATGTGGCTAATTAGATCTTGCCATCCTTTTCTGTAGCCTTCTGAAATGCTTTTACACAGAAAATACAAGATGGTCAGGATCCTGCTAAGTTTATATTGAGAACCTCCAGATATGACTTACTTTGTAGGTCGTGCTATAGTCACTAGTGTAGAGATTCAACATCGCACATGGATTTGTACCAGAGCATTTTCTAAGCATGGGCAGGTGATCCAGCGAAAGGCCAGGATAAACTTTTCACACATCAAAATATCACTTGCAATGGGCCCATATACGCATTTGGATTTTCTGACTGTTTCGCTGGGGGTCAAGTTTATTTTCCTTCGATCTGAATTTAGTTTATGTCTAACTAATTTTCACAGATAAATACGCTTCCTTTGGTCAATGGATCATTAGTCGAGTAGTTGATGGTGATATTAACAAAATTCATTAAAATGTTCTTATAACTTTGCAGTAAAATAATCACAGACTCCAGGTAAGATTCAATAATTTTTATCTAATAATTCAATCAAAATGAACGCCCATTTGTACAGATTCACAGAGCAAACTCCATCAACTTCCATGGGAGAGAAAAATTCATTTATCAAATTTCATTCAAAATACAGACTCTTTCAACAACCTCAAATGCATTAAGAGTGATAGATGAAGAGACAAAAGTCAGAATAATCTGCACGTTGCAGCAAATATTCAAAATTGAAGGAAGAGTGATAGTTACCAAAATGAAACAGGAAACACAACCCCTGGCCAAAAGGATTGATGGCAGTCACCTGATTTAAAGTCATGAGACAAAGACATTAGGACAGGTGCAGGATAGGATTATACTTACTATACTTTCTAGAAACCCAACGCACCGGAAGGCATCCCTTGGAAGGCATCCCTCTCTCTCCCTCCTCGATATTCTTCCGCAAATCTTCAATCTAATCAGGCTGTCTCTCAGCATTGAATCTTCCCAGTCTGTTCTTCTCAGTAGCACCAATGACTCTCCGTAGCAGCAGCAACTCTCTTCATCTCTCTCTCTCTTAACCTTAAGTCACTCGATTTATACCCTTTAATTTTGCATGTCCCACCCTCAAAGGTTGCAAATGCCTGTAAATTCTGAACTATGATTGGGCCGTGGCAGGGGAGTTGTCATCACCTCATGCGGTCATCCTAAAATCTTTAACTAATTCTTTGTTTAGTAAACCCTTCCCACTTAATGTATTCACTTCTCATGACTCTTCCTGTTCCGATACATCTCACACAATAGATAGATACAAATTTTATATAATTTCTTCAGTTGAGGTTCTTTTCTCAAGCTCTCGTCCTTGGGTTTTGGCAGGCGACCAATGTCCTGGTCAGTGGGTCACTCTGGGTCATCAATGCGCAGACTCAACTTTCATTAAGTTTCACCCGCCATCTTTCTTACGGCTTAGCATATCAGGCCCAAAACGCTCACTATTGAAAGAATCATAAACTGATGTTAATTTCTCAAATATATTATTATCACTGTTTACCTCCCCCTTCTACTCTATCACGTGTTATTTCTTCTTTGTTAAGCATAGCGTAAGCAGCAATGAACTTCTTTTAAGATTCGGGCAAGCATATGCCAGACATGCGGTACTTCGAGACCTACAGTTAGCAACTCTTTGCGCATGTGTGAGAGTTTTCCTCTCACATGATTAATCACGTGGTTACTTGCACAGACAGGACAGGTTCGGACATGCGCAAAGCAATTTTCGGTTTCAAGCGAGATTTTAATTACGTAGGGAATTATTCTTCGGCATTTAAGCAAGCAAAAAAGCCTTTTTCCCCGTGTATGAATGTCGTATGTATGTTAATTTTCATTTTTCTATGATTTCTACTTGTTAGCGTCTGTTAACGAGAGGTTGATGCGAGCAAGTTTCTTTTTTCTCGAATCCTCGCTCCATCAATACCCTCTATGATGGCATTTTAGAGCCTTCATAAAATACCCATCATTACCAATTGCCAGATTAACATTAAATCTTAGTATCTGCATTTGATTTTATATTTTCTTTATTTCTTTCCTTTATATTCATCCCTTTCATTCTACCATACAAATTGTCTTTCATTTCTTCCAGTTCGATTTCCTCCCATTTTCTCTTTCTTCCCATTCCTTTGTTCTTCATTTCAATCATTGACTTTGTTTTCAATTTTCCCTTACAACATTTATGTGTCATTACTATTATTAATATCACTAATGCTATTGAAATCATAGGGATTCATATTATCCCATATAAACTATTTCCAAAAGTGGAAAACCAGCTACTTAATTTTGACAGACCTTTACTAAATCTTTCCCATGCGCCTTCATCCTCCAGTTGAGTCAAATCATTATGAATCTTCGAAATATTCTTGATATATCCCTCAATACCTTTACTTTTATCCGGGATATATGTACAGCATTTTTTAACTTTCAACATGCCACAGACTCCACCCTCTTTTGCCAAAAGAATATCAAGGGCAAGTCTATTTTGCCAAACCATAGATCTGATCACTACCATGTCAGTATTATTCATTAGGAATCCTCCAGCAGTATCAGTTGATAAACGGTCAACTACAGTGGACAATAAACTTATCTTATGAGAATTTAATGTGACTGCAACTGATGGTATCAATGCACCAAATATATCACCTACTATTTCAGAAAAACTTGCTCTTCTATTTCTTGTTAGTCCTTTGCTTATGTCACTCGTTTCATTGTTCTTAGTAATGTGATACACCTTCGGGAATGCAATGGCAATATAACAACTGCCATACCATCTTGCAGGTAACCTGTAATAGGCATTTATCCCTCATTCATAATAAATTCCTGGAAATACAGGATCCATTCCTCTTTTTTGTCCCCATCCCCCCATTATTAGAAAGGTATGTTCACATTCACTAGTACCAATGAATACACTGTTCTACTCAGTTTTTATTCTATGAAGACAGAATTTCCCCATTTTTGCCAAGTCCAGGGACATTGCAGAATGAGCCTCGCCTTTCTTATATTCTCCTTCTAGAGCAACCCATTGAGGCATATGGGACTTTTGCTCAACCGCTTTCCTTTGGAAATCCTGCCTTCTTTCTTCCACTAAATTCAAAAAATCTTTCTCTTCATCTCACAAAAGGCAGGTTAAATTATTTCTATGTGCATATGTTATGTCTATGGGGTTTGTGGTTAGAAAGAATTCCCCCATAAACTCCGCATTTCTAGCCCTAAGTACTGGATTCGTATTTCTTCTAATGGGAACTTCAGAAAAGACCAAATCCATTTTACTATAAAAATATTGTAACTTACCAGTAACATAGAACAAACTAGTTACAACACTACAAGACAAACCATAAGCTAAGGGAAGGTGATGATAGGTCACACCCTCCGAGACTGACGTAGGTAGTTTCATGCAAACATAAAAATCACTCAAATCCATTGTTTCCACGTAGTGGTAGAGAAGTTTAGTAAATACATTTAATGACGAATCACTATTTGATTTATCATGATAATACATGCTTTTATCCACTTTGGTTAATTCTGTAATAGTAGTCTTCTTATTAATCACATTCACTTTCTCACTTATATTTGTGTTATTCTTATTATTAGTTATCATTAGAACAGGTATTACAAGTGTTAATAACAACCACATCAATATTAATATTGTAATACAACATAGACAACATTTAATGTGTTTTAGATTATATTTCGGATGTTCAGTCACTTTTACTTCTGCCATTTTAAATTTCTAAAGTTAATCCTAAATTTATATTCTTTCTAATAAACACGTAAATCCTTTGTGTGATCTCACACTTCATAGCTTTTCCGTCATTGCCTTTCTTTCAGGTTCCTTGTTTATTGTCATCCGTAGAATCCACCTTTTCTAACAAAGAAAAAGTCTTCAAGGTGGTCTTAATTCCCTGTCACCAGTCCCTTCAAAACTACCACTCCATGGTTCTTCATTTAAATCAAGATTTTCAAAATTTTCAAGTATGATGTCGGTCCACTCTGGAGCTTTATACTTTCTATTCGGAACCTTTACTCTTTTTGATGACCTTAATGATTTTCTTCTTGTTTGTTCTTGTTCTACCTGGCTTGATACCTCATCTACTTGTTCTAGTCTCTTCTCTGGTCTTCTTCTTAGAATGTATTTCAGTCTTTTCTCTCTACTTGGCCAGCAATCTTCTTTTCTAACTCTCTTTGTCTGTACTGCCCTTTCACCTTCTTCACCTAATTCAAGTGTCCTTTTATTTTCTCTTTCATTTTGATTGGCTTGTTCTGAATTCCCTACCACTTCTTCTTCTTCTTTTGTTTGTTCCTTTTCTTGACTTTCCACCCTCCTATCTTCTTCTTCTGACTGACTCTGATCAAATTTTTCTCCAGCAAATTCTTTCCCTTTATCTAACTGAGTTTTATTTGTATTTTCAGTAATAGTCTTTTCTTCTTTTTCTTCTTGTAACTGAACCTGATCTAAGTCTTCTGCAATGTGTTCTTCTTCTATTTCTAGCTGGGCTGAATCTGTGATTTCTGCAACGGATTCTTCTGGATTCTTCTAGATTTTTCTCCTTTTGTTCTGGTCTTTCAAGTTCTAGCTTTTTTTCTGGTCTCTACAGCAGTCTCTTCAGTTCCAGTAACTGGTGCCCACTCTATTTGACTCGTACTTGGTTGCTCATCATCAACACGTTCTTTAGAGTCTGATTGTCTGATCTCTTCGACCTCGCAACTCTCAGCTTCTGCTTCTTTTCTTTGCTCTGCCAGTTGCTGCTTTGGTTGTTCAGGTGGACTTGGGACTCTTTGAATATGACTTGCGTGGATCCAATTTGGAATCCCAGCACACTTTACTGCTGTTGTCATGACCAATATAACCTGATGAGGTCCTTTCCACCTGGGTTCCAAGCACGATTTCCTCGTATGCTTCTTTATCATGACCCAGTCTCCAGGACACGAATCATGAGCTTGATTTGGCTGTGCGGCGTTTGGATCTTCTCCAACCGGGTGAGACACAGAACGTACCAGATCAGCCAGCCCTTTGCAATAGTCCAATATTAAATCATCAGTTCTATTCATCAATTTGTTTCCAGGTATAAATGCTTGTCTCATTGCTCTTCCCATGAGGATTTCATGAGGACTCAATCCTGTTCTTCGTTCAGGAATACTTCTAAGGCTCATCAGCACAATGGGCAAAGCATCAGCCCATTTCAGTGAAGTGGATGCACACACTTTTCCTAACCGGGATTTTATAGTGCCATTGAGCTGTTCGACCACTCCAGAGGCTTCTGGTCGGTAGGCACAATGTAACTTCTGCTCAATTTTGAAAGCTTCACAAATTAGTTTAATTATCTCATTATTAAAATGCGGTCCTCTGTGTGATTCCTAAGTGACTGGAAATCTGAACCTCGGGATAAGCTCTCTTAACAGCAGTTTAGCAACTGTTAAGCTGCCATTTCTTCTAGTTGTATAGGCTTCGACCCATCGAGAAAACAGACAAACAATGACAAGGACATACTTTAACCCATTGCAAGGCGGCAACTCGATGAAGTCTAATTGCAGTCTTGTGATTGGTCCTTCTGCTTTCTCAATTTTTTCCCAACTAACCACAGTTTTCCTCCCTTGGTTTTGCAATTGGCAAGTTAAACACCTTTGGCAGAGGCTTTCTGCAGCTATCCTGTCTGATCATGGCATCCCTCCCAATGTGTAACCCCATGATACACCCTAGCCATTTGTGACAACAAGCTGTCTGGCATTATTGGTCTACCATCTGGACACACCCATACTTCATCATCAGCCCTTCTTGTGCACCTGTTCTGATCCATTGTTCCTTCTCTTTCATATCTGCTTCATCCTGTAATTGTCTAACTTCCTCCCATGTTTCAAAAGCAGAGAAAAACATTTGTTGGCAATTGGTAATGTCTTTTTTCATCCCTCTGTTCAATGACATTGTATTCCTTGCACAAAATTGTGCTACGTGTTCTGCGCACCGATTACCCAGTGTCACATAGTCATTTCCTGACTTATGTGCGGCACATTTGACCACTGCAATCTTTTTTGGCAGTTGTAATGCTTCCAATAGTTCTTTAACATCTTTGCCATTTCGTATAGGAGATCCTGAAGAAGTCAGAAATCCCCTTTGTAGCCACAATTGGCCAAAATCAAGTACAACCCCGAAACCATATTGACAGTCTGTAAATATGGTTACTCTCAATTTGTTCCCAATTTTACATGCCCTCGCCAATGAAAATAATTTAGCAATTTGGGCAGACTTAACTCCTTTTAGACAAGAAGCTTCTATAATTCCTGACACAGCGCACACAGCATAGGCAGACATCAGTTCTCCATTTTCTCTCCTCGAACAGGACCCATCAACAAACAGCACAAAATCTGATTCTTCTATAGGGCTTAGTACACATCTCTGTGACATCCAGACAATCATGATCCACTTCTTCCTTCACTTATTCACAATAAAAATTAGGCAACAAGGTTGCTGGATTCACCATGGTACATCTTATCACACTCACATTCTCAGCACCCAAAATTACTCTTTGATACTTGGTCATCCGACTTGGGGTCAAATGTTGAGTTTGAGTCCTTGTTAAAAGGATCTCAACTGAATGTGGCACATACACCTTGACGGGATGGCCCATCACAATCGATTCACTTTGCCACAAGCTCACACAAGTAGCAGCTACTGCTTTTAAACAGCCAGGTAATGCTGCAGCCACTGGGTCGAGGATAGCACAAAAGTATGCTACAGGACGTCGCGACAATCCATGTCTCTGGGTTAACACTGAGAGTGCACACCCTTCTCTTTCACAGCAACATAGTGCAAATTCGTTTGTGTAATCTGGCATTCCTAAGGCTAGGGCCCGACACACACAACTTTTCAGTTTAATGAATGCCTCTTCACTTTCATCATCCCACTGAACCGGATCTGTCATCTCTTTTCGTGTCAACCTTATTAAAGGTCTGGCCAGCAATGAAAATCCACTTATCCAACCATTCCCAAAAACATTCATACTTCTTTCTTAGTTTTAGGAATACTCATTTGTCGAATCACTTTTATTCTTTCTGGTGTCACATTCCTGACTCCCTTCTCTATCTTATGTCCAAAATATTGAACTTCTTGTCTGCAGAATTGTAATTTATCTGGGGATACCTTTTGTCCTCCTTCTGTCAGATAGTTCAGTAAAGCTTGAGTCAGTGACACAAGCTTCCCTTGTCTTTGATGCCACCAATAGGTCATCAATGTACTGAACCAAAACTGAATTTCCTGGCATCACCAATGTCTCTAACCACTTTTTCAAAATTTGATTGAATATCGATGAACTTTCTGTGTACCCTTGAGGAACTCGGCACCATGCCAAAACACGATCCTCAAACCGGAAAGCAAAAAGATACTGGCTATCCGGGTGCAATGGAATTGAAATTTCTTTTAATATTCCTTGTTCAACCATCTGATCAATTACTTGGGCTATTCCTGCCTTCACGTCAGGGCTCATTTTGTATTGTGGGGTATTTGGATATACTGCACCTTCCTTTACCATAACTTTGACAGGGTCTACTTCAGCCATTAGACCAATTTATTTTCCTGTAAAATCCCATACATCTGATCTGACTGTATCTCTTAGCTCATCAGGCAAGTCTCTTTCAGTAAGAAGGGAAAACTCCTCATCCACTTCTGTTCCTTGCTTAGCTAGCATCATTTTGAATGCTACATCCTCATCCGGTGTTTAAAAAGCTACACCATCGGGCGTACAGACGATGGTGCAATTCATTTTGCACAATAAGTCCCTACCTAATAGGTTTACTGCACAAATCGATGTATGTCTCTGAAATTTCCAATATACAATTCTATTGGTTTCGTGATCGGGGTCATAATCTGCTTATTTGATATACCTACAACAAGTTTCTCCCGAGAGGGGCAGGTTTGGGATTTCTGCTGTTCTCACAGTAGAACGGGTAGCACCAGTGTCCACTAAGAAAGTAATATCATTGCCTTCAACTTTCCCATCAATAAATAGACCTGACTGATCTACCACCAAGAATGCGCCAAGCACACACTCCTCCTCCTCCCTCAGGCACCGTCATTGCACCATTTCCAATTCATACGCATCACTCTGCATCCAAAATTGTTGAACAGTCTGTGTATTCTTGCACCACTTTCTCCGCGGAATCCGGTGTTCACACTGTATCTCTGCACCTGAGCGGTCACATTGTTGGGTAAAGGGGCTAGAGGCACCTGTAATTGAGGAGTAACTATCTGCTGCTGTTGCTGTTGGTTCACAACCACCCCATTCTGCATCTGTGGATTTAAAATTAGATTTTCCCCATTATTCTGTTGAAGGTTTCTACACTCATTCTTCCAGTGTCCAAGCTTTCCACACCCATGACAAGGATATTTCTTTCTTGCTTCCTCTCCACTCATTCTTCCTTTTCCTTTGTTCTCATTCAATACTTGACCACTCTGATTCTATCCATTTATCTGATTGCCAATCTGGGAATTTGAATTTGTTTCTTGACGTTCTGCCATTTTCACTTGAGCCCACATCATTTTCTCTTTTAACTTTTTATGCTTTGCATCAATGTCATCACTGCAGTATTTGGCATACTTCAGAATGTCATCGATCGGCTTGCTTTGCCAACAAAGCATATGCTGCTGAATCATCTGACTTATTTCTGATCTTAATCCATAGACAAATCTATATACAAAATGTCCCATATCTTTATCACCAATATTTTCAAATCCACTATACTGTTTAAACACTTGCAGTAACCTTTCATAATAGGCATGCACTGACTCTTTAGGTTCTTGCATTGTTCTGTCTATTTTAACCCAATCTGTTTCCTTAGGGGGAATTTTCCCTTTCAGGAAAGTAATCACCTGATTGTACTTTTTCATTACTTCCTCTGAAGGTGCTCCTGTTCTCACATCTCTAGGATATTCTTCGGTGGGCCAATCAACTGAAATCTTACACTACGTCCATAAATTTGTGGGTACCACTATATCGAACAAACCATCCAAATCTTTTAACAAAACCTTTGATACTTTAACAAATCTCTCCACCTGTTTATACCATTCAATGTGTTTCTCTCTCAACCTTGGGAAGTCATTTGTAAAAGACAAAATATCCTGTCTGCCTCATGGAACATGAACATATCCACCACCTGGAACTTCTCTCATCGGACACATCTTTTCAACTTGTTCTACTTCTCTCATTGGAAATGCAGATAACTCTTTAGCAATCGCCTCCTCTCTTTTCTTAGTCCATCTGCTTCTCCATCGAGCTACATCTCCCCATTTCTTTAAAAGGTGTATCAATTCCTTTATTTGAAATCTCTTTCCTGATGCATTCAAGCTTTCTAAGTCCTTTTCAGTAAATTCTGCTCTACAGTGCTTCTGCAGTACTTTTGATTTTTCTACATCTATCCCAAATTCTAAGGGTGCTTCCGCTATATTTTTCATGCAAATTCTTTGCCCTCCAGGTTATACTCTTACATAGAAATAACAACTCTTCATCTTCATATGAACCCAATCTATCAAGACCTATTGAACCAATGATCATTTCTTCCAAATCCACCCTTAATTTACTTACATCTACATTTTTGGGTTTCTTTTTTTCTAATGCTTTTGCCCATTCCTCTAAAATCTTCACGAGAAAATCCAGCGGAACCCCCTGCCACTGGAGTGACAGTTGGTACTTTTCTATTCACAATTGTGGGCGAAATTCTTTTTGAGGTTTCTGTCACAGCCTCAATATTTATAGATCCATTAATGAAACATTCGACTTGCATTCACTAATTTAATCATTTATCATACCTATCTCCTTTCTGGCCCTACTCTGCGAAGATGCTACAGTTTGGGATTTTTGTGTACCTCTTTTGTCTCCATACAATGGAATCACAGGACCAATTGTAACGGTGACTGTCAGTGCTTCTGCATTTAAACCTAGCTGATTGATCTTCTGAATTATCTCTTCTTTTGTTTTATTTAATGCATCTCTTTCTTTTTCCTGTGATGCTTGAATTACTGTTGGATCATATTGGACTTGTGGAACCAATGGAGTTCCCTTCATCGGGGCACTTGGAGTGGTATCTCTAGCACTTTCCTGATAAGGCAGGGGTCTCTTTATCAACATTTCCTCAATAACTCATCATCAGATTCATTACACCCTATCCCTGTTGTAGCCCATATGTTTAGTTTTCTCCTTACATTTACCCCCTTCTTGATCATCAGCCACTAATACTGGCTATAAATCCTCGGTTCCTATCTCCTCTATATTTCTCGCACTGAAATGCCTCAGCTTCCCATTCTTCCAAAGCCTCATACTGTGTTAACCTAAGATTTGGTACCAAGGAATTCATCCTGTTTCTCAAATTCTGAAGAACTCTTACATTAAAAGTACCATGTTCTAGAAAAGCCACAACACCATCATCCTTCGTAAACTCTACCCAATTTTCCAACCATACACACGTATAATATCCACTTTCCATCATCATATAGGAAGCCGGTGTATTAGGAGGTAGCATAAGACTTCCCTCCCTAGTTATTACGCGCTTATCCTTCTTAAAGAAATTCTTGATCTTGTTAATCAACTTCATTTTTCTTTGTTCTCTTATTTAACTCGCCCGACAATTCAAACTCTTCTGTATTATCACTAAACGTATTATTCAGTTCTCGTCCAATGCCTGCGCGACTCTCACCAACAAACCAATCAGAGTTTACTACGTATTTTCGTCCTCACCCAATACCAGCTCACTACCAATCTATTGAGCAATCAGAACTTTTCAACACACCCTCTTGTCTGACCAATGCCAGCGTGGCTTTTGTTACGCCAGTATTACTCCCCCTACTGACCCTCCCTTTACAATCTGCAGTGTTCTCACACCTGCTGCTTCAACCAATACCAGCGTGGCTTTCTGTGACTTCAGTACAGCTCCTCCTACTGACCCTCCCTTTACAAGGTAATGCAACAATGTCTGTTTTCGTCTTTTCATTATACAAATTATTGTAAGTAACAATTTAAAAAACAGCACTACTCTGTCTGCTCCACTAAACCAAAGATAATTTCTTTAGGCTCCATATAAATGAAAATTTCCTTCCTGTCACTGCGAGTAAAAACCCCTGTTTACTCTTCACTCAAGCTCGAGGAGGACCTGTTACTCCTCTAGGGATACTCCTCCTTCGGGTAAGGCCAACGTTTCACAGGCGGGCCCTCTGCTATCAATCACACTCTACTTTTATACGATATAGTCCCTACTGTAATACTGCCAGCCCTCCGTAGCTTCTCAGCATTATGGCAACAGACGAGTAACCTTCTGCAGTGTGACTTCCATTTATCACACTCTTCCGAATTCCATTCCTGGGATTCCTAGGTATCTCTGTACCTGTTCTTCCAGACAACATAAAACACAACGCTAACTCTTTATGTTAAAACATATAGTCAAATTGACATAACAATAGTCAATAATCAATGATCCATAATCACCAAACTAATCGATAATAACCATCACTCTGCTACCAGAAAACCTGATCCAGTGAAAGGCCAGGATAAACTTTTCACACATCAAAATATCACTTGCAATGGGCCCATATGCGCATTTAGATTTCCTGACTGTTTCGCTGGGGGTCAAGTTTATTTTCCTTCGATCTGAATTTAGTCTATGTCTAACTAAACTTCACAGATCAATACTCTTTCTTTGGTCAATGGACCATTAGTCGAGTAGTTGATGGTGATATTAACAAAATTCATTAAACTTTTCTTATAACTTTGCAGTAAAATAATCACAGACTCCAGTAAGATTCAATAATTTTCATCTAATAATTCAATCAAAATGAACGCCCATTTGTACAGATTCACAGTGAAAACTCCATCAACTTCCATGGGAGAGAAAAATTCATTTATCAAATTTCATTCAAAGTACAGACCTCAAATGCATTAGGAGTGATAGATGAAGAGACAAAAGACACAATAATCTGTACGTTGCAGCAAATATTCAAGATTTAAGGAAGAGTGATAGTTACCAAAATGAAACAGGAAACACAACCCCTGTCCAAAAGGATTGATGGCGGTCACCAGATTAAGAGTCAGGAGACGAAGACTTTAGGACAGGTGCAGGATAGGATTATACTTACTATACTTTCTAGAAACCCGACGCACCGGAGCGCATCCCTCTCTTACTCTCTCTCCCTCCTCGATATTCTTCCGCAAATCTTCAATCTAATCAGGTTGTCTCTCAGTATTGACTCTTCCCAGTCTGTTCTTCTCAGTAGCATCAATGGCTCTCCTTAGTAGCAGCAGCTCTCTTCATCTCTCTCTCACTTAACCTTAAGTCACTTGAATTATACCCTTTAATTTTGCATGTCCCACCCTCAAAGGTTGCAAATGTCTGTGAATTCTGAACTATGATTGGGCCGGGGCAGGGGAGTTGTCATCACCTCATGCGGTCATCCTAAAATCTTTAACTAATTCTTTGTTTAGTAAACCCTTCCCACTTCATTTGTTCACTTCTCATGACTCTTCCTGTTCCCATACATCTCACACAATAGATAGATACAAATGTTATATAATTTCTTCAGTTGAGGTTCTTTTCTCAAGCTCTCACCCTTGTGTTTTGGCAGGCGACCAATGGCCTGGTCAGTGGGTCATTCTGGGTCTTCAATGCGCAGACTCCACTTTCATTAAGTTTCACCCACCATCTTTCTTTTGGCTTAGCATATCAGGCCCAAAACGCTCACTATTGAGGAAAGAATCATAAACAGATGTTAATTTCTCAAATATGTTTTTATCACTGTTTACCTCCACCATCTACTCTATCACGTGTTATTTCTTCTTTGTTAAGCAAAGCGTAAGCAACGAAAAACTTCTTTTAAGATTCGGGCAAGCATATGCCAGACATGCGGTACTTCGGGACCTACAGTTAGCAACTCTTTGTGCATGTGTTAGAGATTTCCTCTCACATGGTTAATCACGTGGTTACTTGCACAGGACAGGTTTGCGCATGCGCAAAGCGATTTTTGGTTTCAACCGGGATTTTAATTACGTAGCAAATTATTCTTTGTTATTTAAGCAAGCAAAAAAGCCTTTTTCCCCGTGTATGAATGTCGTATGTATGTTAATGTTCATTTATCTACGACTTCTACTTGTTAGCGTCTGTTAACGAGAGGTAGATCCGAGCAAGTTTCTTTTTTCTCGAATCCTTGCTCCATCACAGGCATCTTCTATGGATTTGCCTTTTGATGGTTCTAGGCTTTTTGAAGAGAAGGGAATTTTGCCCTCAAATGTTTTTGGGAATTGTGTCACAGCTTGTTCGTTGGGGTTGTTGATGCCAGCCTGTCAGTTCCACCAACAATGTTGAAAATCACTGGGTATTCACAAGGCCTTGCTTATCACCAAAGACATGCGTAACACCACACACAACCCTTTCATGGTCCCACGGGGTACAGTGGTCGGTGAGGCCGTGTCCAGCACCAGAAACAGCTTTCATCTTCGTCCCTGGCCACACTTGTAGCTAATCCACTCTGATTTACAAGTCTTTGGTCATTTGTAACCAGCAGGGAGCAGAATACATGTTTTTCTACCCAGCTGGTTTGCAATTAACTATCTCTGTTGGCTTTAGAGGGTTGTTTAGCATCGTTAGGCCCCTCCATTCTTATCTTTCCACTGCTCATAGTCCTCCTGTCACTACTCAGACTTTGGCCCATCATTCTTGTCCAGTAAGCTCAGTCATTGTTAGCCAATGGGACCATGGAGAGAGAGAGAGAGTGACCCACAAGTGGAAGGGCTACTACTTTTTGGGTTCCAAGAATGACAGAGGACTCAGACAGATTTTAGGTTTTCGATTCTTGAACGCTTACTTTGGAAAGACAAATTCAAAATGCCGGATGTGGCCAAGGTCCTTTTTGCTCCGGGTCAAGAGGACTGGATAGTGTCCTTGGACTTGCGGGTTTCCCACTTTCATATTCTCACTATGCAGCCCCACAGAGGCTTTCTTTGGTTCATGGTAGGAAATTGGGGATACATGTATTTCCATACCTCGACTATTGACTGTTGTAACTGGGATCACCACAGCCAGTGGTAGCCCTCTTCCAGACTGCAGTCTTTTTGCTGCCCGTCCTTCAGTTCTATATCAAGTAGCTGAAGCCCTATCTGCAATTACTACAGAGGTTTCTATTCATTTGGGGCTATCCTGGACACAGTGGCTTTCTTGCCCTTTCTACCTCCCCACAACCCCCCCCAAACCCACCCCCTCCACCGAGTCGACACATTCAGGTTATGATCCCAATGTTTCAGGCTCTGCCCTTTGTTCTGGCAATGGGTATTCTGAGGCTTCTTGGTCTCCTTGCCTCATGCATCCTGCAGGATTCCCTTACCCGTTGACTCAAGTTCTACAGTGGAACCTTTGTGTGCAATGGGCTCAGCACTGGGTTTGCCTCTCAGATAGACCTGTATCTCAGAGGAAGCTGCTCTAGACCTTCAGTAGTGGCTCATAGAAGCCAACCTGACCCGTGGCAGATCGCTCTCTTGACTCATCCAGAGCTCACAGTAGTGATGGTTGCATCATCTTGAGTAGGTGTGATCACCTGGATGCAGTGTAAATCAGGGGTCTTTGGTCTTCTGGAGAGGCAAGCCAACTGTTTGGCACTAAAGATCTTCCCCCAATCATCAAGAGAGGTTGGCTCAGGTTCTGATGGACAACTAACCGCCATGGGCTACTGCAACAAGAAGAAAGGCGTGGGTTCATAGGTGCTGTGCCATATGTCTTGACCTTTAGGAGATCTATTTGACGTCAACAATCTAGCGAGCTCTCTCAATCTCAAGGCAGACTAGCTCAACAGATGCCATTTGACAGACCATAAATGGAGTCTGCACCTGGATGTGTTCCAAGGTGTCTTCATTCAGTGGGACTTGCATTGGGGACAAAATGTAATTACCGATGAGTTTTGTGCATTCTGCACACTACAGTTTAAGCCTTAAGGGTCTCTAGAGGATGCATATCACCTGCAGTGGGACTGTGGTTTCCTGTATGTTTTTCTAACTAATGGCGCTTATTCTCAGTATTATGAACAAAGTAGGAAGGGACTGAGCTCAACTCATCCAGATAGCCCCGAATTGGGTCTAGCAAATTTGGCCTCCGGTCTATATTCTTCTTTGGGACTTTCTGTCCCATCAACAGGTCAGGTTTTGCACTAAGGCCTCCGCAATGTAGACCTCCATGCAAGGAGCTTGAAGGAAAACAGCTCAGCAGTTTTGACCTGCTTGCAGAGTTAGTAAATTTTATCTTAGTTGCTCAACACCTGCTGATCAAATGTATCTACTTTGATATATGTGCATAGTTTATGGCCTGGTGTGTGGACCTTAAGGTTGGTCAAGTTCAAGCCAAGTTATCCCATGTGGTGTTATTTGTGTTATCGCTAGCCTGTTAAAGTTTTAATGTAGGCCTCCTTAAAGATAATTTATTGACCCTTTTGGCCTTTCTACGTTTGCCTGGGAAGCCTTTGTTGTTTGATATACTAGTTGTAATGCATTTCCTGTTCACATATATTTTTCCTTCTCCACCCTTTATTGTGCAACAGTGGGACTTTAAAGTGTAATCACATTTTTTAATTTACACACCTTTTGAGCCTATACACTGCTGTCCTCCTAGGTTTTTGACAATTTCGGGACCGATTATGAAGTTGTGCAGAAACTTTACGCCCGACTCTTTGTCGGATTCGGTTCTGACGACTTGCGGTCGGTGGTTCCGCATGACCGATTATGTTGCTTCCAACACCGTTCGTAGGGTCTCCCATTAACTTCAGTGGTACCCTGTGTTCCGACCGACAACACAGGCTCCCATTGCGAAAAGGGGTGGTTGCAGAAAACCTTGCACCCTGTCACAGGCACCCCAATGTGCCTGTTAAACTGTGCATGGTTTTAAAGGGGGGTCCCATGGGTACCCCACGGCCCCCAACCAGAGGGTTAAGGATGAAGGGGGGCCTGCTAGGGGCCTCCAAAGACAGTTTCCAACTGCCTTTCTGTGTTGGACAAATTGAGTCGGAAAGGCTGACCGAATCCGACATTGTAATCTGTTGTTCGGAAACACTGTCTGTAGAGCAGTACGATTCAGCTCCGACCGACTCAGATTCACCGAATGTCGGTCGGAACCAATTCAAAATGTCCAAACGGTTTCCTTTCCGACAGAGAACATCGTAATCGGCATTTCCGACTGAGTCGGGCGGATAGGTATCTGACATGGTCTAGAGGTATCCGAATGCCGTTTGGAGGCTTTCCGCACCACATCGTAATTGGTCCAGAAAACTTCTGTGCATCATATCAGTTAAATGAAGGCACTATAAGTGAAACCTTCATATGCTACTTTATTCTCTCGCAAATTGATGCTTTGGACTTGTGCTTCCTTTTCACTGAAATTGGTGTCACCTTTCCACGTGGTATAGTCCACAACTTTTGTCTCTCTGCCATATCCATCTAAATAGGAGGAAACCCTTCACCGGTTACATCGCAAGTAGGCCCATAGCTTTTATATCGACCAGGCTAAGAGTTAGTGTACGGATGGACAGCTTTTTTTCAGCTTTGCTGGTAGTAGAAAAGGAATGGGGTTGTGTAGTTTCCACTAATCAGCAGGAACTGTGTGTTTGTGGACGACATAAACTTTTAGGATGGTGCCAGACTGATTCCGTGCACCCCCCACAGGATATGTTGTCCCACAGACCAGCTAGCGCATAGTGCCACTGTAGGCCCCCGATATAGGCAGGGAACTAGCAGTTCTGGCAACCACTGAACATGACAACCCTGTTCCCTCAGGAACCATGGTGACAGATCTAGAACCTTTTGCTCATACACTCGTGCTCTCTTTTGCTCAGAGAAAGATACAATGAATACACGAAGTAACGTTTTCAATGTTTTATGAACTAACGTGATTATTGTATAGAATATATGTGCTACAACGATCAAAAGTCAGAAACAGATGAAAGTTATAAGAAGTAGCAAGATGGTGAACAATGCAATAGTTCCACCATCGTGCTGAAATAACATATATATAAGGAATTGAAATAACATAACAATCTGGCATACATCTAGTATGTGGACCCTAAACTACATGTCTAGGTGCATGTGTATGTTCTGCCAAAAATTCCCTTACTAGATGATCCAACCCGATTCCCTGGTGGGTAAGAATGCAGGACCCCGTCTTGGTAACGATCTGGACACCCCTCACAGAGATGTTAATCTATTGCTGGGCAAAAGAGTTAGCGTGTAGTGACCTCTTGATGTCAGCAAAAGTGCCTCCTCTGACTATACCCGGAAACAGATATTTATTTATGGAAAAAGGCATTCCTGCCTTGGGCTGAGATTATGATCAGCCTGCCATTGCTTGTGTGATACAGAATTCTGTGTCGCCATATGGACGAAAATAACAAACACATTTGGGTATGTGTAGGCCTTGTACATAGTGTCAGGGCAATGCAATAGTATTTGTGTGAAGTTGACTTGTGTAAGCAAGGCCGGTGTTTCCAAGAAACTACCCCAAAGTGTCACAAATTCAAATGTAACAAGTGAAGGCAACTTTATAAAGGCCTTGTGTTCATGTAAAATGGCAACTTTTATTTCTAGACTAAACCAGGACACATGACAATGGCAGATCAGAAAAACACCATGTCCAGATGGATCATCCTATGTATAAAAATGTGTTATGCCAAGGCCTAGAAGGAGTCTCCTGAGCACCACCGGGCTCACTCTACCAGAGCCAAGGTCACCGCTAGTGAGGGTGTTCCGTTGTTGGTCGTATGCAACGGTGCGACATGGATGTCCATCCACACCTTCACCAGTCATTACTGTCTCTACTTGCAGGTCTGCATAGAGGCCCATTTCACCTGCTTAGCTCTGTTGCGATGTCCACTCCCAAAACCCTCTACTTTTCAGATGGTACTGCTTTGGTATCTGTGCAATAGGTGAGGAATCTGCGATTAGAAGTATTTATCAGAAGAAAAGTTTTACCTTGAGTAATGCTCTTTTTGGTGGATACTTTAACTAACCACAGATTTCTCACCACCCTCTCACCTCCTCGTTCCACGACCTGCACTTTTAGGATTTGAAAAAGGACTCTTAGGTTTGCCACACGGTCATGTTTACAATCTGTCACGGTTGATCTGCATGCCAGGGTGCATAAGCAGCAAAAGAAAATTGATGTCAGTGCCCCAGGGTAGTGCCCACATGCGACTTTGTGCTTTCCCTTCCTGGGGTTTGGTGAAGCTGCCTTGGAGTCATATGATGCCACCAGTTGGCGCCTGGTAGCTATTGATGACAAGTTCTAGACCCAATTTGGGAGAATTCAAGAGGTGAGGAATCTGCAGTCAGCTTGAGTATTTATCAGAACTAGCATTACGGAGGGCAAGTAACATGTTTATATGAGGTTTTATTAAGATTGTTGTGTTAATACACAATCTTGATTGAACACATTCATACTGGATTGCAAATGTGATAATTGTGTTGGATTACTTACCTAGACCTGCCTCCGATGCTTGATTCAAGGCTTGCCTGTCCTCCCACGTGCATCGAGAGTCAAGGAAGATTCAATGGGGCCTACTCTCTGTAGCAGAATTGATCTGTTAAACACCGATTACTGCATAAATCTAGCTTCCTGTCTTTAGAGAACGCAGGGGGCTGTAGCACCATGCCTAGGGAAACCGGCAGAGCTGGGTGGCTAGCGCTGCAATCTGCACGTGCGCATAATGCAGTCATGTCCAGGTCATAATCACTCCTAAAGTCAACATGAATCCGATTATGGAACCCTAACAGATTCAGTCAGAAGGCATCAGCTCCGAGGCACCAAAAGAACAGTGCAAGGTGAGGCAGTTCAATTCCTCAGGCTACTTCTGTAGCCTTTTTGTTAAGGTCCCGAGAGGTGTATAGAGCCGTGCTTAATTTAAGCCGGTGGGGCCCATCAGCACTCATTTTTGGGGACCGGCAGCTATTTTTTCCTCATCAGATATTACCCACGATCAAGGGAAGGAAAAAGGCTGATTATAACTTATACGTTTATACGGATTTTCAGGCATTTAGCGCCATATGTTCAGCAGAAAAAAGGATATTCTACTGGTTAAATATTAACCCCAATTATACTTATGAGCCGTTAAAAGATATAACTAGACTTTTCTAGCTAGTAGGTCGACAGACTTCCAAAGCCCCGGATGCCATTAACAGGATCCAGAAGAAACAATTTGAAAAGCGCCTCCTGAAATTTACATACAGTAGGAGGCAGCGTGGCCTCTCTCTCCATTCTCCACCGGCGAGCGTTTCCGGGCACGTCAATTCGCCTGCTTGTTTAATTAGGGCTGATGAGTGAGCAGTGATTCTGGGAGACTTTAAAGCGTTTGCCAGACTCTGTTCTGCTGCAGCGCTCGCCTTTCCTTTACGCAGCGCCACATGAACGCGCATACGAGGTCAGCGTGACATCTCCCTTGCGCAGGGAGCCTTTTGTGTGAGTACATTGTACACACGAGCCCCTGCGCGCAGATCCGAACGCCAGCAGTCGAATCTCGAGGTAAATAAAGATGAATGGCGTCTGAAACCAAATCTGACCCGCCCAGCTGATCCGTGCTTTTGCAATTCACCAATGACCGTTTGACCGAGAATGCAGAACAGCTTGTTTGGTTCTGTCTCTTGGCTACTGCACCGTAGGCTGACCTGATGTCACTCCTCTGAATAACCAGAAAGCAGCTTTCTCTGACCCTCGCCACGTTTTGCTTTTGCAAACGAAATGTCACATTGAGCATATGGTTCAGAAGGGCAAACAAGCTGAACACCGAGGGAGAAAAGGGATTTCATACCGTGGACTCTGGGCTAGGCAATCACAAATTACCGGTGAACACCTTAACATTTTTCAGTGGAAAGTTGCAGATATCAATTCCCCTAAGGACTGGGTGGAAGCAAAAAAGCGATACAAATACAAAGGTTATTGGTTTATATGAACCTTATTCTTAGCCCCACATTGCTCACAGGTGCGCAATCTGGTAAAAGTCCTCAAAACATGCTGCGGGCTGCAAGGAAATCTGCATTCGCCATTTTCTGGCCCTTCTGGCATCATTGGGTTCAGTTCGCCATTTAAAAAAAATTCTTTTGACTTTTTCAATGGGTTGGGGTAACAACTCTATAAACAGAGACCAGCACCCACTTTATTTGTATGATTCTTAGCGTCATATTAATGCCTCCCCAACACCCTGCGTATGCCACTCAACCTTCCATCTTTGGAGGGTGGGAGACCCCCAAGCCCCCACTTTTAAATAAATGAATTACATTAAGGGGGGGCACAGTAAGCAGCAATATACATTGGGTGTATATATATATATGTATTTATTAAAAAAAGCAGAGAACTCTGGGTAGTTCTCAAGTTTAGGTGGAAAGCAGCTCCTGTTAGAGCACTCTCAACACCAGCAACACTCTAAATTTGATCACCTCAAATGTCTGCTTTTCTATCAAAGTCTTTAAGCATAGGATGAGCACAGTGCCATCCACTCTGAGATAGAAAGGGACAAAGGGGCATATTATCAAGCCAGGCGATAACATTATCGCTGCTTTAGCGGCAGAAAACTGCCGCTAAAACGGCGATAATGGGCTTGATAATATGCTCTATGCAATTCCAATTGAAGATCAGGTTAGATGTCCTTCACATCTAACATGGGTTTCAATTGGAATTCCATAGAGCATATTATCAAGCCCATTATTGACGTTTTAGCGGCAGATTTCTGCCGCTAAAGCGGCGATAATTTTATCGCCTGTCTTGTTAATATGCCCCAAAGTCTTTTGCCATTTCTACAGCAAAGTCTTTAAGCATAGGATTAGCACGGTGCTGTCCATGCCGAGCTGTAAAATGACAAAAGCCTTTTACCACTCCAGCCACAGTATCACAGCTATGGATTGGTAAAATACCATCCAAGCCAACCTGGAATGAATAAAAGCAACCCCTGACATGTGGTTAGCTCTCATTAGAGCTCTTCTGAGAGGGATAGCTTTGTCCAGACACAACTGAGCACCCAGTAGAAGTCAAAACGAAACCCTTTCCAGCATGGAGTGACGCATGTGATTTACTGTAAATCCATTCAGTAGTTTTTGAGATATTAAGGGTAAAAATATAAAAATATTTGGACCGTTGGGCTCACAAGAGTCTCAGAGACTCTTGCTGGAGCCCCAATTTAAAAATAGAGCATTCTGATTGGCCCAGAGAACTTTATTTCTTTGGTCCATCTAGCTTCTGCTGGAGTCAGACTCCTGCAAGCACTCTGATTGGCAGCCAGCGACGTGAGAAAAATGTTGCTGGCAGCCATTACAGGACCTTGGGACTTAGTCTCCTGTCCCGAAGTTACAACAAAACCATCTATAGTATGAGGTGGCAGGGTAGGGATACCCTGACCCCCTAGGTGCCTTGGGGGGTGGGGGGGATCAAACAGAAGGAGCCCCCCAGGACAAAATGAAAGAAAAATAATAAAATAAATCCTACAAACCCTCTAGACACTTAAAAGAATAAAAAATTAATGCCAAGCCACATGTATTTGTTTATGCCCCTGGGCTGATTTATAAAGGGAAGGGGGCTTTGCGGCCTCCCCCCCAAGCCGCCAGAGGCCTGGGAAGCCATACCTTGGGGACTAAATTACCTTATATGGAGATGGGGGTTGCATGGCCACATCCCCTGCAGAATGTTGATGAGCCCTAGGGGATGGGGTTCTCAGGGACAAAATAGGCCAGGGGATGGGTGCTGCGTGCCCCTAATGCTACCACGAGGCTCGGGTCCGTGGAGGCTGATTTCAACCAGGGGAGACATTGCTCTCCTCCCCTTGCAGAATGGTGGCAGACCCCGGGAGATGGGTGGGTGCACAGGCCCCGCCTCCTGGGGCTTATAAATACCCCGGGGACCACTACCTCCCTGGGGCTTATGTGAAAATAAAGGGGGGCTGCTCAGATCCCAAGGCCCCGGGAACCACCATCTCCCCAAGGGCCACATAGCAAAAATAAATTAAGGAGGCTGTGCTGAACCCCTGGCCCAGGGACCACTACTTCCCCGGGACAAAATTACATGTAATAGGTAGGGCCGTATGGACCACCACCTCCATGGGGCTAAAGTAACATTAAAAGTGGAAGGGCTGCCATGTGGCTCCCACCACGGTTAGTTCTTGGCCTCGTGGACCACCACCCTCCCAGAGCAGGCCCTACTACAATAAAGGAGGGGGCAGCACAGCCCCTTCCTGGAACCATAGATGGCCCTGGGGACCACCACCCCCCAGGGCCGTCTCCTGCTATGTCCCGGGGTGCCCACCCATGGGACATAGTTGGTTGGTTCGGCTTGGCGGCAGCTTGGACCACTCCTGCCAAGCCACAGCAACACTCCGCTTCCAGCAAGCGAGAGCAGTGAAAATACTCTCGCTTGCTCGAAGTCCGCTTACAGCAAGCGAGAGCATTTTCACTGCATTCATCTGTTTGCCTACCCACTCTCAAGCGAGCAGGGAAACAGGCAAATTGCTTTCAGACACAGGGAGCTGATAAAGCATGCCGGGTTCTGCAGGAGGCGGGGTGTTGGCAGGGACCTTCAGGCCAAATACGGCTCGGGAGAGGACCTGCGCAACCCTCCCTACCCCATTTCTAAATGGCTGGTCCCCGCGGCCGAAATCAGCCCGGGAGGGTGGTGGGGCCCCCTTCCCTAACAGAAAACAAAGTCGGCCCCTGGCGAAGTCGCCTGAGGTCCCGCTCCCTTTCTCAACCACTCTGCAAACGTGCCTCCTGGTGCACTACTGGTTGGGGGATGAAGTCACCTTGGCTACTGAGGGTCCTTGGGGCACAAACCCCAACTGTTACCTCCAGTAAGTCCCACACAGGGGGATTGCTGAGATTTTGTGGGAGGCCCCATCCCCTTTCTCCGCCACTTTGCAAACGCCCATCCTGGCGCACTACTGGTTGGGGGATGAAGTCCCCTTGGATGCTGAGGGTCCTTGGGGGCTAAGAAGGCCTCCTGGTACCAGCAGTAAGTCACACACAGTAGGATTGCTAAGAGCTGGTTGGAGGCCCCGTCCATTTTCTCTCCCACTCTGCAAATGCGCCTAGTAGTTAATAAACCATAGAAATTCAATTAAAAAAACAAAGGTTACAGAGACGTTATAATTAAAAAATGGTATTTTAAAAACCTTGGAAATTCACTTAACAAACCAAAGGTTAGAGGGACGTTATAGTTAGGAAATAGCCTTAGAAATTTACTGAAAAAACAAAGGTTACAGGGATGTTACAGTTAGGCTCAGATTTCACTCGTACAAAACCTTTGACAGTCAGCAGTTATAGTTACCTGAGCTAACTATAACTTACGCCCCTGCAATGCAATGCTTATGATCTCACATATTAAATTACTCATGACATGGCCAGTGCATTAATGATAACATCACTGACATCTCAAATGACATCAGTACTCAGATATCCGCATCACTCAATCCGGCTTTAGACGTGCCCATGGAACTGAAGACAACTTGATCATCCTATCATCTCTGAGCGAGGCCGCCTCCATCAAATATGCCAACCCCTCTGTACATAGCATCTATCAGCTTTACCACTGCATTTGACAAAGTTGATTGAATGCGACTATGGCAGAAATTGCACAGCTGGAGCATCCAGGAAATCCTATTGAGAGCCATCAGGAGCCTTTATACCAACACCTGGGTGCGAGTGAAAACATCAACAAACAGGGTCACAACGCATAAGTTCTAGACTAACAATGGTAGAAAACAGGGTTGCATCCTGGCCCCACTTCTGTTTAAGCTGTACATGGCTGACATAAATGACACACTAGCTGCAGCTCTAGCTTTCCCACCCGAATTTGCAGGCACTCACATACATTGCCTTCAGTATGTGAACTATACACTGCTATTTGATCACACATTAGTGGGACTGAACAATCTTTGGATGTTCTTGCACAATACTGCAAGGAAAACAAACTTCTAATTAACCACTCCAAATCTAAAATCATGGTCTACGGAGCCAGCTGCAGCAAGAGCTCCACAAATTCAAATTTGCCATGGAAGATGCACAGTTAAAATTCGTACTAGACCTAAAGTACTTGGGCATTCATTTTAACCAGCGTGGCTTGAACGTAACACAGCTTTCTTGTCTCAAAGCCAGTGCCTTGCCCATGAAAATTAGCTTTAAGATATTGGTAGAAAGGATGCAGGGACCAGATCTCACAGGTGGTTGAAAAGTTGTTGGGGCCGAGTTCATGCTAACCTTAACTTACGGCTCGCAGATATTTACAGACCGTTGGCAGCATGGCTTGCCAAAGCCGAAACCCAGTGCTACAGACATTTGTTTCATCTGCTTGATGCCACCCCGTCATTCCAAGTATGGTTAGAATTTGGTCTATACAAACAATACGTCTAATAAAAGTCACAGTTCCTGGGCTACTACGCTAAACTCATAAGTGTAGTGTCCATGCTATCTGTGGTCATGTTCTAGTTTAGAGCGTTATTGTTCTACTAGGGTTCTAGGTTCTATGATGGGTGGTAGCTCATTAGCAGTTGGGGACTGTCTTGTGTGGTTGTATAAGTTGTCCTCTCTGACGGTAATAAATCTACCTGGAATCCACCTGATGTGAATCCTGTGTTTACTTCACACTGGCGACGACTGGGAGTCAGAGGAGGACAGCGTTCACTGGTGAAGACAACACTGCCTAGAGACGTTTTAAGGTATTTTGTATTTGTGCATGAATGCACCCGCGGCTGTTTAGGGATCATGTGCTCATGATTGCACCAGCGGCTGAGTCGTAGTTCTGATTAATCGAGACTGTGCCATTTATTGCATTTATGGTCTTAAGTGCGTTCGACTTCTGAGCGAAAGAATATTCAAAATGATGCTTGCGCTTTGATTGTGCCTGCGGCTGTGTAGTGAAGCTGTTTATGCGCTGTGATTGCGCCTGCGGCAGATTTTGATGGCAAGTGGTCTCGTTTCAGCGTATTATATTATATTGTGCGCGCTGGTGAGATCTTAGCTGTAACGTGAGAAAATTTGAAAAGATACACTTACCGACACCCGCTCGAGCCGCATTCCACGTTCTCAGAAGGGAACCATCTTCAGCGTTCACTAAGCTACGCGCTTCACCTTCGTAGAAGATTCCTTAAGGGGCAAAGCATGCTGGGAACGTGATGATGTCACGCGTTTTGGCGGCCATTTTAGATTGGTGTAACTACACGGGAACAGTGATTAATGCCTTCAATTTTGAATTTAAGGACTCGCGTGTCAAACAGCTATATGTGACACAGACATCCTTATTTATTTTTCAATGACATTTTGCTTTGAGATCGTTTTACTACTAATTTATTTATTTTTATTTTGTTTTTTCAATTAATATGAATTTTTATGGAAGAAGTCTCTAAGTAATAACAATTGTAGCAGTGTGACTTTGGTGACACATACATTCGTTATCCAGAAGGAAAAGCTTTCTTACATCTATTTTCATTTAAAAAAAAAAAAAAAAAAAGGTTACTACTATTAAAATGTCTAATATTTCAGCACCACCACATTTTTTGCCTACAGCTGGGGAACCTAAAATGGAATGGGATTTATGGTATCCCATGTTTTTAGCCTACGTTGAGGTTTTAGAGGAGGAAGGGTGCTCCCCTAAAAGGAAGTTAGACCTGTTGAGGCATTGCCTAGGAGGCCAAGGGATCAAAGAATTTGACAATCTGCCTCCTCTCGAAAGCACTGAAGGAGTAAATGTGTTTGAAGTCGCAGTTAAGAAAATGAGCACCAGATTTGGGAAGAAAATAAACATTGTGATGGAAAGATTTAAATTTTATTCTCGTGCTCAGAAAGAGGAGGAATCCATCGAAAACTATGTGTCAGCTTTACGTTCCCTTGCTGGTTCGTGTGCGTTTGATACTATTAATTACGAGCAAGTGCTTAGAGACCAAATAATGATGAAAACCAAAAGTAAAAAGATACAAGAGAGGTTATGGCTAGGTACTGAATCTTCTTTGAATGCTGTGGTCAATATCGCTAAAGGCATAGAACAATCTGAGAAGTTCGTAAGTGAGATCAGAGGTCAACCTCCACCTGTCAACGTCAAAGTACAAGACCCTGTAGGAGAAGTTTCACTTGTAAAGACTCATTTCACCCCTAAGAAAACTCCCTCTGCTTTTATTAAAAGAGATCCAAGTTTCAAGGATAATACATTTAGTAACAGAAGAAATCCTGTGATCTGCTATAGGTGTGGCAGTTTTGAACATGTTGGAAACTATAAAGGATGCCCAGCATGGAGTAAAATTTGTATCAAATGTAAAAAGCCAGGTCACTTTGGGAAGATGTGCAGATCTCTACAAAAAGTCAATTGTGTTACCTGTGATGAAGATGAAATTGCAACAGAGTTTAATGAATTTAATTGCATTTCTTGTGTGTCTGAAAACAATTGTAAAGGGTTTCCATCTGGTTCCATATTAATAGATGGAAAATAAGTCATTATGATGATAGATTTGTGTGCTTGGTATTCCATTATAGGTAGAGATCTATTCATGAAATTATGGGAGAATAGAAAACTATTACCCCCGGACATTAGATCCGGTAGTTACTCAGGGCACAAAATTGATTTGGAAGGTTACTTGTGGACAGATTTGACTTTCAAAGGAAAGACAATTAAAGGTAAATTATATGTAGCCACCAAAGGGGTATCTATACTTGGGTGGCCCCATCAACAAGAATTGGGTATAAAGTTAGATCCGAATGCTTCACCACCTGTATACAGTATTTTCAATGAGGATTGTGTAGAAAATATAATATAAATGTTTCCTAGGGTATTCAGTGATGAGCTTGGGGAATATGCAAACTTTAAACACAAAATAATACTAAAAGATTCTGCTATTCCTGTAAGACATAAAGTTCGTAATGTTCCCTTAGCATATCGCAATAAATTGAAAGACATGCTAGAAGATCTAGTTTCAAGGAGCATTATCGAACCTATAGAATCATCTCCATGGGTTTCTCCGGTGGTTCTTTCCCTTAAAGGCAACGGGGATCTTAGGCTGTGTGTTGATCTCCGTAGCTTAAATAAGGAGGTCTGGATCGACAGGCATCCGTTACCTAACATACATGAATTGATCTCAACCTTATCTGGTGCCCGTGTGTTTTCCACGGTTGATTTGGCAAGTGCATACCACCAGATCATGCTACATGAATAATCCAAATGTTTAACAGCTTTCATCACACCAGAGGGTATGTATCAATTTAAGCGGATGCCATTTGGATTGGCTAGTGCTGCCTCGGTCTTTCAGAGAATCATGAAAGACGTGCTAGAAGGTTGTCCGGGTGCCATCGCCTTTCAGGATGACATTCTAATTTTTGGGAAAGATTTTGATGACCATGATTGTAATTTAAAAAAGGTGTTGAATAATATACAGTGTAAAGGTCTAACACTTAAACTCTCAAAATGCAAGTTCAGAAAAGATAATGTGGAATATTTAGGTCACGAAATTTCAAGCGAGGGTATCAAACCAAAGTTGGACCATGTAGCTAGCATTGCAAAGGCTCCTGCCCCCACTACAAAAGATCAATTGTTATCATTC
The DNA here is from genome assembly GCF_964204655.1 of Triturus cristatus. NCBI lineage: Eukaryota > Metazoa > Chordata > Amphibia > Caudata > Salamandridae > Triturus > Triturus cristatus. The sequence goes on along the minus strand of NC_140591.1, from coordinate 179,197,159 downwards.
TTAGGTTTGACAGAATTACAGTAAATTTGTTGGAAACTATGCTTCAAAAGTATTCCCTTTACGCAATCTACTAAAGAAAAACGCTAAATTTATCTGGGGAGATGAGCAAAAACTAGCTTTCGAAGCACTTAAAAAAGAAATCTGCGTGGCTCCGTTTTTGAGACCTTTCACTATTGGAGGGGAATGCATTGTAGCAGTAGATGCTAGCAATACTGGCCTAGGCGCTGTGCTTTTGCAAAAGAAATATGGGGAGGAGTATGTTGTATCATATGCTTCAAGAACTTTAAGAGGAGCGGAAGTTAATTATTCTACTATTGAAAAGGAATTACTTGCGTGCACTTGGGCTGCTCAGCATTTTAGGCAATTTTTATGGGGGACAAAGTTCCAATTAAGAACTGACCATAAACCTCTGATTAATATGTTAGCGGCTGGGGGTGGTAGAACTCTGACAGCCCGTTTAGCCAGGTTAGCTGCTAAATTGCAAGAATACCAGTGTTCAGTTGTGTATATTCCTGGCCGTATGAATGTTCATGCTGATTGCATGTCTCGCTTGTCCTTAGATGAGAGTTCTGACGTCACTAATACTTCAGAGGAGTGCGATATAGAATATACCATGGAAGATGTGAAGGATAGTGTAAGTTCGGACGCCATCTCGGAGGAGATATGGGCAAAGGCAATGTCTGAGGATGACATTTTACAACATGCTGTAAAGTATTTACAAGGAAAATGGCCGGAAGAGAGGAAGTTGAGTGGTGAGTTGAGCTCGTTTTGGAAAATTAATGATGAACTTATGTTTTTGCATGGGTTTGTAATCAGAGGTGATAAAATCGTTCCACCTCAGAGTATCAGAGAACAGTTAGTTAATTTGTCACATGAAGGACACTTGGGTATGTCCTCCACTAAACGACGTCTGAGAGAATTTTATTGGTGGCCTAGCATGGATGGTATGGTGGACAGGTGGGTTAGAGATTGTATTCAATGTTCAAGGAGTGACAAATCGGTTAAACCCTTATCTGTGGGGATTTCGCCTATTGAGTACTCGCAGGGTCCCTGGAGCAAGTTGGGCATTGATATTATTGGGCCTTTGAATCTTCCTTCTGCTAAACATGTTTTTGCTCTGGTGTTAGTGGATTATTTTTCAAAATGGCCAGAAGTCAAAGTGTTGGATAAAATAACTTCTAACCATGTGATAGAATTTTTAGATAATATTTTTAGCAGGGAAGGCATTCCTTCTGAGTTGGTTTCTGACAATGGGCCACAATTTATCAGTAACGAATTTGAAATGTTTCTAAACAAATGTGGTATCACTCATAAAAGAGTTTCTAACTACAATCCGATGGCTAATGGCCAGGTTGAGCGCTTTAATAGGGTTGTGAAAGAATCTATACAGTTAGCTATTAAAAATAATATTGATTGGAGGAAAGCTTTACTGGCCACTTTGCATACATACCGGATGTCTCCTAATTCTGTTACAGGTTGTTCTCCTTTTGAGATGTTAAGAGGAAGGAGACCGTGCTCTAAGCTCATGCCATGCTGGCTGAAGAAGAACAAGATTCATGATCCTATTTTGGATTTCAAGATAGTTAGAGAGCGTGTTCAAAGATATCAGGATAGAATGCAGAAGATAAAGAATAACAATTGTTCAAGGGGTTGCAAAATCAAAGTGGGTGATTTAGTGCGTGTTAAATTGGGTGGCATAGACAAAAGATGGTCTAGATGGTCTGACCCAATGAAGGTAATTGAAGTCTTCAGCAAAGCTGTTAGGGTACAAAGTGGTAAAGTATGGAATTTCAGACGGATATCTATATTTAGATCCAAAGATATTCGGGGTGATTCACTTGTACCTCCAATAATGGAACCTTTGGTTACGGAGGAGAATGGGGATTTTCAAAATTTTCTGGATACTTTGAGTGGTTCTAATTTTGAATTTGAGGGGGGGTTTCCTTCTTCAAACACTGACATTGTGGATAAAGTTGGTAATGTTACTGAACCACTTTTGACTCAATGTACTGCTGCAACATCTGATGTAGTCCCTGTTGAGAACCAACATGTTAGTTCTCCAGATGAAGTGTCTATCCCATCTGCTCCAAGGAAAAGTTCTCGTGTGAGAAAACCACCTGTTAAAATGAATGATTTTGTTACTTTTTAAATATTAGTTTTTTTTTGTTTGTTTTTTTGTTTTTCAAGGGGGGAAGGTGTGTAGTGTCCATGCTATCTGTGGTCATGTTCTAGTTTAGAGCGTTATTGTTCTACTAGGGTTCTAGGTTCTATGATGGGTGGTAGCTCATTAGCAGTTGGGGACTGTCTTGTGTGGTTGTATAAGTTGTCCTCTCTGACGGTAATAAATCTACCTGGAATCCACCTGATGTGAATCCTGTGTTTACTTCAATAGGTTTCTCAGAAATTGCTATGTGAGGAGCTTAAGGTAACTCTTGGCTGTGCAGGGCATTATGGATTTTAATCTTCCGTCAAAGGCAATCCCAAACATTTTAGCAAAAAGTGTCAAAATAACATTGGGTGAGCAGGGCAGGCAAAAATGTGCACGTATGACTCATGAATACCTATATATGCCCCTGTATCAAAACTAGGGGCGGGTGAAGAATTCTGGTCTGTTGGCGGAGTTCTGTGAATTTTGCCCACTTCGACTTCCACGCAGAGTTCCGCAAATGTCCGCAAATTGACGTGGAGGAGAGGTTTTCCTCACGCATGGCTCACCAACGCTAAATTGGCTAGCATGTGAAAAAAAAATGTGTGCTATTTGAGCTCCTGGCAAGATTACTCAACGCAGACGGATACAGCAGGTCACGTCCACTCGTATTGAGAAATCTGCCACTCGTGTTGAGGAAGCTGCCACTAAAGTAGAATCTGTACTGGAGCGGCAGAAAGTAGCATAGCCCTCTGGTGCGACATGGAGTGCAGTTTGGGCTGAGTTTACAGCGCAGGACAAACTCCTGGTGCTTAAACTCAGTGAGAGGAGAGCAACTTAATAGACTATGCCGTTTATTGAACTCCGCGGAGTGCAGGATAGTTTTTTTGAGGCACTTCGTGGAGTTCCATGCAGTAGAACTCTGCGAACTCCACTCAGGCCTAATCAAACCCTTGCAGCCACATGAAACTGGTTTCCAAAAAAGAACTAATGAGGCTCAGATGCGGTATAATACTGCTTAAAGGACACACATTTGGGTGCCTAAAAGGCTTCTCCAATAATAATTGCCGAATATGTATTTCACACATTAATCTTTGATGCACATTGTTTGTATTTGTCCCTTTCTAAAAAGTCTAAGATGCTACTGGTTAAAGCCAATATTCCGTCGTTTGGGTATTTACCAATGTAACCAGCCATAACCGCATGTCTGTAAGGTGTCGATGTACCGCTGTCAGTTAGGCGCAATAAGTTTCTTAGGCCTGATTCCGAGGGATACCAGATATTACACAACCCCGCATTCAACGATGCTAGGGCGCTTAGTTCCATCTTCTCCTTCTCCCACATTTTCAACTTAATCAAATGTATCTGACCTGGGACTACTTTAGAAGCGCACTCTGCTGTATGTTTTATGCATTTCATCCACCTGCCTGCAGCCTAACGTGCCGCCGTTGAATGGCTTATCTTCAATACTGCTGATTGATTCACCTGGTGTATCATATCAATGGTGCTTTGCCTAAATTTGTTCTGTTTATATATTTTTAATTCATCAATTTTATTAGATCTTGTGACTATTTTAGAAGTACACCCCGCTGAATGGTTTACCTTGAACATAGTTGATTGATTCATTGGTCGAATTGCAGCACATTATGATTGTACACTGATGGGGAAGGATCCAATGATTATGTAGTTACACAACACTTTGTACCGCCAGGCGCATGCCTTGAACTGATTATTTGTGATGCAGAAGATGGCCCGGTTTAACCATCATTTTATTCATTTTTATTTTTAATTTATTTTCATAATTGTTATGGTTTGAAGTGACTAAAAATAATAAACTATATCTATCTATCTAGAAGACCCATTATGTCAGACCTGGCTCCTGGGCAAACCAAGAGAGGAGACCTTGGATTACAAAGACTCCCTTGTCTAGCACTCCTTTCAGTTTTCCTAAGACAAAATCTGAGCTTTTCTTGAATTAATCCAAATTTTATTATTGGGAGTATCAGTTTTTGTGAAAATATTGATACCTTGACTCAATCATAACAAGTGCAAGTAGCAAGGTTAGCTCCCTCTTCTTAGAGGCAGCCCTATCCACACAGTGACAGGATGCTTCCCCACTCCACAACCGTGAAGATACATTTCACCCACCCCATGGTAAATTGTTATAGCAAATAATTGCTGCTTCTCGCTAAATCTAACCTCCCCATCAGGAAGCAGGCGCTTTCATATTGGCACTATGTCTCCATAAATAAGGAGACATAGAATGAGTGGATTTTCATGGACTGTTCTTCCCATTTTGGCTGATAAAGAAACCAAATATTTTGACTTGCCAAAGATCGCACTATTTCCTCAAAGGCAACTGGAATTTGAACCTAGGTCTCCTCTCTCTGAAGTCTCGAACTGCGCTAATAAATTATTCTCATCTCTTGTGTACCTAGGGTGAGATATATCTGCACTTCGAGCCACTGCAAAGTCATGCAAAGTGGGGCAACATTTTGTTAAAGCTTATTGTGCGCTTGAAGGTTTCTCTTAAAATAATACACGTAGATCTTTGCACTGTTTTCCGCTACTCTGCGGACAAGAGGGCGTTCCATGGGTGGAACATGGACGTTCCCATACCACTACCCATGATGTTTGAAGCAAAGCCCATATACTAAAATTATTATACAGGGCCTTACGCCCCAAAATATCTCCTTGAGGTCAGAGGCGTAGCTAGAGCTTGTGGCGCCCGGGGCTATCCCTCAGATTGCCGCCCCTGGGGAGGGGGGGTTGCTGTGGAAAAAGGATGGCGAGCACTTGAAAGAGGTCCGAGGGACACATAGTATCACCGCTAATAGTTACCTCAATCATGCAAGTTACATGCACATACATGACACGGTCCAAGGCTACACAGTTGAATACACCGGTGACTGGCAGTACAAAAGAGAACACACAGACTGCATGATCTATCTGGGGACTCAGAAAAACCACATGTGACATCCAACAGAAAGCTGCGTGAACAATTACCTGGTAATCCCCTCAGCACAATGCAAACATGCACATACATGATACTGTTCAGGTATCCATCATCTACAGCTGACATTCAATGACCATTCATCATGGTCCCCCCATTAAAGCAGTGCACTTTGTGATCTGCGTGGTACATGTTCTTTGCAGCAGGCACATTAACCCTCTGTGCTACCTTTCCAGGAGTCAACCCTTCCACTAGACAAAACTCCGATCTCTCTCTAGGAAGAACATTAATCACCGAAGTTATCATGACATTTTTATAAATTTCTGAAAATTGCTGGAGGCCAGGAAGGAGGCAGCAAGTTTTTTTTAAACCATAATATACTTGCAAACACTACGCACCCACCCGAAATAGGTACCCAGGGCGGTCACACCGTTCTCATTGCCCTAACCTGCTCAAGGTTCATGTGACCTCAGTGACAGAGTCACAGCGACTGGATCACTGTTGCTCTAGGGTGTGCTGTTTCGTAGGCCTGCCCGCAAGACTGGAGATGAACTTCAGTGTGGATTGTGGTGGACAGGCCTTCAAGGTTAACCCACAATTGACACAACTAGGGTACACCTGCTTGTGCTAAGACATCAAGCCTTATAAGGTCTAGTGGGGCCTTCTAAGGTCTAGCATGGGAATGTGCTCCCTCAGTAGAGTGGTCTGGTGGACTGGTCATGAAAGTTCCAAATTCGACAGCTCTGGCCATAGTGCCACATCCTCTCCCCCACTGAACACCATACTTCCCCACTGAGAGAAACTTGCACTGCCTTCAGCTATAACCTAATTGTGCCCGCTATAAACACTTGGATGTGGCTCAATTCAAATTATGCACTTGATAAGAGTAATATGCTGCCTAAAAAAAAAAGTAAATGCAACCACTCATAGGGAATGCAAGATTAAGTAAAGCATGTGAAATGTAAGCATAAACAACATGGTTATCTTAACGATCTCTCACTCACTATTCAGAAATCAGCGAGTGGTTTTACCTGAAAAGTTAACCCCTTCAGCGCGGCGCGGATTACCGCGCTGTGCTGAAGGTTCTATTGCACGGGCGGGCCATGACGGAGCGGTTCCGTCATACGCACAGCGCAACCGATGCTCATGACGGAACCGCTCCGTCATGCGCATCGAAGGGGTTAAGGACATGACTAGAGGGCCCTGAAGGGAACCGTTTCAATGTCCATTGCTTATATCCTTACAAAACGTAAGCAGTATGGTTTAAAAAGACCACATCCATAAACACAGAGCCATGGTACACATTGGTTTTTCCAATCCACCCATCAACCAGGTAATGCAGTACCTCCAGGAATGGTACACTTTCCCACCTGGGAACAATGCTGTTCAAAGAAAGACGAGAAAACAAAAGAAGCGCTTTACTGGCAAACTCTGTAAAGTGATGCTGATGTATTTGGATGTAAATAAAGCCAATCTGGCCACTTTGCAACCCCTCTATCTTGCTTTATTTAGTTATGTATTTATTTTTCATATTTAAAACCTCCTATTTCTCTCCATCCCGCTGCACTTTGGAATAGAAAAATGTCAGAAAAAGGGCATTTCTCACAAGAGTGTTTTTCTTTTTTGTATCCTTTTCACAGGGAAGCATAAAAAATGAAAGAAGGAAAGAGAGGTTGTGAACCGTTTCTTCAAGTCACGGTTTTCAGTAAGTGAGGAGCAAGACAGAAAGAGAGGGAATAATAGGAAGAGAGGGGGGACAGCTGCCAGCACAAAAAAGAAGAGGACATTGCCCGAGTCCTATTCTTTCTCTGCCCGTTCCCGAACGTCCACGAAAGCAAGCCGAGCCTTATCTGAATGCCTTTGTCCCCCCCAAAATAGTGCCGCCTGGGGCGGACCGCCCCCACCGCCCCCCCCTAGCTACGCCACTGCTTGAGGTTCGTGCTAAATAGGAGATATCTTTTAATTTCTCCTTTTGTCTACTGTACTGTACAGCACATATCCAATGTATGAAAACGATTTAAAAGCATAGGGGCAGATTTATGAAGCAGTTGCTTCGCCCGTGCGTCATGCAATGGGGTGCAAGGGCTACGCAACTACTAAGTAGCATTTATCAAGGTATGCAAGGACACCTTGCGTGGCCCATGTGGCTTGATAAACTTAGAGTAAGGCAAGTCAGGGCAAATTGCTGCATTGCTTTACTCTGTCCCAGGGAGGAGTCCCATGGATGAAGCATGGGTGTTCCCAAGCATCCACCAATGGATTATGGCGCACTCACAGATTTATCAATACTGGTAGACATGGGGATGCATCAAAATGCTACACCTCCCCAGGTGAATGGTAAGGACAAGAAATATCCTTAATTCTCCTTGTTTTTTCCTCTTTCTATGGGTGCTGCATATTGCAGCACACATTGAAAGCAGAAAATACCTCAGAGGATTGTTTTTGTGCAGGATGGTACCTCTTCCTTCACAAAAACAATCTGTTTATGATTTAGGCACCTTTTCACCATCATTGGCGCTAGGCAGAACATTGTGAGCCAGAGCAGGGAAAAGACAGTAATGAGTTGTGTAATGTTAAATACAACACATTCCTGCCCTTTCCCTATCATGCAGCGCAGCAAGGTGGCTTGCAACGCTGCGTGATTTTTGGATAAATATGCCCCATAGTCTTTTGTACTGGAAGGGTGGCCTTCTATAAGAAAACCTATGCTAGATAATATCAAACACACACCTTGCACATGTAGCGCTAGGCAGCCAGCTTGTGCACCATTCAAATGTGCCATTGTTATGGTAGCATCGTTTTTAATTAGGTGAGTACACATAAAACGTGTCTCAACCACTCAAAATAGTGCTTATTATAAGATAGCGTCTGGAGTGGAATTTAAAAAGCGAGATGCAGTTTGTGAATACAGCCAAAGGAAACGTTACTCCACAGCAATGAAATTGTGATCACAGGATAGAAAAGCCGCACTCTTGGAGGTTACTTTGTCATAGAGTTACGAAGGCATGTCCATAAGAAGACAAGGTAAGGCAACAGGGTTAGTGTGCCATCTAGTGGCAGCACAAAATGTATAGAAAAGATTTTTTAAAAGGGTGTGAAGCACTCCAATAGACACACTTGATTTTTGTCTGGCGCACCGAAAACCTGCCCACCTTTCCATCATAGAGCTCTTGTTCAACTTCCCTGGTCCTGATACACCAGCAAGAGCTATGTGTCAGCTGAGGAACCATCACCCTATTGCAGCGGCAGGTCATTCGTTAAGGCAGAGGAGCGCCACCCGCTGCTCTCTCAGCAGTGAAAACATGAAAAATTAAATGATAATAAAACCGGTTATTATCATTTTATTTTTCCTCACTGATCTAAGTTTAGGGCAGGTGAGGCCAGGCCGGGCCATCCTGATGGACAGGAGCTGCAGCAGGGAGGAGGAGTGGTGGACACCGCTGCAACTGCAGATGTCGGTTTGGCCGGCTGTTTTAGGACAGCCAAACCGACATACACACTTGAGCAACAAAGCAGCCCGCTCAGACCAATCCCGACACTGCTCTTGTGCTGGGTAATACTATTACGAACATGAGAGGAGCATCTGGATTGGCGTAGGGGAGTCTGGGAGTCTGGGAGCCTGTGCATGGACTGACGGGAGTCGAGAGGAGCAGAAGAGCACCGAGGCGGCAGCCGGCTGGTAAGTACTATGGGACATATTATAAAGACAGGTGATAAAATTATTGCCGCTTTAGCGGCAGAAAACTGCCGCTAAAACGGTGATAATGGGCTTGATAATATGCTCTATGGAATTCCAATTGAAGCTCAGGTTAGATGTCCTTTCACCCCGCACTGCCTCCGCGTTTTCTCACCGAAATTCTTTCACAACAGCCGCCACTGCCCTATTGATCCTCATACGAGCTCCACAGTACTATCAGTGCGCGAAGGCAGCACAAGCAATGAATGTTACAGTGTGGTAGCACCAAGCCAGTTTCTTGCAATTATAAGTTCATCCCCCACTGTGCAGACCTGGTTATACGAGGCAGAAGTCTGCATGGTTCTCCCTGTTCCAGGGAGAGTAACACTCACATTTACCTGCTCTGAGCAGGTGGCAAATATGGGCTGAGGGGAAGGGGCTGGGCGACAGTGGAAAGAGAGCGGGCTTAAGAGAGTAAGGGAGAGAAGGGGGAAAAGGTGCTCATGCAGAAAAAAATGCTCGAACAAGGATGGTTTTGGTGGCTCGGCTGATGTTGCAACCATAACATCATGCAATTTTACCACAGGATTTTATCCAAAAACAAAAGAATGATGCTGTAACTGGTGTTATATGCCCTTTTGCTTGAAATAAGTAGAATGTTCAACTTTTATTGATGTAAAACAAATCCATCCTATGAAATTTAAATCCGACAGTCTTGTTTATAATGTAATAAGCATTTTCAGTGCTGAGAAGGCGAGTGCTCATGGGACTCGAGGGGGATACATTTCGGCGGCAGCAAGTAATGGTATCTTGCAGCATTTCATACACTTATAGCTTAGCCACTTCATCAAAATATACTTCCAGAGCAGACAGATGGCCTGTCAGGGGCCACTGACTGTCTGTTTTTTATTTGTAGGCTGTGACTATTGCAAAACTCCACAAATCCAGCTGCTAACTCTTGTTGCAACTGTATTTTTTTTCACAATTAAAACTTTTGAAACAAAGAATACAAATGTAAGGTTTACCTTAAAGAAAGAGAGATATTTTAAGTGTAAGTTATGACTTTTAACAAAATAATCTCTGTGTAAAAGTCACTCTGAACCTTCCGCTGAGCCCTTAGTCGAGAGACTTTTTTCTGCATCATGTCTCCATCCCCCCCGATGTCCTTCAAGGGAAGGCTGTCCATTCATGCTCGCAGCTGGCCTGAAAAGCGGCAGAACACACACACCTGTATCACCAGTGCTCCAGAGGTACCTGCATCCTCCAGGAGCCATGTCATGGTAGCACATTCCCACAGGATCCTGCAACTGAATATCGGGGACATTTATATTGTGCTACAAAATATCTTACCGAAAATATTGACGACCAAAATGTTGTCAAAGTAAGCAAATTTAGGTAAATATAGCTTTCTATTCATAAATCTACATCTGCATACCTTGAAGCCATATGTATTGTCAAGGTACATGTATGTGGAGTTATGTATAATAAATCTCTTGTTACCTGTATATAATGACCTTGATATTTCGGTACTCGATATTTTTGCTACTATATTTTTGTAACGTATATGTTGTACGATATTCTGATAGCACATACCCCGGCACTGACATCTAGCCAGTCTTCCACGGGTGCCAGACTGGCTGCTGATAAAAAAAAACACTGTCATCAAGGCCTCAGAGGTGGACAGCAGGCCATAACCCCACTTGGTCTTGCCTGGGTCTCTACTCCAATAGTGTAACACCAAAGATGGGTAAGGAAGACTTCTATTTGATCTACTGGTCAGTGTTGCCTCGACGCTAGTTCTGTGCAACTGGAACAACCGTAGGCACACAGACGGTGGGCATGGCAACTGGCACAACAGGGTATTATGATCTCAGCAAAGCAGCGTAATACAAATCACAACTAATTAGGGGCGAATTTAGACAAATATACGTAACACATAAAACCACTTTGAAAACATACAGCTGCAGAGAATTGCTACCAAAGACACATTTGAAGGACATTTGCTTCTGTTTGTGGTGGGAATCGAATGGGAACAGACTGGATGTAACCTCACCTTTCCCCTCTCCAATGACACTACTGGCAACCTCATACTTACGTGTGGTGTCTCTTGCTGATTTCCATTGTTTTTTCAGATCCCATTGATAAACTTTTGTCCAGAATACAATGTGCAGAAGGGGATTTGGGTCAGCCCCCTACTCATGATTGGATGTCTATCTCAATTCTCTGTTCCTTATTTAATGGCTTCCTTGTGTTTGTCGGACTCCTGGACCATGTCATCTGACTGCAGTTCAGGAAACATGAAAACAGACATAGTTAGCCTTTCCTTCAACTGGGCTATCACCTGGGATTGACTCACTGGATGCAGCTGAAGAGCTCTGGACTCAGGTTCTAAGCATCCAATCTGACTTTTCTTTCATCTTTCTGCTGACCTGAAGTTACATAATTGCTACACATAGAACTTTTTAACACTTCCAAATAAGTGAACAAATACATGTATTTTATGGCGAGGAGCACTAGTATGCAGTGTGAGGGGTCTGGAGTGATTATGAGCCCCTCAGAATGTAACCACAAGGCAAACTGTAGGGGGGGGGATTTACCAGACAAGTGGCGTAACGATGGGGATGCCAACTGCACAGGTTGTTGGGGACTTTCTTCCATGAGGTTGTGAAGGTGGAGGGAGGTTCCAGAGTGGCCCCTTGGCTACTAACCACAACATAAATCCCAACAACGTTTTTAAATTACAAATCAAACACATTTTAAGCAGTCAAAAATATTTAAACAATATTATTTTTAGGATTCGCAGTTTCCTAACTTCTGATCCTGCCAAATTGCTCACTCACTTAAGCCTTTCTCAAGTTTATTACTGCATTATAAGCCCCTTGCGCCACTGGTGCATCACTTTTTATTATATAAAAAGTGACGCAACAGGTAAACTTTTTCTATCTACAGTCTCCCGCAATTTGCACAGTTTTGTGCTTCATTCTCAGTTCCATGAGCATTACATCCTCCAATCGATCAATTTCATATGTAAGAATTTGTACACTTCTGGACTGCCTCCATATTGTTCTTCAACTCAATATTTCTTTCCACTCTCTCTGTGCCTCTTCTGAGCTCCTTTTAGATTATTCCCATATTCCATGTGCTCCCCTTCACTTCTTTCTTTAATGGAATGCCCATTGTAAGGGTTCTGCTTTTTTAATGTGTTCTCCACAGGTTTTCATTTATTTTTAAGGACTTTGACTGTAACTTTTTTGGACTTATGAGAAACTTTTCCCCTATAAGGACTATTGTGGGAGGACCGCCTCCAGCAGGATGGCCAGAGGGCTGGAGCCACAGATGGCTCAGCTTCAAAGGGGCTACAACCTCCGATTGGCAAATTTGAATCACACTGCAACATTCCCTTTTCTTTGTGTAGGTACACAGGCTGGCATCTCTTCCAGAGGGGGAAAACACATTGCAGAAGAGGTTTTCCATGAGGGGTGGCTAATTATATTGGATGGGCCTCAGGGGTGTGCCCACGGCTCTGTCCCAGGGAAGAAAGGTCCTGACAACTTGGATTTTGGGAGAGAGATGCACTATGGGATTGTTTAGAACCAATGGCACAGGAAATTATGTAAGAGTAGGTAGAGTTGCGCCAATAGAATAGTATCCTGATTGGCAAGGGAGTCATCCACACCTACAAACCCATAATTGCCATACAAGTGACACCCCTGACTTCAGAACACTCCTGGGCTGAGAAAGAACAGAAGGAATGACCCTGCTGAACCTGTGGACCTCAGAAAGAAAGGCTGCACCATGGAAGACTGCACTTGCTGCACCTACTGATCAAAGACAGAACTTTAAAAAGACCAGGGCTACTCCTGCTGTTAAACCCGCAGCCAGGCCCCAAGGGCTGGACCTGCTCACACCTGTGCCAAGGACGAGTGAGTGGACTCCAAAGGCTAGTTGGCTAGCCTCCTGTTAAGCTTCAGGGATGCAAAAGCTAAACTAGCCCGGCACCTGCAAACTTCCCAGCAGATTAGTTCGCTCTGGGCTTCCCCTGGACTCCAGTGATGAAGCTTGAGAGATCAAGTCCAAACTCCAACAGGTCCCTCTCAGGCTAGTGCTTGAATGTACTGTTTCTTGCCACAGAGCTGCAACTTGTGAGGCAAACCCAAATGATAACATTTTTTGAATACCAAGTCCGGAGCTCATAGACTACCACTGCTTTCCTGTTCTTTGATAGCCTCAAACACCGTCAAGAACCAAGGCTTCACCGTGCCCCCTAGACTTTGCTGATCCATTGATGTTGAACTGAAGCCAGACTCAAGCTTCATAGGACCCCTCCAATCTCACTGTCAATGAGAAAATGAACCAGAAAAGTTTCTAAGGGCAAAGGTAATTCTTGACTGGGACTAATCTGGTGCCCGCATGAGACCGCAACTTCCATTGTGTTCGACTTGAAGCTTTGACTTTGCCCCAAGACCTTTGCATTCAAGGGTCATAGACTACCTCTAACAGTGAAAAATTGTGATTTACCAGCATTTTCAAACTTTTTGTAGTGAAAAGCAGGGATTTATGAAAACCTTGCAAACATCATGACACTGATCCCCTTCATCAGATTTTTGTAGTTTTGGTGTCTATTTGAAGATAACAAATATGTTCTACTTTGGTAAGTGGTAGTAAGGTCTTTATTGTGTCATATTTCTTACTTATTGACTGTTTTGGTACTGGTAAATGTTTTGCCAATGTCTTCCTTTGAGTTAAGCCTGACTGTTCTGTGCCACCGCTACCCAGGACTGAGCTAAGGTTTAATTTAGAGGAAACTTGCCTGAACCTGATATGGATTAGTGACATTATGTTATGTTATGTTAAACTTTTATTTCTATAGCGCACGGCTACTCCGTGGAGTGTCCCGGCGCTTTATCGAGGCAGCTCAGTAAAACAAAGAACATAAAACAGACAAAAGAAAAAGACAAAGACCCCCTAAAGGTTAAAAAGCCAAGTCTTAAGGCTCTTCCTAAACAGAAGGAGAGAAGAGGAGGACCGTAGGTCCAAAGGCAAAGAGTTCCACAACTGAGGGGCCCTCAAACTAAAAGAGCGACCCCCAGTGCAGGCCTTCCTCACTCGAGGAACCACCGCGAGAAACAAAGATTCCGACCGCAGAGATCTAGCTGGGCGGTAAAAAGACAGTCTCCGCTGTAGATACTTTGCTCCGGCGCCAAAGAGCGCTTTATGCGCCAGGGTCAGTGCTTTAAACATAATCTGCTTCCGGATAGGTAACCAATGAAGCGATCGCACCAGACCCGAAGCTCTCGCTCGCTTATGGAGGCCAAAAATAGCCCGGGCCGTGGAGTTCTGCACAACCTGCAGCCGCTGAACCAGATATTCCGGAAGACCTACATAAAGGACGTTCGCGTAGTCCAATCTAGAGCCTATCAAGGCTTGCACAGTGATCTTTCTATGCTCTTCTGTGAGTAAAGGCAGGAACTTCCGGAGCATCTTAAGAATGCCGAAGCAGGTACCCACCAGGCCAAAAATATGTGAGCTCAGTGACAAATTATTGTCAACCTTCACTCCCAGATTCTTAGCCACGAGCGATGCCTGGGCAGGGGAATCCATACCTAATGGCCACCAGGCCTGCCAGTCAGGGTCCAGAGAGCAGCCGAAAAACAACACCTCCGATTTATTGGAGTTTGCCTTAAGGCTGTTCCGCTGGAACCAGTCAAAGACCATCTCCAAACAACCCCGGATGTTCTCTCCATCAAAAGCCTGATCTTTCCCACACGTGAAGAGCAGTTGAGTGTCATCAGCGTAGGATACGATCCGGGCCCCAGAGGACTCCACCAGTGCCGCCAAAGGTGTCATAAAGATGTTGAACAGAGTCGGGCTCAACACAGAACCCTGTGGAACACCGACTCCCAATGGCGGCATCTCGGCGGAGCTCGGAGAGACCCAGACCGTTTGTCGGCGGCCCTCGAGAAAAGATGTAAACCAATTGAACACCGTCCCCCTCAGACCAATGTCATAAAGTCTGGAGAGGAGCACCTCATGGGGGACGGTGTCAAAGGCCGCCGACAGATCCAGCATGACAAGCATGGCCCTTCCTCCAGAATCCAGTGTCTCCCTGATGATCTCAGACACTTCCAGAAGTGCCGTCTCCGTACATAAATTAGGACAGAAACCGGACTGCGATGGATGGAACAAATCATTGGATTCGAGAAAGCTAGAGAGAACGCCATGTACATGCTTCTCTGTAATCTTAGCCAAGGCCGGCAGAAGGGAAATCGGCCTAGAATTGGCCAGAACCTCAGAGTCCAGCCCAGGCTTTTTGAGGAGGGGGATCACCATAGCTCTTTTCCAGGGCAGCGAAACCTTCCCCTCCTTCAAGGACAGATTCACCAAAGGGTTGACTAGTGGGTTAACCACGGCCGCCATCTTGGCCAAAAATTTGGCAGGACAAGAGTCCAATGGTGATTATAACTTGGTGAGGTCTCACAGCCACCCTAACTAATAATCCACTTTTCTCACATGCATGTTTTATGATAGACTTTAAAAATCCTGTTACTAGGAGGGCAGTAAGCTTAAATAATGCTTGCTTTAAAGGGCTTAGAAGTCCCCTTTTATAACTTTAACTAGGAAACAACAAAAACTCAATGTATCATGCTACTGTACTATTTAATGAAAATATACATTGAAAAGCTTAGATTTATTAGCAAAAATGTAACAAGAAGGATTGTTTTCAAAATGTTGCTAACTTACCACCTTTCCGAACTGCTATTAAAATTAGTTTGCCCACTGTAGATGATGCCAGGGACCACCTGCAGTGCATTTTTATTAGATTCTCTGCAGCTCATGAAAGTTGGATAAAGTGCAAATGGCCCATGTATTTGAGGCTCTGACAAATACGATGGGCCCTATGACTTACAGGACTCCCTCGTTGTGCATGCTATGAGCTAAGACCAAAGGCCACTGTTTAAAGGTTGGGGAAGTGGAAGTGCTGACAAGTCAGCTTTCTCCAACGCATAGCAAACACATGGAAAAGGAAATAAAAGGTCTGCCTCTTGTCAGCTACTCAACGAAGAGACTTGCTTTGTTTATAGAAGCCACATTAGAACAGAGAAGAACTCCAGGGATCTTTTTTGAAGAAGGTGGTTCCAAGAGGCATTGTGACATCTTACCTCTTGAGAGGAATGGCAGTGAGGAATGTGTTCTTGTTTGATTAGGAGAGGCCTGACTAGTGGGTGGAACCAATAAGAATAAAGTAGGATTCTTGGAAAACTGGGAAATAAATCTTTGGGGGACTGTGTTGTCCATAAAGCACAGAAAAGTGTGAACATGGGAGTCTAACTGTTGTAGATTCTGGGAAATTCATCAATCCCTGAAGAGTTAACCTTCCCAGCAACCACTTCTAGAAGCCAGAATGCTGCTGGACCAGAAACTAATGAAAAATGCCTCCATGGATCAAACATTGACTTATAGAAAAAATAATTGTGGGCATACCAGATTATAGGTGACCCTTAAATATATGCTTCTATGACTTATTGCTTTGCCCAGGAGAGGCTGGTCTTTTGTCAAGCCCGCAACTAAAAAGGGGTTCAGCATTGCTCACTCGTGTACTTCCAATTTTCCCAAGGTTGGCAACAAGGGAAGTGGGGACCAAATGGCTAAAATGAGTTGCAAGACCCTCAGGAAATCTAAGGGTCCAGTTGCAACTAGATCTTTGACTGTGGTCTTCAGGAAATTAGGTTTGAAGCCTTTTGTTTTGAAGTATGTGGTATGATTTCTAAGCGGCAGATCTTGAAAAATGTAGGAAGAAATTGAGCCACCAGAATGATGTTATTCAACTTTTGGTAATGTTAGGACCAGAAATTATTTGATTGCCTGAGGCCAAGGCCAAGGACAACATGCAAGCCTACCTGAACAAGTTGGTATCTTGGTGGCCACTTTAATGAGGTTTGTCTGCTTCAAGATTTGTAAACAAATTTGAAGATAACAGCTCTATTGCAAAAATAACGTATTCAACCACATGGTACCCTATTCAGCTAAAGAGTTACTCCACTGAAGGATTCTGAGGTTAAAAAATTGTTTCTAAGTCTAAAGTTAGCATTGTTGACCAGAACAAACCACCGCAGCTAATCTTCTTTGTGCTGGTTTAACTAGTTTTCCTCAACCTCACAGTATCTACATTAACTTGACAAATATTGGTGGATGGCTTCTCACTTATCTCCTGCAGAAAACTTTCTGATTGTTCAACGGCCTTGGCAGTATTAATACTGGCACTCGTATCGATCCTACACTTTTTTTTATCTTGGTCCTCCAAAACTTGTTCATATAACATATTTTTTAAATCACAAGTGTCAGCAAGAGACTTCAAAGCTGAAATGTATTCATCTATTGTCTCCCCATCACTTGGTTTTCTTGAGTAAAATGTATCTGTTTAACAGTCAAAAACATCCAAGTCTTCAGGTGTATCTATTGCAGCCGAATTTTGAATTCTTTAAAGACCATCACTCCCATCAGAACTTTCTTTACCTGCCAGGAATTCGATGTATAGGAGAGCTGGCATCGCACTGACCGCGGCTCTGTGAAAGCAGTTAATAAACACAGCTTTGTTTTCCCTCTCAGTGTGGTTCCGCAGATGCCACCGCTGACTTGAGAGAAGCTGTTGTCACAGACATAGTGGTACCCGCATTTTCCCATCTCCCATGGGTCTGTGGCGAATTTGTGATAGGAAGGGGAAGGCGGTGAGACTTCAAAGCACCATCCCACCATCGTGTTCAGGTCTCTGGAAAACCAAGAGATGCAGTGCAAAAAAAGGGACATAAGTGATTCACCTGGGTGACATCACAACAATGGCTGACCACCTTGGTTAAACACATGCAGTAAATAACCGGATTCTGATTCAGCTTGTTACACTAAAGGCTTCCAATAGACGCCATATACAGCAACAGATTTGTATGGTTTGAGCACTACAGGGTCATGTTTCGAAGCTCTGCTATTGAACATCAACTGCTACAAAAAATGAGCCTCAACATCCACTAAAATATATTGCATAATTTTTCTTTAATTTGATAAATATCTGTTATTTTTGTATTGTAAATTATTAGTATTTTAATAATATTTGTAATTAATTTTAGTATCATTTGTAAACTTTTAAATGAAATTACATTTTTTGCATTATGTAGACATTGGTAATTAGTAGAGGTTTGGTGGGTTTGTAGGGGATTAGGGTGGGACGTTTTTAAAATGTAAACTATTGTTCTTTATAATTATTTTTTAAATTTAATTAAATTGTTTAATTGAAAATTAAATATGTAAATTATGTACTGATGATTTTTTTTATTTTAAATATTTGCTGATTTGATTTTTAATTAGTTGGTTGATCATTTTTCTAATTATGAAATTGGATTAATTTTTATGACTTTATTTTTTACTATTTTAGATTTTTGGGTGTTTGTTTTGTAGGTTAATACAGAGGGAAATGTTTAAATTTCAAATATTTCTATTTTTTCAATTTTATGTTTTATTTGTAATAAAACAAATTGTTTTTTATAGTTAATTCTATGTTATATTTTTATGTACAAAAATGGTCTATAGTTATAAGATTTATTGAAAAAATAAGTAGAAGTGAAATACTAAATCCAGCGTCTCCAAATTCCAATACTTTCCCTACTGTTGCTTAGTGTGAAGGGGCAATAATAAATTAAGTTCAATACTTTCTATGCTTTTGCTTACGTGGGAGTTAGAATAGTAAATTTCACCTCTCCAATGTCCAGCACTTTCCTTGCTTCTGCTTATGTTGGAAAGGAAACAGTAAATCTAACCACGTCAAACTCCAACACTTTCCATACTGCTGCTCTGATTGGAGAGAGATAGGAAATGTAGCCCCTCCACAGTCCAACACTTTCCTTACTGTTGTTTGTTTAGAGCGGAAATAGCAAATTTTACCTCTCCAAGTCTAATTGTTTCTAATTTGATCGTTTTTCAGTTCTTGTAATATACCCATTTTGTTTTACTTTTAAAAGTTAGTTTAATGTAAATAATTTATTTTCATTTTTTATTTTGTTTAATTAATTGTCTGTTAATGTATTTTTAAGTTGGTATTGTTAAATATCTATTGCTTGATAGAATTACTGCTATTTATCTGTATGTTTAAACAATATTTTTTGTTAAATATGTTTATTTTTTGCAATTATCTTTGTATTTTATGTTTGTAAGTTACACTTAATATTGTTTTGCAATATTTCGGTGTCAAAATTTTAGCTGACATTTGGATTATAGAACTGGTGCAAGATGTCATTCATGCACAAGTCAATCTGTGTAAATGTTGTTGAGTTTGCTAGGTGGTGCCAATATTGGTGCAAATTTTCCGGGCACCAGTGCAAACTGTGTAATTTGTAAATGTGCGTGCACAAATTTCTGGATAATCTATGTAAAGTGAGCATATGTTAGCACAAGAAGCTAAGCATGGTTGGTGAACACTTGTCTGAATATTTGACTGTTTTCAAGTTGATGGTCTTTTCATCTTAGGACATTTATTTCTTGCGTTGCCAATTAATTTATTTGGCTATTGTGAATTATTATGAGGTGCCCCACATGTCGCTTACAGCCATCACAGAGTGCTGAGGAAGCAGTTGAAATATAAAATATGGGAGCCTGCAATTTGTTCCTAGTCACCGTAATAGAGAAATTACTTAGCTGCTCAACTGTAGTAAGCTATTACAATTGACTTGTGGCACCAGTATGCCTGCTGCCAGAGCCAGCAACCAGGGTGAAAGTTACGTCACGGATCATATTTCCAACTACAGTTTAAACACGGAGAATACTTTTCTTCCTCTGCTACGTTTTTCTAAATGGAAAAACTAATTTGTGGAAAGGAGATATTCATAGCAATATGTTTATGTTTTGCACAATTTAGATAATAAAGAAAAGATAGACTCTGTGTGTTTCTACACATTCTGAGCTAAGGATTTTTTAAATCTGACAATCAGCTAATTGTAATATCTTTTTGCAACCAAAACTAAATACATTTTGGTGTGGTTGTACTACATGTTCTGCTTTTAGACTTTATGGCTACACAGACGCGGCTGCTGCAGGTAAGAGTGATGGGTCGGTGGGGCCAAGTGACGGGGGATTTCGAGAGACGACCACGAGTGAAAATTAATGTTTTTTGATAAACAATTTTATGAAGTTTTCAATGTAACCAAACAAACTGCACCATTCAGAGTTACATTGCATGGGAATAGTCCAGAGTATGCACAGTTCACATTGATATAAAAGGTGACATACATGCAAATCAAAGGCCCAAATCCCTAGAAGCATTCCATAGACCCAGCCGACCCACCTTAATACTCTATCACCCCCACCCACTTCCCCACATACGGCGAAATTTCCTGGGGCATCCCCTGGCCACATAAAGAGGTCGTTCCTGGGCAGCACACCAGTCCACCCCCCTACGCCAGCGCGCCAATGTTGGTGCTGTAGCCGTCAGCCAATGGGCAGCGATCTCCCTCTTAGCTACCACCAAGGCCGTGTTAAGAAAAATCTTTTCAGCTCTGCTACCGTCCAGACCATCAGTTATGCCCAATAGAAAACACGTAGGAGCCAGAGGGACCTCCCAGCCCAAGACCCCCGTCAATACCCCTGTTAAGGACTCCCAGTACCTCTGTATCGCGGGACAAAGCCACACCATGTGATAAAAATCTGTGCTGGGATGGGAGCAGCGGGGGCAAAGAGCATTCGACCGGAGCCCTGCACTGTGAAGGTGCAGCGGCGTAAGATAGGCAGCCTGCAGGAAGTAAATTTGGACCAACCGAAGTCGCGCCGAGACAGTGATTGTTTTGGGGCCCATCAAGGCATCTCTCCAGTCGGCATCCTCTAGCACCCCAAGCCAGCTCTCCCACCTCTCACAGAGGTGAGAAAGGGAGTTGGGGGTATTATTAGTGAGTGATCGGTATATTCTGGAAATCCCCCCTTTCCCCAAATCACCAGTCATAATCTGTGCCTCCGGCGGACTGTACTCCGGCAAGGAAGTACCATCTGAGATGTATGAGCGAAGGGCATGGCGCAGCCAGACTTGGTGCAGAGAACAAGAAAAATAAAAACCAGAACAAACGAGAGCCCGAGCTCCAAACCCCCCCAACCCCCACCCTACACTAAAGGAACGGAAGCATCTGTCGCCCAACAGTAAACAAGGAAGCAAAAAACCAAACTAAAACGCTTGGTAACAAGGGAGCATCGTGGAGGACCCCTCCTCATAGCAGGATGTACAAGCCAGATATCAGCAGTAATCAGTGGACCATAAGACTAAGTACAAACAATTAAAAACCTTTCATAGCTGGAACTAGAGACACCAACAGCCCCACACGGACTCAGTCCGGCCCTGGGAGGAGCGTCGGGCTACGGGATAGATCAGTGTCCGGGAGGTCCAGCAAGGATGGGCGAGGCGGCCCTCTGGCATCTAGGAGCCTATCCAGCGCTCCACGAATTCCGCTGTCCGGCCCTGCTCCACGTCCTCCGAAAAACCAACAAGGCGGAGGTTGTTGCGGTGGGCCCGATTCTCAGCGTCCTCCGCCCGACGGTGCAACTCCTGCGTGCGGGGCTGAAGTTGGGTCATCTGAAGTTTAAGCTGGTGGAAGTCATCCTCCACAACGGCGACTCGAGACTCGGCCTCCGTAATCCGGGCAGTGGCATTACGGAGGTCCTGTCGGATCAGGGTCATGTCCACGCGGACCTCCACGATCTTTCCCGCACCGAGGACTGAGACATATGGATCGCCTGGAGGATGGTAGAGAGGTCTGTTGCAGCCGGAAGGTCCTTGTCCGTGGGCCCACCTGTGGCCCCAGACTCGGCGGTGGTGAAGCGATCAATCTTAGTTTGGGTGGCGGGCGTCTTGGGGACTTTGTCTCTGGCCATGGCTGCCTGTGGGCAAAGAGAGGGTAGAGCGCGGGCTCCGGGGTCAGAGTGTCAAGCAAGTGAAGGAAGGTAGGTGAGATAAGGAGGGGGGACACGGCACGTCCAGGTCACCACACTCCACCACACACCTATAACTCCGGTCTGGGGCCCGTCCAACTAGCGGGCAGGGCCAGGTATGGCAATCCGCAGGGGATGGGAGCAATGGCCTCTGGATCAAGCAGAGCCGCAGGCCCTAGGTCCGCGACCAGAAGGCAGAACAGCTGGGGGCAGGGGCAGCAGAAGGCCCGGTTCAGGAGACCCTCTCCAGGTACCAGCAGCACTTTCCCACCAGAGTCAATCAGTGATGCAGCCTCAGCAGTTCAGAAGACCAGTCACCAGGGTCCGGGAGGGCGTATCCGCAGCAGACGAGCCAGGAGGAGGCAACAGGTCACTCATCCACAATGTCCTCGCCAGACCCAACTCACTCGCAAGCCAGGCGCGCGGGAGGGGTCACCCCCAGTCACACCAAGGCCCCCCGCCGCCGTCAGGACTCACCACGTTCCAAGGTCGCCACCCGGCGGGTCACACCTCCGCCAGGCCACCAGCCAGCAGCAAGGATCATTTCCGACCACCACCGAGTCGCCGCCGTAGACAGCACTGCTCACAGAGAAGCCAGGGCCACCGCGCTGGACCAAGAGGCAGCCAGTCAGCAGCTCCGCCGCCAGGAAGGGCACAGGAACGACCCCGTACCACCGGAGCATCCAGCCCCACGTCAGGGAGCGAAGCGGCTTCACTGCAGAGGAAGGGCAAGGGGCAACGATGGCAGGGCCTCCCCTCAGCCCAGCTCTCTCTCGCCTCGGCCGAAAACCAGGGAGCCCCAATGGGGGGCCATACATCAGATATCTCCGTCACACGACCCCGGGTGCGGGGGCCCAGAGGCGGTCCACCAGCCGCGCCGACAGCGTGACCCCCAGGAGCAGCACCGCAGCACAGGAGGACAGTCCCACAGCGGAGTCCCTCACATCTGCGGCAGAAGGGGAGCCGAGAGCCAGTGATTAGAGGCTCCCCCGCAGGCCACTTCCCACCAGGCACCAGGAGAGCCACACTCCGCTTCAGAAGCAAGCCCCCGCCGCCCGAGACGACGGCCGATGGGGAAGCAGGGTTGCAGCGATCCTGAAGCGCCGCCACAGAGACCGCAGTGCAGGCTGGGGGAGGGGGCAGCTGTACGCCTTGGATCTCAGTCGCAGCAGAGTCTCGGCGCCCGCCCGGACCACACAACACACGGGCTAAAGCATGGACGGGGATTACCGGTGCCCCGATCTTCACCGCACCGCTGGTGCCAGTCGCCTCTCAGCCGCAGCTCGATGCAACCGCGACAGCTCAGGCTCCAAATACAGGCTGTAGCGGGAGAGGAGGAACGGCCGCCATCACCACTGCGGGCGCCGGCCGGATCTTCCAACAGTCACCAGGAGCACCGGGCCCGAGATTACAGTCCCAGGACCAACACCAGGTAAGTGGCGAAGTGGGGGTAACAGTCCACCGCCTTATATGTCCCAGGGAGCAGGCAGATAACGACGGATAGCGGAGGGGTCTGGGAGCACATTCAATGTGCGACTGCCATCTTCGCCTGCTAGGCCACGCCCCCAGGAAAATTAATTATTCATTTATTTTTCCCTCGTGGTCGTCTCTCGAAATCCCCACTCACCTGGCCCCACCGCGCTTACCTGCAGCAGCAGCGGCTACAAAATTTCAATCTCTTTCATATAAAAGAGCAACAAACCAAGAGTTTAAGTGGCTTGTGGGAAGGGTGATGATGTAAACATGTATTATAAGGAATAAAGTAGCCCCGGCCATGCATTATAAGCTTACTGCTAGTCACCTCGGGTCAAAGGACCGTGACTGAAATGGTCATAGAACTCCTCAGTGACTTCCAATGTCTTTATAAAGTGCAGGACCCACACCGAGTAGTCTTTGAACAATTATCCAAGGGTATGATGTGGTCTGAAAAGGCATGCAAATATTACTCATCTGTTCAGAATGAAGAAATGCTCTCCTGGGACAATATCAAGAACACCTTCAGTTCTCAGACCCAGATGGGGTCTGTGTCTCATAGGACCATATCATGAACACCTTCAGTTCTCAAACCCAAAGAGGTCCTTGCACCCCTTTTTGTCAAAACTGGGCATCTACAACACATGCATTAACGTACAAAGAATCTACAGGTTCGTGCATGAGCGACAGGCAGCACAGGTGGAAAATGCTGAGCAGTGGTTGTCTCTCTCTGATTACGAGCTGCGTTTTTGCAGCTCATGCATTATAGGGAGCATTTCCCCAGTTAATGTATGCAATGAAGATTTGTAAAATAGTACCCGAGCCTTCTGTACCTGGGCACGTGTGCTGAAGGTGTTCATTCCACTGCTCAATCCAGTCCGTTGTAAAATGTGTCATAGGCTCATGCATTTGAAACTTACACTAGTCTATGTATGAGGGAAATGCCACTTGTCTAAAACTTTTCCAGGCTAGAATTTCACTTTTTTCTGGTTTTCTCAAATTAATCTTCTGCACAGACCCATTCCCTACCCCATAGTTCAGTTTCCTTGGCGATGACACTATAAAATGCCTTTGGCTGTTTGATTCTTTTAAATAACCTCGAGCTATGGTCAAAAAGCTCAACAGTTCCCAAAGGGTAAACACCAGCTGAAGTCTCAACCTATGTCACATTGCTAATTGGGGACAAGCTCTGAGGCCTCAATCCCCTTGCTGCATACCTCCTCTTTGGGGAGGCGAGTAACC
Organism: Triturus cristatus; assembly: GCF_964204655.1. Lineage (NCBI taxonomy): Eukaryota > Metazoa > Chordata > Amphibia > Caudata > Salamandridae > Triturus > Triturus cristatus. The sequence goes on along the minus strand of NC_140591.1, from coordinate 179,172,715 downwards.
TGCTTAAAGTTACAAACCTTGCAAAAGTGTTCACAACTTCTGGTGTTACAACCTATTAAATCCAATTTAAATCAGTGGGAAGGAAATGCACTTCCTCAGTTTTTATGGTACATTATACATTCTCTTTCTGGAGGCTACAGCTTCACCTGAGGCCACATACCAATTTAAATCTCTTAAAATCTCCATAAAGACGCCTTCATATTTGAGGGGTCGCCCGTTCCGGAGACGAAAACTTATTAGTATAACATGCAGAAAGTGCTAGTATGGTTGCCTACATTTCTGACCAAGAGCTGACAAAGCTAATACATTTGATGTCTGTTTTGTGCATGCACACTTGCATGTAAAACACATAACATCCGAGGAAAACAGATGACACTCATTAAAATCTGCAGACAGGGTAGCATGGGAGCTGTGTAATGATATGTGGCTTAATAGACAGAGCTGCCAGATTTGAACTGGGAAACCAGGTTCGAGTCCCGGCCTCCTGGACAAATCACTTAGGGACTTATTACGAGTACGGCAGTCCATAGGACTGGCGTACGCTATGTGGTGGTCCGACCACCGCCACACTGCAGACCTGCCCACAGTATTACAAGTGTGGCGGTTAGACTGCCACAGGACAGCTGCGTCTGTCGGGGATCCAGGATTCCAAGGCGGTCACACAGCGGCCAGGGAGCTAGAATATGCTGGCAGTGCCGCTTTGGTACCGCCGAGTATATTACGAGTTACCTGTCTGCCTCCCCTTTTATGGCAGTGAGCCCACCATGAAAAGGGGGGCTAACAGGGTGCCCTGCTGCTCCTTGGCCTGGGGGGGGGCACAACATGTGCCTCCCTGGATTTGCACCCCTAGTTCCTGCATGGTGTGGAATGCTGCAACGCCCGCCCACCATAGATTACACTCGCAATCAGATGGGCAGGTGCTCAACAGGCTTGGCGGGCCTCCTGTTGGTGTGGCGGTGCTGGGCAGACCACAGGACCGCCAAACTTGTAATAAGGCCCTTAATCGCCTTGTGCCTAAAAAAAGTGTACTGTTACTTGTGCTCAGGTAAAGCGCCCTAATATCATTTGGCCAATTTTGCGTTGTAGAGAACGGCAAAAAAAGAAAAATAAATAAATCTACAGACATCTATGCACACACAGACCAACACATGTACAAGTACCCACTCTCACTGACCAACTCATATAAAAAGGCAGCAATGCACACACACCCACAGGCATCCATGGAGGTAGCCTACCTGGCATTCAGTGAAGCCTAGACTTGAACCCAGCATATACTATTTTATTATTGCTGCTTGTATAGTGCTTTATGCTGTAAGGCAACTTCAAAGCATTAAAAGTGCAAATTATCGGATTGAATGAGGTAGGACTCTTCTGAAGGGAACAATGAACAGAGGGACAGAAAAAAATGGATGTAGAAAGATATGGATACGTGCCTTGTGCTCCCAGTCTTCTGGCTCTTTCCTGCCACACTGAGATATGATCTGGGGAAAGATTGGCACCATTATCTAATCAACACTTAGGGGCCTATTAGTATGGCGATCCGCCCGCCATCCACGCATGAATGACCCCCCGCCATATTATGATGGCTGGGGGGTCCGCGGCAGACGGAAAGACCGTCTGCCGCATTTCCACCCGTCGACGAGTCGACCCGGTGGAAAAGGGGTCTAACATGGTGGCGGTGTCTGCAAGACACCGCCATCCATATTAGCATGCAGGCGGAGATGTGCCTTTCCATGGCGGCCCCCAGGTAGTTGGGGTGGTGGGGGGTGCACACAGATACCCCCCTGCATTGGCACAGACAAAGTGGCAGGCACAGCGCGGTGCCTGTCATCTTGTGCATGCCAATGCACGATATGCTTTACCAGCATTGTGGCGGTTGGTGCTGTAAGCACGGCCCACAACAATGCTGGGAATAGGGGATGCCACGGTGGCGGTGGCATCCTAATTCCATGTGCGGGACTGCCGCACCCCTTGCGGACGGTCCCGCATTCTGTTACAGTGGCTAAGTATCTTTTTAGAGAAATTACTTCCACTGCATGATAGAAAATTCCAACTTACATGCCTCTCCAAACATTGATATATTTGCTCAATCAATTCAATCAATCAGCTTTATTTCGATATAATGAATATCTTAAAAAGCAGTACATAGACTAATGAGCAATAAAAGGATAAAAGGGGCCAATACATAGAAAAAATAAGCATACATTTCATACTACAAGTGGCCCCAATAAATTAGATAAAAACAGATAAAAATACAGATTAAACAAGGTACAAAAGCCTGATTGATCTAATACGCCAAGCCCATCCTAGGAACTTTGCTAAGCCACAAGCAAAAAGGGGCCGTGGGTCATTTTTCAATATCCGTAGGGCCTCCTTGTAGTGTCTAGTTCCAAGTTCTCTGCAGAGTGGCTTTAACCATCTGCTGCGGGGATCTACATAAGCCGGACATTCAAACAACATGTGAGGAACAGACTCTGTTCTATTTTCACAAAAAGGGCAGGAGGAAATTGTTTGGGCCGGAGCCTTCCACCTAGAGGTCAGTTCTCCAACGGGAAGTAGACCTACCCTAAATTGGAAATATAGAGCCCTGTCCCTGCGGTTTGTGATAGTATCCAAATATGGTTCACAGTAAGACACATCCTTTACCAAGAGGAAATCCGAGGTAGTCCTGCACAAATTGGCATTACTACTTCTACCATCGGCTACCCATCTCCAATATATCTTCTTTAGGACAGATTTTGGGGGGGCAGTTTTATTGTTCCAAGCGTCGCCTAGGCCAAGATTGCCAAGAAGGCGCTTGACTTCCCTCAACCAACAAATCTTTGGCCAGCCTGGCAGAGCCAATACATCAGTTAAGCCTTCCGCGTAGCTTGACATTTCTGGAACTCTCCAGATTCGCGCCCATAAAAGGAGGGGGCGGAGCCTGGCCTGATCACTAATTGCCCGAGTACCCATATCTAAGAGCAGTGGGAGGGTTGGGGTACTATAGGGGAGCCCCATTAGGTCTTTGTGGAATTTGTTTTCTGAGCGGGATAACTGATCCACATTGTGTACCCCCCAGAGTTCAGCTCCATAAAGTGCTGCACTAACACCCCTAGCCCTGTAGATGTCTAATATAGGGGCAATGGGTTTGATGGTTAAGGCACGTTGTTCCTTAAGAAGGGCACCCACCACCCTCTTGTGGGTCAGCAGCATCTTTTGGTGGTGACATTTCCAACTCATAGAGTCACAGAGGCGAATACCAAGGTAGTCGAACTCCGTGACCCTCTCGAGGGGAACAGAATCTAAGGTCGGTGGTTTAGCCAACTTTTTCGGGGGGTTAAGAACCAGGTACTTAGTTTTCCCTGTGTTAATAACTAACCCCCTTGCATCACAAAAAGATTTAAAGCTAGTTAACAGACTCTGCAGGCCAACCGGAGTTTTAGAGATCAGGAGGGTATCATCTGCAAATAGGAGGGTAGGTATTCTTCTGCCAGCCAGGGATGGTGCATCTGCAGGGTGTTGCAGCAGGTGCTCCACCACTCCATTAACATACAATGAGAACAGAGTGGGGGCTAGGACACATCCCTGGCGTACCCCTCTATTTACAGGTATGCGTGCTGTTTTTTGTCCCTGATTACCCCACCTGATCTGTGCAAAGTTGTCAGCATGTAATTTAATTAACATGTTTAATAGGTAAGATGGGATGCCTAATTCCTCGAGCACACTCCAGAGTTGGGTGCGTGGGACCAGGTCAAAGGCAGTCCGCAGGTCTATAAAAGCGAGATACAGACTGCCTTTGCCCAGTACAACCACCTTCCAATACAGCATCATAAGCCGGAAGGATTGCTCTATCGTCCCCATACCCGATCTAAAGCCGGCCTGGAAGTCAGAAAGAATGCCCTTTTCCTCGACCCACTGCAGTACTCTGCCCAAAACCACCTTTCCCGCCACCTTCTGTGAAGAGTCTAAGAGGCTTATGGGGCGATAATTGGCAGGGTCGTTCCGACTCCCTTTTTTAAAGATCGGAATGACCTCAGCACCCTTCCATGAGGCCGGGAGGGTTGCCCCGTCAAAACTAGCATTCAGTAGGGCGGCAATAAGTTTTCCCAACTCCTCCGGATTAATGCGTAGCAAGTCCCCTGGTATGCCATCCGGACCCGCTGCTTTATTGGGGACAAGGCATTTGATCGCTCCTACCACTTCCTTGACTGTAAACAGGAGCTCATCATTAAACTCACAGGGTACTAAGGGATGCTGTTCTAACGAACTTACCCCCCTATCCGGGAGCATTGTGTAGAGCTGGGAAAAGTGGTCAAACCACGCATCCTCCGGTATGTTGCATGATAGCATTGTGTCCACGGGTTTGTCCCTATCTCTTAGTAGGTCCCAGAAACCCTTCGGATCTTTCCTTAAGCTTGCAGCCTTCAGGTCATACCAAAACTGGTTCTCCCAATCTACCTTTGCTCTAGATATAGCCCTCCTGTAATTGCCCCTAGCAGCGCTTATCAGGGCTCCATTCTTGGATTTCACTGCCTTTATTAACTCCCCTTTGGCGTCGCGACAAGCAGGTGAAAACCACCCAGCAGTGCCCTTCATAGCGCCTCTTTTATGAGCCCTTCTTCCCACATTGTGGACCAAGAACAGTTCACCTAGTGCGTTCATAGTTTGGGCAAACAGTGTGGGTACCTCCTGCGCACTTATTGGGGGGGAATCTAATCGGGGGATGACATTAACCATTATAGATTTTACCTCCGAGATCTTTCCCTCATTGCCAACAATGTTCTTCCATTTCAGGCGCCTACAATCGTTGGAGGGACACACTTTATGTGTTGTTCTCCACACGTGGGTAATTGGGGGTAGGGAGCCTCCCGTCCACAAAGGGGACAGAGACAGAGACAAAAGATTGTGGTCACTGTCGATGGACGGCAAGACCACCATATCGAACATGTAAGCCCACAAACGATAGTTCAGCAGAATGTAGTCAATCTGTGAGGAATGCCCTACTCTGTTGAACGTATGGGCCCCCAATTGATCTGAATTCGATCTGCCATTAGCTGCTCTTAGGCCATGCTCCAAACAAAGGGCATTAAAGTCAATGGCACTTTGGGTCCATCTTCTAATTGGCGTAATCTGTAGCGGTGGAATACCTCTCCTTGCATCGTCGTCTCTCGTGCCTAGCACATCGTCCGCAGTAAGGGGTTCGAATGTGCAGTTGAAGTCGCCCGCTAGCATGACGAGGGAATCAGCGCTACAATTTCTGAGTTCCTCATCGATGCCAGTTGAGGACAGGGTGGACAAGCCGCCCCGTGTGCCTCTGACATATATATTAAAGATTTCAAGCACTCTCCCTCCGCGTAGCCCTCTCACTGTTATCCTCTGGAGGTCAGGGGACTTAGTAGCTATGCATTTAACGGAGTACCGCAGGGAGATGCTTACCCAAATTAGTAACCCTCCCGAGGGGCGCCCCTTCCCTCCACTTGGTCGTATGGCAGGAACAAAGTAGGTGGTATAACCCATCTTATGTAGAGGTTCCAGGCACCAGGTTTCCTGGAACAAGCAGATCCCAAACGGTTTTATAAATACATTCCAGTCTGGTATGCATATGTTTCGTGCAAGGCCCGCTATGTTCCAACTGGCTACCTTCAAAGACACACTGCCAGCCCCTCCCTGCCCCATTGCTGATTCACTTACGAGAGGGGCATTAGCAATGGTTATTGGTCCCGTCCGCATTATTAAGATGCGACAGAACATGGTGCGGTCACACACTACCATTTCTCTATGGCACCTTGTGCTGCAGCCGTAAACCAGCTGTAGCACAAGCTCCCATAGAGAAATGGGTGATTTTGTTAATTCTTACACCGCATGGCAGGCACCTGACGGTGCCAACCATTCGATGCAGGTATTAACAGGGGGCACCATAGGTGACCCCAAGCCTCCGGCAACCGCTGTGGCAAATGGGCCCTGCAAGGGGCTCCTAAAGTCGCTTTCCGACAGGCTTTTCATGTCGGAAAGCCGGCATGAAAAGCCTGTCGGAATCTGAAATCATAATCACCACAGTGTAAACGCTCTACTTAGGGGATTATGAGCAGCCTCTGACTGGCCGACATGCTCATGGAGCCCTTCGGAAGCCAATCGGTCCGACTGGCTAGTTTCAAATCCGACAGCCTTCATTTTAATAAGGCTGTCGGATTTGAAACCAATGAAGTAAGTCGGAAAACCTCCGACCTATGGTCGTAATTTGGCCCTAGGTCTTTAATACTGATATATAACACACTTAAGTCTTCCAGGCCACTCCTTCTACATAAAACACTGCGTGCCTTGGGCTCTCCTTTTACAAATCATTGTTATAACACGCAAAGGTTAATGGAAGCAAATAAACACAATACCCCTGTTAGAACTGGCATCCTTGGCTTGGTTTTCCCTGACTTTTTGCCTCAACCTCCTGTGTTTTTGATGCTGGGATGGATTTCGTTTTTGCTGGCATTGATGCTTTGGGCACTTTGCCACAGCTGATCAGTGTCAAAGTGCAAGTGCTCTCTGTGTGAATGGATATTGTGATTAGTTCTCCCTCATTGGCATATTTGTTTTACCGGTATGTCCCTAGTAAAGTGCACTGAGTGTGCCAGGGCTGGAGAATTTTCATTTTCCTGTTTTCAAATAATTTACAACATGGCACACAGCATGCATGGAGCAAGGTTACTAAATATACCTATTTTCATTTTCCTGTTTCGAATAAAGTACATTTGTCTAGTTATCATTATAATCACAAGATGAACAAATAAAACAGTGCTACACACATTTGAGTTTTTTTTTATTGTGATGAACATAATATAGTGCCCTGGTCTCAACCTGCACTGAAAAAAACACAAAGGTGATAGGTGGAATTGTTAAAAAGGTATCAGCCACTGGCAACCGTCAGCGGCCGCATTCCAGTTCAGTTTGACCACTATGACACTTTAGAGAGTGACCAACCATATGCAAATCTACCTTAGTAATGTTCCATGGGAACCGTCCAAACAGTTATGTTATGTTATGTTATCTGGGGTTTTGTTAAGCGCTCAGCTACTCAAGCAGAGTGTCCCGGCGCTGTCAGACCCATAACCGTAGAGCTCCAGCTGGGGAGAGAAAACTTATTGTCCAAACAGCCATGTTTTGAGCTTCTTTCTGAAGGCCATTAAGCTCTCACTCTTTCTTAAGGACAGTGGGAGGGCATTCCAGGCCCGGGGCGCAAGATATTTAAAAGACCGACCCGCCTAATTGCCGGGACCGTGGTGAGAGACAGTGACGCAGAACGCAAGGCTCTGGCCGGCAGATGAAAGCCGATCCTCTTCCTCAAGACCAGTGCCATAAAGGGTCTTAAATGCCATAGTGAGCACCTTGAATTCAATGCGCCTTTGAATAGGCAGCCAGTGAAGAGACTGCAGCAGTCCCGTAGCGTGGGAGCGGTGGCGAGGGCAAAGATTGCCAGAGCGGCCGAGTTCTGCACAACCTGCAGGCGTGAGAGAAGGAGCTTCGGAAGACCCAGATGAAGGACATTGGTATAGTCCAGCCTAGATCCTATCATGGCCTGCACCGTAATTTTCCTATGGGCGATGGAAAGGAAAGGAAGAAATTTTCTTAGCATTTTTAGAATCCCAAAGCATTGACCAACTAGGCTCATAATCTGTGGTTTAAAAGTAAGACAGTTGTCCATCTTAACACCGAGATTTTTAGCCACCGAGGCCACGTCGGAAGGGGGAAACATATCCGCCGGCCACCAGGACATCCAACAGGGATCCGGAGGACAACCGAAGAAAAGAACCTCGGATTTATCCGAGTTGCATTTAAGCTGATTGCATTGGAACCAGGTAAAAACCGCACCCAGACAGCTTTTAATGCGATCTCCGTTGAAGTCCATATCTTTTCCACATGTGAAAAGAAGCTGGGTGTCATCAGCATATGAGACAATCTGGGCACCAAAAGACTCAACCAGCGCTGCCAAAGGGGACATATAGATATTAAAGAGAGTTGGGCTTAATATTGACCCTTGAGGAACTCCCACTTCCAGAGGCGGCACTGCCGCGGAGTACGGAGGAGCCCAGACTGTCTGTTGACGGTTGGTCAGAAAGGACTTGAACCATTTGAACACCGTTCCTCCAACACCAATCTCCGCAAGACGCGCCAATAGGCGATCGTGAGGAACGGTGTCAAACGCCGCCGAGAGATCAAGCAGCACCAGCAGTGCCTTCCCCCCGGAGTCCTGAACTTCCTTAATGGCCTCAACCACCTCCAGCAGAGCCGTCTCCGTGCTCATATTCGCACGGAAGCCGGATTGGGTATAGTGCAAAACACCATGGGACTCAACAAAATGTGAGAGGACGGACTGAACGTGCTTTTCTGCCACTTTAGCCAGGGCAGGGAGCAAAGAGATAGGTCGGTAATTAGCATGAAGGGCATGGTCCAGGGAAGGCTTCTTCAGAAGAGGAATGACCATCGCCTGTTTCCAGGCAGGCGGCACTATCCCTGTTTCCAGTGAGCAGTTTAAAATTGGGTTAACCATAGGGTTAATAGCATGAGCCACTTTAGCTAGAAACTTCGCGGGACAGGGGTCCAGTGGAGAGCCGGATCTCATTTTAGAGAGAAGTTCCCGTGAGACTTGAGGTTCAATAGGTGGAAAACTCATCAAACTGGGCATTCCCGGGTCAGACACAACAGACTGGGTTTCAGGACAGGGCACTCCCCCCAGCGCAAAGGATGGAAAAGTTGCTTGAATGCTCTTGATTTTATTGGGAAAAAAACTGGCTAATTGCAGAACCCAAGGTTCCGAAAAAGAGCACTTAGGAGTGATGGCAGCTGGTGATGTGAATTCTTTCACAATCGCGAAGATTTCTTTGCTGGTGTTGGCGGCCTCCTCAATCCTTTGAGCAAAGTAGGCTTTTTTGGCCAGATAAATTTCCTTATGATAGGCCTTGGTGCAACACCTATAGGCCTCCCTCAAAGGATCCAGGTCTTTCGGCTCTCTTACAAAGCCTTCTGCTGGAATTAAGCACATGCGTGAACCATGGGGCAGACGCTCGTGAGGATTTCTTATAAGACCGCCTAGGCGGGGCCAAATCCTCCAAACACTGCACAAGCCATGCTTGAAAACGGGCTAGGTCCAATTCTAAATCACCCGTAAGAGAGCAGGGGTGGGTTAGCCGATACTGATCAATCATTTCCGGTGTTACTCGATGGAAAGGACGCGACATCCGGGGTTGACACCCGTCACCTCTACTAGTCACAGTATTTTTAGACTGGATATTAAAAGTCACCAGAAGGTGGTCGGACCATAACACAGGAAGGGGGGGCGCAACTGTAACAGAGGAGGTGGAGAAAATCTAATCCAATGTATGCCCTTTGTTGTGAGTGGGCGACACTACGTAGGGTGATAGGCCCAGAGGAGTGGTAATATCTAAAATTTTGATAGTATCTGCAGCATCCGCATTATCAAAGTGAACGTTAAAATCGCCCAGAAGAATGAAATGCTTAAATTGAACGCTCATAACCGAGACCACTGCGTCCAACTCCTCCTTAAATGATCCAACAGGGCCTGGGGATCTGTAAACCAACAAACCCGCGCAAGATTGAGCGGGTGAAAGTGTTAGACAAAAACCCAATGCTTCAACCCCACGAATGTCATCAGTGGGTATGATGGAACACTCAAAGCGTCGGTCAATCACCAGTGCCACTCCTCCTCCTTTGCCTTTGCTCCGGTCTTTCCTTAGTATAAAGTAATTAGAGGGCAGGGCATTTACTACATCTGGGCCTGATGCTTCGCCAAGCCACGTGTCCGTGAGGAAAAGGCAGGCGGGCTTAAAATCAGAGAGAAAGTTAAACCGATCCTGAGCATGTTTGATCACGGACCGAGTGTTCAGAAGGGCGCAGCTGAAAAAACGTTCAGCTGAGTTCCGCACCGTTGTTGCGATTACATGTTGGCTAGGCTTTGCGAAGTCTGTCCTGAACTGCACGGGCAGGTCCTCTCTGAACTGAATGAACAGTCAGAGGTTTCCAGGCATAGAACCGGAGAGCCACTGTATAATAATTTGTCTCAGGAGTAACTATACATATGTTATAACTGGAAAATCCCTTTCCTTACATGCCACCAGCTTTGGGGGAGTTGCTTTCTTTCCTTTCCCTCCCTGGAGAGATATTTACTCTTGGTTTTAACATTTGTAAATATCCAGTCTTTTCCAGTTCAGCACGAGGTTAGAAATAGGTTTGTGAATACCCACAAATGTGTAAGTATTTATGTGACCACAAACTTCCATGGCAAAGCACTTTAGTCACTCACAGAATTAGTTTCACTCACATAAAAAACGTGCACACCTAAAAATAGCTTTGCAAATTGGGCCCATGGTTTTTCTGATGTCTTTTTCCTTGGTCAAGCTTTCACAAAAATGAAATTGGCTTGGTGTTTGACTAGAAGAAGAAAAAAATCTTTTTTTTTATATGTTCAGTCATCTGTATACGTGTATTTTTCGTGATGCCAATTGTTTTCATGGAATACATCACAGTCATTTACGACTAGCTAGGCAGGCAATGATATGGAATGTTATGACTAATCAGGCAGGCAATGATATGGAATGTTACGACTAGCTAGACAGACAATGATATGGAATGTTATGACTAGCCAGGCAGGCAATGTTATGAAATGTTTTGACTAGTAACGCAAGCTAAGATTTGAATCACAAAGCTATCACAGCAAACGATTGCCTCAAAGTGCTTTTTCTTTGCTTAATGGTTATAAGAGCCCTGTTCCCTGGAACTTTTCGGGCCATCTCTCTCTTGTTACTTACTCAAAGTGCTCTATCCACATCCTTTAGTATGTGTCAACCAGTGCCCGTCAAGACCAATAAAAAGTGCAAAGATGTGTATTAGCACATAGGAAAGGGAAACGTCATTCTTGAAACGTGACACTCACAGAACTTTGACTCTCTTCCGCAAGCAATCAGAAAGAGATACTGTGATTATGCCTGCTTTTTTTATACGCTTTAAGCGAATAGCAAAAGAACCTTTAAATGATAACTAAGTACTAACTGGAATTAACTACCAACTGTCCTTTTTGTCTCTTTCACTCATATACCCACACATACCCAAGCCCCCAGAGATATCATTATCAACTGCTGACCAAGTTAGCATGGCTTACACTCTATAATATCATTGTGAATGGCACTGGCTTATGTTTACAATTGTTGCGACCACACTAGGCTTGCAGTTACTACCTGCTCTTCATGCAGCTGCTGAGGCTGCTAAAGATGTCTTAAACATCTTGAAACAATTCCAAATGGAAACCTACCTTATGGCATACCAAGAGCCTTGCTTTTCCTGAAAGTTCCCTTAGCTGCTGAAGAAGTCAACAGGTGCTCAGACTAATCAGTGTGCCTGGAATTAGAAATGTAATGGGATGCTATATGCAGTTACTAATATTACCTAATTCCTGCCACTCTCTGTGGTTCCTATAAAGGATCAAAAGGTTTGGTGGATGGCTGCGGTCGGATTTGATGGCAGTCCAACAAATGTATTTGTTTCTTAAAAACAAACTCCCGAAGTGTCCCCCCCACATCGGACGTAGGGGTCATTATTTGTATTTTTCTGTACATCACTACCAGGTGTTCTGTGGTGGAGACGGATTAAAAAAAGGACATCAGACCATCAGTCTTAGATAAGCGGTGGTGTGATGCCCTTACCCCAATGGCTAGCACTCTGTCAGGCCATAGGACTAAACTCTCAGTTGACGGAATCAACTGTGGCACCCCTGACGGTCCAGCCGCACCCAAATAGGGTAGACAGACCAAGAGATTGGCTGGCTGGGTATACTGCAGCATGTTTGTGACATAGTGCTCGGTCTGCCACACTCTAAATCTGGCCCATAGTCCTTCCCTATGACACTGGTTTTTGTGAGCTGCAATGCTGTTGTATTTACCACATGTGTTTTGAATAACACCTAGATTTCTACTAAAGTAATTTTCCATAAACCACACTTTCAAACTAACGAGATCTATGGCCACAGCTAGATATTGCATCATACATGGAAATATGTGAATTTTGGAATCAATAAAAGAGAGCTGTAGGAGACAGTGCTTTTATGGAAGCTATCAGACAAAGTCAGCACACTTTACACAATGATGTAAGGCCTGAGATTGATTCCACCTACTTGGTAAAGGATTAACATTTTCTGGTACATAATTGAAGTTTATCTTATCCCTACCACAGAACCACACACTGCATTCATCTTTCCATTTTGGACATATTAAGCAGATCATTGGATCAATGTTGACCCGAGTCTCGGCACACACAAATTGAAAGGTGTTGATTTGCAACAATAAAAAATGTATTAGATTTATGTGTGATTGTCTTGCAAACTGCATCAATGTAGTTAATTTCCTGTAAAGTTCATGCAAATTGTACACATGGTTAGATACATGAGGAGTTCATTGTAATGTGATTAATCATCATGTGTCATTGTACAGTAGAGCCTTAAACGTGATGACGACTACACATTCTGGGACCTGACAAGTAAGGGGACCATTTCTACTTTTGTGAGATGGGAAAACTGTCATACAGCATTGGTTGTTCCACCACGCCAAACTTGGAGTTCCCTTTTTTTATTTAAAAGGGGACAAATTGCCAGGTTTCCAAAGTCTGAGTTTCACCTGGTTGCAGGGGAAGTCCTTTACCGTCAGGCAATCTTCAACAGAACCCCAAGCTTCAGCCCATTGGAAAGCTTGCCCTAATACAATCACTGACTGCTAGAATGTCATCCTTTTTGCCCTGACCACCCCCATTTTGTGACTGATACTGGTGGTAACTGACTCTGATTGTGCCCTTGGCTCTGTTAACCAGTCCAAGGGACAATCCTCTGTTTAAAAGGTATATGGTAGTTAGGTATAATTTCAATTGGTATGACAACCTACCTGTAAGCCCCTAGTATATGGTAGGGCATGTACGTGGACGTCATTTGAAGGTAGGAGTCGCAGCTGTGACCTCTAGCTGGCTCCCTGCTACTCCTGGCATTTTCCTTTGCATCCCCTGGCTTCAGACGAGGCAGGCATTTTACCCATCTGAGGCCAGGGGTTGCAAAAGGAAGTACCAGGAGTAGCAGGGAGCAAGCTAAATGTCTCAGCTGCGACTCCTGACTACCGCCAAATGACATCCATAGGCATGTAGGTTTAGAGGGTCAGCAGAATTAAAACACTTAATTGTGCACTGTTGTGTTGCCTGCTGTCATTTTAAAGGCAACCCTGCTATGCAGGCTAAGTTTAAAAATAAATTATATGCAAATTCGATTTTGGAATTAAAGGTACTTTCAAAGTCTTAAAAGACCTTATTTTTACATATCAGTCACCCCTAAGGTCTCCTCTGGGTGCCCCAGGCCAGGGGTAGGGTGACTTGTAACTATAAGCAGGGACATTATAAAAGATGTTTTATATGCCCTGGTGAGGAAAGAATTGCCAATTTAGTTTTTCCCCTATTGTAGCACATTGGCTCCATAGGCTAACATGAGAATATATTAATAAATGATAACTACTGAAAAGAATGAGCTAAAAACATACTTCAATGTATTAAAGAGTTAGAATGAATTCAACAACTTGCCAAGGTTGGATTTATTATACATATCACAGAAAAGAAGTTATATAACTTGCTTTTCGGATGTACTAAATTCCAGCTTTCCAGCAACCTCTCTTGATTGGCCAGCCTTTGACAGGACATCTGGTAGGAGGAGATCTGCAGCTGCAGAGCAAAAGGCAGGATGGGGGAGTAGCCAAACTGGTCTTCAAAGAGGGGATGACAGTTAGTGTTCAAAATATTTTATTGAATTTATGATAAGGCAATAGACCAAACAAAAAAGAGCACAGATGAGGCACGTTTAAATTTACAATATTACATTAATATAATAATTGTACCTCTACAATGAGAATTGCAGTATAATAGGAACTAAAATCTAAAAATAAAAGGCGGAGAGAATCAATAACTATTATTTAACAAGTATATCATAACAGAGCTACTTACTAAAATCCAACAAACTTGACTTATTAGTATAATGCTATAAAATTATCAATTGATTTCCAAAATGATTGCTAAGTAGATGTGTTATAAACAAAACCCAACATAGTCAGATCAGCTCCTTTTCTGGTAAAAATTATGCATGAGCAACAGATAGTAAGAAATCAGAGAGCTTGTTTTTGAATCTGACAGTTTTGTTGAAAGCAATATTGATTTACAAATCAACATATTATATGAAAGTTTATCTAGTACATTTTGTTTTTATAATAACATACCAAACCTCTTTCCAAAACTTAAAGACAACATCACATTAGAAAAGCATATGTTTTAACAAACCTGAATTCAAATTACAGTGTTAACAATTAGGAGAATTTAGTAGTTTTGCATTAGACATTTTTAAAGGAGTTCATAAACAATGAAATAGTATGAAGGAATTAGTTTGGTATAAAGACACAGGTAACCATCCAGAGACACTATTCATCCATATTTTCCTCCATACATCTTGAGAAATAGATATTTTAAGCTCATTATTCCAGAAAGAAGCATTAAAATTAATGTTATTCTTGTCAAAATTATACCATTTTTTTAAATACATTGACACAGCATGAGATGCAGTAGCTATTATATACGTCTCTAAATCAGATACGTTTTCCATTGGAAAATTGCTGAAAAATGAATCAAGGATGGAATTACATAAAACAAATCATATTTAGAAATATATAATGGGGCACGATACATTTTTGTTGTGGTTCTTCAAAAGATAAAAAAGCGTTATTATTATAATATATCTTTTAAGTAAAAAATGACCAGCCTTTTTCCAAGATTGCCAAAATTCTTTGTTTCGATTAAGTTTTATAATGTGACTAAACCATAAGGACATATTTAATGTATGAGAAATAGGTGTTTGTAGATTTTAGTATAGCAGATCTTCGTATTAAAGAATTAGAAGACAACATAGTAAGTAATGTAGGTAACAGAATCAGAGATATTAAACTTTGGGGCCGATTACGATGGCGGAAGGAACACCATTAGGATGCTGTCTCCAGCCAGCCTTTCGGTGGCAGCTAAACCGCCATGAAAGGCTGGTGAAGATTGGTTTCAGGGGCCCCTTGCAGGCCCCCCTTGTGTTGTGGGAGGTGTGGGTGCACTGGGGGGTACATTTCACTGCACCGTGTGGTGCCTGCCACGTAGTGCAATGAAATGCACAACATGCTATTTTAACATGGCAGGGGTGCTGCTCTCAGCAGCACTTGCCGCAATGTTAAAGTGCAGAATCCGACCGCCATGATGGCGGTCGCATCCTAATTGGGTGTGCAGGACTGCCGCATGTATTGCGGATAGTCTCGGTCACCACCACAATGGCGGACAGACTCCAGTCCGTCCGCCATCGTAATCGGCCCCTTTGTTCAATGAGGAGCAATGAAGGGCTTTGTTAAAGTCTGCATTGGTGAAGCAAAAGGTGCTTTGTTTTAAAATAAATGCTTTATGATAATTTTAAAAATCTGGTAAACCAAAACCCCCATTAGCATTTGCAATTTTCAATTTTTTTTAGCTTATACTGGGTGTTTTATTAAATAAATGTAGATATTAGCGTGTCTATAGAGTTATAGAACTTAAGAGGAAGTTAGGTAGATATCATTGATTAGGGATAAAATATTTTTGGAGCAATATCCATTTTAACAGAGTCAACTTTACCCCACCAAGTGTAAAGCAGACCACTTATGAATTTTGTCTTTGATATGGTTAAGAATATATTCAAAGTTCAATGTAATCGATTGTTTAATGGTATGAGAGACTAGGATACCAAGATATTTTAGTTTTTCTTTTGCCATATTATTTATTTTTTGGGAAGCATATCAGGGTTACAATAAACATTTAAGGGGAAAATCCTCTCTTATTAATGTTTAGAGTGTAACCTGAAATCTGGGAATATGTTTGAATTAGATTTAGTAGAGGAGAAATAGAAGAATCAGGATTACTAATATATAATAATACATCATCAGAATAAGCTGACGTTTTTATAGCAACATCATTGATAGTAATAGCTTTTATTTCTATGCAATGTCTGATGATGATAAGTAAGGGTTTAATAGCAAGGAGAAAAAGTAAAGGTGACAAGGAACAACCTTGACGAGTGCCTCTAAAAAGGAAACATTTATTAGAGAGTTGACCATTAATGAAAAGTCTAGCAGATGGACCAGAATAGAGTGCTGAAATCATATGAATATAGGAATTGCCAAAATGAAATGCAGATAAAGTATGAAATAGATGCAGCCAATGTACTTTGTCAAACACTTTTTCAGCATCTAATGCAAGGACACCAGTGGGTAGATGCAAAGATGACACAGCTTTAATTAAATGAAATAATACACTATCGTTATTTACAGAATGTCTATGTATCATGAAACGTGTTTGATCAATGTGAACAATAGTGTCAAGCACAGAATCCAATCTGGTTGCAAGAATTTATACATAAAGTTTACAATCTTGATTAAATAAAGAAATAGGGCGGTAATTTGAAACAATAGTGGGATCTTTATTGGGTTTTGGAAAAAACTATAATCACAGCTTCAGTAAAAGATCCTGAAGTAGATCCTAATATACTAAAGTGAGTAAATAACTTAAGTAAGTGAGGTAGCAGGTAAGGAGAACATTCTTTATAAAATTCAGTAGGTATACCATCCGGTCCAGGTGATTTACCCAGTTTAAGAGATTTAATAGCTAAATTAATTTCGTCTAATGAAATCAGTACATCCAATGTTTTCTTCACTGGCAGGGTAATTTTAGGTAAACCACAGAATTGCAAAGAATTATCAATACTGAAGATATCGGTAGCTGGGAGATTATTACATTTGAATAGTAGATCAAAAATTCATTAACTATTTATTTGTGAGATAATGCCAATTTACCATTTAAGCCATGAATTGCAATAGTTTGGATTTTATCTTTTTTAATACGTAAAAAAATTGCCAAAAGTCATCCAGATCTATTGGCTTTGCAATAAACTGCTGCCTTATTATTTGAAATTTGTATGCCAGCTCTTCTGCTTAACAAAGAGTTTAACTCACATCTAAATTTCTGTAATTGCATTTTGTATTTATTATCATTAGACAAAATCAAGAGCTGTTCATATTTTGTGATTTGTTTATCTAATTCTTTAAGTTTAGCGTAAAAAGCGTTGTTAACAGGTGCCATAATTGATATTGTTACCCCTCTGACATATGCCTTAAATGCATCCTAACGATTTACAAGTGAAGAAGATCCATCTGGATTGAAAGAGGAATAATCATGTAATCCTGACAAAAGTTTTGATTTATTATTGCCAATAAGAAAAATATTTGTAATCATACGCCAGCAAGAGTGGGATTGTAGAGTGGCGTTAAGTTGTAAAACACTTGGAATAAGTGCATGGTCAGAAATATTGATATTGTGAATTGTAGGTTCAGAAAATGATTGAATTAATGAAGGGGAAATTAACAAATATTCAATTCGAGAGTAAGAATTATGAGAGTTATAAAAAAATGTAAAGTGTTTCTCTTTTGGGTAATGTAGACGCCAAATATCTACCAATTTAGTCAATTTAAAAAAAGATTTAAAAATGAAAAAAGCTTTAGGAGGACGATATTTAGTTTGAGAATATCTATCACTTCAGAGGTAAAGATAGACCAAAATTTAGGATTATCATTTGTTGGACAATAGACATTAATTATATGAAAAACGGTAGTATCAATTTTAATATTCACTATAATATAATGACCTTCTGTATCTGAATATTTGGTTAGTATTTGAATTTTTTACTTTTTTTGCAAGCAGGATAGCAACACCGTTCTTTTCGTTAACTGCAGGAGAATAAATATTACACACCCATTGTTTACTCATATATGATAAAACTGTATCATCTATATGAGTTTCTTGAAGTAGACAAATATCTGCTTTATGTCTGGCTAAATAATTTAAAACTTTAGTTCTTTTAACATGGTGTCTTAAACTTTTAACATTTAGCAAAACAACTTTAATTCAATTAACATTATCCATAATCAGTAAAAAGAGGAGATAGAAAAAAGAAAGAAAATATATAGCTTAAAGGATTAAAGAGTAGCTCCAGAGGAGGATGTTGGAGAAAAAGGAAAAACAAAGACAAACATAAAAAAAGACAACATAGAAACACAAGTAATGTTTCAGAATCGCACAAACGCATATGCAAGATTGACCTGCCTAGACAATGCCCTCATAGAGAATATCGACAAATAAACTAAGAATAATAATATTCAAATGTACGAATTAAGTAGAATTGTAACTTGTTTCCATGGAGGGCAGAGAATGATGATTAAAGATCATCAGGGCATTGAAAAGATTTTGAGATACCATCCGTCCAAATTCTCATTATAGATGGATCAAAAAGGCAATATTTGAAGCAACAGCTTTTTAGTCGAGGTTGGAGTTCAGTGAATCCTCTACGAACAGTTTCCTTGGCAAAGCTGTGGTGTGTTAAAATTTTGTTTCCAATAATCATTAAAGTTGTATTCTCTCTTGCGGCTTTCCGGATCATTACAAGATGATGGTGTTGCAAGACTTTAAAAATCACCTTACGATGTTTAACACTGCTTGGATTAAGATGAGAAGGAATTCTATGTGCATTTTCAATTTCTAAATTTTCTGGGAATTTTAAATGTAAAAGACCAGGTAACAAGGTTTCCAATTAGCGCCTACAGTCTGTGCCTTCAACGCCTTCTGGTAAATTAAAGATGCGCAGATTTTACTGCCTATTACAATTTTTTAAGTCAAGTAATAAAGAATTCATGGGCTCAATTTTTGCAGTAAGAGGCATCATACTGTCAATTATTTATCCTTATTATCCTGAATTTTTATTGTGTTGTCGGAGACTTTCATTGAAAGACTAGCCATTTCTTTATGAATATTTTTAATTTCTAAAACAGTGTTGTCTGTATTAGAGTGCACTGCTTGTAACTCTTCCAATAAACTAACTAAAGAAGGCTCATTGGAATCCACATTTGACTTTACTGGTGGGGGAGAAATTGTTGTTAGTTGTAACATGCACATTCTTTCCTTCAATATTAATACAATCTTTACCAAATATATACAAAATATATATAAATGATGTCAAATTCGCTTCGAATGAAGAGAAAATAAAGTTACACAAGATATCACCAAAGCAGGAGACTGTGCAGCAGTTAGAACCAGCTGTGTCTGTGGCTTAGGCCTCAGCCTCGCCCTTTCCTTGATCTGTCTCCGCCCTCCTGACAGGAAACTCCAGCAGCACTTCACTGGATAGCGCAATGGAAAGGCTTAGCATGAAAAAAAGCCTTTCAAACTGCACACAACGCCACAAACGTTACCTCCCCAGGAAGCGTAGGCCATAAAAAAGAAAATAAGGCACCTTGAACAGGTAAAAATTGTCGAAAATGCAAGCTTTAAGGGAGGACTATCGGGAGGTGGCCATCTAGTGCATGCCAGTGCAACTGAGGGAATAACAGTGAGAACACCCCTACATCTTGCACCCCCAGCCTGAGTAATTGAGTTAGCAGAGGGTCTGGAAGAGGAGTATTAGGGAAATTTGGCCACACCAGTGGGTTGGCTTAGCCAGGTTTTAACCTCCAGGAAAGAGTGTCTCTATTTTGGATTTTAAAGGAATAGTGCTTTCTGCGACACAAATATGCCACACTTTGGAGGAAGTTGACATACTTGAGGGTGGCACCCTGCACCTCATAGTCAGGAGTACCCTCCCTGCTTGTCACTCAAGAACACTGGATAAATGGGGTAAAGATGCCCAGCAACTCAGATTCCAGCCTGAAACTACAAGAAGAAGAAGGACTGCCCAACTGGGTACCCTGGCCTGCACCAAGAGAATTGCACTCTGAATGACAACACTTGCTGCACACTTTGGGATCTACAGCCCTAAGGAATTTGTGTTGCTTTGAAAAGTGAAGGAATGGACTCTCTGGAAGCAACAGGTTAAAAGAGCTCCATCTGCACAATCTCCAGCAAGAAGAAACCAGCTGACCACCTTCAGCTGGACTTTAAAGAATTTGGCCAGCTGCATTGTGGGAAACATTGTCCCAATATCCCAAGGACCAACTCTAAGCTTCTGGAACCTTGGATTGGTGTTGTGGACACTTTGGAACCCCTCACCTTCTGGTAGACAAGCCAAAGGTTTAGAGAAGATTAAAGAATGTTTGGTAAAAAGCTCCATAATGTGACCAACCTGTCAACGAGAGTCAAGCCGGTGACATCAAACCACGACCCGGCCTGAGAGTCAGGTTTGCCCTACTGAAGCTCCGCAGCTTTTCATCCTTGACAAGACCTCCAGGACTGGACTGAGGCATTGCGCTGAGCCAAGCCGCCGTCAATTGAAGCCAACGCTGGCCTGACAAGGAACCTTGCTCGAACTTGAGAGAAACAGCTCCAGAAAAGTGACTAAGTCAGAAAGTAAGAACTTGACCAGACCCTACCGCTAAGTGTATTTGACACCCGCTCCATCTCAGTTGGCCTGAAACTTTAACTTTGTCTCGGTCAAGAGCGACCAGAAGTCCCAAAGTGGTGCTTTTGTCTTTTGGGCACTAGAAAGTGTTTATTCTTTAAAAATTCATATCTTCGGTTCCCTACATTGGATTTTTGTTGTTTTGGTGTCTTTTTAATCATAAAAATATTTCCGATTTGTATAAATTGGTGTTGGATTTTTATTGTGTGTTGTGTCTTACTTATTTAATGTATTGGTGTTTTTAAATGCTTTTCACACCTGTCTCCTAAGTTAAGCCTGCCTGCTCGTAACCAGCTACCAAGGGTTGAGTAAGGGAATAATTTATTGCGACCTTGACTGGACCTTATATTGTGTTTGTAGACTTATTACTAGGGGCAGGCCCCTATCTACACCTACTGATAAATCCCATTCCAACACTGATGTATGGCAAAGTAGGGTGGGAACTAAAGGGTCTATCTTCACCACTAAAGAGAACGAGGAGTCACAAAACCACAAACGTCACCTCCCCAGGAAGCGCTGGCCATAAAAAAGAAAATAAGGCACCTTGAACAGGTAAAAATTGTCGAAAATGCAAGCTTTAAGGGAGGACTATCGGGAGGTGGCCATCTAGTGCATGCTAGTGCAACTGAGGGAATAACAGTGAGAACACCCCTACATCTTGCACCCCCAGCCTGAGTAATTGAGTTAGCAGAGGGTCTGGAAGAGAAGTATTAGGGAAATTTGGCCACACCAGTGGGTTGGCGAAGCCAGATTTTAACCTCCAGGAAAGAGTGTCTCGATTTTGGATTTTAAAGGAATAGTGCTTTCTGCGACACAAATATGCCACACTTTGGAGGAAGTTGCCATACTTGAGGGTGGCACCCTGCACCTCATAGTCAGGAGTACCCTCCCTGCTTGTCACTCAAGAACACTGGATAAATATGGTAAAGATGCCCAGCAACTCAGATTCCAGCCTGAAACTACAAGAAGAAGAAGGACTGCCCAACTGGGTACCCTGGCCTGCACCAAGAGAATTGCACTCTGAATGACAACACTTGCTGCACACTTTGGGATCTACAGCCCTAAGGAATTTGTGTTGCTTTGAAAAGTGAAGGAATGGACTCTCTGGAAGCAACAGGTTAAAAGAGCTCCATCTGCACAATCTCCAGCAAGAAGAAACTAGCTGACCACCTTCAGCTGGACTTTAATGAATTTGGCCAGTTGCATTGTGGGAAACATTGTCCCAATATCCCAAGGACCAGCTCTAAGCTTCTGGAACCTTGGATTGGTGTTGTGGACACTTTGGAACCCCTCACCTTCTGGTAGACAAGCCAAAGGTTTAGAGAAGATTAAATATTGTTTGGTAAAAAGCTCCATAATGTGACCAACCTGTCAACGAGAGTCAAGCCGGCGACATCAAACCACGACCCGGCCTGAGAGTCAGGTTTGCCCAACTGAAGCTCCGCAGCTTTTCATCCTTGACAAGACCTCCAGGACTGGACTGAGGCATTGAGCTGAGCCAAGCTGCCGTCAATTGAAGCCAGCGCTGGCCTGACAAGGAACCTTGCTCGAACTTGAGAGAAACAGCTCCAGAAAAGTGACTAAGTCAGAAAGTAAGAACTTGACCAGACCCTACCGCTAAGTGTATTTGACACCCGCTCCATCGCAGTTGGCCTGAAACTTTAACTTTGTCTCGGTCAAGAGCGACCAGAAGTCCCAAAGTGGTGCTTTTGTCTTTTAGGCACTAGAAAGTGTTTATTCTTTAAAAATTCATATCTTCGGTTCCCTACATTGGATTTTTGTTGTTTTGGTGTCTTGTTAATCATAAAAATATTTCCGATTTGTATAAATTGGTGTTGGATTTTTATTGTGTGTTGTGTCTTACTTATTTAATGTATTGGTGTTTTTAAATGCTTTTCACATCTGTCTCCTAAGTTAAGCCTGCCTGCTCGTAACAAGCTACCAAGGGTTGAGTAAGGGAATAATTTATTGTGACCTTGACTGGACCTTATATTGTGTTTGTAGACTTATTACTAGGGGCAGGCCCCTATCTACACCTACTGATAAATCCCATTCCAACACTGATGTATGGCACAGTAGGGTGGGAACTAAAGGGTCTATCTTCACCCCTAAAGAGAACGAGGAGTCACGAAACCTTTAGAGAATAGCATATGAAACTAAAACTTGTTCTCTTTTCTCAACTTCCTACCACATCCGGCTGTAATGTAGCAATTGTAGCATCTTCCCCAGCCCGGGAGCATGCAAATGAACACCCGACACATGGAGCTCTATTAAAGACTTCTTTATTCCTCAGCATACAACCGCACACTGCACGCATTGCATCATAACTTTTATAACCACACGTTAACACCTCCCAGCAGATTATGTTATTCCGCCCAGAACCACAAGAGTCCTAGCGCGCATAACATCACGACACTACATCTCCCCATTTATTAAATAAAAAGTACAGACAGCATTGGCATCTTAGTTCCTCAGTGAGTCGTCGAGGTGCTTGCACTGGTCGTCCAGATTGAGGTGTATGAGGAAGTTAAGGTACACTTTAATTATGCTCATATACACAGGACTGGGTCTAAGAAGGTATAGTCACAATAAACTGTGGTTCAAATCCCTATGTCTTTCGGTATTTTGTACTCCCCTCCTTTCTTAATCTGAGGTAGTCACCAACAGTCATTCACCTTCAATTTTTTAATTTTTTGTATAAAAAAACTTGATAAAAAGTTTTACTTATGGCAATCCCCACTAATGATCCTCTCAGTGTGAAAACTCCCACGTCAATTACACCGGGTGTTTTTACAATCCTTTGAAAAAGAGTGAGAAGACAAGATGACACCTCACGTGCGCAACACCAATTGAGCTTGCTGATTGGTACTCAGCAGCTCTGCCCACTTTTATCATCATCGGTTGTCATCTTGCCCCAAAAAATAGGTAAATAAAGTGTCCACAAAATTAAACCCAAAATGTGAAGGTAAATAGTGAAATAATCACATACCAAGATGCGACTGAAGAGTGAGAATAAAAAATGAAAAGGATGCACTTTCTATAGGACCAACTTTATTCCTCCTTATATGTGCACCCAATTCAAAACTTAAAAAGGTTGCTTAATATGCATACCATTGTACTATGCCAACATGTTTCATCGCCAAAATATTTGTAGCGATTTTTTCAGGGCAAATACAGTCGCTTGGCACCAGTCGGGGACACCTCTTAGCCTTTCATTCGGGGACTGCCAAAAGTAAAAACACACAACACACATAATTCTCACTAGATAACCAATTCTACACCAATGGATATATTTACATCTCTCGCTTAGATCTATTCTTTACCCTTATTGAGCCATAGATCCGCGTACCAGCTCCTTTTTACAGGTCACAACACGAGCTCCATATGTGAGTCCTCGCAGTGGATCCGCATTCAGCTATAATGCAAATCTGGAGGTAATGAAGTTTCTCATTAGTCCCTGTAGCCCTCGTTATGTCCTCTATCTAGCGCTCGCTGCACCGAGTTCTGACTGAGCTACATTGGGGCTCACCACTTCATCTTGATTATGTTGCGTAATTATGAGCAGATACTCTCTGCCATTTAAATGCATGCTTATTTAAATTCCCCTTCTTTTTTATATATATATAAAAACTCATACCCAGCATTCCAGATGACCCGGTGTATTTTTTTTTAAAAAAGGGGCACAAATCATTTTTCATACATCACCCAGTATCCTCACGGATATCCCACAGAATTGGATACTAGGAAGTGGAACACACTTTTTTGTTCGTCACACTGCTATTTATCAGAGTCTTAATCGTCTGATACGTTAACAAACCACCCAGGATGGACTGTGCTCACCTACTCATAGTACTCTTAACAAAAACAAACTTGTTAGCAATTTTAAAGGTGTTAAAGATGTTAAAGATGTTAAAGATGATAACACGCAACACCCTCCTTTTCAGTCATTCCTCCTTACCACCCCAGGCCTCACGGAGCTCTTTTTCTCCACCGGTTAGCCGTATTCACCCTCCGCCTCTGTTTTTAATCTTTCGCGAGAAGACGGCAGCGTCCCCGCGTCATAACTGTGGGCGCCATCTTAGATTGGGGTGATTTAACCAACTTTCTTTCTATAAGTGGATAGTTTCTACTCTTTTACTCGTCATACTGCTATTTGTCAAGATTTTATTCATATGGTGCATTAACAAAACGCCCAAGGTGCACTGTGTTCACATAATATTCCTCCTCAAAAACGAGCTTGTAAACACTTCTAAAGATGTTGATAAGTAACACCCTCCTTTATAGTCAGCGTCACCGCGTCATAACTGTGGGCGCCATCTTAGAAAGGGATGTTAAGCCAACTTCCTTTCTACAGATAGATAGTTGTTTCTGATTTCAAACCCAGAACGCCCTATTGTATCGTTGGGCTCTATTTACTTATCTTTTTCTTTTCTCAAAGAGGACCCTATATACTGAAAGGATGTTAATTTATCAAGCACACAACTGATGTAGTTATCATGCCCATCTATCTATGCTGGATGTTCTGCCAACTACCTTGCTTTACTTTTTGTTTTTTGTTTTGTATGTTTTATAATTCTAGATTTTGTTTACCATTACATGTTGATGTCTGGCCCTAACCTAAATGATACCTTTGGGCCCATCAATAACTCCCCGATGTACTCTGATGTCACGTTAATGCCCTCTTCCTTTTATAAAGGAGCTGTCATCTTACAAGCAAAAATAGCTTATACTGTCTCTTGCTTACACCCGCAGCAACCCTAACAGGGAGGGGAGATACTCTTCAGCTCAGTGTTTTGCCTTGTTCCATTCGATTTGGTCGTTTAACCCAATTTGGTCGCACTTCTCCTGAAAAATCCATCGTGCTTCTTTCGAGGCCAGCAGATCCTCGACATTTTGGGGGTTACCTATTATTTTCTCAAGTACCACCCACGTAAAAGTATGTTTAGTTTCAAGGCAATGCTGCACCAGTTTAGTGGTTAACTTGCCTGCTCTGATCGTACTCAGGTGTTCCTGCATTCTAACATTCACCTTCCTCGTCGTGAGACCTATATATTGAAGGCCACATTGGCAAGTCAATCTATATACCACATTCGCGGTGTTACAATTACTGAAACGTCTCAAGTACCAGATCTTTCCTGAATTCAAAACAATACTCAGTGTCTTCTTGGTAAGTCCACATACAGAGCATGATCCACACGAATAGTGCCCTGGAGGGATTGTAGACTCTGTCGGCTTCTGTAACACTTCCACCCGTGTGTGTACAAGTTTATCCCTTAAGTTGCTAGATCTTTTAAAGGCAAACCTAGGGGGAGGCATGGTGAAATCTTTGGTTGACAATAATGCCCAGTGCTTGCGTATAAGACTGACGAATCCGTGTTGCTAGAGGATCGAACGTCATGACCACGGGCAGACACTCGTCTTTTAGTTTTTTCATTTTTCTGGAGCAATACACTCCGTGGTGTGTTAATCGCTCTTTTTCTTGCTTGTCTGATAATTTTACGAGGATACTGCCTCATCTCAAGTTTCGCACATAATCCTTCTGATTGATCAAGGAATGCTGCGGTGGAGGAACAGTTCCTTCGATACCGAAGGAACTGCCCCACGGGGAGATTATCTTTAAGGGCTCTGGGATGGTAAGAGTTGTAGGACAAAAGTGAGTTCTTATCCGTGGGTTTTTGATGTACTCGGGAGCATAGTGTGTCCCCTTCTGCATAAATATCCAAATCGAGGTATACCGCCGTCTGGCTGTTGTAATTCCATGTGAACCTAAGGCTAGCATCCTGATGGTTGAGCCAGTTAAGAAACTCCAGTAACCCGTCTGTTTGTCCCGACCAGATGCAGAACACGTCGTCTATATACCTCTTCCAGAGACGGATCTTGCTCTGGAAGGGATTAGACTGATGATATATGACGTATTCTTCAAACTGGCCCACATAAATACAGGCCAAGCTGGGCGCCATTGTCGCGCCCATTGAAGTGCCTGTAGTTTGTAGGTACATATTGTCTTTATAACAAAAATAGTTCCGAGGTAAGGGCAAGTTCTATGCACTGTAACACGAAAGACTGTGGAGCATCATAGAACCACTCTTGTCCATTAAGAGCATGCGCTGCTGCCACCAGCGCAGCATCCTGTGGTATACACGTATAGAGTGACTCTATATCAATAGTGACCAACAGTTCACAACCTGAGTCAAAATGGAAATCCTCTAAGATGTTAAGAATTTCGGTTGTATCTTTGACAAAGGATTGTTGGTTAATGACAGACTCCCTAAGAAAAAAGTCGGCGAACTGTGAGAGGGGCTCCAACACCGATTGGATCCCTGACACAATCGGCCGACCCGGCGGGGGACGTTGTGGCTTATGGATCTTAGGTAAAATGTAGAAGGCCGGAGTTCTTGGCTTTTCATTAACCAAGAACTCCGCCTCCTTAGTCGTGATCCACTTTTTTTCTTTCGCAACGCCTACCATCTTCTTGATGGTCTCTAGGAGTTCATTAAGAGGGTCCTGTTTCAGTGGGCGGTAGTTATTACGAACGCCCAACAGTCTCATCACTTCAGTGTCGTAATCGATGGTATTCATAACGACAACTGCTCCACCCTTATCAGCATTTTTAATCGTCAATTGCTGATTATTCTGTAGGCTTCTTACTGCCTCCCAATCATCCCGGCTCATGTTGTCATATTTAGGCACTGTGCCTTCTTGTTCAAACAACAAAATATCTTGTAGTACCTTATTTTCAAATACCATCACTTCCGGACCAACCATTGTATTGGGCGGACAAAAATTTGAAGGTTTTCTTAGAGTTGTGTTAAACGTGAGTGCTGGGTCTTGTGGATTATTAGCAAAGAATTTTTTCAATTTCACTCTCCGCAAGGTTTCATGGAACTCGACCCTACACTTAAAGGGGTCATGTGTGGGAGTGGGAACGAACCCTAACCCTTTGTTTAAAACCCTTTCTTCATTCTTGGTGAGTACATGATCTGATAAGTTCACCACAATATTGTTTTCATTCATACCTGATTCCGTCCACGACTTCGTGTTCTCCTTGGGGAGTGGGTTTGCCATTGCTGGCTTTGATTGCCCCTCCCGTGGCCTCTGCCACCCAGACCTCCCCCTCTGTTGCCCCTGTGGCTCTGTCCTAAAAAAGAGCGTAGGAGAGCACCTAAATCTTCGTTACTCTTCTCCTGTTGGTTAAATCTCACTCTAGCAGGGTTAGTCTGAGGGCCTAACTCTTCCTCTTTACTGGAAGTGTTATCGAAGGTCCAGTTGTTAGGTGTACGCTTATTTTGTTGTCTGCCACCTCTTCCTCTACCCCCCTTAAATGGTTGTTCTAATGTTGAGTCGTAATGTTTATCGTCTACATAAGGGAACGCCCACTCATGGGAAAAACGATCAAGGTTGCGTTTCAAACCTTTAATTTTTTGGTTGATCATATAGTTTTTATAATCACTCAAATCTTCCTGGATTCTTAAAAGCTGCTCCTTGGTGTCAACAAGAGTAGTATCTCGCCTAATGCTTTCTTCTAGGTCCAAAATTTCTTTGAGTAATTCTTCACTTAATCGTTTAGCAGTATTAATTATAAGGATTAGCCAATCACGTGTACATTTGTTGGCTATATAGCTCCAATCCAATCTAAAGGTTTTGTCTTCCAGGAAGATTTTAGGTTCTATCCTCACCAGAAGACTTGTCGGGGCTGCCCCTGCTCTCAAGTATTCGGTCATTAACGCCCCATGGAGAGCTATCCTCACTTGTTTCTTCTTAGTTATACTGAGTTTTTCCCACTCTTCCCTTGCTGATGTCACATTCAATAGAGGGGCGTCAGGAAACAGCGAAGGACCTGATAAAATCGCTGCTATCTGCTCATCTGAAAAGGCTAGACAGTTTCTATCCATTTGTCTATGGGCAAAGCTCTAATATAAATCCCCGACTGGTGCCAAGCGACTGTATTTGCCCTGAAGAAATCGCTACAAATATTTTGGCGATGAAACATGTTGGCATAGTACAATGGTATGCATATTAAGCAACCTTTTTAAGTTTTGAATTGGGTGCACATATAAGGAGGAATAAAGTTGGTCCTATAGAAAGTGCATCCTTTTCATTTTTTATTCTCACTCTTCAGTCGCATCTTGGTATGTGATTATTTCACTATTTACCTTCACATTTTGGGTTTAATTTTGTGGACACTTTATTTACCTATTTTTTGGGGCAAGATGACAACCGATGATGATAAAAGTGGGCAGAGCTGGTGAGTACCAATCAGCAAGCTCAATTGGTGTTGCGCACGTGAGGTGTCATCTTGTCTTCTCACTCTTTTTCAAAGGATTGTAAAAAACCCGGTGTAATTGACGTGGGAATTTTCACACTGAGAGGATCATTAGTGGGGATTGCCATAAGTAAAACTTTTTATCAAGTTTTTTTAATAAAAAATTAAAAAATTGAAGGTGAATGACTGTTGGTGACTACCTTAGATTAAGAAAGGAGGGGAGTACAAAATACCGAAAGACATAGGGATTTGAACCACAGTTTATTGTGACTATACCTTCTTAGACCCAGTCCTGTGTATATGATCATTGATTGAGAGGTGGGCGACTTGGGTTTATTTCCCTCTGTAGCTCCTTATTGTTTGCACACTTTAATTATGCACCAATGACATAGGCTCAGATGTTTGATCTGGACATTTAGGGAGGGTCACCTCACTCGTGATCTCAGGAGCTGACGAACATTAAGGTAGGTGTTTAAAGTGTGACGACTCCCGTGTGATGGCCTTCCTGGGGCAATGCTCTGTCGCCATGTGTCCTTTACACTTTACAACCCTCATAGTGTCGACATCAAATGGAATGTTCATTTTCTGCTTCCTATTCTGTTTGACCAGTACGCAGTCTACTTTATCGAAGACAGATTCCTGGGCATTTCAGTGCTGACAGGCATACGTATTCATCTTGCACTTTGGAGCAGTGTCTGTGACATGAACCTTATCGGCATTCATCGATCGGTCTGATGGTTATTGTTGTAGTTTGTTTCTGATGGCTCACTAAATAGCAAGGTGGCAGGACTCTCACCAGTTGTGGGGTGAGGAGTTGACTGATAGGCATGAAGGGCTTGACACAGGGCTTGGTATAGAATGATTCCTTCTATTTGAGTGTGCCCATGAATCGTTCAACAACACCATTGCTTGGGGCCGGAGGGGTGTACTCTTTTGATGCTTGACATTGAGTCAAACAAGAAACTCATTGAACGCTTTGCTATTAAAAGGCAGGCCATCATCAGATTTGAGAACAGCGAGGATGCCCCACGCTGCAAATACATAATCAAGGCACTCAATGAGTTTGTCATGGGTCGTCGATGATAGGTCTTCCACCAACGGGAAACACAAATATTCATATATGACTACCATGAGATGATGTTCATTTCCTGTAGGCCCAAAGAAGTCAACTGCAACTCTCTCCCAGGCACGCACAGGAATGTCACACATGGTCAATGGATGCTGCGTCACCTTGGGGGATAGACAGTTACTAAAGGTGGCACGCTTTCAGCTCTTTCTCAACCCGTTCATCTGGCAAAGGAACCACACTTGGTCTCCTAGAGATCTTTTGCACAATGTCCTTCATGGACCAGCTCAATGACTTGCTATCTCAGGCTCTCAAGTATGATGAGTTTCGAGCCTCTCAATATGATACCTTCTGGGGTGATGGATAGCTCATCCTGTACATTTTACATTTTTGGAATTCACCATCATCAGCAAAGTGTTGGCTACTTTTTTCCATGATTGCGTCATAATGATATCCTTGAGGATGAGCATGTCTTTATGTGCATTGGAAGCGGCAATACTCTGTTCAATGGATAGAGCTGCTGGAGTCCTGGACCTCACAATGAAGTTGAGATACTCTTCAGTCACTTTGGTTGTCAAACTGTGGTGTGCAGGGGCACTTGTGAAATGTAATCTGCAGGGTTTTGATCTTTCTATGGCTTGTGTACAATCACATAGTCATACTCTTGCAGTCAACACCCCCACCACTGAGGGGGCACCTTAGCTTTCAAGTTTCCAAACATAGTGAGCAAAGCCTGGTGGTCAGTGATGACAGTCAAACTTTTTCAATAGAGAAACACATGAAAATGTTCGCAGGCAGACTCTTTTTCTTGTCTGAGAATAGGCATGTTCTGTTTCAGATATGCTTCTACTGGCATACATTGTAGCAAAGTCACAAATGTTTCTTGAGCAATAACTGCCCATACCTAAGAAGGATCGCAGCATGGTTACATCTTGTGGGGGGCAAGTAAATGCCAATGCTTGTACTTTATCCAGGTCAGGAGTCATTCCCCATCAGAGAATATATGCCCAAAGAATTTAAATTTGGATTTGTGGAATTCACACTTTGCTAAATTCAGAGTGAGACCTGCATCAGCAGGCAATTGGCACACTTGGGTAAGAGCCTTATCATGCTCCTTTTGTTGTCCCAAATGCCAGTATGTCATCCCTGTAATTGAAAGAATGTGAAGTAGCTTGAATTACTTGGTGAATAACATCCTAAAATATCTCAGCAGCCGAAGATACTCCAAAACTCAGTCTTTTGCATCTGAACAAACCGACATGAGTCAAAAAAGTAGTAATGTACCTACAGTTCTCTTCTAGCTCGAGTTGATGCTAACCTTTGTTCAGGTCAAGACAGGAGAAGGCTTTGGCTCCGTTCAGTTGCATGATCATGTCCGCTATGTGGGGACCAGGATGTCTTTCCCTCTCTATTAACTTGTTGCCTTGGCACATTTCAATGCAATGTGCACTGCACCTCCACTTTCCTTTTTTGGCACCACGACTATGGGCAAAACCTACGGCGTAGGACCGGTGGAGTGTTCAATTATGTCATGCTTCAACAGTGTTTCTAGTTCTTTTTTAATGGCTTCTTGCAAGTTAAAAGCGACTCTGCAGTGTGGTTGGGCAACCGAGCGAAAGTCCTCATTAATGTGAAGTTACACTTTCATTTTCTTAAGTCTTCTTAGGCCATGAAACAATGACGGGAACTGAGCATGGATGTTGTAGTTGAGAGATATTAGTCCCATGTCGGCAGCAGTGGCAAAGCTAAGTAGGCATGCACTCAATTAAGTTTCATGAAGAATATGAATCAGTGCTTGCACTGACAATGATTTGTGCCTCATGGTTGCTGTAAATGACCCTTGACTCTGTAGAGGTTTAGAAGCAGCCCACATAGATAACATCAGGTTTAGTGGGGTAAGGTGTGGCACAGAAGATAAGCTGTTAAACCTCTGTACTGGCATAATATTAATCTATGCACAACTGTCTATAATTAAGGTTACGGGGCAACGGTTCACCGTTAATGTAATTTTAGGACAGTGCCCAAATGACATTTTTTGCTCTGTTTGGTGTTTCTCTTTTGTTCTTCTTTACAACCAGCTAATCCTACATGTCCATGTTGTTCTTTGGTAGATATCATCAACACACATCCGTCTACTTCACTAGCGCTATATAATATAGTCCTTTATAGGATGAACTTGACCGTGATCGACTTCACTTGGTTTCTATTTGTAACTGATGTTGCTTTTAAGCCTTGTTGGCATGCCTTTAGTGTTTGCTTCGAATGGAGGGTGGCTCTGTGTTATAGGGTGGTGCTAGGGTGGTGCACTCTCTCTTCTTTCAGCCTTACCAGCGAGTTCTGGTGGGCTTTTTTGAATGTGTTCATCTGCAAGACCTTCAACTTCTTCGAAGGCTGTGTATGGGCTGTAGTTGGGCTCTAATTCCACATGTGCCACCCACAGACTGCTTTGCATCAATTCGGAGTGCAGGTGACATGCATGAGCAGTTTGCTGTGTAGTTCAAAACTCTCAGTGAGAGCACACTTATTTCTTCAGGGCATGTATCCCCTACTTGTCGCCAGTTGTAGCATCTTTACCAGCCAGGGAGCATGCAAATAAGTATGCAACACACACGGAGCTCGATAACAGGCGCCTTCATTCCTCAGCATACAACCACACACTGCACGCAATGCATCATAACTTTTATAACCACACCTTAACACCTTCCAGCAGATTACGTAATTCCTGTTTAGAGTCCACCCAGAACCTCAAGGGTCCGAGCACGCATAACATCACAACACTACAGCAAGGATGCCATTGGCCTGGTACAAGGAAAACTGTCCCTT
The DNA here is from genome assembly GCF_964204655.1 of Triturus cristatus. Classification (NCBI taxonomy): domain Eukaryota; kingdom Metazoa; phylum Chordata; class Amphibia; order Caudata; family Salamandridae; genus Triturus; species Triturus cristatus. The sequence continues at coordinate 179,140,060 of NC_140591.1, read as the reverse complement.
TAACTGCTGTTGGGGTAGTAAAATGTCTCTTGAATGAATGCAATACAGTGTGCAAGCAGGAAGAACCTTCAAGAAGGACATGTCATACTAAATAAAAAGCGCACATTGTGCTGTGTGCAGTGTCAAAGATAAAAAAAAATAAACGCACAATGAATATTATGAAACAGAGGCCCTTTTATTTAAAATGGAGTCAGTCCTAGTTAGCCTAAGTTAGGAAAAATACAGTTCTACACATTATAGTTTTTCATTTCAATTACAAATGACTTGTATTATTGAGCACATATATTTCTAAGTAAAGAAAACTCCCATCCAAGTGATGGATGACTAAGGCTTAAAGGTGAAATTGGTGGAACTGCTCAGACTCCTCTATTGTGGCACCAGGCTCCAATTCCAAATTTCTCTAAAAGATCTGAAGCCATAACACAACGGTAAATGTGAAGAAGAGGAGAATGTAGTGCAGAAGATGGAACAGGAACATCGGAGAAGCGTGAGGCGTAGGGACCGATTTTACGCCATTGTCTGCGTCACTGCTTCTTGCTCTGAGGCATCCAGATCCCTTCAGGGTCATTGTACTTTTCATCAGAGGTAGAATGAAGACTCCTTCAGCATCTCCTGGAATACCTGTGAGAGGGTGTATTTATGCTCACAGAAGCATCCCTGTCATGTTGCCTATACTGGGATTTATGCGATTATTTGTCTCTAGGCCTAGCCTCTGCAGTGCAAGAATTGCCACAGATGGAGAATTGCAAGCCTCCGTCGCTGCTGTCCCATTTTCAAGAGGAGTTGCTCCTGCTGGCAAGCACTGATCTCTGCTCACTCCACCTGAACTACTCTCCACTGAGCCATGTGCCTGACAGTGCACACAGGAAGCCTGCTTATAACCCACTCCACCAAATATCACCCAGATGCCACCTGCAGCAGGCACCGATTCCTTTTTTTAAAAAAAGAATCCCGAAATGTTATTTTATTTCCAATCAGAAATTATTCGATCCTGACACCTCAAAAATAGCACTATTTGACTTCTCGTTATTCTGTACCTGCAGAAAATCAAACTGAGGAGCATATTTATTAAAAACTCACGCAGCGCAGCAATTGCCTAGTGCCAATGCAATGCAGGCCACCTTGCAGCATGGTGCAAGGGTGCCTGCGTTGTAAGCAGGAATGCTTTTGTGCAGGAAGGCACACAACATAGAAAGAGGAAGTAACAGGAGAAATAAAGATACATCTCCTCGTTATACTTTTCCTGGGGAGGCGCAGCATTTACGCCTGGGGAGGCGTAGCATTTTGAATTCCAAGGTCTACCAGTAATCGTAAATCTGGGAATGCACCCACATCCATGGGTGGATGCATGGGAACTCCGACACTCCACCCAATCGAATGCCTCCCTGGGGCAGAGTAACGCAACGCAGCAATTTGAGCTGCGTTGCGTTACTCTAGATTTATCAAGCCACGCAAGATGGCCTTGTGTGGCCCTGTGTAGCTTGATAAATCTAACTTAGTAGTTGCGCCGCCTGGCGTCCCATTGCGTGGCACAAGGGCGACACAACTATTTAAAAAATCTGGCCTTGAGTGTGGTTTTTTTGTGAAGTCCAACTATTACTGATGGGTCATTAAATGGAGGTCTAATGTTTTGACATAACACTCATATGTCTTGTTGCAAGGATGACTGAGTATATGAATAAATGATTCAGCAGATTCAGCAGGGTAGAGCAGCGTCCTTCCACTGATGGGACAACGGGTGTTCCCATCACTCTGTCCTATGACATTCATGCTCTTACTTATCATTGCATCCATTCAGCCAACCACACACTTGTTCATTCATCACTCATTCATCTGTGCACTCACTCCCCATCCATAAACTGCCTCACACATCCAATGCGTTTATTCACTCTTTTTTCCCCATCAGTGCACATAATCACTCACCCATTCAAATAATACATGAATGAATGAATACATGAATAAATGCATGAATGAAGTAACTGTCCTTGCCATCAGTCACTCACTCATTTATTCACCCATTAAACCTTTGACTCTCCAATCAAGTAAGAAGTGCTTTCATTAAACAACAAATGCAGGCCTATCGGGTTCGCTGACAAGCGTGCTTGTGCTCTGATGGGTCACCAGGAGGGTGATTGTGCTCTCGAGGTGCATGTGTTGAAATCGCCATAAACACGATAGCAGACGGTTTAGAGGCGAACATGAGATCCGCTTTGCCACAAGAGGGCCGGATTGCTAACATTTCACTGGTGCACCGACTTTTCAGTGCCAAAACCGACCTTTGCACTAGTGAGCTTTTCGCACAGCGTGCAAGTGACATATTTGCCCAAGTCAGCCAATAAAAATGCAGCTGCTCTTTGTAAAAGCGCATTGCAGCATGCCACAGGTTACGTAAATGTGCCTCTGGTTTGCACAACTGCCCGTAGATTGTGCTCACAGAGGCACCAGGCATTCGTATTACCGTGTTGCGTCCTGCACATCCTGGGAGGCAGCGCCTTCCTCCAGCGTCTCTTGCACTACAGCGGCTCCTACCTCTGCGACGCTGCCGCGCTGATAGCGCTTCCTTCGTCTGACAATACAACAGGGCCATTAATGTGGATTGATACCCTCGCATTAGGCCCATGACACCTCAGATCAATAAACGAGATTTGTGTGAGATAATACGTTTATGAGGCCCGTAAGACACACGAGGAGGTAAGCGCTGGTTATCATCACCCCCTAATTGGAAGGGTGGTCACTTGTCCCTCTGTGGGACCACTCTTGTCTCAGGGCTTGGACTGCCCCAGACACAGTTCATCATTTTGGCACATCTTCCTCCCAGGAAGCCGCATCCTGCTTCATCATCTTCATCCACTTTAAAAATGATTCCTCCTAAATAAACTCCCCCTCCCTGGATCAATATGTGCATGATTAAAACTCAATATCTGCGCCTGAGCATCCTCTGGGCGCTGCTCCCGACAAGCCCTGATTTAGTGCCCTGTGCGCAGAGGCTACCGCGCTCTGCGCGTGGACCAGACCCAGGTCACGTGCTCTGTGCGCACGGCGCGTGGACCAGACCTAGGGACGGCTTCCTCAGTCAATTGTGCTTATTACGTTATTTTCACTTAAAATTGAGACAAACTGTACACATCTAAAAGTGAATCGGGGGACAAGTAACAAGGCGCACATGTGTAAGGTGAAGGTAACACAAATTAATGCTGTTACTCTGTGTTTTAAATATGTTTTACATTTCAGTGAAAAAATAGACAGAGAGCAGTGTTAATAACAAACTGTTATATGTGGTGGGGGACACTGCATGACACCCGGGGCCTGTGCCTCGGTAATTACTCCCTGCGGGTAACGTGAATGACAACACCCACACTGCACTTTGGTTCACTGGAGAGTGGCCTCGTGTGACCCCTTTATTTATCACGCCCAGACCACGCCTTGTCCAGGCGGCGCGTAGGTGCGATACATCCGGCCCAAGCTGAGGCCAAACACTACAAAGCTGAATTATTACAACCCACCTTAACTTAGTCCTTTTTTAGGTCGAGCATTCAAGACCTCTTGTATATACTTTAGTATATACTTATATGTGCATGTACTTTGTGGGCTCTGGAGATCAGCCCTAGGACTTGTCTGCTTCGCTTAGGGACTTTCTTTTCTGTTCAACTGTCTCTATTTGACTGTCTTGATAGAAAATGACCAGCAGAGGTCAGTAAAATACTAGAATTGCTTTCTCCTGAGGGACTTTCTGTTTTTAAATTTTTCTGCCAACTGCCTCTATTTAACTATCTTGATAGAAAACGACCATCAGAGGTTAGTAAAATACCAGATCACTTTAGCATTCTCTAGATTCCAGTCCATTGAAATTGTCTTTCACGAGCACCCATAGACAATAATATTTTTTCAAATCTTGTATTTTCAGTGATATGACCACCGAAGGCCCTGCTTTTGTATTAAAAACAGAGCTTTGGACTAAAGCATTTCCCACTGAAAGGCAATATTTATCTCCATGTGTTCCCATACCTGGCGTGTCACGCAGTTTGGTGCTTACTTTCCCTCTATGTTAAAGAACAGTAGATGTTTCAACACCCAGGCTAATGTGCTGCAAAGCTAAATACATATACGGTCCCAAAGGCGAGACCGAATGCATTTCAAATGCTTGCTCTTCTTTCCTTGGGCTGGCCGGCTCACTTGACATGTAAAGTACTTTAGCTGGGAGCTCGGGGCAGGATTGTCTCTTAGCTCATACCCCTTCCCCGGGTACGAGCCGCTGGGGTCGTTGATGGTCCGGCTTGTTCCCTTAAACCAGGGGAGACCAGAGTGGCTTCCTGGTCAGCTTCTCTCGATTCCCTTGGGTCATTACTTAGCGGGCTGCTTGGGTCTCCTGGTCAGGGGTCATCATTCTCTGCCCTTCCTGCGGCCGCTTCTTCCTCTTCGTCTGTGACTTTGTTCACTTTCTTGAACCACAATACATTCCTTGTTACTTCCTCCCTGTTCTTCTCCGTTGTGATCATGATCCCCTTGACAGTAACCACGGTCCAGTACCCAGGCTCATATGGCGTCCGGAATTCTCCTCCTTGTCTCAGTTTTCTCACTATTACTCATTCTCCCTGAGGTCACTCACGGAGTCGGGCCCCCCTTCGGTGACTGGCCTTTTTAGTTCTGAAGTATCCTTCTCCCTAGGGCTTCATCCTCATTATACAGAAGTGGGGCCCCACCTGGGCAGGTGGGGATGGTGTCCTGGCGAGGTCCATTAAACATTAGCGCCCACAGGGCCAGGCGCTTGGTGCAATGTGGTGTGCTTCTGTACTCTCAGAGGAATAGTTGTAAGTGGCGTTCAGGGTCTGCATTTTCAGCCACGGTGATGTGCAGTGCTTTGTTGAGAGTCCTCAAGAACCTCTCAATCTCTCCATTGTCTTGTGGCCACTGAGGAGTAATATGGCGATGGTGTATCCCCTGATGTTGCATGAAATCACGGAAGTCTCCTCCCTGAAATGGGGGCCCGTTGTCACTTTTGATCTCGTCGGGACATCCGAACATCGTGAATATCTTCTCCAGTATTGGGGCAATCCTTGCAAATGCCGTGGAGCTGACAACCTCAACAACTGGGTATTTTGAGAAACTGTCCATCAGGACTAAGGTTGCCCACCCATCCGGGAAGCTTTCGAAGTCGATGCTTACTTTCTCCCATGGTGCTTTCCCATGTTCTTCCGTCTGGACAGGCGCTGGTTGTTCTGGCTCACTAGTCAGCTGGCACTCTGGGCACTTCCTCAACATTTCCTCCACCCGGCCTTCAAGTCCTGGGAACCAGACTTTTTCCCTCATCCTCACCTTCATTTTTTCCATCCCCTGGTGTCCCCTGTGGGATAGCTGGGTTGCGTGATGTTGTAGGGTGGTGGGGATGACTATGCGGGACCCTCGCAGTAGGAGTCCATCCCGGGTCACACTTAGCTCGTGCTGGATCCTCCACATTTTTGTGAGGTATTCCCTGTCTGGTCCCTACCAGTCATTCGCCGTCTGTAAGAATTGGTTCCAGCCACCCCCTTGGACTACATAGCGTACTTTGGTAAGGACTGCCGCCATGATCTCTGCCAGAGTCAATGCCTTTGGATAAGATATTGTCGAGATCATATTCAGGTGTGCCTCGAGTGCTTCGACTTTCTTGTCCTCTTCTTGGGTGACTCTTGGAGGGGGGTGCAGAGAGAGAGGTTTTTGGTGCCAGGCCTGAACACCACCTCCATCTCGTACTGTTGGAGTCCAAAGGCCCATCATTCGATTCGTAGGGGTGGATGAGGTGCCGATCCTTTGAACAGGGGCACCAACGGCTGGTGGTCGGTGATGACCTTCAATGGTTGGCCGCAGACGTACAAGTGGAAATGCCAGCACATCCATCGGATAGCCAGGGCTTCTCGCTCGATTTGTGCATAGCGCTGCTCCATGGGCGGGAGGGATTTGCTGGTGTAGGCTAGCGTGGCCCACCTCCCCGGTTCTTGCTTTTGGGTGAGCACTGCTCCGAGGCCGACTGGACTTACATCCACAATGAGTTCTGTGCGTTTGGCAGGGTCAAAATATACCAATGTGGTATGGTCGAGAAGAGCACTCTTGACCCGTTGGAACGCCTCTTCTTCCTGATGTCCCCACTCCTGCGTGGCATCTGCTTGTGTGAGGTTCCGGAGGGGTTCTGCTATGGTTGCCAGATCCGGGATGAATCGGCCACAGTACGTGGCCATCCCAAGGAAGTTTCGGACCTCCAGTATCGTGGGGGGGGGGGGTGGTGCATCTTTTATGGCTTGGGATTTCCGCGGGTCCACCTGTATTCACTTCTGATTGAAGCCGAATAATTCTATCTTGTTCTGAAAAAAGAGACATTTTTCCTTATGTAGGGTGACGCCGTGCTACTGGAGTCGTTTCAGTGTGGATCTCAAGTGCTGGTAGTGTTCTTCTGCGGTGGCTGAGTGGATGAGGATATCATCACTTACATTCAGCACTCCCGGTAGGCCCGTCAGGATCTCTCCCACTGCATCCTCAGCTGCCGTGGATATTCCGGAACTTAGGCGTTTGTATCATCGCAGTTCCAGATGGGTGCTGAATGTAGTGATGTATTTGCTCGCCATATCCAGAACCAGCTGGTGGTAGCCGACGTTTGCGTCCAATTCTGAAAACCACAGAGACCCATTCACGTTGGCCACGATGTCGTACATTGTTGGCGTGATATGACGTTCCCGCCAGATTGCCTTGTTGGGGAGGCGCATGTCTATACATAATCGAATCGTCCCTGGCTGCTGTGGCTTCTCTGCTATGATCATGGGAGACACCCAAGGGGTTGGTCCTGACACCTTCTCAATAACCCCTTGGTCTTCCATCTTTTGGAGTTCTTGTTCAACGAGGGGTCGCAGATGGAACGGGATCCGTCTATGGCGTAAAGCCGTTAGGGCAATTGCTTGGTCGATGTGAAGCTTTACTGGGGCTCTCTTGATGCAACCTAAGCCTTTGTACAGATTTTAGAACTGGTCCAGCAGTTCCTCAGTTTGGTTCACTCGTATGCTCCTCGCAAACGTCACCAGTCCTAGGTCTCTGGCCGCGTGGGTGCTGATTAGTGTATCGGCCTCTTGGTCGATGACATGGACGACTGTGAGGATCTCATTGTCCTCTGACCGGATTGGCACGGTTATCTTCCCTCGCAGTAGCAGGGGTGACCTGCTCCCATACGTGAATATCTTTGTCTTTGATGGTGTCAGCTCCGGTTTGGGTCGCAGTTTGGGGTATTGCTTTACCCCCATGACATTTACGGAGACCCCCGTGTTGATGACCACCTTCACCTCTGATCTGGCTATTTTTATGGTGCACATGGGCTGTGGTCTTCTCCGCTTTTTCAGTACTTTGGTGAAGGGCACCAGATAGGTCTCGGCTTCATCATCCTCGGTGGATGTGTCCTCTGCTTGGTAGACTGCTTGGTCGGTTCGTTTCGCACTGCTCGATGTTGCCAACGAAGCGCTTGATAGTTGACACACCAGCTTCCGTATTGGGTTCCCTCCTTGGCGGTCCTTGCATCGGCTTCTTTTCCGACAGACTGACGCAAAATGGTTTGGAATGCCGCAGTTTGAGCATGTTCGACCCTGGGCGGGCTATGCTTGGGGTGGGTGTTCCTCGTGTCCACAGTACCCACAGTGGTCCTTCAGGATTGGGGTCTCTCAGTTTTGCGGCCTGTTCCCTCGGTCTCGTGTCCTCATGACATCGACTTTTTCCATCTTGATAGTTATGTGTTTCCCTTGCGGTCGTGTCAAAGCTTAATCCATCTCATCAGCTCTGGCTTCCGAGAGGTCGTGTATCCTGGCCTGGTCCAGTATGTCGTTGAGGGGTATATCCGTCTGTCTCAGTATCAGCCCACGCTGTGTTTTGCTGCAGACACCCTAGGATGATTTGGTCCGTGAGGTAGGTCCCAGCCAACTCTCGCAGTCGTGCGTAGAACGCATCGATCGATTCCCCTTCCCTTTGTCGGGCCTGGCGCAGCTTGAACCACTCGAAATTGGGGTTCAGCTGTGGGTCAAAATGCACGTTGAGTGCTGCTACAGCAGTGTCGTAGTCCGTGGGTGCGCCAGTGTTTGGAAGGTGTTTAAACAGTAGGTACACCTCTTCTCCTGCATAGTGGAGCAATAGTGACCGTTTTACCGCTCCGTCCGTTTCCCTTGTTGCAATAAAATAAGTTTCAAGTCGCCCTATCCACGTCTTCCATCATGGGGATGCAGTGGTGGGGTCGGCTGCTTCGCTGAACGGGGGTAGGAGCGTGTTTTGTGATCACGTGTGTGGGTTGTTGGTCTGCATTTTGCTCAGGGTCTCCCATCTCCTCCTGTAGGGGTGGCACGCTTGTCCCATGGTGGTGGCCTGTGTCGCTGTGGGTGCTAGCTGGTAGCGCGGGTGGGAGTGTGGCTATATGTGGGGGCCAGGGGGTCCTTTTGTAGGTCTGGTGTCCTTTCCTTACTATGTCTCCTCAATCTGTATTTTCCTTTCTTTGTTGTTTTATTATTCATTATTTTTGTTGTTGTTTTTGTCTCTCCCTCCTTAAGTGTAATCCTTGTGATTGTACACCGCTGTGGGCATCTTCTGTCCTGTCTGTGTCTCCTCTCCCTGGCCTCCTGAAGTCAGCAGAATGAGACCTCTCCCAGTCCTTTGGGGCAGGGCCTCACGCAGGCCACACCCGTGGTGGTGGGCAGCCCTGGGATGCTTCCGATCCACTACTGGGCGGGGCTGCACGTCGTGCACAGTCAGGGCCGAGTCTCCTGCCACCACGGGGCTGTGCGCTCTAACCGGTTGCCTGCTGAGGGTCTGGGTGCTTCATCAGCGCCTCCTCCGTGTTCAGGCGGTGTGGTGCGCGGTGCGGTGCAGGTCAGCGGATGCAAATGGCACCTCCTGCTTCCTTCCACTGTCGCCATGTGGGCTCCTTGTTCACAGCGTGCGCTCTGTGTGAAGGGCACTCTTCCGCGAAGATCCGTGCAGGAGACTGAGTCCGGCTCCGCGCTCGTCGTCAGTGTGGTGAGGGACACTGCGTGACACCCGGGGCCTGTGCCTCGGTAATTACTCGCCCTGTGAGTAACATGAATGACAACACCCACACTGCACTTTGGTTCACTGGAGAGTGGCATCGTGCGACCACGCCTCCCTTTATTTATCACGCCCAGACCACGCCTGGTCTGGGTGCGTGGGTGCGACACATCCAGCCCACGCTGTGGCCAAACACTGACTTATTACATTATAATCATACTTTGATCTTAATCATGATTTAAATGTAGGTCCTTATAAAGGACGCTGATGAGTGGTAGGTACACGTGATCCAGATATTAATGATTGTGTGTAAGTGATATATATAGGACACTGATGAGGGGTGATGAGGGGCCGGTACATATGATCCTTATAGGACACTGATGAGGGGCAGGCAGTGCTTAATTTGTAAAAACATAAGTGCCAGGGCCCTCATCAGGAAGCCACCGCAGCTCGCATCACCAGTTGCCAGTGACAGTGCTGCCAATGACAGTACCAATACAACTACTAACCAGCACACTACTACAAGCGTGACATTTTAGACTGTTTGAAGCCCCCAAAGTTATCAGAATCGCTTGGGCGGCTAGTATTAGTTGTTTTTTATGTATATTGAATTAATCAACAACTGTTGTTCTGCTCATCTTCAAATTGCACAAACAGCGCCACATGTGGCAGCTGACATAAGTGCTGGTGTTGATAACTAAGTGCTGGTGCCGAGCACCGGAAACCACCAGCTCAAATTAAGTACTGGGGGCAGTTGCATGTGATAATTATAGGACACTGAGGAGGGGAGGTTGCATGTTATCAGTACAGGACTGTGACACCAATAAGGAGCAATGCATGTCATCCGTATCAGACACCTATGAAGGGTAGATGTACATGATCCACATAAGTCACTGACAAGTGGCAGATGCAGGTGATCTGTACCAGACACTGATGAGAGGCAGACGTATGTGATCCATAGAGGACACCTATGTGGGGTAGCCTAGGTGCATGTGATCTGTTTAAGAGATTGGTATAGAGTAGGTGCATGTGATCAATGTAGGACACTGTAGGTGCATGTGATCCACAAGGGACTCCAGTAAGAGGTCTTTGTGTGTGATCCAGATAGGACACAAATGGCGAGTAGGTTCATATACTTATAAGACACGAGGAGAGACGGGTCCAAGCAATCTGTACAGGACAATGATGAGCGTTTGCAGCCTGTCATCGGCAGGACGCTGATGAGGGACAGGTGTATGTGAATCACTGGACACTTATGTGGAGCAGGTGCTCGTGATCCATACAGGACACTGATGAGGGGCTGGCGCAAGTTATCTGTATAGGACATTGAGGAGGGATAGGTGCATGTGATCCTCACAAGATATCAATGATGGGGAGGTGCATGCAATCACATGAGACCCTGACGAGGGGTAGGTGCTTCTGATCTGTACGGGACACTAATGTTGACAAACACGTGATCCACAGGACACAAATAACGGGCACAAGCATGCGATCCCTTCTGCGTAGGATACTGATGAAGGGTAGTTTAGTTTGATCTGTATAGGACACTGATGTGTGTAAGTGTGTAGTATGAACAACAACCTCACCTACATTCACAGAATGAATCTACTCAGTGAGAAGTTATGGTCACCTGAATAAAATAACCAAGGGAGGAAGAGTTTAGAAAAAGAGAATAGGAGAGGGGTAGAGGCAGACCGAGTGTTAAGCTCACACTGGTTTCTGATTTCCAGAAAGGCCACAAACTCCTGCAAAATGGTAAAGACCCATGGGCAAGATAGCCCTCTAAGGATTCAACCACTAAAAATGTGAAAGCTAACAAGGAGTGAAACCCCACAATGCCCTCCAAGTAATCAACAGGTCGAATTTCTAAGAATCGCACAAATAAACACATGAATAGCGCTCGGGAAATCAGGAGGACTGTGAAAACCTGGGTGTCTCCAAACTGGTGACTTGATCATTTAGAAGTTAGATTAGAAGATGATGGTTTGTATTGTTAAATCTGACTTAATGTGGTACAGAAGAACATTCATGTGTGTGTGAGTACTACTTCATGTACTCAGAAATTCCTCTGAGAATCGGCCTGAAATATTCAGCCCTCTAATAATAAAAGTGCAAAGAGCACACAGTTTTTTCTTTTTGTACTAATTGTATATAATTATTCCCTGAATATGTCCATTATAGGTGTTTTGGAGCCACTTCACAAAGACATTTACAAGTATGTACAGGAGTACTACAGTAGTACCTCTTCACGTATCCGTAAATGCCTTTGCGAATCTGTCTCTGAGTATTTTACACTTCTCTGCTTCTGTCCATGTGTAAGCACCGTTACAAAATTGCAGCAGCAGAACTGGAGCACCCTACAAGCATGACAACCTACCCTTCCCACATAGGCCAGATTCCAAACCAACAACCTATCGAACAAACACAACACCCGGAGAAGACTCCTACCAAACCAAGTTGGTAAGTATGTGAAAAACATAACTTTGCTTCACTACATGCTTAAGCACAGCCACCAGTTGACCACAAATGATTGGAGCACTGCTCTGAACCTCTTGCACAACACTCAATACTTCCTACTTTGGCAAGACTATAAACCCACCCTCTGAAAACCATGCACAACAGAGTAGCATTTTACCAGAACACCTAGAGAAGCTTCCTAGCCACATCAGAGATTTGAGGCGCTGTACAAATTCTACAATACAGCCAGAGACTCTGGAATGATGAAGCATAGCAGGGCAAAATGATGTGGCAGCATTGACTAAATTATATGACAAGAAAAGGCAAAGCTTAAAAAAGTATGGTGCATATTCTGTGGCAGTATGTCTTGGTATGTTGACAGGGCTGGCCTGCCGTTAGCGGGCACCGGGCGTTTCCCTAGTGGGACGCCAGGGTGGGGGCCGGATTTGGGCCCCTGGGTGGCCATTTCTGTTACCGAGAGCTGACAATATCGACCTACCTGTAACAAAATCGGCCGAAAATGGCCCTAGCAAACAACTCGGCCGCACCCCCGCCTCCCTCCCAAGGGGCCAGCCGAGCAGTTTGCCAGGGACGGTTTCGGTTCCCAGTATGTTGACATCTGAACACACTTTGATACCATACAGATCTCAATACAATGCAAAATACATACATGTTTAAGACATATTAGTACATTCATTCATGTGATTCTATTGAAAATATCATTTTCAGTCAGTCATTTAAAAATATTCTTTCTCGCCAGGAAGCACATAAAACCAGTTTTCTTAGTGCTGTCCCTTCCAACTCCCAGAGTAAAACGCCCTACATGCACACACCTTCTGTAAAAAGAGGGGTACCACTTGAGTTCTTTGTATAGTTGTCATTTTTCGAATTGCTCTCCAAATTGGGGTGATGTGTTTATCCAGCCTCACCTTTACAAGAATATAAACACATGTATATTATAAATATCCCACTTGGAGGCATCTTAAAATTGAAGACTTCGGGGCTTATTTACAAGCCCCTTCTGCCACTTTTGTGTAATTTTTAACATGGGAAAAGTGACGTACGGGTGGTGCAAGGGGCTTGTAAATAAGCCTCTTCTTATTTATAAGAGAAGAACCTCTTGGAGTTTTTTTTGCACTCCGAGTGTCCTCTTGAAATCACTTTTGTTTTTATAATAAAAGTGCCTATGGTAAAGTTGCACGATTAAAAACACAAAAGAGCTTCATGAGAGAAAAGAATGATTGTATGTCATTGAAATATGCAAACATTGGCTGCAGACAAAAGCCTGCTCCACTCTGTTAATTGCCAGCTTACTGCCTGGGCAAAGTTTCACTTCATTAGCACCTGTTCAAGACCTAAAATCAGCAATTAACACCTGGAGGGTGCCGCTTTTTCAGTTACTTTCAAGCTAGGAATACACTCTTGCAAGTTATACAATACAGGGAGAATGTGTGTATTGTGAATCAAATCCATAAATCATCATAAATACATATTTCCAGTGGCTCTGAATGTGATACAATATATTTTGCATAAACAAGTATTGTGTTATGCCCTGCATAGTAATTTCATATCTTACTGTTTCCCAGTTCTCCTGCTGTTCAGCCACAGTGTGTGTTTTGAGTAGAATGTTGAGAATGCTGTGATGCATAGAACGTTGGGAGTCTGACTGGGTGACAGATGACAGTTACAGATGGGCTGAGCAGCAGGCAGGCTGCTCCTGGTGGGGTTAGATACAGGTTTTATACTACTGGGTTAGTTACTACCAAGGACTGACCACTGGGCTACCCCACTTACCTTATCCAGTTACCTGTACTACCTGTTTGATGTACCTGTGAACCTACTTGCTGTACAACTGGAATAAAGGAACTAAAAGATCTTACATGGCTGACAGCATCTACTTCATGTGAGAGTACAACATTATTTTGGCGACGAGCGAGAGTTGGAAACGTACTCACTGCCCTGGAAGATGGTACAGTAACAAGAAGAAGAAAGTAGAAGAAATTTCTAACAGCGCAACTAAAGAAGTAACTTAAGATGTCACTAGCAACAGAAGAAAGTGGCACAGCACTCTTCGCAACCCCACCAGTGTCCTGTACATCGGACAGCCCAAGCAACAGAGTGCTGTACAGCGTGGTTGTGCGTACACCCACAAGTTCTGCGCCTAAAGGGAAAGTTAATGGCTTGGAAGTATATGTCTACAAGTACCTTGGCGCAGCAAAGATCAAGACAAACGTGGACTGCTTTTTAACGCCATATTTTGATGATGCCTGGTGTTGGCGTTACTTTGGAGGTGCACAAAGACTGACTTTTAATACACAGTTTGCTTTGGATACAGCGCAAGTCAAGTCTTACATGGGAGGCAGTTTAGAGGTGTCTGAAAATCGTTTTGTACATGCCTCTTGGATCTACTGTCATGGAGTGCTCACATGAAGGAGAGTATGTGTTATGCTGTGTTACTCTCAATTCATAGACAAGTACGATTTTTTTTTATGGAGCGGCATGTTTGTTTGTTATGATCTTTGGAGCTGCTCTGAGGCCTTAAGGTCGCGGTGTTTCTCAACCGCCTATTTGTTTTTCAAATTCAAACGTGGCACAAGCTCTGTATGGCTCGTGAAATCCTACCTCCATGAAGGCGCTCGTGGCTTCGTGTGGTCCTCTATGACGTCCTCCGGAGTCTGCACTGCTTGTTATGCGACGCTTGGCGCTCAGAGCGTGCCGTGAGCCACTCGACACGGCGTGATGAAGCGTGGCGCCATTTTGAGGTTGGCAATCGCCCACAAGTATTGTTCACCGAGAGAAGACTTGGCTAACCACGTTTTTTGACAACCACGCAATTTTGCCAATTTTGCCAACCAGTTTTTTTTTATTATGTGCACCAAGTTTGATAAAGTTTTCTAAAGCACGAAGTTGTTCGAGAAGGTCGTCTCAACTGGTCTGAGAGCGGGATGTTTATGATCTTGGTGACTGTTTGGTACACCAGCGGTGAGTGGAAGTTTATGGTTCCTTCGGTTTTAAGAGTATCCGGTGGAAAAAAAAAAAGTTCTTGGATCTACTTTTTGGCGCTGGACATCTCGAATGTTATTTCAGAGAATGTTCTTGTTTCTGAACACTGGGGCTGAACATTATGCATTGACTATTTGGAGCGTTGGTGATTTTTCTACTCTAAACGGTGGAAATGTTTTCGGGTGAGAAATCGCTCACCGGTGCATACAGTTTTAAGATGTTTTGCATGTAAAATGTTTGCAAATTTTTATGTAATGTGGTTTTGGAGTGTGATTTTCCACAGTATTTGTTTCCCTTCATATGGGTAGGACTTAAAATGTCGGGGTGGTAATCACAGGTTCATCTCTAGTTTCAGGGGTGTGGTTCAGTTAACGCTCATTGTATAGTTAGAGTACCCTTAGGCAAGGGATGCCCTATTAGTGTTGTTGGGCAGAGGCTACACGTATGCCTGATTTTGTTTGTAAGTGTAAAGTTGAGGTGTCTACTCCTCAGTGGTTCAAATTCCACAGGTTGCCCTCTTAGTGTCTTTATGGGGCTGTGTTTACACGTTCCCTTATTTTAGGGATGGGTATGGGTTTGGTTCTAGTTCCTTCCCATTTAGAGTTATTGGAACCCCTGCTCTGGGGTGGGTATGTGGTCATGTTACACATTAAGCGGTACACGCGGCCTGTTTATTGAGGCGAGTTGGTGAGTGAGATTTCTACTCACAGGTCCCACTTTATAGGGATGGTCATGGTCTGGGTACGAGCCCCTTTCCATAGTGCGTAACACGCAGCCTTTGCTAAGGTGAGTTATGGGTGTTGTTCCCATTAAAGGTTTAGAGATTTGTTTCTTATGGTAACCCGGACGCGGGTCATGTTTTCTTGGTTTCCACCAGTTAACATAACATTTTACCCTCTCTGGGTTGGTTTAGATTTATGGGTACGGTTCCCCTACACAGGGTGTATCTTTTAGTTATGTGGTCCCATATTCATTGTTATAGACTGAGACCCTTTCATTAGGGTGGTTTTTAGGGTCATAATCCCGAGTTTTTGTACCTCACAAGAGGAGTGAAGGTTTGCTTTATGTCATCTTCACAACATAGGTGAGTTTCCTTATGCTAGGAAGAGGAGTGAAGGTTTGCTTTATGTCATCTTCACAACATAGGTGAGTTTCCTTATGCTAGGAACTGTGTTTTTCATGTGTTCCCTTTCTCTAGGGATTGTACTATAGAGTTGGTATGTGTCGGATGGGTCCCATGTTTTTCTTGGTCAATCCTACTCAGGATGTGCATGCATGGGAGTTAGACTCGAATACAGTGGAAAGGTGGTTACCTTTTGTCTAACGCGATGACACTTTATAATTTTTGTTTTTGGGAGAGGATGGGTTGTTGTACTCAATTTTTATAATTGTTGTATTTTATCCGTTCTCTACTTTGAATGGTTCATTATCTCTCGTGATGTTCTTATTTGCACAACCCTGGTTTTGATTCATTCTTTTCTTGGGAAGATTTTGCTATGCTTGAGACTTGGCAATATGAGCTTTATGCGGGTTTGTTCCCTTTTGCTATACGCTACCTATTGTCACAATCTATTGTATTTATTTAATTACAAGTGTATTCTCTTTTGTGTATGGCTTGCTCTAATTGCATTGTTGTATTTCCATAGTACAAATGTCACTTCTGTTTTCATTTTAAAAGAAGGGGGATATGTTATGCCCTGCATAGTAATTTCATATCTTACTGTTTCCCAGTTCTCCTGCTGTTCAGCCACAGTGTGTGTTTTGAGTAGAATGTTGAGAATGCTGTGATGCATAGAACGTTGGGAGTCTGACTGGGTGACAGATGCCAGTTACAGATGGGCTGAGCAGCAGGCAGGCTGCTCCTGGTGGGGTTAGATACAGGTTTTATACTACTGGGTTAGTTACTACCAAGGACTGACCACTGGGCTACCCCACTTACCTTATCCAGTTACCTGTACTACCTGTTTGATGTACCTGTGAACCTACTTGCTGTACAACTGGAATAAAGGAACTAAAAGATCTTACATGGCTGACAGCATCTACTTCATGTGAGAGTACAACATATTGCATAGAGTAATACATATTTTTACAATTCTTTAGCATCATTCAGATGCCTTACAGTACACCAGGACGCAGAACAATGCATTGGACTTAAAATTCTTTACAGAGGAAAATTCATGCCAGAATTGGAAGGCACTGGACCTGATATTTACAAAACCTTAAAAGATGTTCAATCATAAATGTTCGCCACGATCACCAATGAGGACATGCATCCAAAATGTCTTTTTTGTGGTATTTTGTGTATTGCTTTGTTATATTTTTATTTGATTATTATGTGTTTTAAAAGTTTGTTTGGTTTGCTATACATTATAGACTACACACACTTCTCTTGTGATTTGTCTTGCTTCTCAGGCAAAGACACCAAAGGTAAGCCGAGAATATATTTTAGGGGAACCGGTTTACCCTTGTGGGTCCCACTATTTGGGTGGGAGTGTGGGAGGTAAGAAGTGGGATTCCCTACTCCGCCTCACCATGAGGTATACCCACTAGCACATTAATATGGCACCAAGAATAGAACTAACACAGGCATCCCAAGGGCATCAATTAAACCATCAAGGCAGAGTGCAGTAGCAATGACATGGTCCACCTAATTAATCCACAAGCGCAGTTGTAATGAAGATGCAGGAATCACGAATAATAGTAATATCCTTTTAATAAGTCGAAGAGCTGACCAGCATACAAACAGTTCTTCTCAATCCCAGTAACTGTCTCCCCTACTCAAAAGATACATTCTGTTATGACACAACACGTTCCAATAAGAACACTTAACTATCATCATACAGAATTAAGAACAAGGGAATACACTAAGAATGTAAACACAACAGTAGTTGTAAAGTAAAAGAGTCCTTTTTAGTTTTCTCATTTAATACCGTTGGTCCTAACATCCCTCCAGATTGAGCTCTAACCAGGAAGTGACCAGATCAAGGAGCTTGGATTTGAAGCCGTTTCTAGACCTGCAATGAGTCACCCGTGTTTGTTTCTCAATAGAAGAACACAGACCTTTCTCTATATCTATGGGTCTCGAAAAAAGTGCACTCTCTCCCTTCCTCATTTGGCCTGAACCTAGGCTGTATTCTGTCTTCCATTCTGTAACCTTTGCACTCTCAAATGACCTCCCTGCATCCCAGCACGTGTGGTTAAACAGAAGCAATCAGGATGGGACAGTCTAACATGTGGACGAAGCAAAAGAATGGAAAGAAGAATTTTCTACAACAATCACACCTTCCTACTTTTACACTAACTATATCACCATAGGAATTGTCACTTGAGCCAGGTCATTACCCTGCCTCTTTCACAGTTGAATTGAGGTACCATAAGGAGGGACACATTTCCTCACCAAAGCAGATGACTAGCGAAAGGCACACAAACGATGGATGGAATGCGGAACAAATCAACCATTCACCCTCAGTCAAGAGATCTGGGTTAAAAGAGGATAACTAGGCCTATGTGAGGAAATCTTATGTAAAAGACAATTTATGTATCTGGACTCTTCCTGAAGCCCACCGTGGCTTTCACTGGAAGTCAATGTATGGATTTCCTCAGGTGAAAAACCTGATCTCGATTGCAGAGACAAAGAAGAATTGAATGGTGGCATGTTGAACCCGCATCAAACGGACCATTTAGGTTTCAGGGAGGCCTCTCAACAGGCCATTGACATAATTATGCTTGGAGTTAATCAACACCTCCACAACCACCCTACAGGGAAGCAGGGCACACTGCAAAGTAGTTGAATTTTGTAGCCTTCCACTGTGAGTGATAGGACTCAAGTCAGTGACCTTTGTAGCAAAGCCAAGCAAGGTGGATTGAAAGGGACGGAGAAAGTTGTGGGGACCTCACGTTTAGCACCCAGTAAGATAATGACTGCTTTATCTGCATCAACCTTCATGCCATAGGCTCCCAGATAATGACTAAAGGAAGACTAGAATTCATAGTCTTCACCTATTTCATAATAGAGGGGCTACAGAAAAGTATGTGTAGATGCTATCTGACTAAGACTGATATTTAACCCCTGTCGGCAGTGGCACAGTGAGGAACAAACAATGCACTGCAATGTGCCCCCAAGGGATTAACAGTGGTTGAGATTAATTCAAGCATGTCATCTTTTAGTTCTCCTCAAAGGTTAATGTAACAAACAACGTCAAAGGTTTGAAGCAGACCAGAAATCAAAGCCCTTATAGTGGGAAAAATACTATCACAAGTGGCACTGGCCAGGCAGAAAGGGATGGCATAAATGAATCACTTTTTGCATGGGTGTATGCTAAAACAGGCATGTTCTCTGAATACCTTATACTGCCATCGGGTCAGCTGTCAGAATTTAGCCATTAACCTCTTCAGCATCTCTCCTCAGCAACCAGTCCCTATGTCTAATACCACCCCTACATTGTTACCTAATATACCTTTATCACTAATTATGTCTTATGAAGTGGAAAGGGTTAACTTGTGCCCAGTTCCTGCTTTGCTACAAAAACATGCAAACAATAACCCTTTGCAGAAGTATTTGGAAGCTACAGAAGAGAATACTATTTTGGTCTTCTTCCTTCTAGGATGGATCTATGCAAGGTCATCTTACCTTGCAGCCACACTTACTATGTGTGCACCAGAGAACTGGAGAATTTCCATTCCTGTCCTGTTAGTTTGAACTGTGCCAGATAACTAAGGACCTGATTCACAAAGGTAAGTGTATATATGTAAATTTACTCACATGTAAATCTACTCCTGCACCCAGATGTAAATCTACATGTGTTTTTTTGGTATTTTGTTTTTGCTATTTTCAAGTGTAGATTTACAACTAGGAGTGGACTTTTATGTCTCCACTCTGTCAAGTTTGGGGTTGGAGCCTTCTACAACAGGATTTTTATGTGTAAAGATACTACTAGCAACTTTTCACTCATAGGTAGAGCTCACGACCACCAAGAGAGATATCTATCTATCGAAAAAGTATAGAGGCGATAAAAAGTATAGAAGTCTTAAAAATTTTCCAAATATTCTACTGCATAGTATAATTGTAAATTAATAAAATATCATGAACCTAGAACTAATAAAAATAAAAGTGTGTTTTAAATAAATATTTAATAAAAAATATTATTGCTATTTATCCATACCATATATTTTTTTATTACCATCCTTACTGATATTTTGTATTTAATTTCATATGTGGTAAATGAAGGTTGTTTAAAGTTGTGAGCTGAATTAACTTAAATTCTGTTTAATTTGTTAATAAAATGTCAACTTTGTTTTAAAATTAGCTTTATTAATATTACTTTTAAAATTTATAGAATAATTATTTAAGAACGGTATATTATATGAATATTTTAACAGACACACACACACACACACACACACACACACACACACGCACACACACACACACACACACACACACACACACACACACACACACACACACACATATAACGTACTGGCAGTTGCCAGTAGGTAGGTATAGTTCGGACCTAGTTTCCATAGGAAGAGCAATATTTCATTTGCCAATAATGTTGCCGTCGTCTGGCTAAGCTTTGCAAAATGTACAATACTAATACAATGCCCACTTAATCTGCTCTCTAGAAAGTTTTGTTTTGACCTGTCAAGCGGGGGCCAAGAAAAAGTGGGGGTCCCAAAAACTCGTTTTCCCTATGTTAATTCACATAGAGATTTAACACAAGACTACAGCCCGAACTGCTGAACGGAATTACACCAAATTTGATAGAAAGGTAGCTGTTGGTCCAGAAAGCGACCTTTATGGCATAAATCTGTTCAGTAGTTTTGGAAATATTGAGGAAAATTTAAATTTGTGTATATATATGGTATCGGATCCTCTGAGGATTTAATAGTCCCCATGTTTAAATCTGATTGGCTGCCAACACTTCAAACCAGGAAGTATTGGCAGCCATCTTGTGACTTGGAGCAAGGGGCAGGATAGGATTACTCTGACCCCCTAAGCCGCTTGGGCCGGGGGGGGGGGGGGAGGGTTGGTCCCACAGGGCAAAAAAAAGATATTTTTGTTTAATTTTCAGCAGGAGTCACACTGGATCCGTGGCTCCAGCCAAAATCTAAAAAAAAAAGAAAGTGCAGACTCCCACGCTTCTCTAATGTTTAGCCCTCAGGTTGGTCAGGTACAGGAGGCATGCACAAATATATGAAGGAGGGGGGCACACAGGCGTCCCTCCTAGGGCTTATAAAAGCCCCGGGGACCGCCACCTACCTGTGGCACTTGCTTTAATGTATGCAGGGTGTGCTTGCATGGCACCCCTGTGCCCTGGGGACCACCACCTCCGCATGGCAAATGTCAAATAAATGCGGTGGGCCTGTACATCCTCCCCTGTAGTCCTGGGAACGGCCACCTTTCTGGGGGCTAAAGTTAAAATTAATGAGGGAGGCACTTTTGGCATTCCCGCAGCCTCAGGTTCCCCCACCTCCCTGGGGCTAACCATACAATTAATGTGGGGGGCCTGCATGCCCCCTGCAGTCCTGGGGATCACCCCCTCCCTGGGGCAGTTTCTCAAAAATTAGGGGAGGTCCATGCGGCCCCCTTCGCAGACTCGGAAACCGCCACCTCCCCAGCGCTGAAATACAATATTGCAGGGGGTCCATCGCGGACCCTCAGCTCCGGGGACCACCACCTCCCCGGGGCTAATTTCTATGATGGCAGGGTACCGCTCAACCCCCCTCGTGGAGCCATTTATGTCCCTGAGGACCTGCAACTCTTGCTACCTCCCGAGGTGCCCACACTCGGGAGGTAGCTTTTTGATTTTACTTGGTGTGAGCTGATAACTCCCCCCAAGCAAAAACAAGCATAACAGAAAGCGGAGTTGTCATCTGTTTACCTGCATACAAAAATGCATGTTGTGCAACAGCAGCAGCAGGGAGCTGCTATTTCCAGGAGTCGGGACCCAGCTGGGACTTAAGGCCCCCCCCCCCATTGGTCCCAGGGAACAGCAGAAAGAGGGAAAATAAAGGTCAGAAAGGAGCAGATAGAGACAGATTAAAGCTCAGAAAGGAGCAGAAAGAGGCAGAATAAAGGTCATCAACAAGCAGAAAGAGGAAAATAAGGGCCAGCAACGAGCAGAAAGAGGCAGAATAAAGGTAATCAACGAGCAGAAAGAGGCAAAGTAGAGATAAGCAATGAGCAGAAACAGGCAAAATAAAGGCGAGAAACGAGCAGAAAGAGGCAAAATAAGAGCCAGCAATGAGAAGGAAGAGGTAAAATAAAGGTCAGAAACGAGCAGAAAGAGGAAAATAAGGGCCAGCAACGAGCAGAAAGAGGCAGAATAAAGGTAATCAACGAGCAGAAAGAGGCAAAGTAGAGATAAGCAATGAGCAGAAACAGGCAAAATAAAGGCGAGAAACGAGCAGAAAGAGGCAAAATAAGAGCCAGCAATGAGAAGGAAGAGGTAAAATAGAGATCAGAAACGAGCAGAAAGGCACAATAAAGGCCAGCAATGAGCAGAAAGAGGCAAACAAATGTGAGAAACGAGCACAAAGAGGTTGAGTAAAGGTGAGGAATGAGCAAAAAGAGGCAAACAAGGTGAGAAACGAGCACAAAGAGGGTGAATAAAGGTGAGAAACGAGCACAAAGAGGCAAAATGAAGGTCATAAATTAGCAGAAAGAGGCAAGATAAAGGTGACACATGAACAGATAGAGGCAGAATAGAGGTCAGAAATAAGTAGAAAGAGGGATGATAAAGGTGAGAAAAAGTCAAAATAAAGGTCAGCAACGACAAAAAGAGGCAAAATAAAGATCAGAATCGAGTAGAAAGGGGTAGAATAAAGGCCAGAAAGGAGCAGAAAAGGCAAAATAAAGGTCAGAAACAAGCTTGCTGAGACCTCTTAGGAGGCCACCCCCCATTCTAACTGTTCTGCGCAGAGGCCTCCTTGCGCACTACCGGTTGGAGGATGAAGTCCAATCGGCTGCTGCGGGTTGTTAAGGGCCAAGAACTCCTATTGTTGCAACAAGTAAGTAACCCACAGCTGGATTGATGAGATGTCGTTGGAGGCCTGCCCCCTTTTTCAAGCACTCTGCACAGGGGCCTCCTGTCACACTACTGCATGGGGCATTAAGTCCTCTTGGCTGCTGAGAGTCGTTGGGGGCCAAGAAACCCCTATTAGTGCTTGCTGAGATGTCGTTGGATGCCCAGTCCTCTTTCTCAACTACTCTGCACAGGGGCCTCCTGGCGTACTATTGGTTGGGGGAGGAAGTCCCCTTGGCTGCTGAGGGACGTTGAGGGTGGAAAACCCCTATTGTTACCACAAGTAAGTCCCCCACAGCCCCATTGCTGAGACATAATCGGAAGTCCCGCCCCTTTCTCAACCACTCTACAAAGTGCCCGGGCCTCCTAGCACACTACAGGTTTCAGCCACGGTTGATTGAGGTCGCTTGTGGTCACTCGGGCTCACCTGTGACACAAAAGAATTCTGCTCTGTTGTGGAGTGAGGAGTTTATCAGTAACTCTGCGTTCTCCGTGGAACGGGGAGTTGCAGAATTCCGTAAACTCCACGAGTGGACCGGAATTTTATGCCCAGGCCTAGTTACCATTCACAGACCGTTCAGAGACTCATGCACCCTCTCCCAGACCCACTCAGACATTCATGCACCCACTCACCCACTGACTCAGAGACTAACACACCCACTAACCTACCTCTACAGCCACTCACACACCCCCTCTCAAAGGTAACAGGTTACAGTTAGGAAATAAAATGTTTAAAAAACGTTGAAATTCACTGAAAAAACAAAGGTTACAGAGACGTTATAGTTAGGAAATACAATTTAAAAACCTTAGAAATTCACTGAGAAAAACAAAAGTTACAGGTACATTTTAGTTAGGCTCACATTTCACTCGTACAAAACCAGAGAAATTCAGCAGTTACAGTTTCCTGCGCTAACTATAACTCACGCCTCCACGATGCACTGCTTATGACCTCACATATTACATAACTTATGACATGGTTAGTGACATCACAGATGACATCATACACTCAACCACTGGTCTCTGTTCTCTGGCCATATCTTCATTTTCAGGGCTTGCGTGTGCTATTTAGCCTTCTACCTGGACATTACCTGCTCTGCAGCCCCAAAAATTAGATGGCGACTGCACGGGAGACCCTCACAGTCCGCAATTGCCTGCCACGGAACAGTGGTTGCTCTGCAGAATACAGACCTCTACTCAAGACTGAAGTGGTAGTCAACCCCCTGCCCCCTTGTAACGGCTATCCAAGGTTGGCTTTCTCTGCTTTTCCACCCATTTTGTCTTGGGCTATCTCCTCAGTAGGACCGTTGGGCTACCGGAACAGCTTGACTCTACTTGGGCTTGTCACTCAGGAGGATGCAAACTATTCGGCTATGTCCTCAGTTTAATTTAGGCTTAAGCTCCTTCACTTCCCCCTGGCATTAAGGTTGCCCGCACATCCTGCACATTTAGGGCCTCATGTAGGTAGCCAAATACCGGTCGGTAACGGCCGATTTTCGGTAAATATGCCGTTACCGACCGGTATTCAGACAAGTGAGATGTAGGAGTCCAAAAACCACTTTTCGGTAAATATGAGGCGGTAAATACCGATTCATATATACCGAATTCCAAAATACCGAATCAGATTTACCGAATACATAATTAACGAATCGGTAAATATGAAGTGGTAAATATGAAGTGGTAAAAATTAAAATGACATGTAGGAGCACTCGGTAATGAAGAAATTCCAGAAAATCGGTAAATAAGAGTCGGTAATTAACACGGATTGAAAGCAGGTGGTAACCATCAACAGTGCAGATAAGCAATCCCAAAATGCAACAGCGTGGACCACATGGCCGCTATGTACGTCATTGCAAGGCGCCTACGTCTACAGGCAGCAGGACTGAGGGTTTGGCGACGGGAGGAACGCATCCACAGACAGCGCATCACACTATTCCAGCTGACTGATGCAGAGATACATGAGAGGTACAGGCTACACCCCGAAACCATCATGGACTTAATCAGGGACCTGCACCCACTCCTGGACCAGCCAATAAGAAGGGCGCACGCCATACCCCCACATGTGCAGGTGCTCTGCAGCCCACATCTGTTGGCATCCGGCAGTCATCAGGTGGTGACAGCTGCGGTGGGTGGTGTATCCCAGAGTTGCCTGTCCCGTTCCTTCAGGAATTTCCTGGATGCCATGATGCAGAGAATGCACCACTACATCAGCTCCCACAACACACAGGCTGCACTGCAGAAAACAAAATCAGACATTTCTCACATGGCACAGTTCCCCCATTTCATTGGCTGCATTGATGGTACACACATCCCACTCTGTCCACCAGCTGACACAGAGCACATCTACAGGATCAGGAAGTCCACCCACTCCATCAATGTGTATACCGAATTGAATGATTTTGTGAATGGTCCTGTGGGTGGCAGAACCAAAAGGTGGGCGTATGCTATTTACAACGAAGTCTGCAAGTTGTCGCACAGTGAGGCGGCTTCCAGATTGAGAGCTATTGACCAAGCAAACATGGAGAAGGCCTTAGCCGTCATAGATAATAGCCCTAGCACTCTCTCTTCTAGGATTCATACATGAGACAATAGGCACATGCAAGTACACGGCGCATGCAATGTACAAGCCCCGATTTTTGCGTGCGTCCTACGAGGTATCCCAGTGCCTGTGATTACACCTTCTTTCACTCTGCTTGCAAACGGTATTTATTTTCTTTTGAATAATGAAGCTTGCTGCGGGATGTGAGTGGGAATCCCGTACATAACTGTCTCGCATAAAGTTGTCTGCTGCAATACTGTTCTCTTTCCACCCCCGCATGTGCGGCTGGATGTTTCCATCTGGCCTTCGATTCCAACCTTGAAAGCAGAGTTCAACAAGTTGAGCAGAATAGAGCGCTATTGTCCCACAAAGAGGTGCCTTTGACTTCCTCTCGTGAAACATTTGTCCTTCACGTTGCTAATACGCGCACTGAGGTACAGGCGCCTCTGAATACTGACCTCCCCCTGCATTTCGGCTCTTTGATCCAAACTATTTTCAATGCCTCGTCCACGACCGGCCTGGCTCATTTTTTGAAACATGTGGCCTCGGGTCTCGTGACCTCTTTCCAAACTATTTATTTGTGTAATTCCGGCATTTGTTCATTCACTTTTCTCGAGCATCTTTGGAGGTGTCCCGCTGCTCCTGGCGCTAGTGGCAGGTGTGCTGCTTTTCCTTTTCATACTCCGGAATGGCTGCTCCTTCTGTGCCACACGAGCACCTGTCCCGTCTGCATCTTCTTCGTGATAGGATGCTTGACTTCTATGGTACTTTGCCATTGGCGACTTTGAGCCTGGCTTATGGATTATCCTTCAGGTATTCCTACTTCACCTGCGTACAACCTGTATTTCACTCCCTGGATTGTCCCTTTGAATGGCCTCTGGATTTGTGCTTGACCAACATGGTGTCTCCGGTGCCGGATTTCGATCGACTGATGAGGCCCTTAGTGTCTCACGAGTTTGCCTGTTCTGGTGTCCGGATCATGGCGTGTGGTGCAGCGCATGGTATCCTGGGTAATTGGGACATCTCAGCGGCAGCCTACGACTTCTTGTCTATGAGCTATTTGGAGGAACATTCCGGGTGCCCTCTGATTGTGCTAGAGGCTCCGTTGGTTGGAGAACACGTATGTTCCTTTTCTTTACTGAATTGGTTGGCTGAGACTTTCAGTGGCCCTGCAAACGATTTTTTGTTGGAAGCCGTGGCCACATATGCTGCCTATACATTCATGGATTAACTGGATTGTCGTCCATTGCGCCTGTGCTACTGGACAGCACCCTGGCGCAACATTTATTTCTCTTATTTCTCTTTTTTCTCTTCCTGATGGTCGGCTTGAGTTTTTTACTATACTTGCATTGTGTTTTTTGGAATATTATGCTGCAATTAATTGGACTTTAGGACTTTGGCGCTGCATTGGTTACGCCTTGTTCTGCTCTGACTAAACTGAACTCTGCGTTCTCTCTTTTCTTGCCTATTAAATATTGCTTCGCTCAAGGGGGCGTGTAGTGAGTTCTCCCTGAATACGTACATACATTGTTCAGTTAGCATAACCACGTTGAATGTTATGTAGCCATCTTTTTGCCTTTGCACACGACACTGCGTTTACATGTTCTTTCTTGAATAAACTGCTGACTCGAGACTTCCTTCAGACGAGTGCAATCTGTTGTTACCATCCCAAGCTCTGCGCAGCGACCTTGGTCTGTACATGCTGTGACACACAGTCTGGAATTTTACACAATGCATGTTTTCCACTCTAGGTTGATCGACCCACTATTTAGCCATGACACACGCGCAGCTGCAAATACCTGAGAGTTGGTGCTTTTCATATCACAGACATCATGTTTCTTATTCAGACCGAAGACGAGCCTTCCTGCGAGAAGGCTCCTGATGCTCCTGTGATGTGATTTCACTGAGCTGATTTTTGAGGTATGGGGTCCCCTATTCAAGCCTAAGAGACCTTCTGTTATGGCATAATTATGATATTAGCTACTTAGTTAAGGGAAGGTGGTAGTATCCTCGGTATTTTCCGATTCGCTAAATACCACCTCGGTATTTTCCGATTCGGTAAATACCACCTCGTTATTTACCGATTCGGTATATACCACCTCGGTATTTACCGATTCGGTGAATTCCGAATCGTGATTACCGAATGTTACCGAATCGGTAACTGTTACCGAATTTTTACCTACATATCACTTAACGATTCTAATTTAACGATTCGGTACGGCTCGGTATTTAAGAACCGGTAAGATTTATTTACCTACATGAGGCCCTTACTGTGCTGCTGCTACCTATGCTTATATGATAAGTTTATCTAATTACACCCATACTGGTTCTTCTCTACGCCTGTAATGTGTTTTTTACTGTTGATGCCATTATTATTATTATTATTATTATTATTATTATTATTATTGTACACCTACATCATTATTTTGAATTCTTTAATTGTGTTTCTCTGCGCTTGCTATTACACATGTCTTTCTAGATCTTGCAGGCATCAGTTGCACAATTTGCCCACCCTTCCCCAACAGTGATTCCCTGTTGCATACACTGTGATCTTTGGTTGTTGCGGTCATGTACTGCCCTCCTGATGATTCAGCCTACCTTACCCCTACTTTGTTCCACTGTGCATACACTGTGTTTTCTTATTGATGCTGTTATCTATTGCCTACAGTGTGACCTTTACTTGTGCATGGACTGTAATTTCATACTGATGCTGTTTATTGCCTATATTTGTTATTGTGACGTGGTCTGTTGGTATATGTACTTAGCATGTTCTCCCAGCACTAGGTTGATCTACACCCTACTAATCTACTTTCAGTTTCCTAGCTCATTTTTCAATTAAGCAAAATGTCCTTACCAAGGTCCCACTTGCAATGTCCTCAATACATGCCATGTCTCTCTGCCATAGGGCCCTTCGACCTCACTAACCAGGTCGTACTACATTTCCAATATTTGGCCGCTATCATTACAGGGGCTGCCATCTTGCTGAACATCACCTCCTTGAAAGGCCCATCCAACTCCCCTACCTGGCCCTTGCTCCCACCCCTAATGAACTCAGATGATACCTTTTTACTGAACGCTGTGCTAGCTCCCTCAGGATTAGACTCATTGGTAATTAACTACCCCTCCAGCCTAACTAAAAACGCCAGGAAAAAACTCAAACATAAAATCATCCTCCTTAGGTAGAACTCTTTTCACTGACTGCTACTTTTGCCACAACAAGTGCACCCTACTCAGCAATCTCATTTTCTTAACCAACCGGTGCACCAAATGAAGGAATGTTCTATCTTCCTTACTAAACAACAGCATAACCAAAAAAATCCCTCATGGCCACAAACGTACTATTGCACCTTCTGCGCTGTACCACAGTACTCCATCTACAACAATGGCACTGTACCGTCCAATCCGTAGATCATAACATGGTACTCTTTTGCAGACTCTTTTCCTATCTCAAACACAAACTCAACTTGACCTCCGCCTATCTTTCCCTATCTTTTCACTGCATGGACTGTGATATGGAGGGAATCGGCTCCTGAAACTCTGAAATTGGAGATACTACCATAAACCACATAAAGGTGAATCACTAATTGAAGAACAAAAGGAAACCAAAAAATTTATATAAATAAGGGTAACCGACCTAATATGGCATGTTAAAAGAAAACTTAAACTGCAGACACTATTAGAGACTACACATATGGTGAATAACTATTTGAAGAACCAAAAGAATTTAAAATATAATATATGATAAAGGTTACCGACCTAGTACGGCACAGCAAAGGAAAACCTAGTCACATCTCTTGATGCTGGAGGGGAATAGTATGAAGCCCTTTGTATATCTCAGAACAACTTTGCCCTGAAGAAGTCCTCTTGGACGAAACGCGTCAGCTACGCTGTATGTGTCTTTGATATATGTGAAGAGGAAAAGAATTTAATAAAGAAAGAATTTTGAAATAACACCTGCTGTATGGACAGACATATTTTACGATCATTGAATAACTTTATGGAGTGCTGGATCACAGTGAATTGTTGACAAGTTATAGGGTCCTTTGATCCTAAGGGGGTTTAGGGGTATTTAACCCCATGATCCGGGGCACCCAAAGAATATTGATAATTGTGACTTGACGTAAGGATTTGGTGCAATCTGTTTCTGCCTTATACCCCGTTCTTTTTGCATGTTCTATCTTTCCCAATCGCCTGCCACCTCTGATTCCTCCTTTAGAAAGCGTAATCTCCTCTACCACCCCTCCATTCCCCCCTATCTCCGGTTTGTGCCCCACCTGTCTGCGGTCTCCCCTGTTGCCCTTAGCACCACCCCCACTACTGAGACTCCTATCTACCACTTCTCCAACTCCATGCTGTCACTACCATGAACAGTCCTTACTCCCCTCTCCACTCCATTCTGACATCATCTCTCCTGACTCCCTCATCGCCCCCCATATCCACTTCACCAGCAATAGGCCTCATCCACCCAGTATCTCCTTTCACCCTATCACCACTAAGGCTCTGCTGGTAAAACCCCATGGATGCAGCCCTCCTACCTGCTCACAGACACCCCCAGACTCCAACGCTCCCCATAAACTGGAACCTCTCAGCCAATTGTCCTATGACTATATGCCTGACACTATAGACCCCGAAATGCATCTGATCCGAGCTGACATTCTCAAACTATTTCGTATCATCTCCTACCTCGAACACGAATGTCCCCCCCACTTAACCCACCACCTATCTAATAACAACTCCACTAGCCCCAATCAATACTCAGACCATGCCCCTGCCTGCGCTGAGAGCTCTCAGTCTTCCTATAAGACCACTCCCTTCCACAATCATTCCTTTCGACTTGATAGGCCAGTCAGCCAGCAATCAAATGATGATTTTTGTGACCTCCTAAACTCCTATAACTCTTCCCCTGCCGATCTCTCCCGTCCCTTCCCCACAACGGAAACGCTCATTTCTTACCCCACCTGCCTTCAAAATCAAGCCTATCATCTCTCACCCCTCTAGGTCAATTCGTCCCAAGGCTAGATTATAAACAAATCGAATCTCACATCAGCTCTCCTCTCTCACTGCTAATATGGCCTCCTCTAACTCACCCCTTGATATGTGCTCTACTAAACTGCTGTTCAGCTGTAAAACATACAGCTGATATAGCTGCTCTTATCCTCAAACAGGAGCTTGACATCCTCATGCTCACGGAATCCTGGTTAAATGATTCCTCCAACCACGCCTTGGAAATCTTGGTCCCTCCCATGTATGGCATTATTAGGTCAGATCGCTCAAGGCTTACTGGGGGTTGCCTAGCCTGTATTTACAGAGCCTCGCTCTCTGTGAAACAATCTTCCACCTATTCTCTGCCCTCATGTGAATATCTTAAGATCAACATCTTCTCTACCAGCAGTTCCAAATGCTCCCTACACATGTGCGATCACCCCCCGTGGGGCTAAACGCACTTTCGTTGAACAGATCATGAAGGCTATCTCCTCCAACAATGACGATCACACCAACCAGATCTTCCTTGGCGACTTCAGCATCTATTGGAGCAACATCAAAGACCAAATTGTGAATTGCTTTAAATGCTTTCTCCAAGCCTTCAACTTCATTCAAGTGTGCAAGAGTCCGACCCATGAGAAAGGAGCTAACCTTGACCTAATCATAGCTAACAAAAACTCCCTACAGGTTGACTCTATTTACCCTTGTGACTGGACCGACCACCACTGTGTCACCTTCTTCCTGAATATAAAAGCAATCACCTCCAAGGGACAACCTAAGAAAGCCAAACACTTGACCTGCAACACCCATAACATTAATTCACTCTCTATATCTAGTGGGAGCTATGAAACTTTGCTCCCACCGCCCACCATGACAGAAGCCCAAGACCTCACTGGTCACTACTTTTACTCTATGTTAATCATCATGGATACCTTAGCCCCTAAACAACTAATAAGAATCCTGTCCAAAAGATTCAACCGCTGGTTCAACAGTGATCTAAATGAAGAACAGCGTCTCCAAAGGTATGCTGAAAGAGCATGGAAACACACTTCCTCCCCAGTTAACCTCATACTCCTGCGTCAAAGACACCACGTCTATAATAGGCACATTAGGACCTTCACAGCAGCGTTCTTTTAAATACAACTTGACATTGCTTCAAATAGACGTAATAAACTATTCGAAATTATCAGAAATGAAGCTACCTGCAAGAGTGATCCTGCTTACTCAAACAACAAAGCGCCCCCTAAGTGTGAAACATTTGCTTCCTTATTGGCAGAGAAAATGTCGTTAATCACCAAAGACATCCAGACCACATTCTACTGCCCAAACCCCTCTGCCTCCCCGACAATGGACCAGGAACCTCGCCCATATAACCACCTCTTCTCGCCCAATAATGATGCTTCCTGGTTTAGCTTAATAACCCTAGATGAGATTGGCACTCTGAATCTTCTGACCTCCCTGAAATATTCTAACCACTTCATTCATCCTCTCCTCTTTAAACTCCTAAATGAGTCCTCTCACCTCCTACTCCCACTATGGACTAAGGTAATTAATGCCTCTCTCTCCTAGGGCTACCTACCTCCTGCCTCAAAATTGGGCAGGTTACCCCATCGTAAATAAAACTAACTCCGACCAGTCTGATCTGAACAACTACCCCGATCTCCAACATCCCTACTGTGGCCAAACTCCTAGAAAAATGTGTGCACTTAAAGCTCCTCAATCAAACTGAACAATTCCTACTCCTCGACCAGTGCTAATCTGGATTCTCACTGGGTCATAGCACTGAATTCGCCTTGGTCCATATTGCCAACGATGCCCTACGCTCGCTTGACCGGAATGAATCTTGCCTCTTGATACTTTTGCATCTGTCAGCTGCCTATTACACCATCAACAATGCTACTCTGCTCGAGATCCTAGAACAGAGGATGGGACTCTCTGGCACTGTGCTAAAGTAGTTCTCCTCCTTTCTACACAACAGGTTGCAGCACTTCCCAATTAATCACACCTTATCCGAGCAGGCCCCGCTGTCGCTGGGCGTACCCCAGGATTCTATCCTCTCCGGAACATTGTTCAACCACTACATGGAGCCTCTGACCGATATCTTCAAGTGCACCCGCATCTCCTACTATATGTATGCTGATGACACCCAACTCTAAATAGGAATAACTTCTGTTGAGGTCATCCACACCCTCAACAACACCCTATCATTAACATCATGCCCACAAAACTGAATTCCTACTGATCGCTCCTCCCACTTCCACCTCTAACGCCAATGAATGGCTGCCCCTTCTCTCTTCCTTAAACTGCACCGCACACATCATCTACTCCGCCAAATTCACCCTAGACGAAGATCTCTCCTTGCATAAACACATCAGCTCCATCATCAGAGGAGCCAACCATTAGTTGCATATCCTTAGGAAACTAAAACCTTTCCTCCCAGTGGCTGACCTCATAACTGCGACTAAGGCACTTGTGCTTCAGAAACTGGATTATGGTAGCGCTACCCTTGTTGGCCTCCTGAAAACCCCACTTGCTCCTCTTAAGGCCACTCTTAATTCAGCAGCCAGGCACTGGATCTAAAAAAAAATGGATCACATCACCCTCGGCTAAATTGGCTGACACTTGAGGCCTGGATCTCAAAATCGCTTGCATGATTCATAAAGCGCTGCACCACAACACCCCTTCCTACCTGGCCCAGAAACTGACCCTTTTGCGTGGGCACAGATCCTCCAAAGGTATGAGCTTCTTATTGCTCAAGCCACAAAAATTCAAGAAAAAGAAAACGGAATTGCCCCTAATATTTGGAACTCTCTCCCCAGAGAGATTAGATGTAACCCATGCACATCCCTCTTTCAAGAAAGCAGTACAAACATTCCTATCCAACAAATTAATCTCTCAATGAAAACTTGTCCACACCCCCACTCCCTGTCCGGTCCTGTACTTCATTTTGTCGGCTGCCTTCTGTCACTCCGTAACCTGCCGAGTTCCGTACATATGTTTCACTTCACCCCCCACGGTATTCTATGCATCACCACCTCAGGATAACTGTGCCTCTAGTTCCCCCACCCTGGGGCCTCTTACCTCAACTACTTCAGGATTGTTTTGTACACCACTGATAAAACTACTCTTTGTTTTACTGTTGATTTGTAAGGCTATTTACTCTTTTATGTAACTCGGGTACTGCTGCTATTATGCTTATATATACCACTAGCCCTGGTGTACAACATTCTTTTATTTTCTCTCTGTACCCCGGGTTACTGATATAATTTCCTACCTTGTAAAACACCAAGGGAGAGATCTACAAAAAAGGCATGCAACGCAGCGCAGCCCCTCGCGAGGCTGCGCTGCACGACAGGGAGGGAGTAGGCGATCGCCATATTTTCAAAGATATGGCTCTCTCCTCCTCTTTCCCTTGCGGGCATGTGTGCATGAGTGTAGCATAGGTTGTGTACAGAAAGGTACCCTTCCTGTACAAAATACTAGTCAAGGGACAATGCAAAGCTTTTCCCACTTTGCATACGTGCTGCAAAGTGCAGCACACCTGTAAAGTGGGAAAAAGAAGGAGAAATGAAAGAATTTTTTCTTCCTTGCGCCTAGTTGAAAAGGGTGCAGTTTTCTCACGCTAAACCCAATCTACTGTTTTTAGTAAATTGGGTTTAACGCGAGACACCTTGGGTGGTTGCATGGGAACGCCCAATCACCACCCATGGTACGCCTCCATGGCACAACGTAATGCCAAGCAGCGAAATGCGCAGCTTCGCATTACTTTAACGTTATTTCCAGCTCTAAACAAGTTTAGCGCTGGAAAGTAAATTAGGAAAAAAAGATTTTGTGTCGATTTGCGTCACTTTTGTGATACAAACGTTGCGCAAAATCTTAGTAAATCTCCTCCTTAGTTGCTTGAACACTAGTGCTAGGATGCCCTATTGCCATCACTACCTCGGGCTAATCTATACATCGACTCTCTCTTCCCTGGCAACTCCCTTTCATATCTACCTCAGGTCTTTCTGCCCTCATGTATCCTACTGTCTTTTGGACTCTTCTTTCATACATCTGTTGCTGTGTATTTTTATCGGCGTAGTATGTTACCCCAGCACGTGCTTCTATTTTGTTCCATATCCAGTTGTACATTGTGTGTATTTTTACCATATATATATATATATATATATATATATATATATATATATATATATATATATATATATATATATATATATATATATATATATATATATATATATATATATATATTCATGTACCCTGTATGAACCTCACAATATTATTATTGTGCTTATCTGTACCATTACTATATCTATCTCTATGTGCCCACTATGTACCTCTTGTTATTATTGCTTGTGCTTACTCTGTAAAGCGCTCTGATACCTTGTATCATGTAACCTTATGTTATTATTGTTGGGCTTATTTTTACCATTACTATATTTATCTCATTGTACCCGCTAAGTACCTCATGTTATTATGGTTGTGCTTACTCTGTAAATCGTTCTGATATCTTTTGGTCAAGTTTGTGCTATATAAAACCCACAAATAAATAAATAATAAATAAACTACTCACACACCCATTCACACCCCTATACAACCTCTCCTATACCCATTCACAGACCCACATAACCACTCACATACCTATTTACAGACCCATACAAGTATTCACACAACCACTCACTCAACCATCAAGCAACTCACACACCCACTCACTCACTTATACAGGCACTGACACAACCCCTAACTCCAGTGGCAGCCGGTATGGTACGGGGGTGGGGGGAAAAATAAAGAATAATTCACTTACCTGTGCAGCCATCTGTCCTCTGTGTCTCCTCTTCGTCCCTCTACACCGCCAGAACAGGAAGCACACACATTCTCCCCTAAGCCAATCACAAAGCTGCAATGCAGCGTTGTTATTGGTCTGAGTGCTGTGGTTCAGTCCTGGGTGGAGAACATGCAAAGTCCGCATGACTGTTTGGGCAGGTCAAGACAAAGTCATGCGCTCTTTAGAGTGCAGCAACCACTCCTCCTCCCCGACATCACTGGAGCCAAGCCCCACCCTGCCCTAAACTGGTGGATATTAAAAATAAAATGATAATAACTTCTGTTATAATCATTTTCTTTTTTCTTTTACACCGCTACGAGAGCAGTGGGGTGATGCTCCTCTGCCTTAGCGGAGGAGCCGTCACTGCCTAACTCACTCACACCCATACAGCTGCTCATGCAACCAGTTACTCACATATACAGCCACTCACAAAGCCACACACTTATCCATAGAACTACTCACACACCCACTTGTTCACCTATACAGGCACTCACACACCCACTCACTCACCAATAAAGACTCAACACAGCTACTCACCCATACAAGCACTCAGACACACTCAGTCACACACCCACACACTCACTTACATACTCATTCACACATTCATACAAACACTCCCATATCCACTCACTCACCCATAAAGCCATTCACAGAGAAACACTCTCCAATACAGCCACTCACACACCAACTCACTTAACCAAACACCCACTCATACAGCCACACACTCACTCATAGTCACTTACACACCCAGTCACTCACTCATACAGCCATTCAGAATCCCAGTCACTCACCTATATAGTCACTCACACACCCGCTCACCTAGTAGACTGAACATGAGCTCCCCATAAAGAATTCAGCGAAGAGTGCTTTATACAACCTAAAACTCCTACACAAAATAAAGCCCTTCCTCCCCTCAAATGATTAAAAAACCGTCACGAAAACGATGATACTATCTAGGCTAGACTACGTGAATGCCACCCTTATTGGCACCATGAAATCATATGTAGCCCCCTTAAGAACCACACTAAATGCAGCAGCAAGGATGGTCACTGGATTAAAACGATATTCACATCTCAGCATCCTTGACAAACATTAAGTGGCTCCCTCTCTAAGCCTGCTGCTGCTTTAAAATGGCCTGCCTCACTCACAAAGTCCTCCACACCTGGAAACCAGCCTACATAGCGGCCAAACTCACAAAGGCATGCAGTCAAGAAATCTAAGAAGCACCAACACTCCGCTTCTCATCCCACCCAAAAAAAAGAAACAAAAAGCCCTTGTGCGCTCCTTCTCAGGCAGTACCCCCAAAATCTGGAACTCCCTCTCAGTTCACATCAAGACGAATCCCTCCTTCGTAAGCTTCAAAAGACAATCAAAAGATCTCCTCCTCAATTGACACAGCAACCCTTCGTATCCTAACCCCTAACTCAGAACTGGACTCTCCGCATCGTTAAAGTGACTGTATGTTTGCTCATTCGCTATGTTTTATTTTGGTCGACTTCCAACGATATTGTACTTTGTAATCAATGTTCTGTAAAACTGTTTTGATTATCTGAAATGCGCTCTTATACTCTCGGGACTTGCCAGTGCTATATAAAACTCTTTAAACAAAAAAAAAAGCTGATTAAATCATTTACAACAAACACCATCCACGAGTCATTTAATTACGACATCAGAGTGCAAATGAATCCCTAGTACTAGTTTGACAAAAAAAAACTACACTTCATTCCCAAACTGCCCTTTTGATGTAGGAAACTGTGCAACCACAAGGAGATGATGGACGGAGCGCTGAATCTTTTCAGACACTCACCCACAGTCACAGATCTGGGTTGAATCCATCATCGTTCTTTAGCTCACTTCGCCACCTCAGCACAGACCCAGCTATATGCAAATCAGCCTTGACCCATTGCCTCATGGGAACAGTCCAGCCGAACTGCCAAGCAAGGTCTTCCCTGAACCGGAAACAAGCATCCTGGGATCGGTTTTGGAGTAACACCTCTCATCAGCAAGGCTAGCTTGAATCCAGTGGCAAACTGAGCAGGCGACCCACGTCCGGGCATACCCTGCCAACTTAGGATGAAGAAAGTAAACACAAGGAGATGATGGACAGAGCGCTGAAACTTTTCAGACACTCATCTCCAGTCACAGATCTGGGTTGAATCCATCATCATTCTTTATCTCACTTCGCCACCTCAGTTTGGACCCAGCTGTATGCAAATCAGTCTTGACCCTGTGCCTCATGGGAACAGTCCAGCCCAAATTGCCAAGCCAGGTCTTCCCTGAACTGCAAACAAGAATCCTGGGACTGGTTTCAGGGTAACACCCCTCATCAGGCAGGCGAGCTTGAATCCAGTGGCAAAGTGAGCAAGGGAGCCACGTCTGGGCATAGCCTACCAACTTAGGGCAAACAAGGCAAACACAAGGAGATGATGGACGAATTGCTGAAACGTTTCAGACACTCACCCCCAGTCACAGATCTGGGTTGAATCCATCATCGTTCTTTAGCTCACTTCACCACCTCAGTTCTGGCATTTTCCTGAAAAAAGGAGGCTTTATGTCTTACAGTCAATTGTGTGGGAGTGGCACATTAGTATGTTGTGATGACACATCACCACTCTGTGACAGCAAGTGACAGCTGCTGTCACAGCACAGGATTGAAGCTCACAAAATAGATCGGATGGATTCATCTTTAATGACAATTATTGTTCACCCGAAGGAGACTTGATAATGAAAAGTTATGACAGAGTTAAAAGTCGAGAGTTGATCTTTTCAGACTGATTCATGAACAGCAGCAAGCACAGCCTGATGAATATTGGTGAGAGAGAGAGCTGTCTTCCACAACATTCAACTGCGCAGAAAAGATGAGAACAGTCATTTGAGGTTACACAATGGGAAACAATATAGCAATTCACTAAAATAACAGTGGTTGTGGATGTGGAAGAGAGATCACGCACCCTTTGACATCAGATGACATCCCCTTTCGCCCCACACATAACTACTCCATAGCATTCTGTTTGCTGCAAAGAGTTTAGAGGAAGGGCATTGAGTGAAAACTACTTAGTGTTCCTGCCCCTGAGCCTTTGTGTCAGGCCCCTTCAACCAATCTCTTTCACATTTAATATCAGGTGTGTTAGGAAGCATGGCTAAAGAGTGCTGATGTTGTACCAGGGGTGATTTTGTAAATTAATGCAATTTTGCCTCTTAGGGGCAGATTTACCACTTTTTCACGCAGCGCAGTGCAGCAGCCGCAAAGGCTGCGCTGCGTAAAAAGGAGTAGGAGAGCACCATATTTACAGAAATATGGCACTCTCCTCCCTTTTCCCCAGCGCCGGCGCTGAAATCAGCTGCCGTGCGCCATGGAGACACCTTTGCACCATGGTGCAATCGTGTCTCTGTGAGTCCAGCATATGATTTGGAATGGAAGGATGGCATTTACGTACAAAATATCATGCTTAGACTAACTTTAACCCTTTTACCTCTTTGTATGTGTGTTGTAAAGTACAGCACACGTACAATGTCGAAAAGGAAGGTGAAATGAAAGCAATTCTGCTTCCTTGCGCCTATTTCAAGAGGACGCTTTATTTATTTAGTAAACTGGGTTAAGTGTCAGAAACCTTGGCTGGTTGCATGGGAATGCACATGCTCCACCCATGGTACGCTCCCATGCTGCTACGTAATGCAAAGAAACGCTATGTGCTGTTTTGCGTTACTTTCACATTATTTCCAGCGCTAAACAAGTTTAGCTCTGGAAAGTAAATTGGAAAAAAAAGATTTTGCACCGATTTGCGTCACTATTTTGACGCAAACATGGCATAAAATCTTAGTAAATCTCTGCATAAGTGTGATATTCCAATGTTCCTCACTTTGCATTAAGGGTTATTTTGCTCATAGAAGTGACTTTATACCTCATTGTGAATTATGTTTTTTCCTACAGTTATGCTGATGTTGCACCAAGGGTGATTTTGTACCTTAATGTACAGTTAACAAAATGTGATCTGAATTCCAGGGTTATCTCCACCTTTTTACGTTTTATATTCTTTTACCTGCCATTTCTTTGTTTGATGGCCGATGCAAACAGCCCCTACAGACCAACAGCATTGGTTGGACAAGTAACGACATTTCTATCTATACCAATTATAAGATGGGAAGGAAAACTGTGATTGATTTAAATGTGCAGAAATTTATAAAGTGGTTGACACCTCTTATTGCAAGACGGTAAGGTTTTATATACTGTAATGGCTTTATATAGCTGAGTCAAATGACAAACTATTTATTACTAACACCAAGAAGAGGGAAACGATAGCTGCAGTCTACCTAATTTGTGCAATGACATAATGTCTTCATCTTTCTTTATAAACGTACGTTTTAGTGCTTTAACCTTTATTTTTTAAGTGCATTATGTGTGGGTTTTGAATAACTGGAACAATAAGCATCTCACTTAATTACTTACCAAAATATGATATCATACAAATAGACATCTTTTGCCCTTATTAAGACATCTTACCACCACATTGTATCTCTGTTCTGTGTGATTTGGCACCTAAATATTATTCCACATCACAGCTGATTTTGTACCAAAGGCGATTTTGCATCTATTTGTATTTAACCACTTAAGTGAGATACAAATAATAATAGTAATATTTATAAAGTGCATAGCTAGGTCAGCTGACTTGTCCCAGCACTGGTCTAAAATGTTCTATTTATTTATTTTATTTATAAAGTTTTATATAGCGCGAACAAGATCCTGAGGGATATCAGAGCGCTTTACAATAGGATGGGATGATACAGAGCAAGAATATGAGAAATCTAATCTAATTTAACCTGAAAAATCATGTTTTTAAATTCTTGCGGAAAGCTATTTCTGATTTTTCTTGCCTAAGCCAAATGGAAAGGGAGTTCCACATCTTGGCTGCCAAGTAGTTGAAGGAACGGCCGCCAATAAGAACTCTTTTGATTCTGGGAATGCATGCAAGAGAAGCGTCAGCTGATCTCAGATTTCTTTTAGGAAGGTAAGGTGTGATCAGAGGGTGAAAATATTTAGGTCCTTTATGGTGGAGACTTTTGTGGCCCTAGCACATGACTTTGTAAGACATCCGATGCCTTAAGGGAAGCCAGTGCAACATTGCTAAAGTAGATGGTGAGCGTCTAGGCAGATGTAATAGCCGCTGAGATGCCATATTCTGCACCTGTTGTGGTCTTCCTAATTGTGCCGGTGACTCCCGAGATACAGGACATTACAGTAATCCAGCCTTTATACAAGGCGGTGTCTCATTTGCAACAATAAAATCCGCAAATGGTAAACAGCCTTAGGGCCCAGATACACAGCCCTCTCACTGAGTCAGTGTCTGTGTTTAGAAATCTTGGCATGACATTATTTTCGAAATTATCTTTTGAGGCTCAGATCTCAGTAATGTCTAATTACGGGGCATATTATCAACGGCCAGCGATAATTATCGCTGGCCGTACATAGCGCTAGAAATATTATCGCCGGCTATCGCTGAATATTATCGCCATAATAACGCTATATTTACAACGCATAGCGCTATGGCGATATTATTTCTGCGATAGCGGTGTTTTCAATGGAACATCGCTGGTTTTCCAGCGATGTTCCATTGAAAACAGCGATAACATTGCTGATACGACCCTGTGGTCCTATCAGCATAATCCATCTCCCATTAAAAGTATGCCTTAGTCAGGAATTTAACAGACGTTAAATTCCTGAGTTAAGGCTGAGGTAGCACGATTTTTTTTATCACACCTCCTTGTTAATATCGCGGAGCTGCCTTCACGATATTAACATGCGTTGTTTTCACAGCCACGCCTTCTTTGCATCTCATTAGCGATGCCAGGCTGTGAAAAAACGGGCTCTACATCAAGGAAACACGCGCTAGCGTGTCCTTGATGATATTGCGATATAATTATCGCCGCTTTTCGCCCACAAACGGACGCTAAAGCGGCGATAATTATATCGCCAGCTCTTGCTAATATACCCCTATGTTTTTACAATGGAGAACGTTTCTCCCATTTTTGGCTTTTTTGTCACTGAGTTACAGTTAAAGTTCTAGTGTAGTGTCCTTTTTCCACAGAGGTATACTCATAGTATATTCAACACTGTCTGCCACCGCACCCTAGTGCAGCGCCTCAGCAACGTCGGAATCCAGGAGAAGGCGTTGGAGTGGATCATCTCCTTCCTCGCCGGAAGGACGCAGAGGGTCCGCCTACCCCCGTTCAGGTCAGAGGCCACCGAAGTCATCTGCGGCGTTCCTCAGGGCTCCTCGCTCAGCCCCACCCTCTTCAACGTCTACATGAGCCCCCTTGCGGCCATCGCACGCCACCACAACCTCAACATCATCTCCTACGCCGACGACACACAGCTGATCCTCTCCCTCACCAACGACCCCACCACCGCCAGAACCAACCTCCACGAAGGGATGAAAGACGTAGCCGAGTGGATGACGACCAGCCGCCTGAAACTGAACTCAGACAAGACGGAAGTTCTCATCCTGGGCTCCTCACCCTCCGCCTGGGACGACTCCTGGTGACCCCCAGCCCTGGGCACCGCACCCAAACCAACAGACCACGCACGTGACCTGGGCTTCATCCTGGACTCCTCCCTCTCCATGACCAGACAAGTCAACGCCGTCTCCTCGTCATGCTTCAATATCCTGCGCATGCTACGAAAGATCTTCCGGTGGATCCCCACCGAGACCAGGAAGATGGTCACCCAAGCCCTCGTCACCAGCCGACTAGACTACGGCAACACCCTCTACGCCGGAACCACCGCCAAGCTCCAAAAGAGACTCCAGCGGATCCAGAACGCCTCAGCCAGACTCATCCTCGACATCCCCCGACACAGCCACATCTCCGGGCATCTGAGAAATCTGCACTGGCTCCCGGTCAACAAGAGAATCACCTTCTGTCCCCTCACCCAGGCACACAAGGCCCTACACAACCAAGGCCCGAGATACCTCAACAGCCGCATCAACTTCTACACTCCCACATGCCAGCTCCGATCGACCAGCCACACCCTCGCCGCCGTCCCCCGCATCCGCAGAACCACTACAGGGGAAAGATCTTTCTCCTACCTTGCCGCCAAGACCTGGAACTCGCTCCCGTCCCACCTCCGCCTGACCCAAGACCACCTCGCCTTCAGGAAGCAGCTCAAGACTTGGCTGTTCGAGCAGTAGCGGACCCCCCCCCCCTCCCCTAGCGCCTTGAGACCCTCCGGGTGAGTAGTGCACGATATAAATGTCTTGATTGATTGATTGAATTAGACCTTGACTTTGGAAACTCAGGCCCTGATTGACTCATTTTCACGCAGTGCTGTGTTGCACTAAAAAATGTTGCACTGCGTTACGTTGCTTACTTGCCTCGTGGATGCGTCGTTTTTACTCTACGGCACATCATGATGCAAGTGTGACATACATCATGACGCAGTGCAACACAACCTTATAGTTGTCACGCAATGCGGTGGAGCGCAACACCCACTTAAGTGATGGAAAGTTGATTTGTGTGCCGTGCTGCTTTGCATCACACAAGAGCTCATTGTGTTGTGCTGTCTTTGGAAAAGCCCCACATTTTCCAGTTTATGTTATCTACCTTTCTAACTTCATGAATATGGGCAGAACTACCAGGCAGGAGCATCCCAACTGGAATAAAGGTGCAGCCCTGGAGGGCAGCAGGAAAAGTAAAGTAAACTTTACAGAGGAGGAAAGACTAATTTTGATTGCAGAGGTGACCAACAGGAAAAAATAATATATTTCACTATCAAATTACTCTTATCAAACAAGGTATTTAATGGCAAGCAATAGTTGAAAAAGAAATGCTGTGGCACCAACCAGAAGGACAGCAGTTGAATTTAAGAAGAGGTGGTATGATCATAAACTAAGGAAAAAGAAAACACTGGCAAGAAATCAGAAGTCTGCTATAGTGACAGGAGGCGTTCATTTCGAGGAGAAGTTGAATCTAGTGGAGAAGCATGTGGTACTACTCATCTCCACATAGTTGGTTGCTGCAGTCTAGGCCAGGGACAGCACTGAGCTGGATGCTTTACAAACTGCTCAGGGTAAGAAATATGCTGTAAAATAAAATATAAATGCAGTTTTAGCTCCATTGTTATAAGGTAGGGGGAGTTTTACTATGATTCGGTCTGGGGTTGCGTTACTTTTGTGGCCACAGCCCTGATACTAGGGAGCATATGTTTAAGCCCCTATCGCCACCACAACGTCACTTTTTCCGATGTTGTGGTGGCCATAGGGGCATAGCCTTGTTTACAAGGCAGCGTTAAGTCACTTAATGTGGCTTAACACCTTGTTAACAAGCCCCCCTTTCACACTATGGTTAGCGTGAAAGGGGTGGGCAGTGGGTGTTGTGGTGGGCGTTCCACCGCAACACACATTGATTTTGACGCTGCCCCCTATGTGCCTTGTGCAGCACACATGGATAAAGCAAACTGCTATGGATTGTTCATTTACAGGAAGGGAAGGTCGCCCTTCCTGTACATAAACAATCTGTAAAAAAATGCCATTTTGTGACTTCCATGTGTGCTGCATGAAGCAGCACTCAGAAAAGTGACAACATTGCATTTTAGGATTGTTTATGTGCAAGAAGGTAAACCTTCCTACACATAAAGAATCTTCCCCTGCACACAAACACCCTTGCAGTACGATGCAAGGGTACCTGCGTTTGCACTACGCTACTAGCGCCAGCGCAGGGCGAAATGCAAGGCTGCACCATATCCTTGTATATATGGTGCAGCCTTGCGTTTCTGAAGTGGCGGAGTGAGACATTAAGCCAAACGGCTAACACGTCACTCCGCCACTTCTTCGAACATATGCCCCTAAATCTTTATTTGCATTCACTAACTCATACAAAGATACTCCCCATGGCATTGTGGGATTTTGTAAATACAAATCAATGCAAAGCACTGCATAGGTCTGTCTTGTGTTACTATGCGTTGTGTAAGAGTTATATGGGTGGAGTATGGCCATTTTCATGCATTCTGCAATGGATTTTGATATAAATCTACATTTAAAATGGTGGCCCTACCCGGCAGAGGCACAAAAGCATTCCTGCATGTAAAGAAGGAATCCTTGCACTATGTTTCTCTGGTTGTTGTGTTCCTTTCTCTTGGCCTCTGTCATCAGATTTTGTTATTGGGATCCTTGTAGAAATTGTCTTTCTACACAGGACAGCCTACAGTGCTTTGTCACTTAGCTACAACCTACAGTGCTTTGTCAATGGCTCAAGGCAACATCATTTTCAATAATCCACAGCCACATACCAGAAATCAGGGTGTTAGAACACCACACACTGGGCAAATACTGAATATTTTTGTTCTTTGTTACTGCTCATGGGTCTTCTACTTAATAGAGCTGCTACAGGTAGAGTTATATCAATCTGCAATGTGTAAAGTTTGTTTATGATCACAATCATGATCAGACAGCAATATTGTGCTTTTAGTCATGATGTAACAAAGCGTGACACAATTCATCCAGGATACAGTTGTCATGATAAACTTTGCACCTTTTCACATCCAGCTTATCTCCATCTCCTCAAATAGTCATCTGTTATTGGATACGACATAAGGTATAGCACAAGGCTGTATGAACGTTAGCATGATTATCCAGTCTTGCGCTCCCTCACCAAGCATGTGATAGGGCATACCCTTAGTACCCAGCCATGGTCACATTAAGTAGAGCTTGAGATGACCTTCTCAAAGGACATATAGAT
Organism: Triturus cristatus; assembly: GCF_964204655.1. Classification (NCBI taxonomy): domain Eukaryota; kingdom Metazoa; phylum Chordata; class Amphibia; order Caudata; family Salamandridae; genus Triturus; species Triturus cristatus. The sequence goes on along the minus strand of NC_140591.1, from coordinate 179,095,479 downwards.
ATATCTATTCTAAATTTAATAAATATATAATTACGTTGTAGAACACAGTTGAACACATCCATATTGTATAAATGTATTGTGATATATGTATATATTTCCATTAGTACCTCAGACTAAGAACTATAAACCTCATTTGTGTTGTTAGTCCAGAGAAATGTGTCTAAAACCAGCACAATTAATACATTTGATGCTGCCTAACACAGGTCATGTGTGTGACTAGAGGCTCACACCTGCATGTCAATGATATTCATATACATTGAAAGAAATATTTAATTTATAACTCTATATGAAGATATTTTCATAAACATCTTCCTTCTAATATCTTGGGAGCATTATTTCTCAATGTTCCTCTTTCATAATCCATGCAATGTTTCTGAGATTGTTGGAGTCATTCCATTGATTCATGCGTTGTGTGTTCTAACACATCTTTCTAAAATGAAGGTATATATCAATTTGTCTTTGTGCTAATATAACTCGATATGTTGATCAAGGAAAATCTGTTCCCCATAATGTTACACACAGAGGTCCTTATGCATGGTAACATTTGAAGACACTCTTGCATCCTTAGTGCTGCAAACAAACATGCGTGTAAGCATTCTTGTAATGTATAAATCCTGGCCACACACACATTTCTATGCAGTACACTTAAACAAGTATGTAGTGTCTTCCACACATCTGTCATGATGCTGGATGCGGTTCAGATGAAGACACAGTAAGGGGAATTTGTCAATGTCGATCAGTATACAATGCTCACATGACTCAGGCAAGAAGTCCTGAACATGCTCATAGACTACAAAGTTTGAAATCACTCTGATGCCACCAATTCACTAGTTGTACTCAGCAACTGGCAAGATCAGTAGTCATCTACCACTATGATGGTAGCTTATTGGGTGTACCTCCAACATTAGTTACAACACAATATGTTATGGAACCCTATGTAAATCTGAACTCACAGGATTTTTCTTTGTTGCATACAAATATATTGGTAACTAATTATACTCATAGGAACATAGCCGGCCTGTACAGGACAATGGTTATGTTGAAAAACCTGTGATGCCCTCCTGAATGCAAACAGTGCCTTTGGATAATGAAGAAACTGAAATGGTCATAGAATGAGTCATCTTTCATCCCTATCCTCCTTATGTGAATAGTTGTACATATTATTAAGATTTTCAAGAGAAACTGTCACTACTTCCCTGGATGAATTTTATGTTGCTTTACATTGTATCATTGCATTTATGAACAATCATTGTAAGAATGAAACATTACCCTTGTGTGGCCTTACATTACGCTAAGGGTTACATTATAATACAGTACTTTGACATTTGATTTCATTGAGAGGAGTGTCATCACCCATGTTCTCTAAAAGCTGCATTGTGTATCACATATTGTATTATGTAGGTCTTGGTATGTGTTTTAGTACATTTCTGGCATTGTAATTACATTTGGTCTGACCCTTTAGTGTTATATGTCGCCTTCTGCCACAGTATCGATCTAAGTTGTAAACATTGAATATTTTTTATTGGATTATGTCTGAATGTACTTGATTATCTAGATGTATGGACAAATTACATACTGCAAAACACACAAGATGATGAACGGAATGTTGCACATTGGCAAAACATTCACCCCCAGTCACAGATCTGGGTTTAATCGATCGTTATTTTGCTCACCACGCCATCCCAGTTCAGACATGGCCATATGCAAATCAGTCTTGACCCTGTGCCTCATGGGAACAGTCCAGCCCGAACTGCCAAGCCATGTCATGATTCCGGTCCAGGGAAGACTGAACAATACACTAAATCCTGTCTGGAAGGTGGTGACACCTCCCTGTGACAGGATGCCTATTGTTGGGCCTCCTCCACTGCGAGTTTCAGTCAGCAGCAGGAGGGCAGCCCAGTGTCTGTGCTGGTGGCATCCATTTTGTGATGCCAGGGCTCTTTCAGATTTCTACCGTGTTACCACAGTAGGCACATGTCATCCCTTCTAGAAGGGTGGGATCATGCTCTCACATCATGGACTGATGTGGGGGTATGATTCCAAGTTGTTTGACACCAAACACAACATGTTTTGATGCAGTCATTCCAAAGTTGGCATTTATAATGCACTTAAGAGCATATGGTTTAACCGCATCCACAAACAGCCACAAGGAATAGACCCTGCCAGCTGCAGAGGGGCCCTGCTCAGGCAGAGGCACCCCCTCACATTGTAAACCAAGCACCCTGCCCTCAGGATTGTTAGGGCCTGCCTTAGGGGTGACTGATAGGTTTATATGTGTGTGTATGGTGAGATATAGAAACTTATACCTCAGTGAGGAGTGCTAACACTACCCCATCCAGGCTGCAGTAGCAGGCCTGTGGTGTCAGATTTAGTCTGCTTCCCAGGGGTTGCATAATACCAGCTTCAGCTCCTGGTAGGCCTGTGAAGTACCTATGCCCTTGGTACCTCGGGTACCATATACTAGGGGCTCATAATGTACCACAGTATCCAATCACTAGTGCATCTAGTATGCACTCAAAGTTGTTTAGAGAGAACAGAGAGACTGGGGCCCTGATTAGCAGGGACCCAGCCAGACTATAGCCAGAAACCAGTGTATACATGAGAAAAAAAGTGGGGGCAACATAAGTGCAGATCCTACTCTCCTACAGAGCGCGTCTGATGTCTGCCGGTAGCTCGTTCCAGGTCTTGGCTGCAATGTGAGAGAAAGATCTTCCGCCTGCTCTGGCTCTGTGGATGCGCGGGGTTTTGGCCAGTGCGAGGTTGGAAGATCGGAAGTTTCTTTTGGGTACGTGGAAGTTGATTCTGACGTCGAGGTATTTTGGGTCCGTTGTTGTGTAGGCATTTTTAGGCGTGAGTGAGGATTTTGAAAGTGACTATTTTCTCCATTGGGAGCAAGTGGAGACTTCGTAGGTGTTGACTGATGTGTTGGGAGATGCCGAGGTCGAGTCTGGCGGCAGTGTTCTGTATTGTCTGAAGTTGGCAGAGTAGGGACTTGTTGGTGCCGGTGTAGAGTGCGTCTCCGTAGTCCAGTCTGCTGGTGATGAGTGCGTGGGTGACTGTCTTCCTTGACTCAGGGGGGATCCACTTGAAAGGTCTTGCGGAGGATGCAGAGGGTGTTGAAGCAGCTGGAGGTGACGGCGTTGACCTGTCGGTTCATGGTGAGTGATGAGTCGAGTATGATGCCGAGGTTCTTGGCGTGGTCTGAGGGGGTAGGTGGGCTTCCGAGGGCAGTCGGCCACCAGGTGCTGTCCCATTCAGAAGGGGTGGTATCGAGGATGAAGACTTCTGTCTTCTTGGCGTTGAGCTTCAGGCAGCTGTTGGTCATCCAGACTGTGACATCTTGCATTCCTTTCTGGAAGTTGAGTTTGGCAGTGGTGGGCTCTTTGGTGAGGAGAGGATGAGCTGGGTGTCATCGGCGTAGTATACGATGTTGAGGCCTTGTTGTCGGACGATGGCTGCGAGGGGGGCCATGTAGATGTTGAAGAGGGTGGGGCTCAGGGATGAACCCTGTGGGACTCCGCAGGTGATTTTCGTGGGGTCGGAGAGGAAAGGTGGGAGTCTGATCCTTTGGCTTCTTCCGGTGAGGAATGATCTGATCCAGCTCAGGGCTGTTCCTTGTATGCCTGCGTCGTGTAGTCTGGCGACTAGTGTGCGGTGGAGACGGTGTCGAAGGCTGCTGATAGGTCGAGTAGGATGAGAGCTGCGGAGTGGCCTTGGTCCAGGAGGGTGCGGATGTCATCTGTGGCAGAAAATAGGGCGGTCTCTCTGCTGTGGTTGCTTCGGAATCCGCATTGGAATGGGTCAAGGACAGCATTCTCTTCAATGAATTGTGTCAGTTTCCTGTTGACTGTTTTCTCTGCGACTTTGACTGCGAAGGGGAGGAGCGAGATGGGCCGATAGTTCTTGAGGTCGGTGGGCTTTTGAGAAGAGGTCTGAGTTCTGCGCGCTTCCAGGCATCTGGGAAGGTGCCTGTTTTGAAGGTGGTGTTGATGGTGCATTGTAGTTCGTTGCGATGGCAGCTGCAGCTCTGTGGTAGATGTGAGGGGGGCGGGGGGCGGTGGGGGCCCCGAGTGGATACTTTTCATGGTCGAGGCGGTGTCTTCGGCTGTGATCGGTGTCCAGCTGGAGATGGTGGGCTGGCTGGTGTTTCTGGGGGGCCGGTGGCCGTCTGTGGTGCCTGGTGGATGGTTAATGAAGTAGTCGTAGAGGTTTTTGATCTTGAGGTGGAAATATGTTCCAAGCTTGTCGCAGAGGTGTTGGGATGGGGTGATGTCTGTGGTTTCAGGACGTGGGTTGGAGAATTCATGAATGACACTGAAAAGTTCCTTGGAGTTGGTGGAGTTGGCCAGGATTTTGTTGTGGATGAAGTTCCTCTTGGTGGCTCTGATCTGGTTGTGGTAGTCTGTCATAGCGTCCTTGTAGGTGGTGTGGTTTCCGGTTGTCTTGATGTTTCTTGGTTGATCAAATCCACAGCCTCACAGTAGCCACCACCCTCCTCAATATTGTCTCCTTCTGACAAGCAAACTCCTGGTCCAGCCTAGTTGCACCAAAGTTACAGCACACAAAATAACTCCCCATAGAAGGATTCAACAGCCTATCTGTCTGATTGATTATAACCTGCAGTTACTCAGCTCACACTTCATTGTAGTCACTTACTACTGACCAGTTCACAAATCCTGTGTCTTTCTACTCCTCAAAATGAATTGGCTGACCTCAACCTGAAATTGGATTACTTGCATGAGATGATACTAAACTGTGAACTCCACTCTATATCTTGTTCAAACACTGGGACTGATCTACTGATCCCCCTTTATACCTCACTGGAAACACTTCTGAGGAACCCCAAAGCACACCAACCCAAATGCTCTGGATCATTTTGTCTTGTACATCACCTTTAACACACCTCCCACACATGAATACTTGGTGATCACAAATCCCACAACACATCTTAATACCACAATCTTTGAAGATAAACACTCTAAACATGATCAAAGATCAATCTGGTGAAGTATCCTCGGAGAAATGGCCTATTATCAAACCTAGTGACCCATTTCCGACACTTCACTTCAAAACTGCCCTCCTGAACTAATGGAATGATGTCTCTAACGCAACTTCAGTATCTATCCTCATTCAAGCCTACGGCCTTGGTTCAAAGAAATCTGATTCTGTTACCCATAAATTCTCTCCGATAGGGAAGAAAAAACTGTGGTCAATAAACATCTTTTGTTCTAATGCCTTACGGTGGAAATTACAAACAAAAACACAACCAACTGGGGCTGAATATCTTACACTTTCCACAAATTCAAATATTTTATTGCTAGTTTCCTTGATCATAGCACTGGTCAACCCATAGCCTCTTTTTCCTGGGAGATCCCTGCTCATATCCTTCCAATCACACAACAACCAACTAAAACAATATGCTTTCCCTTCCCACTAAGGAATAAATCTCTAACCCTCTCGAACTGGATAGGTTAGACCACTTTGGCCCAAATGTAACTACTTTATAGTCGCAAATATTGGTTGCAATTGACAACAAGTATTTTTATGACCATCATTTATTTATTTGCGAACTGACCTATACACGAACACGAACCTCAAATACGACATGGCAACAAGCAATGGCATAGCCAACAAGTCTGGCATTAATGTGCTCATACATGTAAACACAGGTATGCACAAATGCACAAAACACACCATATTGTGTGTGTTGTGGCTCTGTACAACCTTTCTCTTTCCCTGCCTCATGTATCTGTGCCCCGTGTTTATTGGCCAGTCTTGTAGTGCTGCTGTTTTTCATTCCTTAAATTGTGGTTCTGGCGGGTTGTAGTGCCACAAGCATAGGTAAACAAATATCAGAGTGAGATGAAACTAATATTTCTGTTGCCTAGGATGGGATCCTCACTGGTAATAATATATACTGGATGCAGGGCTCGGCTTAACCCGTACACGCTCCTCTGTAACATTGGTATCAGTACATACTCATACTGTGGCCAGCCATAGAAAAGGTATTTTTATATTGCTCATCACTCTCACCCCATATTAAATATTTACCCCTACAATTGATATTAGTAAAGTGCTATTTGGTAATGAAGGGATCATATGGGCGTCCCAAAAGTTGAATACGAATTTATAAATTTCCATTTGGAATTCCTGGAAGTTGAGGAAAATGAAAAAAAGCTTAAGCTCAACATTCACACTCGCTGGTTTATTGGTAAAAGCTAATGTAGTGAGGTTAAGGATTCACTGCGTACATTGCTAAGTTAGCATAAGTTAATATAAGCTTGACTGCCATGTTGCCGCTTTTTGCACACGTTTCTAAATGAATTTGTTTTCACAAATCCTCTGCTTGTGCTCGTTCACATGAGAACCGTCTACCTTTCACTTTTCTTGCTGTGCTCTGAGGCTCTGTCTGCACAGAGTGTTCAAGGTCGAAAAACAATGAGCTCAGATAATCTGCGTTAGTCAGTCCCACGCATGTTAGACATAATACTGCCACAGGTGCACTACTGAAAATCTGGTGCTTTTAATATTGCATGTAGGCATGTTAAGACACTTGAAGAAAATCCTTCTGAAGAGAAGAGCTGTGTTTTTATGGAGATGTAAACCCTTGCATCTAAACCTGGAGGTATGGGGTCCCCCTGACAAAGCCCAGAGGTCTTCTATAGTTATAATAAACTAGTTTCTAGCACGGGAGGGTGCAAGGCACATTAGGCCTTTTTTCCACTAGCTTTATAAAATGATAACCCGTTCATATTTTATGGAATTGTAACAATGCTCACTATATTAAGTTTATGCATTTTGCTGCTAGTATTGGCTTGTGTACTGCATTATAGAGCACGTTAGTTAAAATAAACATTTTAAACTATACTGTGTCTCTGATTACTCACGTTGTGGACAAGTATGAGTGAGTTAGCATAAGAGTGTTCTTGCTCCCGCGATTACTGAGAGAATTTGAGTTACATGTTCTAGGATGTCTAATCATTGGTAGCTTCGCTGTAGTACGGAGAACGAATGAGACACTATAGCTAGTCGGATTAGGGTTCCGGGCACTAAGGTGGGCGGTTGGTACACTACTGTACACCGAGGTCCTGGTTTCTTGTGCGTAGTTCTGTATATGTGCAGAATACCTGCAACATGGCGACACCAACGTTTGGTCTGGCTCTTATCTGCGAGACGCTTGAGTAGTACTTGTGCTTGTCCACAATCCCCTCGCTCCTGTTTCTGGAAACAGGTGTGACGGTGATAACTCCTATATTGATGTTTTTATAGGTTTCTTCAAGCTTGATGTTATCAAAAGGTGTTTTCTTTTCATAGTTACGCTCTATTGTGCTGCCGCGCATTAGGTTGCTAGACATTCTTTGTCTTCCTGGCCGAAGTAGATATACCGGCGCATAGTCGCGCGGCACTCTGTCGGCATTTGACAGCATATGGGGTGCCTGACGCGGGTGTTCATCTTATCTTTGTGGTGGAAGCTGATCCGATACAACACATTGAAGTGTTTTATTCGTGCGTCACTTTTCTGGCGGTAGATGGGGACGATGATTTGTTCCATACTTACACTCCGTCGGATCTTCCTCACAATTATCGGCTCTATACAAATCTTGAAGTTCCGCTCTCTGCATGGCAACACCATATTTGGTTTAATGGCACCCTCCCACATCCAGTGACTCCCATCTGTTTGGGTCCTTTTTCTATCGGTGGGGCCACTTGGCCAGTTTTGGCTGGGTACACCCACACCCACGTTATCTGACAGTTCGAGTGGATGAACTCTGCGTGATGCACACCTCTTTGATATGGGTGCATAGAGCTGTTGTATGATATGTTATGCGCAACGTCCTGGTGGGACCACCTGGGGTTGTTGTGCAACCAGCTGAACCTGGCGGTGTGACAATCAGTCCTGTTATGGTTAATTCGGTAGTGGGTAAGCGTCCTCAAAATAAGAATGATTTACCTTATTGGCTGGCTGAAAGATTTGACCAGCTAGAGGCAGTACTTAATAATACCTCTCCTATGGAGAAACACAATTTTTTGACAATTAGTTTGCAGAACCTAAAAGTTACCCGAAGTAACCGATTGTAACAATTGGGGAAAGGTGTTCGCGGCAGTGTATGCGGAATGTTTCGGCACTCCCTCAATGACCCTTACTCCCCTCCGTGATTAAGCGTGTTTAGGATGAGCGCGGCCCAGAGGCGGCTGTTGAATTGGGGATGAGATTGGTCGGGGTGTTCAACGTAGTTGCTGATATAATCCTTGCTAATGTTAAGGGAGATGCAGTAAACTTTCAAGTGGCTAATGCTTTGGGTCTAGTCCCAGAGCCTGACAGGCCATGCGAATTGTCGAAGATTATTGCCAAGGCTTATAAGACCATTGGGTGCAATAGTTTGGGTGTTACGCCTTTTGCTAAGATATCAGCTCAACCGCAAACACAACAGAAATCTCAGTCTCAGAAAGACGAGCGTGCCATCTTTAATAAAAAAAAATTAGAGGACTAAGAAACAGGGAAAGCAACAACAGAAACAGGGGTCACGTGTCACGTCACCGACCACAGAGTCTTCTGAGTGCACTTATGATTTGCGCAACCGCACGAGAATTAGGTCTTCTGACCGGTTTAAGGTTCCTGATCAGCGTTCTCCTCGTTCTTTACAGGAAACATCAGGCTCACAAGCCAGTGGAGGAGAACGCCAGGATCGCGGCAGAGGTCGAGGTGCCCCACAAGGACGTGAGCAACAGCGTCAGACTGACAGAAAAGCGAAACAAGACGATTTTCCTCGTCAGCGCCCACAGTTTCAGAAGAAGAGAGTTGCAGCTTTGACGCTAGATATGCCACAGATGGTGAGGACCCGACTCCGGAATTTAACTTGGGCAGTAACGTTGCTCGACAGCGCAGCAGAAGTTACCATAGTGCGGCAGGCACTGCGTCCATTTCTGGAGGTGACAGCAACAGGGACTTTTATTACTGTTGAAACAGCTGACACTCGAGTGGCTCCCCCTGACAGACTATATGATATAGTTCTTTTAATTGAAGGTGACATACAACGAGTTATTAAAAGGATTTTTGGGGAAAATCTGACCTCTTCTTACGACTTTTTTTTAGCGGAGGCAGATTGGCCCCCACCTTTTGTTCTTGCTGCTCCGCGAGGGGAGGAAGTGATTCTTTCGAGTTTTTCACGCAACGTCTCCAAGGAGCATGCAAAAGCTTTTGCAGAAGAGTGGGCTTTGGTGCTTGCACCAGCTTTGTACCGTACTCATGTGGGGTGGGACAAAGACTCACCGCCTCCTGAGATACCATTGTGGTCTATGCCTCAGCCACAACCCCAATATCCCCTCCGGCGGGAAGAAAAAGGTCCAGTTTCTGAAATTCTAACACAGTTGGAGTATCAAGGAGTGATTGAGACTTGTGTGTCACCGATGAATAACCCTCTTTTTACCGTTACCAAACCCAATTGGTCATACCGCATAGTTTTGGAATACCGGCATTTGAACTCTCATTGTTGCACTTTTGCGGTACAGAATACCCACAGTTCTGCTCTTGTAGACAGTCTTGTTCGTAAAAAATATAAAACTACATTTGACATTTCCAATGGCTTTTTCAGTCACAATCTGTCCCCGGCATGCTGTCAGTGGACCGCATTTACCGCTGGTGGTAAACAAAAACAATGTAGGCGTTTAGCTGTGGGCTATAAAAACAGCACAGGTGTTTTCGCTGCCCGTGTTGTCTCTTTGTTAGACAACATAGACCCAGATGCGTACTCGTACGTTGATGATATTTATCTCACGGACGACTAATTATAGCCGCATCTGTGCCGAGTTGACCACATCATTGTTTTATTTGAGGACTTCGGTTACAAATTTAACTTTGTCAAATCACACATTGCAGAGTACACATTGTTGTTTTTGGGTTATGAGCTCAATAATGAAGGTAGAGGCTTGGCGCCTTACTTCCTGGAGAAATGCGCACGTTTGCGACCTCCCACGACCCTGAAAAAACTACAATCTTTGCTGGGATTTTTGAACTTCGAACGTACTTACATTCCCGAATATGCCCAGCGTATCAAGCCTCTTTATGCATTGATACAACCTACTTTTTCAAAAGCCTGCTGGCTTCTGGAGCATTCAGCTATCCTGCAATCTTTGCAGTCTGATCTTCTTGAATCTAAATATTTGTTAACACGTGATAACCACACAAATCTGGTGATAAGAATCGTCCCAGGCGCAGTGGGTTTCACTTACTTGACGTTTAATGAAGGTGACACAGCACCTATTGCTTACAAATCACATTTATACACTTCTGCTGAGATGCGATTTTCCAGTGTTGAAAGAGTCTTGACAGTTGTGCAGATGGCGATCTTGAAAGCACGTGCACTGGCACAGGGGAAACACATTTTAGTGGTGACACCTTACCCTGCTTTTGAAGCAGTGAAAAGGCAAGTGTACCAAACTCAAAGGCCCTGCATCCACGTTGGATACAGTGGGCTACTTCTTTGACATCTCCCGATGTCACCTTTATCTTTGACTGCTCGCTACAGACCAAGGAGTTTTTGCAGTATGAATTTGTTCATCCTCCTCCTCTGTCTATGCGTCCGCTTGAGGAGTACGATTGTATCATTTACACAGCTGGTTCAGTGCAACCAGCAACAGGTTCTAAGCATGCGTATTCGGCGGCCTGTGCAATTGTGGCAGGTACCATGGTGAACAGTGAGTTCAAATCCAGTTTTGTGCATACACAGACATTGGGAGACTGTACCGCCAAATTGGCCGAGTTGCGCGCTTTGGTGCTTGCACTAGAGTTTGCGGATCCTAATGTGACTACTCTAATTGTAAGTGATTCTTATTACTGTGTTCAAGCTTTCAATGACAACTAATTCTTTTGTTCTCAGAATGACTATTGTGATTCCAAGGGCAGCACAATTAAGCATAAAATGCTTTGGGTTCAAGTGGCAGATCTTAAACAACGTCTGCCACTCATGCAAGTTATACATACTCTTGGCCACCAACGTGTGGGAGCACACGAGGTCGGCATTAGTTTGGCTGATGAAGCAGCCAAATCAGCAGTTGCCACGTGTCTAGTTGGAGCCGTTACAAGATCCAGGACTCAGATTGATAATGACATTTTGGCAGCAATCGCTGCTACTGAGAAGGGTGGTAATTACCCTCAGGGGCTCCCTTCCAAGTACTCTTATCATTTAAGTCCCGACAAGGTTCTGTATGTAAGAATTAATTATGTTGGTGACAGGTTGATTCCCAACACTGACCGCAGACTTTCTTTGATAGCAGCCACACACAAAGGCATGGCTTCGGCGCATGCTGGAGTGTCTGCGACGGTTTCTATTTTGTAGCAACGTTACTGGTGGCGTGGTTTATATAAACAGACCCGTAATTATGTACTTTCATGTGACATTTGTCAACAGATTAAACCCTCTACTGTTACACGACCGCCACTGACACAAGTCTTCATTTCTAATAAGCTTTTTGCCTGTGTATATCTTGATCACTGCAGTCCTTTTTCTTCAGATACTGCTTATAAATACATCTTAGTTGCAGTTGATTCATGCACACATTTCATGTGGGTTTGGCCACAACGCAGTGCTGACGCTCGAAATGTCATCAGGGATTTGCGTGTCTTTGTGGGAAGTTTTGCGTGTGGTGCCTTCCATTCTGACCAGGGTCCAGCGTTCACCTCTAAGGCGTACAAGGATGTTATGACGTATTTGGGAGTGCAGGTGAAATTTTCGTCTCCATACAGGCCTGAGGGCAATTCGGTTGTGGAGCGAATGAACCGTGACCTAAAGCAATCCTTGACAGCTACAGTCTTAGGTACTGACAGGAACTGGCTAGCCCACTTGTACAATGTGCAACATGCACTTAATAATCTCCCTAAAAGATCTCTGGGTGGGCAGACCCCATATAAAATGCTCTTTGGCATAAAAATGTTTGTCCCGGACCTTGATGGTCTAGACATGGCGGCAGCAGCTGCAACCTTTGATGTAGATAATCATTCTACTATCTTACAGGACTTACAAGAAACCCGTGACAGTCTTGCAAAGCAACATTTACCCTTTGCCACTGATGCTGCACTACACTTTCCGGTAGTTGGATGGCTACCCGAAGTTGGAGATCTGGTCCGAGAGAAGGTAGAGAACAAAAAAGAATTTGGCCCCTCTTATCGTGCACTGGTTCTAGTGCTTGGCATGAAGGGTACTCGTACAGTCATTTTACCACCACTTCCTGGTCGCAAAGAAAACAGATACATCTCAGTGGACAATGTCAAGCTACAACATCTGGCCAATTCTGAATAATATAATATAACACCAGCTGCATCATGTCCAGCAATATCCAGGAATCCTGTGTTTGGCGCATCTGACAACACACAGTGTGACAATGCCATCGAGATGAACTCTGTCACTAATCCCTTGCTGACCCCATCAGCCTCCACCTATACTGAGGAAACTGAATATGCTTATCCCACAAGCGAGTCGGTGCCTGGTTTGCAACCAACTACCCTTGGCCAGTCACGTTTTTCTTTTGACTCGACTTCCAACTCATCATTTGACCCTACAAAATTCAGCATTTTTGTCTCCTGGTTTAAACAGACTTATTTGGTCCCTCCTTAGACATACATCTGGTTAGTGCTGATCCTAATTTTTCTGCTTATGTCCACTTGTTTTGTGACAGTATTTTTCATACTCATCAATGGTCACTACTTGCCAGAACGCTCTACTGTTCAGTTGGTAACTGACACTTTGGCTCCGCACTCGTCTTCCCACATTACCAGACTCTTGTCAACATTTCTTCCTTTCCAGTCGCTGATGGCATAGTCTGGGATGTTGTGAATTTCCAGATTCATGGGCCTACGGAAATTATTAATATAGCAAATGTACTTCGTGTATCAATGGGTGATGTAGTGAAACAGAACATACGTTCAGATAATTGGGATGTGAAAGCAATACAGTCTTTATTTTCTGATTTGAAGTATTATGCTGCCTTTGATGCTGAGGATTTGTATTTAAATACTGCTAATTATGCCGATTTATATTGTTATCAGTATTTTGGACACCATTACCTGCATAAGGCTAATACATTTAGAAATGTTCAATTACACACAATGGGAACATTGCCCAACTCCATTAGAAGGCAGCTCTAAAACCCTTTTAAAGAAATTTACAGATTTTACAGATTTTAATAGGTCCAACCCAGGGTCCTTTTATTTTAAATGAAACATGTCATCTACTCCAAAATTGTTGTTGACTCACACAAAATTGTTGTATTCCAATTTGTTTATACATAGCTTATCACTGGGTGGCTATGAACATTGGAAGGCCACCATTGATTAGAAATCTGTCTGGGGTTCTAGATCCTGGCTAGTTCGCGGCACTGAACTTTGCATCGTGCGTGCCTCATCCCAACACAAATCCTTTTTTTGAATGATTCCATATATCAAACAACCTGTTTTGGCCTAGCAACTACAAAACAGAAGAATGCCCCTACCATCCCCACTTCCCTTCTGGTCCCATTACAAAGAGATTTCTTTACGCAGCTTACAATGAAATCTGGAAGCTTTCTCAAATTGATGCTGCATCACGTTTGAGGGAAATAGCTCAAGCTAATCTAGAAAAGGTTCTTGCAGTTGTTGACAATAGTATTAACACACTGTCTTCTCACATTTACACGTTAGATACTGTTGTTGATATTGTACAAGATGATGTATCTGTGTTGTATCATGGTCAAAATCAATTATGTTCTGTGATGCAGTTTGCAAGGACTTTGCAAACACTGAAAATAGGAAAAGTGCCATGGGATTATTTAAACGCAACTGAATTGTTTTTGCCTTTTAATTTAACTGACAAACAACAGCTTATGTCCATGAAAGATGCAAGAACACACTTTTACATATTGAGAAGATTGACCCTTTACCCTTCTCCGTGGCCGAAACTAACTCTGCTGTCTGGCTCATCCACGAGGTTATCTCTTTACCGTTTTCTTTGTTTAAATTTACCTCGTGCATGAAGCATTACTAATTGGTCGGTATGGGCAGCGCTTTCCTCCATGAAGTGTGCTCCTTTCCTTTTACATACAGATGTTTGCGAGATGACAGAGAAGTATACCTAGAAGGGGAATCTTGTGACTCTGCATTAGGTCGTTCCCTTGTCTGCAAAAACATACAGTAATACGGGGCTTGCAGTATTACCGCTTCGAATCCTGCCTGTGTTTTGAAGGGTATTCCTGTACCGGCTATAAAACCCACTATCACCATGCTTGCTAACGGTAGCTATCTTCTTTTGAATAACGAGGAATGTTGCGGCTTGCTAGCTGGCATACCGTACATTGTAACAGTTTCACAGCACGTAGTTTGCTGTAAAACTTTGATTTTCCCACCCCTGCATGGGAAGCTCGATACCTCAATATGGCCTTGCATACCAACTTTGAAAGCAGACTTCAATAAGTTGAGCAGAATAAGAGTGCTATTATTCCAGCAGGAGGTCCCACTCACTTCTGCGCACGAGACATTCGTCCTGCAGATAGCTAGTACAAATTCTAAGATTCAGGCCCTTTTAAATACAAACCTCCCACAACATTTCGTTGAACTAATTCATCGTATCCTCAATGCGACTGATACGCATGGCCTGGTGCATTTTTTTAAAAAGTTGTGGGCTCTGGCCTTGTGATTTTTTTTCAGACTATATTTGGTGTAATACCAGCCTTTATTCATTCTATTTTTTCCAGCGTCTTTGGGAGATTACCTCTGTTGCTTACCATAGCTGCACCGCTTGTGGTCCTACATTACCAAGAACGGTTACAAATGCTCCGTGACCGGATGCTTGAATGCTATGGCACGCTGCTACTGGCAACACTCAGCATGGCTTATAGACTCTCTTTTTGCTTTGCATACTACAACTGCGTGCAACCCATCTTTTCATGCTTGGAATACTCCTTTGAATGGGCATTGGAACTCTGCCTCTCCAATACGTCATCTACCAACCTGGATTACGACCTGTTGATGAGTCCCTTAGTGGCCCATGAGCAAGAATGCTCCGGGGTTGGATTTATGGCATGTGCGGCTGCGCTTCGAGTGTTGAAACAATGGGATATCTGTGTGGCGGCGCAGGATTTCCTACAACGTAGCTACATTGAATATCAGGTAAGTTGTCCGACTATGGTGCTAGATGCACCCACCTATAAAGATCATGAATGCTCATTCTGCTTGCTTAACTGGATGGCATTTCTTTTTTCTACAGATGACAATGATTTCCTATCGGAAGCCGTTGCTGTTTACTGCTCGTACACTCTCATGGGTTAGAAGGCTGACGCTCATCTTTGCCTTTTTTTTTATATATGGTATACATATTTTTTTGGGGGCACCAATTTACAAATCCAGAAATGTTTTTTTTTCTCCTTCTCCTTCTCCTTTTCATTTTTCCTTATCTCACTAAATTCGATGGACTACAGACGCTCTTGAACTCTGCTCAGACTTCTTGAACTCTGTGTTCGTCCAATGTCTTCATGCACTGGACTTACCAAGGGGAGGGTGTAGTGAGGTTATGGATTCACTGCGTACATTGCTAAGTTAGCATTAGTTAATATAAGCTTGACTGCCATGTTGCCACTTTTTGCACACTTTTCTACATGAATTTGTTTCCACAAATCCTCTCCTTGTGCTCGTTCACATGAGAACTGTCTACCTTTCACTTTTCTTGCTGTACTCTGAGGCTCTGTCTGCACAGCGTGTTCAAGGTCGAAAAACAATGTGATTCGTTAATCTGAGTTGGTCAGTCCCACGCATGTTAGACATAATACTGCCACAGGTGCACTACTGAAAATTGGGTGCTTTTAATATTGTGTGTAGGCATGTTAAGAAACCTTCTGAAGAGAAGAGCTGTGTTTGTCAGGAGATGTAAACCCTTGCATCTAAACTTGGAGGTATGGGGTCCCCCTGACAAAGCCCAGAGGTCTTCTATAGTTATAATAAACTAGTTTCTAGCATGGGGAGGGTGGCAAGGCACATTAGGCCTTTTTTCCACTAGCTTTATAAAATGATATCCCCGTTCATATTTTATTTGATATTTTATGGAATTGTAAAAATGCTCACTATATTGAGTTTATGCATTTTGCTGCTAGTATTGGCTTGTGTACTGCATTATACAGCATGTTAGTTAAAATAAACATTTTAAACTATACTGTGTCTCTGATTACTCACGTTGTGGACAAGTATGAGTGAGTTAGCGAAAGAGTGTTCTTGCTCCCGCGATTACTGAGAGAGTTTGATTTACATGTTCTAGGATGTCTAATCATTGGTAGCTTCTCTGTAGTACAGAGAACGAATTAGACACTATAGCTAGTTGGATTGGGGTTTTGGGCACTAAGGTGGGCGGTTGGTACACCACTGTACACCGAGGTCCTGGTTTCTTGCGCGTAGCTCTGTATATGTGTGGAATCCCTTCAAAACTAAATGATGGAATATTGAAATATTAATATGGAGAATGCAATATGACAATTATGTTTCATAAAGTGATTTTTTTAAATTCAAACAAATTAAAAAAATTGACATTGTTTGCGGCTTCCTATGTGCTGTAAAAAATAACATTACCTCCTCGTCCGCCTTCCTCGCAACAGTAATAACACATGAGCATTCTGCTCCCACAGAAACTCCGAGTCAAATTAGTTAGCTTACTAGTCTCCCTATCCCTCCAATATGGCCCCCATCGTCCTTCACCAATCCTATGAAAGTAATACACCCATGAACCACAACGCGTTTTTTTTTGTTTCTGCACTACTCCGAGTGCTGTGTCCCGTATTCAGGTGAGTGGGGGCTGCGGTCCTGCTTTAGCGGACTCTTATGCCCCAGGGGTCTTGGTTTGCAAGGCATTCGATATCGGCCTCTTTTACCGTGCTACTCCGGATCTGCTCTAGCAGACTTACTGAGTGCACGGTGTTAGTTTCAACATGCTTTCTGGTATCTGCTGAGTCCTGCTCTAGCGGACTCGGCAAGTTTTGCCACATTTGTCCGGCGATTTCCCTGTCGGTTGCCCCCGTTTACCGCCTTATTTCCCTGCGGGGTGGATTTGTTTTTTACTCACCTACATGTCTCAACACCGGGTGCGGTCGTTGTCTTGTGTGTCGGCTCAGGGTGGGGGCGTGGCTATGCCACGGCATACTTTTTCATTGCCACGCGCTGGTTGGGCTCCATATTATCGGTTTCGTGCACTATAAGGCTGTGCTGGAGCCTGTCCAGAGGCATTGTGGGGGTTGTTATGGGCAACAAGGCGTTATTTGAGCATCCTTGCTTGCCATAGTGTTTTTCCTGCATTTTTACTATGGCTGGTATGGAGGAAGGTGCTGCCTTGCATTCTTCCCACGCTGGGTAATCTTCAGGTCCTGCTGATGCTGTCCCTTCGCTGGCTGTGATCCAGCAAATGATCCAGTCGGCTGTTGCTGCGGCTTGCCAATGGTCAATGGCTGCGATAAAAGGCTTTTTACCATGGTAAAAAAACTCTCTAAGCTTCCAGAAACACAAGTCCCGGAAAGTAGCCAGCAATTCTGTAATAAGCTAGCTGATGCCTTTCAACTAAAGGTTAAGCAAGTCTTCAATGCTTTTGTGCCCCAAAATAACCCAAGTGCCAGCCCTACTCTTCTAGGCTACCATTCCCCGCTAAGGTCATCGAAAGATTCCTAAATGAGGAACTGTTCTCGTTTCTCAAGGTAGGCAACATTCTGGACCATTCGCAATATGCCTTCCAGGCCCATCATATCACCAAATTGACACTAATTATGGCCACGGAGGAACTTAGGCAAACTCATGACAGAGGGAGCAGTGCTGCGCATATCCTTTTAGATCTCTCGGGGGCATTCGACACGGTCAATCACAACGTGTTAGTTGAGTGCCTTGCCATGCTAGGAATCGGGGATAAAGCACTCCTCTTACTTAGATATTTTCTGTCCAACAGAACACAATCAGTGGCACATGATGTATTCGTCTCCCCGGATTTCACACTTCCCTGTGGAGTCCCTCACAGCTCTTCATTGAGCCCCACTTTCTTTAACCGGTATGTAACCCTCTTGGCCAAGCTGATAAGAAGCTTCGGTTTCTCGCTGGTGTCCTATGCTGATGACACACAGATTATTGTGTCCATTAACAGCTCAGCTACGGATACGGCTTTGCGGTTTCAAGACTGCATAGGTCATATAGGGAAGTGGATGCAGGCTAACTGTTTGAAACTAAATGCATCAAATACAGAAGTCGTGCTGTTCGGCATCATACCAAGTATCTGGTCAGACAGCTGGTGGCCAAGTGACATGGGCTCTCCTCCAATACCAGCCAGCAAGGTAAAAAACATTGGTGTTCTCTTCGACTCCAAGCTCTTCTTTGAATCCCAGATTAACCAGACTATAGCTACATGTTTATATAACCTTAAAATCCCCCCAAAAGGACTTCCTTTCATCCCATTTGAACTAAGGAAAACAGTGGTCATGGCCTTAATCGGCTCTAGGCTGGACTACTGCAATGCCCTTCTCACTAGCGCAAGCAAGCGCAGTATACATAAACTTCAGGTGACGCAAAATGTCGCTGCCAGAGTCCTGTTAGGTATCACCCGCTTTGACTCAGCTTCTAAGGCTCTTGCTCAGCTTGATTGGTTACCTATCAGCAAACGCATTCAGTTCAAAGCCTTATGTATTGTGTTCAAGGTTACACACGGCAAGGGCCCTAGGCAATTGTCGCAACTCTTCAAGCCTTACATCCCAGCCAGATCACTGAGATCCTCAGACAGTGGCAATCTGATTATTCCCAAGATGTTGAAAGTAAAGCGTGGAGGCAAAAGCTTTGCATATACCACGCCAAACTCTGGAACTCCCTGCCTACTTCTCTAAAAAATTAATCTACCCTGTATCAGTCCAGGCAACGTTTAAAGACCTGGCTTTACTAAACTTACCTTACTATTTGACCTCTCTGCCTGCGTGTCTATCCCGCGCCTAGATACCCTCAGTTCTGTGTAGCGCTTTACAAATCCTTCATTTCAGAGGGAGGCTATTCCTCCTTCAAAAAGTCTAGGAGTGACCCTGGTCCCTCCCAGGACTCTGATGTGGAGGAGGATGTGGAACTTAAGGGTCGGTTTGTGCAGGGGTCGGATCTTAAAGACGTCCTTCAACATATTCAATCCAACCTATTGTTTCCGGATTCTGGTATTGTTGCGGAGGATACAGATTTCTTTTCTCAATATCAGAAGAAGGAGCCGTAGTCATTGCCTCTTCACTCCTCTATATTGAAGGTGTTGGATTCTGAGTGGAAAGATGTTGATAGGAATACTTTCCCCCGGTTTCTAGCCAAGAGATAGCCCTTACAGGACTTTGCTGTTAAATATCCGGCCTCGATGAAGGTGGATTCTTTGATGGCAGGATTGTCTTCTCAGGGCGCTAATATTTCGGAGGATGCTTCTTATGCAGACCCAGTAGATAAGAAGGTTTATGCGGCTGTGAAGCTTACTTTTGCTGCTGACAATTTTTCTATTTGTGCTGCTACTTATTCCTCTTATGCCATCCAGTCATTGTTGAAGGATTTCCAATCGTTGACTGAGTTGTTGGACCAGGGCGAGGACAATTCTCCCACTCTCGCCCTGATGGACCAGCAGGTCAGGCTCCTTTCGGACATTTCGTTTGATTCCCTGGGGGCGGCGGCCTCTACGGCTGGGTCTTCTGTTGCGGCTCATCGCTAATTGTGGTTGCGTTCCTTGAGGGCTGATGTGGCTCTAAAGGGCTTACTCATAAAGAGTCCTTTTTCTGGTGTTAAGCTCTTTGGTGCTCCCTTAGAGAAAATGGTCAAGAAGTCTGCAGAAGATTGTACATTTTTGGCTCCGGAGAGGGCCGCAAGTTCCCGTGTTTTGGGGCACGTAGAGCTTTTTGTCCGGCTCATCAATGGAGTGTTTCTTAGCCCTTTCGTGGTAGGGGTTGTGGCTGTGGTGCTCCTTCATCTGACAAATCTTGGTTCCCTGTCTCTTCTTCCCCCTCTTCTGAACCCTCAAAATCCTGACTGGGTTGCTCCGGGCGTGGGACCAGTGGCAGGTCACCTGTCTCTCTTTGTTGACAACTGGATGAGTACTGTTTCGGATCAATGGGTCCTTCAGGTGGTGTCGAAAGGTTTTCGCATTGGGTTTATCTAGACACCCACAGACTGTTTTCAGGTCACTCCATGTCCCAGAGACACTTTGAAGAAAGAGGCACTCCTGGAAGGTGTCAATTGTCTCGTGGCCAAGGGCTCTGTGGTCAGGTGCTCAAGGAGCAGTGGGGGCTAGGGGTGTACTCTATTCTCTTCCTGGTGGAGAAACATATCGGCGACCTCAGACCGCTGTTGGATCTGAAATGGTTGAATTGGTTCATTCCTCCGGTCAAGGTCAAGATGGTTTCCCTGCAGGTGATCCTGCCTCTGATCAATCAGTGGGATTTTCTGGCTTCCCTCGACCTTCAGGATGCGTATCTCCATATCCCTGTCCATCTGGAGTTCCAGAGGTTTCTCCGCTTCTGTGTGTTGGGCCTTCATTATCAGTTCAAGGTATTGCCCTTTGGCCTGTGTTCCTACCCTTGTGTTTTTACTAAGGTTCTGGCCCCCCTGATTGGGCTTATACATGGGAGGGGTATTAAGATATTTCCTTTCCTGGATGATTTGTTGATTTCTACTTCTTCTTTCTCTAAGGCGGAGCTTCATGTCCAGGAGGGTTGCCAGGTCCTGGAGGGACATGGATTTCTGGTGAATCAGGGAAAGTCTTGCCTGGTTCATTCTCAGGATCTGACATACATTGGGGCTCACTCCATGACTCTGTTGGGGTTGGTTTTCCTGCCTCATGCCCGGAAATTGACTGTGATGTCAGAAATTCTGTACTGTTGTCCAGGACTTGCCCTCCTTTGAGTCTTTGGTTAAGGGTGCAGGGTCTGATGTCCGCTTCCTTGTTGTTGGTTCTGTGGGCTCGTCTCAATATGTATCCTGGGGTGAACCATATTTTGTTCCATTGGCTCCCCTGTGGTCAGGATTTCAATCAGGGGGTTCCTGTGTTGGCCCAGGTGACGGAGGATCTGGTTTGGTGGTCAGACGAGGATCATCTCTCCAGGGGTTGTCCGTTTCTGATTGTTCCATCGCAGGTGGGTACCAAGGATGCCAGTTTGATGGGCTGGGGGGCCGCCCGGAACGACTCTTTGGTGCAGGGCAAGTGGTCCTTGCCTCTGATGTCTTGTTCTTCCAATTACAGATAACTGAAGGCTGTTCAGTTGGGTCTCTTGGCGTGTGCAGCCTTGCGGGAGGGTCAACGTGTTCAGGTCAGGACGGACAACCAGGTTGTTATGTTCTACATTAATCATCAGGGGGGTTGCAGGGTTTGGTCCCTCAGTTGCCTCAGTCGCCTCATTTGTTCCTGGGCAGAGTCGAATTTGGCGTCCCTGTCTGCTGTTTACCTCCCGGGATGGTAGAATGTGGTGGACGACTGCCTGAGCAGGGTCTTTCCCTCCATGGGTTCATTGTCTCCGAGCCCAATGATGTTCTGGAAGTTACAGAGGAGGTTTGGGTGTCCGGTGGTGGACTTATTTGCATCCCTGAACAGTGCCAAGATCTGGTGTTTCTGCACGATAATGCCTTGCCCGGTGACCGGGTTGGCGCCGCCGCCCGTGGTTTCCTCTGTTGTTGGAGTTGGTGGTGCATCCGGGTTGGATGTTGCCGTTCCACGATTATCTTTTGTTGGGTCCTCCGGTTCCTCTTCTGGTGTTCCGGTCCATGGGTCTTCAGGCTTGGCTCTTGAAATGTGTTCTCTGATCCAGAGTGGTTGTTCACTGGAGGTTGCTGGTCTTATCCAACAGTCCAGGGGTCATCCGTTTCTGATTGTTCCATCGCAGGTGGTTACTACAGATGCTAGTTTGATGGGCTGGGGGGTCGACCTGAACGAATCTTTGGTGCAGGGCAAGTGGTCCGTGCCTCTGATGTCTTGTTCTTTCAATTACAGACAACTGAAGGCTGTTCAGTTGGGTCTATTTGCATTTGCAGCCTTGCTGGAGGGTCACCGTGTTCTGGTCAGAACGGACAACCAGGTTGTCATGTCCTACATTAATCATCGGCTGGGTTGCAGGGTTTGTTCCCTCAGTTGCCTCAGTCGCCTCATTTGTTCCTGGGCAGAGTCGAATTTGGCGTCCCTGTCTGCTGTTTACCTCCCGGGACGGGAGAATGTGGTGGCCGACTGCCCGAGCAGGGTCTTTCCTTCCATGGGGTCATTGTCTCCGAGCCCGATGATGTTCTGGAAGTTACAGAGGAGGTTTGGGTGTCCGGTGGTGGACTTATTTGCATCTCTGGACAGTGCCAGGATCTGTTGTTACTGCACGATAATGCCTTGCCCGGTTGCTTTGAGGGTGGATGTGATGTCCTTCCTGTGGCCTCAGGCCTGCTGTATGCCTTTCCCCTGATTCCCCTGATCATGGCGGTTTTGCAGAAAATCAGGAGGTATGGGGCATTGGTGCTTCTGGTGCAGCCGGGTTGGCGCCGCCGCCTGTGGTTTCCTCTGTTGTTGGAGTTGTGTCCGGGTTGGATGTTGCCGTTCCACCCGTATCCTCCGGTTCCTCTTCTGGTGTTCCAGTCCATGGGTCTTCAGGCTTGGCTCTTGAGAGGTGTTCACTGATCATGAGTGGTTGTTCACTGGAGGTTGCTGGTCTTATCCAACAGTCCAGAAGCCCCTCTACTTTGAAGTCTTATGCTAAGCATTGGTAAAAAAACTTCTGGTTGGTGTTTGTGCCATGGTTGGTCTAATGATGGCATGGATCCTGCTCGTGTTCTTGAGTTTTTAAAGGAGGGTTTTGATTTGGACTTGGCCTTTTCTACCCTACAAGCCCAGTGGCTATTCGGGCTTTTCATGGTTCCCCTTCTGTGATATTGAGCCCCTGGTGGTTCGTATTTTCAAGTCTCTGGCTTTTCAGTGCCCTCGTCCTGTGTTGTCTCCTCCTCCGTGGGATCTTCCATTGGTTTTGAGGGCGCTGCAAGGGGTTCCCTTTTAGCCTCTGGAATATGTTGATTTGACATTTTTTAACTTGAAGGTGGTTTTTTGGTGGCTATTGCCTTTGCCAGGCGTGTAGGTGAATTAGGGGCTTTCCTGCGGTTGGCTCCTTTTTGAGGTTTCTTGAGGATCAGGTGATCTTTAGGGCCCACCCTACTTTTGTCCCTAAGGTGGATTCTTTCGTCCAACGGCTGGCGAAGGCTGTCCTCCCTGTTTTCTTTCCGGTTCCTTCTTCTGGATAGGAGTCTCTGTTGCATCTTTTGGATGTGAAGCGTGCCTTGTTGATTTATTTGTCTCACACAGCTCCTTTTTGTAAGGTGGACAATTTGTTTGTCACTTTCGGTGTTGCACGTCAGGGCTTAAAGCCGTCCCTTTCTACTCTCAGCAGGTGGATTAAGGAGGCTAATCCGTCGGTTTATGATGTTCAGTCGGTGGTTCCATCAAAGCCGATTCTTGGTCATTCTACTCGTTCTGTGGCTGTTTGTGGGCAGCTTTTAAGAGTGTGCCCATAGAGGATATTTGCAGGGTGGTCACTTGGTCTTCTCCTCATATATTCATGTCGCATTACAGGCTTGAAGTTGGGGGGGGTTCTTCCGTTTCCTTTGCCTCTTCGGTTCTGGATTCTGTGAATGATTGAGTTCTTATTTACATGTATCATGTTTTCATTAAACTTTTGTATTGCGGCTTGCACTGTTTGAGCTGTGCTCCTTATCCGTGAAGCTGATGTTGCTTTGGTATCTGCTTACTTTGGCAAGAAAGACGGACTAGGAGGTAATGCCCCGGTTACTTACTGGTAATCTTCATTACTCCAAATCCAGGTCTTCCTTGCCACAGTACAGTTTCCCTTCCCTCCCAGCCCTTGTGGTGCTTCATGGCTATGGCTTTGTGGACAGGTCATGGTTCATGGGTGTATTCCTTTTATGGGATTGGTGGAGGACGATGGGGGCCATATTGGAGGGATAGGGAGACTAGTAAGCTAACAAAATTTTACTTGGAGTTTCTGTGGGAGCAGAATGCTCATGTGTTATTACTGTGGCGAGGAAGACCTGGACACGGCGTAATGAAGATTACCGGTAAGTAACCGGGGCATTAATGAACTCATGCATAATGTCATAAGAGGCATTATTGATAACATGCTTGATGCCCTCTGTGATGTGATGGATGAGTTCATCAGCAATGCATATTTGGGATGTTATGGTTACTTAGCTAACACAACTGGAGAATTTCAGAATTTTCTAGGTCTGGCGTTAACCAAGACCTTTAGATTTTACTAAAATAATAAATATAATATACTTACATAAACAGGCTTCCAGCCACCTCTCTTCACCCATTTGTCTGTTGTTGTTTTATTCTGATTTTGTTTTTGCCCAGTACAGCATACATCATGGAGCAATGGGTCAGTCTACTTGAGCCTCTGGTTAACGGCACTTTGATTGACTGCATTTTGCTCTGTTATGTAGTTTAGTTCCCTTTAGTGCCAGTGATGCCTGATGTGATAGTAGATCGAATTTGAAGTGAGCATAAGGGACATAACAGCTTTATCAGTTCCTGTCTCCTTCCAGTGCGGTTTAAATTCCTTTTGAAGTGGACTGCTTCTTTTTCACAGCATACAATATTGTGTTTCTTCGTCTTGGTTTCATGATTGGTTCTTTAATAACCTTTGCCCAGGAAGAAAATCAAACTTTAATGTGTTTCATTTGCAGCACACTTGTAACAGTTTTACTTAAACATAGGTGGGGTGTAATTTAGGTTTTAGTATCCAATATTTTCTACTGTGGACAGTATTTTCTTCCTTCTTTCTTTCCTTTTTTCTTTCCTTCTTTTCTTTTTCTTTCTTTCCTCCCTTCTTTTTTGCCTTCTTCCTTTTTTCCTTGTTTTCATCCTTATTTCTTCTTCCATCATTCTCTTTTCATTCTTTCTTTCTTGTTTGCCTACTTTCATTCTTTCTTTTTGTCTTTCATTTTTTTGGCATACTTTCTTTTTCTCTTTCTTTCCTTCTCTCTCTCCTTTTCTATCTTCTTTCCTTTTCCTTTTGTCTTTCCTTTCTTTCTTTCTTGCCTTTTTCTTGTCTTCTTCTTTTGTCTATCCTCTTTTGCAAATTTATTTCTTGGCTTCTTTACTTTTACCCTTTCTATCTTTTTTGCCTTCTTTCCTTTTTCCTTTTGTCTTTTTGCCTTCTTTCTTTCCTTTATACCTTCTTTCCCTCTTTATTTCTTTTGTTCTTTCTTTCTCCTTCTTTCCTCCTTTCTTTTTGCCTTAGTTCTTTCCATTTTTTGCTTTCCTCCTTCCCTTCCTCCCTTTATGCCTTCCTTCCTTTCTGTCCCTTATTCTTTTATTTTTGATCTACCTTCCAACCTTTTTTCCTTTCTTCCTTCCTTCCTTTCTTCCCTTTGTTCTTGCCTTTTTTCACAAAGTAGAGGCTAGCAGCCACTGCGAGTCGGATGGCTTTTTTAGATCTGTGTTAACCTTCTGATTGTAATAAAAGTATATATAACATAGTTACTTATAAGGGTTTTCAGACAGACTTCATCCAGTAGTCTGCGATTGTGTCATTCACATCTTTCTTCCACCCACTCAACCATGCATCAAGAGGTAATGTTAGCCCAATTCAACCATTGACTGACTTTACTATGACTGTGGCTCGTTCAACTTTCACATAGTACTTTCACAAGGAGCACATCCACACACAAGGCAGTTCCACTCGGTGCTGGTAATTTGTACTATTTTGAGACCAGAAAAACACTTTTGTCTTTAGCCAATATTTTTCATTTTTTTATTTAATGAGGGCAAAACAGCAATAAAGTTTTGCAAAAACCATGACAAAACAAAAAAAGGCTTTCTAAAAGGATTGCGGTCAACTCCAGACGGACTGGCTTTAACAATGCTTGTTTTGGTTAGAATCACAGCTGTAATGGCTATTTGTTCGCTTCCTAATCCCAGTTCGCCTAACCCCAGCTCCTCTCCTTTAGACATCATAGGGCATTCAACATGATTTGCTTTTGGACATCAAATTACGTTTATTAACAAATACTCACAAAGGGTTTGCAACGATAAAGAGTCCAGTGATACAGTGAGCATTAGACTGAGGGACCGAAATTAATCCCAAGCGATTGTCAGTGACTTAGACATTTGCAAGCATTTCAACCCTTACCTTTTGATATGCTATTGCAGTTTTGGAGTATGGTGGATATATCCAGAGGTCGGTTGTATGCTAACAGTAACATGGGATCCAAGCAGCACTACACTGATGAGGGCTAACAAGGCAGAAACAGGTTTGGGGTTGTTTAGGTTCCAGTTCAAAGGTAATATTATCTGGTAATTCAGGCTAGTCCGTTCCTGTTGAAACTGGGCGAAGTCTAATTTGCATATGGTTGCTCCCCATCTGGAGTGCCTCAGTCGCCTAAAACAGATGGACTGAAATATGATCAGAATGATTGTTAGTGACTGAGACTTTTGCAAACATTTCACCCATCACTTTTCGTTGATTTTATAGAGACTTGAGCTGTACCTCCCTGAGGAGGCCCAACAAGGTCATGTCTGGGGTTGTTAGTGGGAACATTGTGCAGCAGTTCCAGCAGGAATGTAAATTTCAGTGGGATTAAGGGATATCTCCTGCCTGAAAAGCACCTGTCAAACTGAAACCCCGATGATTGCTGTTCTCAGCCATATGAAGCCTGCAGCTGACTACACCAGTTCAATTAAAGCTGTGCCAGGCCTACACTAATCTGGAAACAAACCTGGAACTGACTGGTTTCTCTTGAATCTTCATCTTTGCCTGCCAAACCCAGTCTAATCTAAAATGATAACTTCTATGATGACCACCCCGTTTGGCTGATTGTTTACCATGTATCCATATTTTGTGGCTCCTGTGTACTCAAGTGCAAAGCACAGTTAAAACTGGAGATCAAAATATACAGAACCACACAAGCTTTAAAACAGTCCTTAGGTTCAGCAACTAAAGTTTGGAACTCTTTAGCTTCAAGCCTTCGTAGTCCATAACACTCTGGTCCTTTTGCAAACATTTTCTCTTTTGCAAATGACAAAATGCCTGATGCTACTGTTAACATTCCCCATTCCTTTTTTATATTTGTGCCCAACACGACTTCTCTTTTATCTTTTCTTCATGTTATTGTGATGAGCACTCCCTCCCAGGTATGCATGAAGTGCTAAACAAAATAAATGGAAATGTGTCAAAGCCCTTCCTTCTTCTGCAATACTATCAAAGTGTTGTTTCCAGGTGTCGTTAAGAAAAGGGTAGATGTAAGAAAGGACGATTCCCGCTCGTTTGGCCCTTATCAGTCTTGTAAGTGCTGTGTATCACAACTTCTACACTATTAAGGCATTAGGTATCTTCTACTTCAACCAATCATCTCATCCATCACCACACTCACAAACGTCCTCCCTTCACCATCAGAAATTCACTGTGACACTCATAAATGTCACCCACAGATACATATAACAGAA
The DNA here is from genome assembly GCF_964204655.1 of Triturus cristatus. Classification (NCBI taxonomy): domain Eukaryota; kingdom Metazoa; phylum Chordata; class Amphibia; order Caudata; family Salamandridae; genus Triturus; species Triturus cristatus. The sequence goes on along the minus strand of NC_140591.1, from coordinate 179,068,006 downwards.
GACACAGCAGACTCCCATCCTTCACCAACCACTTGCCCCATCATCACCCCTTTCACTCAAGTTCATTGTTGTACGTTCTGCTCTTGTGCACCCCTGAGACATGGCAAACCGCATATCACCGAACAACAATATGGACCTCTATTCATCACAGAAATATTGATCATCACTACTTCAGCCCCTGTCTTTTACTGATCTTTGATGGCTAAACATTCATTCAACGTCACCTTCACAAATCATGTGGTGGTCTCAACATCACAACATAACTCACTGGCTCACAGCTCTCCAGACAGGTTTGCTCTCTTCTTTTGAATTCTTTGAATTCGCTACACTCACTCTCACTCCCTCGCTTTTATCAACAGCTGCTGTATCTCACATACATGACCACTGTCTCTGCAGCTTCATCGTTCCTGGTGACCATTCTGTAACAGACATAACAGGCTCTTGCTTACATATCGTCAGGTCACTTATCTCTTATTTACTACAAAGGTAATAATTTGGACCTATCCCTTCTGCTCTACCTTCGTTCACAAGTTTGTGTCATCCTTTTAAACAAATCACAGTGCTAATCCTGTCTGTATCATCATCTTTAAGCCACAGTATAAAGGGCAACTGAATGGAACCAAAAGTACGTTCCTGTCCATTAGAAAACATTTGCCTTGGACAATCTTGAGCAACTGCATGTTTTCTTTCCTCCAATAACTTCTAAAGGACTGGAAACTCTTCATTGCAGTTAATACAACTCTCTAGGCACAGACTGCTGTAAACAGAAAATGCCAAATACCCAATGTAAGAAAGGCCAAACTTAAATCTTCTGTGCACTGGTACAACAAGCAAATGGATGTTCGGAAAAACGTTCTGTTAGCTAGAAAATATAGCATTCAGATCATATTTTTTTTTTTTACAAATCTCTGGCAAATCTCAGAGCATCTTGCAAAATCCACACAAAGCAATATTACTGTCTCTGCTAATTACTGTCTCAAAACAATTGTCAAAGACAAGAATTACTCAACAGCTCTGTTTGAAGCTGTAAAACACTGGTTATATGTACATTGTCCTCTTTATATCCCTTATGCAGAAAGAAACATCCACCACCATTAATGAAAACTTTAATAGGAAAATAAAACCAACCAGATTTGCAATCAGCAGTACAAATATGCTGAAATCCAGGCATTCTGTCTTACAGATCATTGACAGAATATCAGAAACAGAAATATTGTAAGGACAGAATATCGTGTCAAAATATTGAGGACCAAAATATTTTTTGGTTGCTGTTTTTCTTTCCTTTTTCTGACCGATAACAAGCTAGTTGGAGCTGAATCCTCACGTGGAATTCTGCTCTGCACAGTTATCAGCTGTCCAGTGTTATGACAAGCCTAATAGCCAAAATCTTTTTTATGCAACAGTGTTTCTTTTATGCCACTCCCTGGTAGTTCTACATGCGTAACTTTACTTTTGAGCCTTGGTGCACAATGATGCCTGTGTACCGAAATATAGCGTTCCTTGGGTACATGAGGTGCTGCATCACGTGGTGCAAGGTCTATGTGCAGCAATGAATGTAAATGAGATTTGCTTATTTCTGCTAACATTTATTCTATAGCCAGCAATCACACTTAAAACAAGCAGTGGCAAAGCCAATCAGCCAGGCTGTTCACATTGCTACAATGCCTCACGTAATTACTAGATGTTCTTCTGGAGTAGGAAGCAAATGCATTTCTCCGATGTGATTCCCTAAAACCCTTCTCCATAAAAATCTGGTATGTCTCTCAGGGAGACCGAAAGACTCGTCAGGAGGTAGTCTCTGAGAAAACACTTCAAAATATGTGGATTTTTTTCTGCGGCCTTTTGTAGAAATGCTTCCATCCTATATAAGAGACACAGGGGATTTTTTGCATACAATCAATGACATGACTTGGGAGGAAGGTTTTTTGCTCATGTCACTTGATGTCAGTGGTCTTTACACGTGCACACACATGATGCAGGTGCCAGAGTGTGCGGACATTTTTTATGAGCACGGTCTCCTATTTACTCCATATAGAGATGCTGTTAGATATGATCTGGGCATGTCTAACCTGTAATTTTTTCACCTTTCACAGGCAGCAATATCGGCAGACCCAGGGAACGGCGATTGGCATCTGTTTTGCCCTCAGATATGCAGGTTTTTACCTGAGCTGGAGGGAGGAGCAGGTGTTCTGTAACATCCACCAATTTGATGAAATCATCATTCTCTGGGTTCATTATAGCGACAATATTTTCTCAATATGGAATGTCACTGAGGAATCGGCCCATGATTTAGTACTTGGACTTAATGTTAACACCCTAAATGTGACATTCACCAACCATACCCATTGTAAGGCGTTCAAATTTGTAGATCTTACGCTGAAGGTGAAACACAACAGTTTGGAGAGTAGCCTTTTCTGTAACAAAACAGCAGGCAATAGCCTTTTACATGCTAACAGCAGTCACTCTAGGAAGCTGATGAACAGCATTCCGTTTGGAGAGCTCTTAAGAGCAAAACGAAATTGCAGTTCTGAGCAAGACGTTTCAAGAAGAGATGACTGTTTTGACCAAGAGATTCCTAGAAAGACGGCACTCTAGATCTTCAATAAACAGTGCATGTAGAAAGGTTAATTCAATGAAGAGAGAAGATCCTTTAATTCCCCGTCAAAAATCCATGCAAGATTCACAAACAATGAGGTTAACAAAGGAAGTTAAGGAGATCCTGACAAAATATTGTCAGGTTCTGAGTACCAACAGCCATCTAGGCAAGAACCTTGATGGCGATCCGAGGAGAACTTTTAGATGGAGTACCTTGTTACAGGACACATTGAGTCAAAGTCTGGTCAAACCAGTTAGGTTGAAAGCCAATAATCAGGTGTTTTTTACTTGTGGCAATTGCAAAACGTGTACATATAGTGTAAATAAGAAACAGGTCTAATTCCATACAATACAAAGGCCCTTTAAAATAATGAAACATCTGAAATGCAATTCCGGTTATTGCACTTATGCCCTGTGCTGGCCATGTAATAAATATTGCAGTGGCAGCACTATACAAAAGGCAAAAAAGAAGGTTTTGGCGAATACACGTGTGATCATTAATGAGGACAAACAATATCCAATTGTCTAACACAATTGTCTAACACTTCAACGCAGAGCACAACAAAAACATAAGCCTAATGAAATTCTGTGTGTTGGACAGGATACCCATCAGAGAAAGGGGAGGCAATAGAGTTCAGGCACTGAGAAGTTGAGAATCAAAGCTGATCATTTGTTATGGTTCATGACACCCAGATGGGTTAAACCTCGATGAAGAATTAGCCGTTCATCTAGACCAGGGGTACTCATAGTACGGCCCGCGGGCCTCCAGCGGCCCGGCAAGCCTTTCTTGGCGGCCCACGGACCTTGCAGACATCGTACCGTTTCTTTTTTTTTTTTAACAGTGTCAGCAAACACAGACTCTGCTCTGTGGGGGCCCGGGGATTCAAGCGATAGTCCGAGTGCAGCTGCTGGGGCGCTAAGAGGGGAAATACAACAAAGCCTCGTTATCATGCAAATGGTCTCTTAAAGACCTGTGAAGTACTCGGGTGGGGCTGTGTGTGTGCCCTGGAAGGGAAGCTGCCTCAGCTGCCACACAAGTGAAGGGGGGGGGTGGGGTGGAGGGGGTGGAGAGGTGACAAAGAATGACAAGAGAACAGCAGGGTGTGAGAGTCGGGTAAGGGGACAGAGGGTGACAGAGGGCAGTAGGGAGAGACAGAAACAGACAGAGACAGATAGAGATAGAGACTAACAGAGACAGGGACAGACAGAGACAGATAGGCAGAGACAGGGACAGACAAATAGAGGCAGAGACAGACAGAGAGGCAAAGAGACAGACGGAGAGGGAGACGGAGAGGGAGGGCGACAGAGAGAGAGGGAGACGGAGAGACAGAGGGAGACGGGGAGAGAGAGGGAGACGGGGAGAGGGAGGGAGACAGGGAGGGAGGGAGATGGGGAGAGGGAGGGAGACGGAGAGGGAGGGAGACTGAGAGGGAGGGAGACTGAGAGGGAGGGAGGGAGACTGAGAGGGAGAGGGAGACGGGGAGAGAGAGGGAGACGGGGAGAGGGAGGGAGACGGGGAGGGAGGGAGACGGGGAGAGGGAGGGAGACGGGGAGGGAGGGAGACGGGGAGAGGGAGGGAGACGGGGAGAGGGAGGGAGACGGAGAGGGAGGGAGACTGAGAGGGAGGGAGACGGGGAGAGGGAGGGAGACGGAGAGGGAGGGAGAGAGAGGGGGAGAGAGGGAGAGAGAGAGGGAGGGAGAGAGAGAGGGAGGGAGACAGGGAGGGTGGGAGACAGGGAGGGAGGGAGACAGAGAGGGGGAGACAGAGAGGGGGAGACAGAGAGGGGGGAGACAGAGGGAGACGGAGAGGGAGGGAGAGGGAGACAGGGAGAGCGAGGGGGAGAGAGAGGGAGGGAGACAGGGAGGGAGGGAGACAGAGGGGGATGAGACAGAGGGGGAGGGAGACAGAGGGGGAGGGAGAAAAAGGGGGGAGGGAGACAGAGGGGGAGGGAGACAGAGGAGGAAGGAGACAGGGGGGGAGACGGAGAGGGAGGGAGACGGAGAGGGAGGGAGACGGAGAGGGAGGGAGAGAGACAGTGAGGGAGGGAGAGAGACAGAGAGGGAGGGAGATAGACAGAGAGAGGGAGGGAGACGGAGGAGGGAGGGAGACGGAGGAGGGAGGGAGACGGAGGACGGAGGGAGACGGAGGATGGAGGGAGACGGAGAGAGACGGAGAGGTAAGGAGAGGGAGAGAGGGAGGGAGAGGGAGAGAGGGGGAGGGAGACAGAGAGGGAGGGAGACAGAGAGAGAGGGAGACAGAGTGGGGGAGACAGAGAGAGACAGAGAGGGAGAGAGACTGATAGAAGGAGAGAGGGAGGGAGACGGAGGAGGGAGGGAGATGGAGGAGGGAGGGAGACGGAGGGAGGGAGACAGTGGGGAGGGAGACGGAGGGAGGGGGAGGGAGACGGAGGACGGAGGGAGATGGAGGAGGGAGGGAGACGGAGGAGGGAGGGAGGGAGATAGAGAGAGGGAGAGAGAGAGATATGTGTATGACGGGTCCGGTGGCTCAGTGGACGAAGGCGTCCGCTGCAGGGACCTGTGTTCCACCTCATAGTCACAGTTTTTTTTTGTTGCTCTAGCCCCGCCCCCTCCCCTAATGACCCCGCCCCCAAGGTGCGGCCCTCGGCCACAAACCACACTGTAAATTTGGCCCCCAAGAGAAAGTTTGTGAGTACCCCTGATCTAGACTAAAGTAGATACATTATCCAGCAGCCCTTCTCCTCCTCAGTAGTCGGTCTATGGATCAGTGCTTTTATATTAAAAAAATGTTTAACTGAGTTTTTTTGTGTTTTCTCTCTCTTCCCCCTTTTTTTGCACCAATTTTAGGTTAAGCGGTGGTGACTGGGAAGCGGGCGACATAGGCAATAGTAGCTGATATATTTAGGACTTTGAGGAAGTCGTAATTCACCTGTGGATGACAGTGGAGTCATAGTATCCTTCTAATTTCCTTTAGTTACTAGGTTTAATAAATAATTGAAAAGAAATGAATGTATCGTAGGCCAGGCACATCAGGGTGGATGGATTGTGTTAACAAATTAAATTCTCTTACTCACAATGTGAAATAGTGGCTCAGTTTTGAGTTTTATGTTGTATCACAACATCAGGGCATAATAAGATTAAAAATCATTGATCAAGAGCATGAATTGGGTTAGGATGTAACCAAATTGTTTGATGGATATATTAAGTACCAGATCAATGAACATTGCCCACTTGAGCTTGATTGTTGGCCTTTGAATTGATTTTGCCCAGTTGGGCTTGAGTGCACTGTATTGCAATATGGAACTAATATATCACCTAGCACAAAAGCATTGTGTGGATAACTTATATGACCAGCATTATTTTGATTGAGTTCTTATATGGTGCATAGCTACCCATAGGGTTTACCAGCGCTTAGGAACGGGTTCAGCAACCTCGAAATGTGAGCTAAAATAACCAGGTCTTTAGGTCTTGCAGAAGGTAAACAAGGAGGTGCGGCCTCTGAGAGATTCAGGTAGAGCATTCCACGGTTTGGGACCCAGAAAAGAGAAAGAGAGGTCACCCATCAGGGCGCGTTTAACTCTGGGCATTGTAAAAAGGGATCGGTTGCTGGAGCGCAGAGAACCTGGGAGTGGTAGGGGCTGACTAGTTTTTGGAGGAAACGGGGTCCCGAGTTTGAGTTTATTTTGTGCATAAAGCAAAGTGCCTTAAAGTTTATGTGCTTGTCCACTGTAAGCCAGTGGAGCTCAAGAAGAAGGCCAGATGCAGAGGAGTGTTTGGTAAACCAGAATAGGGGCCTGGATGCAGAAATTTGGACCACCTGAAGACATCTGATCACGGTCTTATCAGCCCCCAGATAGAGGACTTTACCATAGTCAAACCTAGATAATATCATGACCTGGACCAGAGTTCTCTGGGCAGAGAAGGAAAGCATCCAAAAGATCTTTTTGAGCCATATCATAATGGCAAAACAGAGGATGCAATCTTAGCAGCCTGAGGCTTCATGGACAGCCAGAAGTCCAGATTCTTCACTTTGTTGACAGGTTTAGGGATTGCTCCCAGTGTAGCAGGCCAGTGTTGAGGACCCCAAAGCTGGGGGTTCCTGCCCAGCACCACTACCTTGGTCTTGTCACCATTTAATTTCAGAGAGTTGGAGTTCATCCAGGTGGAGACTAAACCGAGGCAAGAATTGAGATCTTTCATGCTGGCATCCTGTTAGGATGACAGAGGAAAAAATAGTGTGTGTGTCGCTGTCGTGTGAGAACCGAGTCAGGCCACAGCTTTCCACTAGGTCCACCAGAGGGCGGACATATATATTAAAAAGCATGGGCTGAGGGCAGAACCCTGATGAAATGTATAAGGTATATGAAGATTATAGTTCATAACTTATGTTTACATACCGGTGAATAATACTTCACTGAACTATAATGAATTGCAATGTTTGTATACAGACGTTTGTATTTGAAAGGCAGAGAAAAAAACAATACCTTAGTACGGTTCCAAGATGGCCGAACCTTTTGTATTCTCCCGACACCGCTTCAGTGAGTATGTTGTCACTTTCTATTGGTTTTGAAACTGAGTGCACATTGTAATTTAAACACTGATTGAAGGTTGTTGACCTTACCTGTGATCAAGGAGACTTGCTATCTGAAACGCATTGGGCGTTTTTTGCTGCCGCATTTATTGAAAGTAATAAATCCTGATATTTACAATTCGGAGGTTGTGGTCTGTCTCTTCTTTACCCGAGGAAAATGGGGATTAGATTGAGGAGTGGATTGTTGGAGTATATGGGAATTGCTACCCCGCCGCAATCCGCTGCATGTTAGAGGCTGGGAAATCAGCGAACTGTGTTCTGTTGTGATATATATATATATATATTACCTACTGGCGGTCGCCAGTAGGTAGTTATAGTTAGGACCACGTTTCCATAGGAAAACCTCAACATTCTATTTTGAATAACTTTGGCGCCGGTCGACGAATCCTCGCGAATTTCTCAAAATAGGTGGGGCGCTATGCTCCGCTCCTACCCTGAAAGTCTCGGGGGGATCCGTCAAGCGGGGGCTGAGATAAAAGGGGGGTCCCAAAACGCGTTTTTCCCATGCATTTTTCCATAGGACCTTTAGAACGAGCTACAGCCCGAACGGCTGAACAGAATTACTCAAAATTTGGCAGAGAGGTAGTCCTTAGGTCAAGGAAGTGCCTTTTGTAGGTTTGGTGTAAATCTGTTCAGTAGATTCTGAGAAAATAGCCTTTAAATCAATATATATATCTGAGCCCGCTTACGGTACGCTTACCGTACGCTTACGGTAAGCGTACGGTGGCGTGCGCGAGCGCGATTCTGATTGGCTCTTAGATCTTAGTAAACATTCGAATCGGCCGAAACCAGGAAGCGGCGGCCGCCATTTTGTGTATTTCACTCTGAAAAAAAAGAGTGAAAACAAGGAAAGGGGGCAATAAGGAGAGTTACAGACCCCCTTACATTTGTGAGGGGGTCAAAGAAGGACTGTAAAGTACAAAGAAAACATTTATTGATTTTAAAAAAAATCACGGGGTACGCGTACGGTAAGCTTACGGTAAGCGTACGGTAGAAAAAAAAAAAAAAAAAAATGAAAATCAGATTTAAGTGTTTAGATATTAGGGGGCTCTAAAAAGAGCCGTTGTGTTTATGAAATGATTTTTTAGTGGTACCTACAAGTAAGTACAGATTTGTTGACGTGCTTTCTTGCTTTGTCATCGCACCTCGTGCCCACCGTGCGTGCACGGCACTAACTGCGTAAAGTGGGCACGCGGTGCGCGAAGCGCACCGCGTGCTCACTGTGCGCGCACGGTGCGCGAAGCGCACCGTGCGCGCACGGAACGAACTGCGTTGAGTGGGCGCGCACGCCACGAATGGCGTAAAGTAACTTAGCATTTAAAAAACCGTACAAATTCACTGAAAAAACCATAGGTTTCACACACGTTATAGTTAGGAATTAGCATTTAAAAAACCTTGCAAATTCACTGAAAAAACCATAGGTTTCACACATGTTATAGTTAGCGGAAATTTTACTGATAAAAAACCAATGAAATTCTCCCGTTATAGTTAGTGCAGGCAACTATAACTCACGCGACCGCAATCTTCTGCTGATGACATATGTGTCTTTATGAAAAAAAAATATTTGTAATATATGTATAGCTAAAAATGTATGGAAGAAGACATGGGCAAATAAGTGTCTAAATACAGTATTAGCATCAGCAGAGGATTGCGGTCGCGTGAGTTATAGTTGCCTGCACTAACTATAACGGGAGAATTTCATTGGTTTTTTATCAGTAAAATTTCCGCTAACTATAACATGTGTGAAACCTATGGTTTTTTCAGTGAATATATATATATATATATACACACACATATATATATGTACACACATATATATATATATATACATACATATATATGTGCATACATACATACATACATACATACACACACACACATATATATATATATATATTTTTTTTCACACACAAAAAACAAAGGTTACAGGGAAATTATAGTTAGGGTCAGATTTTACTAATGCAAAACCATACAAATTCCGCTGTTTAAGTTACCTGAGTTAACTATAAGTCGCGCCCCCGCCATGCACTGCTTAAGAACTCACATATTACATCACTCATGACATAGTCAGTGACATCACTGATGACATCTCAAATGACATCAGTGATGGAATAATCCACAGCATCTCTGATGCACCCACTCACACCCCTATAGAATCTTCTATACACCCACTGCCACTCTCACACAACCATTCACAAACATATTCACAGAGCCATACCAGTACTTACACACCCACTCACTGATTCATATATTCACACACACATCCACTCACAGAACCCCTGAACAGGCCTAGGGGGTCAGGGTGTTTCTACCCTTCCCCCTTTTCTTTTTTTTAACGTGTTTTCTTGTTACTCGGTTCAACTGAGGCACAAGATGGCTGCCAACACTTCCTGGTTTGAAGTGTTGACAGCCAATCAGATCTCAGGCACGAGATCGGGAGGGTTCAATGATCCTACTTGCCACAGTTGTATATCCGAGAAATGTTTCAACAGATTGAGTAAGGAACTGACATTTTTCCGCATGGAGGCCCACTGGAGGGCTTGAAAACTTTATAAAACAAGCAGAGGCAGAACAAGCATACCCACTGGAGGGGATTAATGAGCACTGTTTCACTACATGTCCCAGCGTGCAAAGGGAGAGTGGACTCACCTGAGAGGCGTCACTGGAGGCGTGAAAAGGATGAGCATGCGGACAATGTGGTGTTCTGGAAGGCTGGTGTTTGGCTTCTCTGCTCAGAGCCTGTGAACAAGGTCCAGGTGGCCCGAAACACGCCAGGAGGAATTTTAATTATCTGTGCGGAATTGTCAGTTTCACGCGTTGGCAATAAATAAAAAACCCTGGGAAGGTGTAATCTGCTGTGAGTGCTTCCTCGTCTCATTGGATAATTTTTGGAACATATATATATATATATATATATATATATATATATATATATATATATATATATATATATATATATATATATATATATATATATATATATATATACATTGCTCATTATCTACTTTTAGTCACTGTGGAATAAAGCATGTCAGGGCCCACCCAAGGGGAGGAGATCGAGTAAAAGAACTAAGGAAACAAGAATCTCGATTGATCCTGTCAATAGGAACAGAGATAACTCTGATGTCGAACTATATGTACATCTTTGAATTAGAAATTGGATAGAACATCATTTCAATTGTAAGATCTTTAAGAGGAACACTTACACCTGAATTTTAGTATGTGGGATTTCCTGGACTTATAACAACATACATTGCGATAACTTTTGACTGTAGGGTGGAGGAGACATGCTCCAGGTAACATATAGGAACACCACAGTTTCAAAGCACGAGACCCTTTCAGTTTGCCCTTTCAGTTTGCATTAGATGTCCCATATGTATTTCGGATATTAGTGGAGATGTGAAGAGGCCCTGTGTCCAGAGCCCTAAGGGATCATGATTGTTCCATTATGATATGTACTTTACGAATATACGACGTTACTTCGCATGCGTTTAGTACGCATGCCATTACTACGCGGTCGTTAGTACGACCGCGTTTTTAGTTCGCATTCCTTTCCTACGCAATTCGGAACAACGAATTGCAGTAGGGGGTGCTGGATGTTGGAATAGTATAATTTACTATTCCAACTCCAGTCTATGCGGACACTAGGGAAGGTGTTGGATTTTAAATCCAACACCTTCCCCCCCTTAACGCAAGTCGCTGGTCCGACTTGCGTAGTAAAGGTTTTCTAAGTAACTAACGTCCGCGTAGTAATAGCATGCGAAGTAACGCATGCTAAGTAAACGCCGTTTACCGTACTTTACAGATGTGTCATTTGCACTAATTGAACATATCCATTAATTTGTGTTATACATTTTGCACTTCTTGCACTTTACAAATAATATTGACCTTAGAATTAGTACGACGTCTTACATGATCAATGAATTTTAATGAAAGGAAAGTCTTTAAGGACATGTGGGACCACTAAGAGTTCAAAAGAAAATACGTTTAAAATCTTAGAGGTTACATTATGTGGGGATGGAGAGACCATATGGAAAGACGATATAAAGTTCCATTCAAATAGAAACTATAGGCATGTAACTAATGCACCTTATTAGTAAAATGCACTTTAGTTATGTTCACACTTATCCATGGAGGACATGAAGATAAGATACAGTACTGATCAATAGTACACATGATATTTGGAAAGATGATATTAAGGACCTCTCATAGAAAATAGAGGAATGCACTTAATGCACTTCATCAATAGAACGCATTTTAATTATGTCCATATTTACCCATGGAGAACATGAAGAGAAGAGAAGATGTGTAATACATACAGTGCAAAAGGAACATGTTTATATTGTGATTTATTATTTAATGTAAGATATTAATAATCTATTTTATTTAGGAATTATGAGTATTTTAAAGTTAAATGTAGGTTTAATAATCATATTTTTGTAAAAGTAATACATTAATGTTTTTTTATGTTAAATTAATATGTTTTAACAGTAGTACTTTCTTTAAAGAATAATCAAAATGTATTTTACATCACAATAATATTCATTCCAATGAAATACATAAATGTAACAATATAATGTTGGTATTTTGGACCACAGCATTTTGGTAGTCGATATTTTTGTACTTTACCTTATATGTATGCAAAGTTCATATTTGTGTTGTTGATTATATCACAACAATATTTTTGTACCACAATATGTTTGTGGTCTGTATTTTATCATGCACCTGGAGCCAGCTGAGGGATTTCTGGAGGATGGCTCACTTCCTCACCTGTCAGGTGGACCACTAAGCACACGGGCAGAGGGCAGGTGGCTATAATTTACTGTTGAAGTTTGATGTCACGTTCACCAGTGTCATGACTCTCCAGTTTGATTAAGGTCAACAATGAACAATGTGGTGATTAGAAAAGTTATATGGGACAGTGCAAAAAAAACCAAAATAATTCAGAAGCCTAGCCCTGGAAAGGATCCACGCGTGGTATGTAAAGGAGATTATCACACATTTTTTGGACATCAAGATCCTGTGTAAGATACTGGTGGGAAACCTTTCTGAAGTAACTGAAGGAAGTAGGGGAGTGACAATGGGAGAGGGAAGGACACTAGCTTCCGCTTTCAATGGCTGTTCTTGGTGCTAGAAAAGGATACTGAGAAACTGTGTTACAGGGTTAGTCAATCACAGTTTATACAACAGTGTCCTGAGACAATATGACACGTTTATTTAGCTAACCCCACATGACCTTATTTATTAAAGAAGTTTCATCTTTTTGATGCTACTTAAGAGAAATGTTTCATGGACACAAGATGCCCTAAACCAAGGGGGAGGGGCGGCAAGGAAAAGCCCTAAAGTCTTTGATCCAACCTGTTGGATGAGATATTAGCATGGTAAGGATAATGGCCAGTTTGCTCCTGCTTCAGAGCACAGGACCTATCTAAAAATGTTTAGGCCACAACATCAGCCTGTTAAATAGCAACTTTTCATAGCCCTTCATGCTGTACTGCTGTACTTCTGCCTTTTCTAACTGCAGTAAATAACAAGTGTTGTTGTTATTATAAAAAAAACTCAGCTGCATGCTGGGGTTGTCATACACTCAGGAGCCAAACATAACAGATACACACTTAAAAGTACATTTGATGCGTGAGCGAAGCAGCGTGGGATGTGTTTGCTTGTGCTGAGATTACAAACCCTGTATGGGATAAGGTCACCGAAAGAGTCTCAATGCTGTAGTGGGAATTTCAGTTTCACTCATTTCCACCTGTCACAGGGCCTTGTACAGGGAGCCAAACATAGGGGGCATTTTCTAACCGAAGAAGCGTTCTAATGGGAGCCTAGTGAGGGGGAAACAGCATTTACAATGCAGTCAAAACCACGCGCTGCCTTTACAACGTGGTCTTTACAACGACTCGTCTTTACCACTGCATTTCTTTACCACGCAAGTCTTTACAGCGACTTGCCATGGGGAGACGGCATTGAGCTTCACAGTCCAACGCTTTTCCTACTATTGTGCAGACTGGAGCTGGAGTAGTAATTTATACCTCTCCAAGGTCGAACGCTTTCCCCTAAAGCAAGTGGTTGTTCGTGGCAAAGACTTGCGTAATAAAGTCATGCAGTGGTAAAGACGCGTTGTTGTAAAGACTGAGTTATAAAGTCATGAGTTATAAAATGGCTTGCGTGGTTCAACCCCTAGAGAGTGCTGCAATATATACCAAAAGTTATTCCAGGAACCCAAAAAGTGGGAGGACAGAAGCAGAAAGGGTGAAACGTGAAAGTTGGAGTCTGGAGGGGTGAACTATCATGCATTCCACTTATGGTACACATTATTTTGAAGATTCATCCCCTACGAAAAATGATATGCAATAACATTAATAACACACTGAATCATAAAGCATAGCAACTCTGTGCACACTTACGTTCAAATGACAGTATTACACTCTTCCGGCTGAAATCTGTGGAGTGATGAAGTCTCAGGATAAAACACTGAACAGACAGACCAGGTGGTTATCTGCTATTCATAGGTTTGAATTGTCATAAGATGGCTCAGAGTGCCCCTGTGTCGGATGGAGATGTGTGTAATCTGGAAGTCATTGGTTTCTAAGGTAGTAAAATAGCTCAGTTGCTCTATGTGTTAATTGCAGAATCCTTTTGTAACCCTCAGGTCACATATTCTAGTTATAGGGAAATGAAACGGAGGGCTTTGTGCCTGCTGCAAACAGCTGCATGTAACTTGCACAGTCATAGGTTTGCTTTTTTATTTTCTCTCATGCTGATAAGTTGGGTATGGTTGATGTGGTTGGTAATTAACACCAATAAATATGGAGCATAACAAGTCTATTGATGTAATTACAAAGGCACTCCTAGATCTGCATACCTCACATATATACAGAGCTTAGGAAAGTACAACTATTCATGCAGACAATGTTTGAGGTGAACTGAAACCACTGCCCATGACCAGTACCCATTTTATATCCAGACCCTTCAGTACATCTTTGCAGATGTGTGCTCTATAAAGTTGGGGTAAGCATTAATTATTAACTGCAAGGTAGTTTCATCAAACATATAGGGAGCCCTCCTGCGGATGCTGACGGCCGGCTGATTGCGCCGTAGCCACACCCCCTTCCTTCTTCGTGGCCGATGCAGGGCCAGAATCGACGTCAGGCGCGGACCTGAACACGGGACCTCCTGAGCTCTGCGAAAATCAATCACGGGAGCCGGGAAACAGCTCCGATGCGAGGCCAACATTCAAATGAGGCATTCTCCTCTGGATCTGCATAACTACAGATACTACTTCAGCTACATACTATCCTGAAGTGGCTCACCGGCTAATTTGAATATCTCCTGGCTACTTTTCGCTGCACTGCCGCTTGGGCTCCTGGGAGCTGTAGTTTTTTCTTTTTCGTTTCTGCTTCCGGACTCTGCTGCCGGGTCCACAAGGTTTCTAGCCAAGAGGGGGTAAGTGCATGGATTATCCTTACCCAGCGGTGCATGGGGGTACCCCTATGCTGCTTGTTTGAGGGTCGCTGGGAGGTCCTAGGAAGTAACTTTTGCTTTTGAATAGGCGATCTATGCTACAACTACATTATGCGAAATCTCACTAAAGGAACTAAAGCCACAACAATAGTTCACGCTAAATCCCCAAGCCTGGGTCAGAGGGTGAAAAAGCGAGTTAAACAGGCTGCTGCTCGGGATAACTGCGCGGCGGCCCTCAGGAAAGATCTGAACGTGAATATTGAAACTGCTGAAATGGCAAGCTCTGAGGCTGCGAATCAAAATCTTCCAGGGGGTTCCTCTGCAGACTTGGTTTCGAACATAAGCCCCTGTTCTATTGTAGGGATCTCCATGTTACCAGATCCGACCAAAGCTAAGACACAAACTTTACCTGGCTTAGCCGGAGCAGCCGGAACATCTAAAGATCTTAAAAAATATCCTCTATTTTTCAAAGTTAAGCATGGCTTGCCATCTGGGGAACAGGAGGCGACAGGGAATGAGCCCCCTCCAATTAATAATCCTATGGACAACCCTACGATCCTGGATGAAGGCGAGAGTCTGAAAGATCCTTTAGAACGCGGACAATCTCCCCCCCATCCTCTGCTCTACAGGTGCCGTTCTTTGGGGGGGGACTCTTCACCCTTATCGGATCCACCTACTCCTGCGATTCCTGCTGTGTCTGTTCCAGCTGAGCTTACGTCTTCTTCTGGAGGGAGCTCTTCGTCGGATCTTTCTGCTCCTGAGGGAATTATCCGGCCTATCACAGCTGACTCTATGCTCTCTATGCAGCTTTTACAGCCTGAAGGTAGGCCAGAAGCAACTCAAGCCAACCTCTCCCAGGAGAATAGATCTTTCTCTATGCAATGGGACGCCAAGAGTCTCCTTAACCTGATTCTGGACGAGATTCGAGAACTGAAAGTCTCTCAATCTGCTGAGATAGCCAAAATCCATGCTCGTCTATCCAAAATTGAGGAAAACATGGCTCAGGTGCCGACGCAGCTTCATGAGGCTGAAGTTAGGATCTTGCAGCTGGAGGACCAAGTCTCAACTATGAATAGTAAAGTTACCACTTTCCAAAGCCAGAAAGCAACATTGGAATACAAACTCGAGGAATTAGAAAACCACTCCAGGCGCTCGAATCTCCGGATTCTGGGTATCCCGGAAGGCCTTGAGGGACAGCAGTCTCTACAGAGGGTAGATTCATTTATCAAAAAGAATGTCCTACCAGAGTTTAATGGCGATCTTACCGTCATGCGAGCACATCGGGTGCCTGCCCATCTCCCTCCTAATCCTAAATTCCCACGGACTATGCTGGTCAACTTCGAGGATTATAGGGTTAAGGAACAAATTCTAACTAGGGAAATTAAACAGCGACAGTTTACCTCGACAAAAGTTCCACTTTGCCGCATTTTTCTGGACATGTCGGCTTCGGGAGCCAAAAGACAGAAGGAATTTGTTAAAATGTTACATCTATTCAAGGAACAGGGGGCACAAGCCATGATTGCCCAACAGAGCAAGTTAAAAGTGTTAGTCAAGGGCAGGTTTCACGTATTTTGTAATGTCCCGGAAGCACAGGAACTGTTGCAACAAATTTCCATGGGAAAATCCTAAGAACATTTATGTTCCTCAGTTTCAAGATATGATATTATGTTAATTGTATGCATCTACATATTGCTCTCAAATTGTTTTCTATTTTGTTTTCAATTGTATGTTCTGGCTGTGTGCTCTGGCTCTCTTATCTTGGGTTTCATCTTATACTAAGCAAATTTTCTTAGGTAGTTCTTTTTCTTATTGTCTTTTGGTTTTTCTTTTTTTTTCTGATTGTATTGGTGTATACTGGTGCTCTGTTTCTTTTTTCTTTTGAATGAGGGAAATGGGGCAGGCCGCTTGGTCTGTAAATGCACAGGAAAATGTGGGAATGACTGCAACAAATTTAAACTTCAAATAACCTGCAGACATTAATAGGTGAATATAAGTTTAATACATTCTAATGTTAAAATGGTATATCTAAACAAAGGCCATTGTTTATCTAATTTCGATCTCTTGTTCTCGCTGCTCGGCTGCTCTTTCTTGCTGCATGCACTTTTCTGTAGGCACCTGTGATAGGCTAGACAGCTCTTTATCGATTACCTTCCTGATTTGTTCTGTGCCTCGTTCGTCTTTCCTTGCCTCTTTTTTTCCATTTTTTATTTCTTGTTGGAAGGAAGGAGGGGTAGTGAGGCCGAGGGTATTAGACACCAAGTCATAGTGCCCGTTAAGGGGGGAGAGAAGCTTGTCAGATGTTAGCAGGGTCGGCGGTCTGCTCACAGTGGCTGCTGGGGTTGGGTGGGGTCACAAGGGTGGAAAAGGGAGCATTGGGAAAAAACGAAATCCATTTTTTAAATCCATACACATATACATCCATTTTGTTTTAATAGACTCATATTCTGTTAGATCACTGATGACAACAAAAAGAAAATGAGGGCAATTGAGGCGTGAATTAAGACAGAAAATCCAGCGGTTATTTTATTACAAGAAACCCATATACCAGCAGGAAAGCTATCAGACTTTTCTATGTTTCGGTCCTGCGCAGCCTATAGGGGGTGTTCCTCATCTTCAGCATCCCATCGGGGAACGGCGATATTTTTTAGTAAAAGACTTCCGGCGTAAGTTGTTAATTTTGTAAATGATCAGAGCCGGCGGTGGTGTTGGGCCACCTGTAACTTAGGGCACAGACTTATAATTTTCGCCAGTATAAATGCCCCAGTCGAGGACAATCCAACGCTGTATGAGGAATTTTTTCAATCTGTAATTCAAGTACCTGGCGAACTGATCATAGGGGGGGGGGGGGGGTTTAATTTTTTGATGAATCCTAAAATCGTCTCTGTTAAAAAAACAGCTGAAACCTAAAACTTTAAGAGTTATACAAAACGACGTCTTGACTCTGGACATATTGAATCTTTGGAGGGTGGCATTCCCAACTAAGATCGCCTATACTTGTTTGTCAGGCAGATTTCATACTTCATCACGTATTGATTTGTTTCTTATATCTAGGAGACTGAGTTTCAGCCAGCAGAGAATCCTTCAGAATGGATTCAGACCATGCGATGTTGATCCTTGAGTTACAGTTAGGGGATAATATTAAGACCCCTAAAAGATGGATGCTAAATAGGCAATATCTATCAGAAGAGAATTGGGTGCTCTTTATTGAAACCGAGATTAAAGAATTTCTCACGTGAAACCATGGCTCTGTATCTTTATATTTGGTTTGGGACTCACTCAAGGCTTTCATTCGAGGGCTGGCCATCGGAAAAGATGCTGATAATCTTAGGAAAGCTAAGAAAGAAAAGCGATCCCCAGAGCAGACAGTACAAAGGTCTCTCAACGCATTTCT
This sequence comes from Triturus cristatus, assembly GCF_964204655.1. Taxonomy (NCBI): domain Eukaryota; kingdom Metazoa; phylum Chordata; class Amphibia; order Caudata; family Salamandridae; genus Triturus; species Triturus cristatus. Next base: position 179,049,986 of record NC_140591.1, on the reverse strand, counting down.
TAGTAGCCTCACAGTTTTTAACCAGCGGCAGCTTGATCAATCTAAACGGGATCTTAGCGAAAGATATTATCTTAAGAGTGAATCCTTTTATCAGCACCATAGACAAAAAATGCATGAAGAAAGTAATTATACTGGTAGGTTCCTTGCTTGGCAGGGAAGGGAGCAGGCTGCTACTAACCAGATAACTGCATTAAAATGTCCTTCAACTGCTTCCCGTACTGACAACCCGGTAAAAATAGGTGATATAATGCTACAACATTATAGGTCTATATACGGCCAACAACAGATTATTGATATTACATCCCTGAGAGGTTTCCTTCAGAGAAATGAATTGCCGGTACTCTCGGATATGGAGAAAATGAGTATGGCTAGGCCTTTTACAAAAGATGAGCTGGAGGGGGTCATAAAAAATCTTCCGAGCGGCCAAGCCTGCGGCCCGGATGGCTCCCCGGCAGAATTTTTAAAAATCTTTCGCAGTGCCATTTCGGATTATTTTTTATTGTTAGCTAACTCGATTTTAGAAGGTGGACCGATACCATTGTCATTCAGAAATGGGAATATATTCAGCTTTTTGAAAAAGGGAAAGGATATCGAAGATCCTAATTCTTACCGCCCCATCACGTTATTAAATTCTGACTATAAAATAATCACTAAACTTTTAGCTAATCGTTTTAATCAAAATGCCTTGCATTTGATTCACCCTGACCAAAATGGTTTTATTGCTGGCAGGCAGCTCATCACAAATACACACTATTTAATGGAAGCATTGGACTATTTGGAGGATACCTGCTCTAGTCCTCCTTTTAGACGCCAAAAAGGCATTTGACCTAGTTGTCTGGGAGACCCTATTTTTCATTCTGCAAAATTTAAGCATACCTCCCAAGTTTACGGGGTTGGTTCAGAATTTATACCTAAATGCTGAAGCCAACGTAATTATTAACACCTCGGAGGCTGGCCAGGTTAAGGTTAAATGGGGGACTAGACAAGGATGCCCTCTGTGTCAGGTACTATTAACCCTTTTAATCAAGCCATTAGCGATTGCAATTAGGAATAGAATTGATATCTGCCCTCCACTTCCAACCATGGCAAAATTGAAACTATACGCCGATGATATCATGCTTATTATAAAGCCTGAGAAGGAGGTCCAAGCAAAAACTTTTGAGATCTTCGAGGAATTTGAGGCATTTGGTGGATATAAAATAAATTTTTAAAAAACAGAAATCATACAGTGTGGCAGAGCATGTATGGATTTAAACCTCTATAATCTTTCTTGTTTAAATACAAAACCGAAAAGGTATCTTGGTGGTTATTTTTCAGCACAAGTAGTTGATTTATATGATTTGAATTTCGCCCCACTTCTACAAAAAGTTCAGGAATTATTCCTCCGATGGAGCCCTCTTCCATTAACCATCTTGGGTATGGTTGCTCTGATTAAAATGTCTGTCCTTCCACTATTCAATTTCCTCTTCTCGGCGATTCCTTGTATTTTAATGAGCTCCTTTTTTACCAAAATAGAGTCTATGTTTACAGCCCTCCTTTGGGCAAAGAAGGCCCACCGAATTGCACTTAGCACTTTATACGAAGAGCTGAAAAATGGAGGATTAGCTTTCCCGAATTTGAGGGATTATTACTTTGCATATTTTGCACAATATACATCCAGATTTAAGCCGGAACTACAATCAAATCTTTTTATTAACTATTTTATGAATTCAATCTGCAAGGAAAATCAGATCCTGCCCATTAACAATTGTTATATCGCCTAAATTAGTACGGTATAAGTGTGTACAGTGGTTTTTCCAAAACCCCGTTACCTGGCCCTATCTTATTATCTGGGATCAGAGAATCTTCAGTAGTAACACAACAATGGGCCAATGCTGGATTCCGGAAAATCTCAGATGGCTGAGCATAGCTGAAGTGTCTCCTTTAATCGTTAATGACTTCCTTCTTCTTGGGTCATATAATATTTTTAGTAAATTCCTGAGCAAACTTGATTTGGTCCAGATCAGTGAACGGAAATGCTTAGTATATGAATTATTAGAAGATACGGCATTTAAAAAACCTGGGAAGTGGAAAAAGTGTTTAGCCTCCATCAAGGGTATCGACCTGGAGGGGAAAGCCATTACGAAATGGGCTAAGCATGAGGGGATGGAAATCTCAGCGAGTATGTGGTCAGTAGTTAACAATCTCAATTTCAGCATGTTAAGGGGAGCTAATTTGCAAAGGATGTTAATTTTTAGTAAATGGCTACTTTATAGAACTTTTTTTTATCTAAGATTTATTCCAACCAATCAGCGCAGTGCTTCCGTTGCCTTAACCATCCTTCAGCCAATTGGGCACACATTATATTACAATGCCCTTTGATCCAGAGGTTCTGGAATGATATTTTTTTTATCTAGAACGTGAATTCAGTATTTTAACAGGATTGAATACTTGGCGAAGAATACTTGGCTTTGACCCAGACCTTCCTTTTCCAGACAAGCTTACCAAACTATTATATATATCGCAATGGTGGTAGCTAGATCACTTCTGCTTCAAAGATGGCGATCAGATCTCATACCATCTGTCCATGAATGGGTCCGAAAAATTAAGCTAGTTAAAAAGAGTGAACGAGCCTATGCATTGCAAATTGGGGGACTTAGGAAGTTTGAGAGGATCTGGGCAGCTTATTTTGACTAAGATCTCAAAATTCAGTGTATCTTTTAGGAGGTAGTCCCACTATGTTTGATATCTATACCCGTTAATACCAAGGTCTTAATTTTTTATGCAACGTTTGATATTCTCTTGTAATTCAGTTACATTATTGAATATAGGATGATTTAGTATTTTCCACATACTCGCTGATTTTTAGGTATACGCTTAGGTACCCAAGGTTTAATCAATTGTTTAGTTTATATCTATGACCAGCAGTGGATACTGTTTTCTTTGTCCTTTGTACACTGGCTTAAATGTTTATACTCTTTATCTTTATGGATTTTAGGATTTATCCCCTCTCCGTAAATTTGTGCTATTTAACAACTCTGTATTAGTATTGTTGTATTTAATGAATTTTTATGGATGTATTTATGGATAAAAAATGTTTGTCATATGGATTTTAATAAAAAATATAAAAAATAAAAATAAAACATATAGTTCCAGATTGAACAACTAGATCTCTTTTACACCTATACTTTGGAGAGGGCACTTATCTCCCCACCTGAACACGAATGGTACAATAATCCTGGATTAAATCCCCTACCCTGATACACCCCACACGGAATTGACATATTGCTTGCGTTGAGCGCTCAAGTCGTAGCTCACAGCTGGTATTGATTCTGCATACAACTTAAGAGGGTGTGAACACATACATTTTGGTGTACAGCTGGTTAAACTAGCGGCACTGATAGTATTTTGTTATGGTCTCTCCCTTTTCCTGAGAAACATAAAGAGGTGTTGGTGGGAATGCTTGAATTATTGTAGCCAAATGATGGTTAATTTGGGAAAATTCCACTACATATTATGGTTGACCCCTGTCTGTGATAGCACAGAAGACCTAATGCCAGTGAACAGTGGTTCGGAGTAATGTAACATTTCCATCCATCAGTTTTGGCTGTTGTTCTCCTTGGTAGAGACAATGTAGGTAGCTGAGATGATACTACTCTACTCATCTAAAGGGATAACAGAGATGATACCAGATAAAGGCTTTAACATGCTGTTTGAACTGCTGTCTAGGCTGCTCTGTGCTAGATGGTCACAACATGTTGTTTTTTGATGAGGTTAGACACCCCATCACTAGAAGACCCTATCATGTTCACCCCCTTCCCTCATCCCTCCCCACCCTCTCGCTTCACTCTTCCGTACCTTGATGTATCTTATTTCCTATTGTTGTGTAGATTGCTCCCTGTTAGCCCAAGGGACCATCTTGGCTGCCTTCATTTGACAAGACCTCTCCTCTTGTATGTAATCCATTTTATGACCTGACAATTTTAGCCACTGGGTTTATGCACCATTTTTCACTATCACGCATATTGTTATAATATGTACCTAGGTTATTATGGCGGTTTGACACTTGGATGTTATGTTTCCTGATATTTGCCTTAAGCCAACCATTGGTCAGTCTCCCACCTATATATCTGGACTTCTATCATCCGTATCAGTCATTGTGTCTGTCATCCTTGTACCATGTTGAGCCTCAGATATGTGTAATGTGTTCATATATTCAGTGCTTATAAATGTAATAAAATATTTGGAACAAAAAAAGAGAAGACCCTATGATGCTGTCTAGCTGCAGCATGTAGTCCAGTGGAGGATGGATGAAAGATACGATCTCCCTACGACGATGCTGACTAACTTACTGGCCTCCTAATGTTCTCCTAAATATGTCGGTCACAGATAATGAAAGGCCAAAGATAGTCCAAGGATAGTCCAAGGTCAGTGCACGGTCAGCTGTGGTATTTAGTAGTATTTGGCAAAATATGTGTCATAACTCGAGAACACATGGCGGATATTTAGGTTGCACACCCTTGCTCGTGTTTTAAGGAACATGTCTAATTACCAGGAGTACATATTAAGCTGGCAACAGCTGTAGAATGTGTGTGCAGAGTAGAGTTGCATGAACTCTCAATACATAGAATTTACAGCAGTGGTCAGGAGGAGATGGAATGGCTTTCTAAGACAAAATGAGGAGTACTCTGCAATGAAAAGGAGGCGGAAGAACGGAAGTTTATCTAATTTAAATTGTGTTCTTCCAACCCTTTGAAGCTATGGAGCTCGGAGGAAGGTGAGACAAACGTGTGAGGTTGACGTTGGGTGCAAAACACTATGTTTAAATGCTTGGTCATATAAGTCTGGCCCCATAGTTAAGCAGCCCTAGATGTAGTTCATGTTTTTACAAACGGTCTAATCATGCCTAGATTTATTACCACTTACTTGGAATGCCATGAACTATTTGGTATATGTAACAGTCTGGCACATAGACAGGAAAACACCCTGGGCTTCTGGAACTCCCAAATATTACGTGTATGTCCTGATAATCAGCTAAAATTATGTTCCTCTTGAGTAATTATATATGCTGTTTCCTTCTGGACTTGTCACAAATGTCTAGCTTTGAAAGATCTTCTTTGCAGCATCACTGTGAGAGAGGAAAGCAAGAACCAGAGAGAAATAAAGAGATTTTACACTTGCAACTCATGCAAAGCATGTAAGAATAGTGTGAATCGGAAAGAAATCCCTTTATCCAAAAATCATAAACCTTTCGTGATTCAAAAGCACTTGTCATGTAAATCTGATTATTGTGTATATGCTCTGTGTTGTCCCTGCCCACTTGTTTACATCGGAAGTACAATTCATCAGGTAAAAAAACGAGTTCTTGAACACACCAGGGAAATCATCAATGAGGACAAACAATATCCTATCGCAAGGCATTTTAAAGAATTACATGGAAAAAATGTCAATGTCCTACAATTTTGTGCCCTAGACAGAATTCTTAAATCAGAAAGGGGTGGAGACAGAGTGAGAGAATTGCGACAACTGGAGTCGAGATTGATTATTAAGTATGATACCGTCCAACCACTGGGTTTGAATAAAGATGAAGAAATGTCGGTTCATTTAGGTTAATTTAATCATGTAATAGTGTTGCATTTTTGAGAACTCATATTGTATTATATTGATGAGAAGCCATTAGTTTGTTTTTATCTTTGCACATACACCATAGTGATTGCACAATTTTGTATTTTTGTAGGAGACCAGACTGTCAGCATACTATTTAAGAAGATGGATTTACAGATGCACAATGATTTAGTTGGATTTAAATTATGTATTTTGGAAACACTGCCATTTGATAACCTTGAGCCCACTGGGGCTGAATTGCATGTAACAGAAACGGCCCACAGGGGCTTGATTGAAGAAAGTAATGTGCATTTTGCGATAACAAATTGAGTACTCTAGATAAAATAATCTTGTTTATAAGAATTATGAAGGATCAATGCCCACTTGGGCAGAATTGAACAATATCTGTAACCTGCAAAGTCATGCACAGATCAATTAATGTTACGTTATATTTTGTCAAGAAATTGAACAACAATGGCCATTGAATAGTGATACAAGAACATTTACGTATTTTGACCATTCTAAGATGGATGCCAAAGTAAAACGTTTTCGAGACCGAGTTGGGACAGGTAGTCCTACTTTCATGTTTTGTTTACTCACTATATGTTTCACTGTCTACAAACTACTGATTACCCGTGACCAAGGTGCGGCTGCACCAAAACGCGTCGGGCGTTTGTTTGTCATTTTGTAATAAAAACTCACGCATATGGAGTTGGGCTTGAGATTGCTTTTTTGACCACGGAAAAGCTTGATTTGTGCAAATATATATATATATATATATATATATATATATATATATATATATATATATATATATATATATATATATATATATATATATATATATATATACATTGATCATTATCTACTTTTAGTCACTGTGGAATAAAGCATGTCAGAGCGAGCCCACCCAAGTGGAGGAGATCGAGTAAAAGAACTAAGGAAACATTAATCTCGATTGATGTTGTCAATAGGAACAGAGATAACTTGGGGTCATAATTCTGATGTCGAACTATATGTACATCTTTGAATTAGAAATTGGATAGAACATCATTGCAATTGTAAGATCTTTAAAAGGAAAACTTACATCTGAATTTTAGTATGTGGGATTTCCTGGACTTATAACAACATATATTGCGATAACTTTTGACTGTAAGGTGGAGGAGAAATGCTCCAGGTAAAATATAGGAACATCACAGTTTCAAAGCATGAGACCCTTTCAGTTTGCCCTTTCAGTTTGCATTAGAAGTCCCATATGTATTTCGGATATTAGCAGAGATGTTAAGAGGCCCTGTGTCCAGAGCCCTAAGGGATGATGATTGTTCCATTATGATATGTACTTTACAGATGGGTCATTTGCACTAATTGAACACACCCATTAATAGAAAATAGAGGAATGCACTTAATGCACTTCATCAATAGAACACATTTTAATTATGTCCATATTTACCCATGGAGAACATGAAGAGAAGAAAAGATGTGTAATACATACAGTGCAAAAGGAACATGTTTATATTGTGATTTATTATTTCATGTAAGATAATAATAATCTATTTTATTTAGGAATTATGTGTATTTTAAAGTTAAATGTAGGTTTAATAATCATATTTTTGTAAAAGTAATACATTAATGTTTTTTATGTTAAATTAATATGTTTTAACAGTAGTACTTTCTTTAAAGAATATTCAAACTTTTATTTTACATCACAATAACATTCATTCAGTGAAATACATAAATATAACATTTGCATTTTACCTTATATGTATGCAAACTTCATAGTTTTGTTGTTGATTATATCGCGGTACAAAAGGGGGTGGTGATGGACGGAGCATCAGAACCAATCAAACACTCACACCCAGTCAACAGATCTGGGTTTGATCCATCACCCTTCTTTAGCCCACTCTGCCACCCCAGTTCAGACATGGCTGTATGCAAATCAGTCTGACCCTGTGCCTCATGGGAACAGTCCAGCCCGAACTGCCAAGCCATGCCTTTCCTGGACCGGAAACAAGCTTCCTAGGACCAGTTTCTGGCATTTCTTGATTATATCGCAACAATATTTTTGTACCACAATATGTTTGTCAGTATTTTATCATTTTATCATGCACCTGGAGCCAGCTGAGGGATTTCTGGAGGAAGACTCACTTCCTCACCTATCAGGTGGGCCACTAAGCACACGGCAGAGGGGGGTGGCTGTAATTTACTGTTGAAGTTTGATGTCACGTTCACCAGTGTCATGACTCTCCAGTTTGATTAAGGTCAACAATGACGTGTGGCGATTAGAAAAGTTATATGGAACAGTGCAAAAAAACCCAAAAATAATTCAGAAGCCTAGCCCTGGTAAGGATCCACGCGTGGCATGTAAAGGAGATTATCACAAATTTTTGGGACATCAAGATCCTGTGTAAGATACTGGTGGGAAACCTTTCTGAAGTAATACTGAAGGAAGTGGGGGAGTGACAATGGGATCGGGAAGGACACTAGCTTCCGCTTTCAATGGCTGTTCTTGGTGCTAGAAAAGGATACTGAGAAACTGTGCAACGCTACAATTGGACACAGAGGGATATTTGATTCTATAGATTGAGCTGACGTGCTAGCTACACTACAGAAATATAGTTTGTGCCCTCTTTTGGGGCTGGCTAAAGGTTATATGCACAGATTTGTTTGGTCTAACTTTGAATCTGTCTTCACGAATGCCTGGTCTATAAGACTAGGTCCTAGAGAAGGAACTCCTATTTCATCCCAAGTATTCACTATATATTTATAAAGCTATAGGCTGGATTAATAAAGGAAGGTTACAGACAAGGAAATAACTGTGGTGGAGATTTCTAATGTCAAAATTCTAGTATGCAGACAACATATTGTTGTATCATAAAGAAACGCCAAGTAGTGTTCCTTTAACTTACTTTTCCTTTAACTTAATGTAAATGATGGTATTGGATCAGGATTTCATATAATCTTTTCAAAATCTGTTATATTCTGCTTATGTTATCCAGAAATAGGGATGAGTTTCTAGCTTAGTTGACTCTCAGTTTGAGTAATAACGCCTTTAAATATCTATGGATTGAAATATTTATATATTTTGACTCTGTATTTGTAAATGTGTTCCTTCTAAGGCATGAGCTGGAGCGACCACCCAGTTTCTGACTCAACACCGTGCATAGAAAAGCTGTGAGTGTGCACACTGATCAGGGAACTGTATCTCCATATAAGCATGAAATGTGTTGGGAAACAAAGAAAGTTTCTATGGCACGCTAGGCACACTGTCATGCATCATGCGTCCCACTTAGGGTCTGATTATGGGCTAAGGTGTTATTTATCGCCCTTGATAAATAATGCCACGGGGTACGTTATTTATTGGGTGTCATAAATAACAACTATAACAAGTTCATGGGGAATAGAATGCAGATGTTGGTGTTCAACGAACTATAATTCTCGTGATACGGTAAATATCGTATGATTTTCCCTGTTAAATTTTGGCAGGTTTGACCTGTTGAAATTTATTGAAGGTTGAGTTATTTACTGCATCTACTAATTATCGAATGTGTTAAATACCTTTAAACTTGCAATTCTGAAACCATGCTCAAATCGGAGTAAGCATCAGCAATGGAGTTGAAGTTTCACCTTTTCTTTTTAATTTTAACGTGTTTTATTTATTTTTATACAAGAATCCATTAGCAGCTCTGTTACAGGGTTAGTCAATTGCAGTTTATACAACAGTGTCCTGAGACAATATGACACGTTTATTTAGCTAACCCCACATGACGTTATTTACTAAAGAAGTTTCATCTTTTCTGATGCTACATAAGAGAAATGTTTCATGGACACAAGATGCCCTTAACCAAGGAAGGGGGGGGGGGGGGGGGGCGGCAAGGAAAAGCCTAAAGTCCTTGATCCAACCTGTTGGATGAGACATTAGCATGATAAGGATAATGGCCAGTTCGCTCCTGCTTCAGAGCACAGGACCTATTTAAAAATGTTTAGGCCACAACATCAGCCTGTTAAATAGCAACTTTTCATAGCCCTTCATGCTGTACTGCTGTACTTCTGCCTTTTCTAACTGCAGTAAATAACAAGTGTTGTTGTTATTATAAAAAAAACTCAGCTGCATGCTGGGGTTGTCATACACTCAGGAGCCAAACATAACAGATACACACTTAAAAGTACATTTGATGCGTGAGCGAAGCAGCGTGGGATGTGTTTGCTTGTGCTGAGATTACAAACCCTGTATGGGATAAGGTCACCGAAAGAGTCTCAATGCTGTAGTGGGAATTTCAGTTTCACTCATTTCCACCTGTCACAGGGCCTTGTACAGGGAGCCAAACATAGGGGGCATTTTCTAACCGAAGAAGCGTTCTAATGGGAGCCTAGTGAGGGGGAAACAGCATTTACAATGCAGTCAAAACCACGCGCTGCCTTTACAACGTGGTCTTTACAACGACTCGTCTTTACCACTGCATTTCTTTACCACGCAAGTCTTTACAGCGACTTGCCATGGGGAGACGGCATTGAGCTTCACAGTCCAACGCTTTTCCTACTATTGTGCAGACTGGAGCTTGAGTAGTAATTTATACCTCTCCAAGGTCGAACGCTTTCCCCTAAAGCAAGTGGTTGTTCGTTGCAAAGACTTGCGTAATAAAGTCATGCAGTGGTAAAGACGCGTTGTTGTAAAGACTGAGTTATAAAGTCATGAGTTATAAAATGGCTTGCGTGGTTCAACCCCTAGAGAGTGCTGAATATATACCAAAAGTTATTCCAGGAACCCAAAAAGTGGGAGGAGAGAAGCAGAAAGGGTGAAACGTGAAAGTTGGAGTCAGGAGGGGTGAACTATCATGCATTCCACTTATGGTACACATTATTTTGAAAATTCATCCCCTAGGAAAAATGAAATGCAATAACATTAATAACACACTGAATCATAAAGCATAGCAACTCTGTGCACACTTACGTTCAAATGACAGTATTATACTCTTCCGGCTGAAATCTGTGGAGTGATGAAGTCTCAGGATAAAACACTGAACAGACAGGCCAGGTGGTTATCTGCTATTCATAGGTTTGAATTGTCATAAAATGGCTCAGAGTGCCCCTGTGTCGGATGGAGATGTGTGTAATCTGGAAGTCATTGGTTTCTAAGGTAGTAAAATAGCTCAGTTGCTTTGTGTGTTAATTGCAGAATCCTTTTGTAACCCTCAGGTCACATATTCTAGTTATAGGGAAATGAAACGGAGGGCTTTGTGCCTGCTGCAAACAGCTGCATGTAACTTGAACAGTCATAGGTTTGCTTTTTTATTTTCTCTCAGGCTGATAAGTTGGGTATAGTTGATGTGATTGGTAATTAACACCAATAAATATGGAGCAGAGCAAGTCTGTTGATGTAATTACAAAGGCACTCATAGATCTGCATACCTCACATATATACTGAGCTTAGGAAAGTACAACTATTCATGCAGACAATGTTTGAGGTGAACTGAAACCACTGCCCATGACCAGTACCCATTTTATATCCAGACCATTCAGTACATCTTTGCAGATGTGTGCTCTATAAAGTTGGGGTAAGCATTAATTATTAACTGCAAGGTAGTTTCATCAAACATATAGGGAGCCCTCCTGCGGATGCTGACGGCCGGCTGATTGCGCCGTAGCCACACCCCCTTCCTTCTTTGTGGCCGATGCAGGGCCAGAATCGACGTCAGGCGCGGACCTGAACGCGGGACCTCCTGAGCTCTGCGAAAATCAATCACGGGAGCCGGGAAACAGCTCCGATGCGAGGCCAACATTCAGATGAGGCATTCTCCTCTGGATCTGCATAACTACAGATACTACTTCAGCTACATACTATCCTGAAGTGGCTCACCGGCTAATTTGAATATCTCCTGGCTACTTTTCGCTGCACTGCCGCTTGGGCTCCTGGGAGCTGTCGTTTTTTCTTTTTGGTTTCTGCTTCTGGACTCTGCTGCCGGGTCCACAAGGTTTCTAGCCAAGAGGGGGTAAATGCATGGATTATCCTTACCCAGCGGTGCATGGGGGTTCCCCTATGCTGCTTGTTTGAGGGTCGCTGGGAGGTCCTAGGAAGTAACTTTTGCTTTTGAATAGGCGATCTATGCTACAACTGCATTATGTGAAATCTCACTAAAGGAACTAAAGCCACAACAATAATTCACGCTAAATCCCCAAGCCAGGGTTAGAGAGTGAAAAAGCGAGTTGGACAGGCTGCTGCCCGTGATAACTGCGCGGCGGCCCTCAGGAAAGATCTGAACGTGAATATTGAAACTGCTGAAATGGCAAGCTCTGAGGCTGCGAATCAAGATCTTCCAGGGGGTTCCTTTGCAAACTTGGTTTCGAGCATAAGCCCCTGCTCTATCGTAGGGATCTCCATGTTATCAGATCCGACCAAAGCTAAGACACAAACTTTACCTGGCTTAGCCGGAGCAGCCGGAACATCTAAAGATCTTAAAAAATATCCGTTATTTTTCAAAGTTAAGCATGGCTTGCCATCTGGGGAACAGGAGGCGACAGGGAATGAGCCCCCTCCAATTAATAATCCTATGGACAACCCTACGGTCCTGGATGAAGGCGAGAGTCTGAAAGATCCTTTAGAAAGCGGACAATCTCCCCCCCATCCTCTGCTCTACAGGTGCCGTTCTTTGGGGGGGGACTCTTCACCCTTATCGGATCCACCTACTCCTGCGATCCCTGCTGTGTCTGTTCCAGCTGAGCTTATGTCTTCTTCTGGAGGGAGCTCTTCGTCGGATCTTTCTGCTCCTGAGGGAATTATCCGGCCTATCACAGCTGACTCTATGTTCTCTATGCAGCTTTTACAGCCTGAAGGTAGGCCAGAAGCAACTCAAGCCAACCTCTCCCAGGAGAATAGATCTTTCTCTATGCAATGGGACGCCAAGAGTCTCCTTAACCTGATTCTGGATGAGATTCGAGAACTGAAAGTCTCTCAATCTGCTGAGATAGCCAAAATCCATGCTCGTCTATCCAAAATTGAGGAAAACATGGCTCAGGTGCCGACGCAGCTTCATGAGGCTGAAGTTAGGATCTCGCAGCTGGAGGACCAAGTCTCAACTATGAATAGTAAAGTTACCACTTTCCAAAGCCAGAAAGCAACATTGGAATACAAACTCGAGGAATTAGAAAACCACTCCAGGCGCTCGAATCTCCGGATTCTGGGTATCCCGGAAGGCCTTGAGGGACAGCAGTCTCTACAGAGGGTAGATTCATTTATCAAAAAGAATGTCCTACCAGAGTTTAATGGCGATCTTACCGTCATGCGAGCACATCGGGTGCCTGCCCATCTCCCTCCTAATCCTAAATTCCCACGGACTATGCTGGTCAACTTCGGGGATTATAGGGTTAAGGAACAAATTCTAACTAGGGAAATTAAACAGCGACAGTTTACCTCGACAAAAGTTCCACTTTGCCGCATTTTTCTGGACATGTCGGCTTCGGGAGCCAAAAGACAGAAGGAATTTGTTAAAATGTTACATCTATTCAAGGAACAGGGGGCACAAGCCATGATTGCCCAACAGAGCAAGTTAAAAGTGTTAGTCAAGGGCAGGTTTCACGTATTTTGTAATGTCCCGGAAGCACAGGAACTGTTGCAACAAATTTCCATGGGAAAATCCTAAGAACATTTATGTTCCTCAGTTTCAAGATATGATATTATGTTAATTGTATGCATCTACATATTGCTCTCAAATTGTTTTCTATTTTGTTTTCAATTGTATGTTCTGGCTGTGTGCTCTGGCTCTCTTATCTTGGGTTTCATCTTATACTAAGCAAATTTTCTTAGGTAGTTCTGTTTCTTATTGTCTTTTGGTTTTTCTTTTTTTTTCTGATTGTATTGGTATATACTGGTGCTCTTTTTCTTTTTTCTTTTGAATCAGGGAAATGGGGCAGGCCGCTTGGTCTGTAAATGCCCCGGAAAATGTGGGAATGACTGCAACAAATTTAAACTTCAAATAACCTGCAGACATTAATAGGTGAATATAAGTTTAATACATTCTAATGTTAAAATGGTATATCTAAACAAAGGCCATTTATCTAATTTCGATCTCTTGTTCTCGCTGCTCGGCTGCTCTTTCTTGCTGCATGCACTTTTCTGTAGGCACCTGTGATAGGCTAGACAGCTCTTTATCGATTACCTTCCTGATTTGTTCTGTGCCTCGTTCGTCTTTCCTTGCCTCTTTTTTTCCATTTTTTATTTCTTGTAGGAAGGAAGGAGGGGGTAGTGAGGCTGAGGGTATTAGGCACCAAGTCATAGTGCCCGTTAAGGGGGGAGAGAAGCTTGTCAGATGTGAGCAGGGTCGGCGGTCTGCTCACAGTGGCTGCTGGGGTTGGGTGGGGTCACAAGGGTGGAAAAGGGAGCATTGGGAAAAAACGAAATCCATTTTTTAAATCCATACACATATACATCCATTTTGTTTTAATAGACTCATATTCTGTTAGATCACAGATGAGGCCACTTATCATTGCCATAGTTTCACAGTATACTTTTTATCAATGCTGGTAAGGCTGCTAATTATCTTCTCTGTTGTTAATGGCTCTAAAGGAAATTCTGAAAGTGGCTTCTTTTAACGTTAATGGTCTTAACAACAAAAAGAAAATGAGGGCAATTGAGGCGTGAATTAAGACAGAAAATCCAGCGGTTATTTTATTACAAGAAACCCATATACCGGCAGGAAAGCTATCAGACTTTTCTATGTTTCGGTCCTGCGCAGCCTATAGGGGGTGTTCCTCATCTTCAGCATCACAGAGTCGGCGGTGGTGTTGGGCCACCTGTAACTTAGGGCACAGACTTATAATTTTCGCCAGTATAAATGCCCCAGTCGAGGACAATCCAACGCTGTATGAGGAATTTTTTCAATCTGTAATTCAAGTACGTGGCGAACTGATCATAGGGGGGGGGGGGTTTAATTTTTTGATGAATCCTAAAATCGTCTCTGTTAAAAAAACAGCTGAAACCTAAAACTTTAAGAGTTATACAAAACGACGTCTTGACTCTGGACATATTGAATCTTTGGAGGGTGGCATTCCCAACTAAGATCGCCTATACTTGTTTGTCAGGCAGATTTCATACTTCATCACGTATTGATTTTTTTCTTATATCTAGGAGACTGAGTTTCAGCCAGCAGAGAATCCTTCAGAATGGATTCAGACCATGCGATGTTGATCCTTGAGTTACAGTTAGGGGATAATATTAAGACCCCTAAAAGATGGATGCTAAATAGGCAATATCTATCAGAAGAGAATTGGGTGCTCTTTATTGAAACCGAGATTAAAGAATTTCTCACGTGAAACCATGGCTCTGTATCTTTATATTTGGTTTGGGACTCACTCAAGGCTTTCATTCGAGGGCTGGCCATCGGAAAAGATGCTGATAATCTTAGGAAAGCTAAGAAAGAAAAGCGATCCCCAGAGCAGACAGTACAAAGGTCTCTCAACGCATTTCTTAGTAGCCTCACAGTTTTTAACCAGCGGCAGCTTGATCAATCTAAACGGGATCTTAGCGAAAGATATTATCTTAAGAGTGAATCCTTTTATCAGCACCATAGACAAAAAATGTATGAAGAAAGTAATTATACTGGTAGGTTCCTTGCTTGGCAGGCAAGGGAGCAGGCTGCTACTAACCAGATAACTGCATTAAAATGTCCTTCAACTGCTTCCCGTACTGACAACCCGGTAAAAATAGGTGATATAATGCTACAACATTATAGGTCTATATACGGCCAACAACAGATTATTGATATTACATCCCTGAGAGGTTTCCTTCAGAGAAATGAATTGCCGGTACTCTCGGATATGGAGAAAATGAGTATGGCTAGGCCTTTTACAAAAGATGAGCTGGAGGGGGTCATAAAAAATCTTCCGAGTGGCCAAGCCTGCGGCCCGGATGGCTCCCCGGCAGAATTTTTAAAAATCTTTCGCAGTGCCATTTCGGATTATTTTTTATTGTTAGCTAACTCAATTTTAGAAGGTGGGGCGATACCATTGTCATTCAGAAATGGGAATATATTCAGCTTTTTGAAAAAGGGAAAGGATATCGAAGATCCTAATTCTTACCGCCCCATCACGTTATTAAATTCTGACTATAAAATAATCACTAAACTTTTAGCTAATCGTTTTAATCAAAATGCCTTGCATTTGATTCACCCTGACCAAAATGGTTTTATTGCTGGCAGGCAGCTCATCACAAATACACACTATTTAATGGAAGCATTGGACTATTTGGAGGATACCTGCTCTAGTCCTCCTTTTAGACGCCAAAAAGGCATTTGACATTGTTGTCTGGGAGACCCTATTTTTCATTCTGCAAAATTTAAGCATACCTCCCAAGTTTACGGGGTTGGTTCAGAATTTATACCTAAATGCTGAAGCCAACGTAATTATTAACACCTCGGAGGCTGGCCAGGTTAAGGTTAAATGGGGGACTAGACAAGGATGCCCTCTGTGTCAGGTACTATTAACCCTTTTAATCGAGCCATTAGCGATTGCAATTAGGAATAGAATTGATATCTGCCCTCCACTTCCAACCATGGCAAAATTGAAACTATACGCCGATGATATCATGCTTATTATAAAGCCTGAGAAGGAGGTCCAAGCAAAAACTTTTGAGATCTTCGAGGAATTTGAGGCATTTGGTGGATATAAAATAAATTTTAAAAAAACAGAAATCACACAGTGTGGCAGAGCATGTATGGATTTAAACCTCTATATTCTTTCTTGTTTAAATACAAAACCTAAAAGGTATCTTGGTGTTTATTTTTCAGCACAAGTATTTGATTTATATGATTTGAATTTCGCCCCACTTCTACAAAAAGTTCAGAATTATTCCTCCGATGGAGCCCTCTTCCATTAACCATCTTGGGTATGGTTGCTCTGATTAAAATGTCTGTCTTTCCACTATTCAATTTCCTCTTCTCGGCGATTCCTTGTATTTTAATGAGCTCCTTTTTTACCAAAATAGAGTCTATGTTTACAGCCTTCCTTTGGGCAAAGAAGGCCCACCGAATTGCACTTAGCACTTTATACGAAGAGCTGGAAAATGGAGGATTAGCTTTCCCGAATTTGAGGGATTATTACTTTGTATATTTTGCACAATATATATCCAGATTTAAGCCGGAACTACAATCAAATCTTTTTATTAACTATTTTATGAATTCAATCTGCAAGGAAAATCAGATCCTGCCCATTAACAATTGTTATATCACCTAAATTAGTACGGTATAAGTGTGTACAGTGTTTTTTCCAAAACCCCGTTATCTGGCCCTATCTTATTATCTGGGATCAGAGAATCTTCAGTAGTAACACAAAAATGGGCCAATGCTGGATTCCGGAAAATTTCAGATGGCTGAGCATAGCTGAAATGTCTCATTTAATCGTTAATGACTTCCTTCTTCTTGGGTCATATAATATTTTTGGTAAATTCCTGAGCAAACTTGATTTGGTCCAGATCAGTGAACGGAAATGCTTAGTATATGAATTATTAGAAGATACGGCATTTAAAAAGTCTGGGGAATGGAAAAAGTGTTTAGCCTCCATCAAGGGTATCGACCTGGAGGGGAAAGCCATTACGAAATGGGCTAAGCATGAGGGGATGGAAATCTCAGCGAGTATGTGGTCAGTAGTTAACAATCTCAATTTCAGCATGTTAAGGGGAGCTAATTTGCAAAGGATGTTAATTTTTAGTAAATGGCTACTTTATAGAACTTTTTTTTATCAACGATTTATTCCAACCAATCAGCGCAGTGCTTCAGTTGCCTTAACCATCCTTCAGCCAATTGGGCACACATTATATTACAATGCCCTTTGATCCAGAGGTTCTGGAATGATATTTCTTTTATCTAGAACGTGAATTCAGTATTTTAACAGGATTGAATACTTGGCGAAGAATACTTGGCTTTGACCCAGACCTTCCTTTTCCAGACAAGCTTACCAAACTATTATATATCGCAATGGCGGTAGCTAGATCACTTCTGCTTCAAAGATGGCGATCAGATCTCATACCATCTGTCCATGAATGGGTCCGAAAAATTAAGCTAGTTAAAAAGAGTGAACGAGCCTATGCATTGCAAATTGGGGGACTTAGGAAGTTTGAGAGGATCTGGGCAGCTTATTTTGACTAAGATCTCAAAATTCAGTGTATCTTTTAGGAGGTAGTCCCACTATGTTTGATATCTATACCCGTTAATACCAAGGTCTTAATTTTTTATGCAACGTTTGATATTCTCTTGTAATTCAGTTACATTATTGAATATAGGATGATTTAGTATTTTCCACATACTTGCTGATTTTTAGGTATACGCTCAGGTACCCAAGGTTTAATCAATTGTTTAGTTTATATCTATGACCAGCAGTGGATACTGTTTTCTTTGTCCTTTGTACACTGGCTTAAATGTTTATACTCTTTATCTTTATGGATTTTAGGATTTATCCCCTCTCAGTAAATTTGTTCTATTTAACAACTCTGTATTAGTATTGTTGTATTTAATTAATTTTTATGGATGTATTTATGGATAAAAAATGTTTGTCATATGGATTTTAATAAAAAATATAAAAAATAAAAATAAAACATATAGTTCCAGATTGCACAACTAGATCTCTTTTACACCTATACTTTGGAGAGGGCACTTATCTCCCCACCTGAACACGAATGGTACAATAATCCTGGATTAAATCCCCTACCCTGATACACCCCACACGGAATTGACATATTGCTTGCGTTGAGCGCTCAAGTCGTAGCTCACAGCTGGTATTGATTCTGCATACAACTTAAGAGGGTGTGAACACATACATTTTGGTGTACAGCTGGTTAAACTAGGGGCACTGATAGTATTTTGTTATGGTCTCTCCCTTTTCCTGAGAAACATAAAGAGGTGTTGGTGGGAATGCTTGAATTATTGTAGCCAAATGATGGTTAATTTGGGAAAATTCCACTACATATTATGGTTGACCCCTGTCTGTGATAGCACAGAAGACCTAATGCCAGTGAACAGTGGTTCGGAGTAATGTAACATTTCCATCCATCAGTTTTGGCTGTTGTTCTCCTTGGTAGAGACAATGTAGGTAGCTGAGATGATACTACTCTACTCATCTAAAGGGATAACAGAGATGATGCCAGATAAAGGCTTTAACATGCTGTTTGAACTGCTATCTAGGCTGCTCTGTGCTAGATGGTCACAACATGTTGTGTTTGATGAGGTTAGACACCCCATCACTAGAAGACCCTATCATGTTCACCCCTTCCCTCATCCCTCCCCACCCTCTCGCTTCACTCTTCCGTACCTTGATGTATCTTATTTCCTATTGTTGTGTAGATTGCTCCCTGTTAGCCCAAGGGACCATCTTTGCTGCCTTCATTTGGCAGGACCTCTCCTCTTGTATGTAATCCATTTTATGACCTGACAATTTTAGCCACTAGGTTTATGCACCATTTTTCACTATCACGCATATTTTTATAATATGTACCTAGGTTATTATGGCGGTTTGACACTTAGATGTTATGTTTCCTGATATTTGCCTTAAGCCAACCATTGGTCAGTCTCCCACCTATATATCTGGACTTCTATCATCCGTATCAGTCATTGTGTCTGTCATCCTTGTACCATGTTGATCCTCAGATATGTGTAATGTGTTCATATATTCAGTGCTTATAAATGTAATAAAATATTTGGAACAAAAAAAGAGAAGACCCTATGATACTGTCTAGTTGCAGCATGTAGTCCAGTGGAGGATCGATGAAAGATACGATCTCCCTACGATGATGCTGACTAACTTACTGGCTTCCTAATGTTCTCCTAAATATGTCAGTAACAGATAATGAAATGCTAAAGATAGTCCAAGGTCAGTGCAAGGTCAGCTGTGGTATTTAGTAGTATTTGGCAAAATATGTGTCATAACTCGAGAACACATGGCGGATATTTAGGTTGCACACCCTTGCTCGTGTTTTAAGGAACATGTCTGATTACCAGGAGTATATATTAAGCTGGCAGCAGCTGTAGAATGTGTGTACAGAGTAGAGTTGCATGGACTTTCAATACATAGAATTTACAGCAGTGGTCAGGAGGAGATGGAATGTCTTTCTAAGACAAAATGAGGAGTACTCTGCAGTGAAAAGGAGGCGGAAGAACGGAAGTTTATCTAATTTAAATTGTGTTCTTCCAACCCTCTGAAGCTATGGAGCTCGGAGGAAGGTGAGACAAACGTGTGAGGTTGACTTTGGGTGCAAAACACTATGTTTAAATGCTTGGTCATATAAGTCTGGCCCCATAGTTAAGCAGCCCTAGATGTAGTTCATGTTTTTACAAACGGTCTAATCATGCCTAGATTTATTACCACTTACTTGGAATGCCATGAACTATTTGGAATATGTAACAGTCTGGCACATAGACAGGAAAACCCCCTGGGCTTCTGGAACTCCCAAATATTACGTGTATGTCCTGATAATCAGCTAAAATTATGTTCTTCTTGAGTAATTATATATGCTGTTTCCTTCTGGACTTGTCACACGGGTCCCAATGTTTAAGGTTTCCCTATAACTGCCACCGGTCTTCCACAGTGTCTCCAGAGACAGTGCATTTCAATGCTGCAGCTTGGTCAGTAGCCTTTCTTGGACTGCATGTTCACCAGCATGCCATCCCTATTCCCTACCATGTCTCTGACTCCTGTCCTGGAGCCCAAAGATCCAGGCAGATGAGTGAACAAAGCGACCAATGTCCCTCTGGAGGTCGGCTGGGAGTCTTGTAGAACAGCAGGCAGAAGCGTCCTTTCCTTTCTTCTGTTCTGCGCTGGTTCTTAAATGTCCCTATGCCAAGTATGTTTGAAAAAAGGAGAAAGGAGAACCAGGGCAGCATTGATAGGAAACTCCAATCCCAAAATGTTTCTACACATTACACTCCCACTTTTAATGCATCATGATGGTTTCTGTTCCGTGAGACTGGATTGCGGCATTAAACTCAACCAAGATCCTGTTTGCAGGCCAAACTCCGAAATGGCTGAGTATAGCTTTGCAGATGTGGAGTCCCCTTCTGCTCAACCATCCACTAATTAATTTAGGCCAGTGCACATTAAAGACATTCCATCATCTTCCACCAGTAAATCACAGGATGAACTACATCGCAGAGAAGACAGAGATTCCAGGATGGACTCTTTTTTTTAATAGAGCTAGTTGATGGAAGTGGTACTCACTACCAAATTTCAACCTTCCCTACACCCCTCCTTACTCCTCCTTGAACCCTTACCATAAAGTAGGAAGTATGCCACTTTTTCCAGCCACTCCCCCTGCTCCCACCTGCATTAACTACTACGGAGAAAACTTACATGTGTGAGGATCTCCCCGTAGAAAAGATAGGAAAGGTGGAGATTTACACTCGTAAGTTTATGATTAGCATTTTGTAGTACTTTGGTAGACCTCCTGTAGTACTACTAAACGCAGCAGCGGCTCCACTGTAATGGCAGAGGAGCGTCGCCCCACAGGCTCAGAGCCAACAGCTAAAATATAAAACAATATTTTATTATTGTTTTATTTTTCACCTGCTGGCTGACCCAGCGTATACAGGGAGGGGTGGGGCCAGGCCATGGGAGGGGAGGGTGCACTTTTAAGTGCACATGTCAGTATGTCCAGCAGTCCTATGCCGGCCAAACTGACAATTTGCCCGTAGATTTCTCCAACCCATCTGTATTGCACAGCCGGTTTGGAGAAACAGCACAGACTACCTGTGCCTGAGCGAGCGTTAATTCACCCCTCTCAGGCCAATCCCCAGGCTGCTATCATGCTTGAGAGCAATGCTGAGATTGGATGGAGAGTCAATGATGCTGTTCCACGGACTGCTAGGACCAGGAACTAGAAGCAGAGGAGCACGAAGCGGCCAGCAGCAACAGGTACGTTTACATTATTTTTTATTATTATTAAACCCCTCGCTGTGCGCTCCCCTGCCCCCACCCGTGACCCCTCTACCCGCCCCACCACTCTTTATCTATGTCGGGCGCAACTGACTAAAGGGTGCTACAAAATACAGTGTGTGAACTTTGCTGCGGGGGTCTGAGTCTGCTGGTAAAGTTCATGAACAAATTAAAAGTTGTTTCCGTAATCGAAGGATCTGTCACCTGGGGTTTACTCAAAGAAATATGGCCAACTTCCATCAAAGAAATCATGCAGCGCGTCCACAATACAATGGTGCATTGGGGAAGGCGATGGCTAGCATAGCCCGTGACGCCATTATGGTGGTCGCACTAGTCCCCGGGGGCAGGAGGGGGGAGGGAGGCCACCACGCCAGTCAATGACGCGGCACTCCCACCCTCAGGGGTGACCAATCAGGGAGAGGCGGTGAGTGTGAACCGGAAGGACTTTGGTGCTTCCGGTTCAACGTCCAGCCTGCGTTACAGGCAGTCTGGTCTAGACCGGCCAGCCTGGCCGCCCCCCTTAAAAGGGAGCTGAGGGGAGCAGAACTGTCTCTTGTTCTTGCTCCCCAAAGGATCGGAGACCGGGCCAGCTGTGGCCCGTGACCTTTTTTCTTTTTTGTTTTACTACAAGTTTTCAACGAAAAGGAGCCGCTCATCGGAGCACGAAGCGAAGCCGCTCATAGGGGATTCACCTCGTCAGGAGTGGAGCGGTGTGTGCTTTGTCTCCCCTGCAGGTCTTCCTGAGCATGAAGGAGTGTCGGGAGCCGCTCGTGAGAGTCTCGCCGCGAGGGAAAACGGAGGTCGAGGGGGCGGCAAGAGCCAGGGGCGGTGTGCTCTTCGTGTCGAGGGGACAACGGCGTGTTTTTGAAAAGCCGGTAAGCGTTTGCGGGAGCAGCATGTTATCTCCGAAAGTGTGCTAGGGTAGTATGGCCCAGTTAGCAGGGTCCGGGTCTGCCTTCAGCAATTTGTTGTTAGCGCGTCAATTTGAAACAAGGGTGCGCCGTCGGGTTCGCCCGAGGTGAATTTTGTGACTCCATTCACTCTTGAGGGGGGGAGCACTTTCAAACGGACTGCATACGCACAGGCGGCGGGGGGCATTTAAAAGCTCCGTTAGCGTGCCGTCCTGGGCTGCAAAAAATAAGAACACGCACTTTATATTTGGCACAGGGAGCGGGCGTGTTTTTGGAGCTAGGGTCGGGGCTTAGATTCGGTGACGCCTGCCCCGAATTACAGTATTATTGAGCAATGATTACGTTTATTATGGTTGCAAGCACATCGTGCAAGCCTGAGTGACAGGGGGGGCGAGTCAGCTCAATTGGGATATCCAAGTTGGTCATATTAATTTTTCAGGTGTATTTTGTTGAAATTGTGTGCATTGGGTGCGGGTTGATCCTGGTGATACCAGTTTGAGGGGCACGCTCTGCGAAACAGCATTAGCTTTTTTCCCGTTATGAATACAGGCCATCCGGTGGGTGGCTACATGCCAAGTCAAGGTCCAGTTTGAAGTTATCAGCAATCTACCTGACATATCAACAGGTCACTTGTGGGCAGTGGAGGAGCCGGTTGGAATACCGCGGTGGGCAGCTCTGGCTAGCCAGCATTTCACTGCTTCTGGGAGCCACAGAGGTTTTGAGTGGGCGGCTCACCTGAGCCTACTGAGTTAGCCAGTGGGTCGTGGCTCTGGTTGCGTGAGTGCAGGGGCTGGCTGGGGCTGCTGCTTCTTTGAGGTAAGAGTTGACACAGTCATCTTGGGCTGTGGACAAAGCGTGAATTGAGGTTTACGTATGGGCAGGCCCAGTAAAAAATAGTTTCATCCGCAATGTCCCCTAATGTGAGGCGGAATGAGAAGCGCTCACGCACGGACGTTTTGCTGGAGGCTTTAATGCAGCAAGTCCAGGTAATGGGACAGACCCTCAATAGGTTACAGGAGAAGGTGGATGGTCCTGAGGTAGTAGAGGGGAGGCCCAGGTGGCCTATTATTCCACCTAGCCCCTACTCCCCGCCGTTGCCAAAACGTAACAAGCTCAAGCCCAACGGGAGAGGTGTAGGGGGGCCCGCGGGCAGTACCAAAGGAGGTTATGCCGGTACCATTTGCACCTGCGCCAAACCCTCTGGGCAGTGGGGGGCCGAGTATTCCAGTGCCTGAAGGGCCAATAGAAGGCCAGGCTCCTGTCCCAGTGGTCCCTCTAGGGGGAGGTCCAGTGGGGACCACGCCAGAGCAGACGGACATAGCGTCCAACCTGGCGGCTGTACTCCCATGGCTGGAGAAGGTGGGGAACTGGTCTCACGCAGCAGGGGCGTCCTGCGGCTGGGGCGATGCAGTCGAAAGGGCCAGACAAATAATGGCTGAATTAGGTAAAGAGAAGCCAGATGAGGTGCCGGCAGTACCGGCGGGGGGTGCAACACCCATTGCCGCGGTACCTGTCATCGGTGGCAAAGGCGTGTTGGTGACAGTAAGCGAACCAAAGGACACAGAAGCGCACAAGACGGCTGATGCAGCAGCACCAGCAGGAACGAGTAAGACATTGCCTCCACTAGGCCTGGGGGAGATGCACTCCGGGAGGGAACATGTAAGCGGCATTTATCTCAAGAGACTAAAGAAAAGATCTGGAAGGGGGCATATGTGAGCATATTTTCCCTTTTGATAGATGAGGCAGAAAGGGAAGAGGCAAGGAAGAACAAAGAATGGACACATCACAAAGAGTGGTCAAACATAATTTTGAAATACAGGGTAGAAGAGAACTTGGCCAATTGGATACAGGGTTTCACTATATACATGGCAGTCATGTTGGAGCGTTTCCTAGAGGTTGGGTCTGAAATGGCATGTTATCAGAATAGGATCACCGTCGCACATGCAACAAATGGGGGCGATGGGTGGAAGGAATATGATCAGGGTTTTAGGAGGGCAAAGCCGCAGGACCCATCATTAAGATGGAACCAGACCGATATGTTTATTTATTTGAAACATTTAGTCCCAGGCCCATCAGACAGCATGCGGGGGCTGACACGAGACAGTGTGCGGTGTCAGCCCTTTAAAGCAGGCCCCACCTGTAACACGGAGGGGGTGTCAAAGGAAAATAAGGGGGCACGGGTAGAAAAGGTGTCTGTTTTGACTAGAACAAGAGAACCTGCAGTAGAGCGCCAGGTTCAAGCATTCCTGTGGTTTCTGTGGTAACGCATCGCACCCCGAGTCCAGGTGTTTCAAAAAATCCAGAGAGAAAGGGGTCAAGAAGCAGGAATGAGGAGGCACATTTAGAAAAGGCTAGGTCCCCGGTTAACGTCAGCGCCATGATCCCCTGGTTAGAGATGTACATTTGCCCGGAAGCTGCCAGGACGATCAGGGAAGGGTTTGTTGAAGGTTTCAGAATACCAGTGCAGGGCTACAATGGGGTGGCACACTGCAGGAACCAGCTCTTGGTTAGGTCCAATGAAGGCATAGCAGCAGCAAAAATTCAGAAAGAAGTAAATCTGGATAGAGAGGCAGGCCCTTTTGAGAACGTCCCAATGGAGGATTTTGTATGCTCACCTCTGGGGGTGGTTCCGGTTCCAAAGAAAGCGCGAGGTGAATTCAGACTAATCCACAATCTTTCAGCGCCAAGGGGTAATTCCGTGAACAATGCTATTTCAGACACATTGTGTAGTGTAAAATATGTGAAAGAGAGAAAGGGGTCAATAAGCAGGAATGAGGAGGCACATTTAGAAAAGGCTAGATCCCCGGTTAACATCAGCGCCATGATCCCCTGGTTAGAGGTATGTGTGGCTGCACATTCTTTAGCTTGTGTTGCTGATTGTTTTGCAGGCCAACTGCATTTTCCTTCACCATGTGACTCAGGGAGGAGATAGTAGTTCACTATTAGAGAGTACTATGTGCAGTTTGGTAAGTTTCAGCATGCCGGTGTGGCAATGCATTTATCTATGTTCTATTCTCCAAGTTACTTGCAGTTTCTTCATACTGTGACTCAGGGGAGAAGCCTGCATTGGTCCTCAAACACGTCAGGCGAAGGCCACTGTGCCAACCAGAGGAACGACAGACAGCAAACTACGAACAAACAGCAAAGGTGATGGCGCAAGCTCACTCTTGGTCCCAAGAGCGTCAAGAAATTTGGGTTGTGGGCCATTCATATGTCCACCGTTTGAAATCTTTCTTTTCAGGGTCCTACGAGGCTAGGGCTGATCAGTTGGGTACAAGGATGGTATTTTTTGGGCAGGGTGGCTTGTGCGTAGGACAATTCAGGGAGCTGGTAAACCGTGCTTTAAAAGAAAGTAAGGGACCACCTGCGATCTGGATCCTGCACCTAGGGGGTAACGACTTGCCCGTCTGGGCCAGAGGGTGCTAGTTGAGGACCTGCTTACCGAGGTAGGGTGGTTGGCAAAGAGATGTCCCGAGTCTATAATCGCCTGGTCTCACATGATCCCTAGGTTTCAGTGGAGAGGGTGGGGGGGGGGGGGGTCAGTACGAGCGTTGAATCACTCGGTAAAGCAGATCAACAACAAGTTTGATAAACTATTCAGGACCCCTAAATTGAGGTCAATAGGACATAGGTACATCAGGGGGGATCAGTTTTTTCTGCAAGACGGGGTGCACCTCTCATACAGGGGTAATCAGGCCTTTATGGAGGACATCTTAGCTTGGGTGGAGCGTTTGGGGTGCAGGACATGACCTTCCTAGTGCGCTGAGGGGGGGGCCAATTAGTCGGGCAACTACGCTGGCCTGTGGCGGTAAGGTCATGATTGGTAAGCATAGTCTTCGGTCCTTAGCAGTCAGCACCATGTAACTCCAGGGGCAGTGACAGCTGGTAAGTAGGCTGTCGGGGTGCGGGGGCCGTGGAGTCATTCTTCCCAGTGGGCCTGGGGCCAACCCCGCACGTGCATCAGGGCACCAGTATGTAGAAGTCTGCAGCCCCCGTGATGGAGTTTAAGGCACAGGGTGTAGTGGGGACCCGGGGGAAAGTCTCCGTCTGATAAGCTGTACCCCCTGCGCAACCTTTACTCCGGTGGAGTAGTTTTTGTAGTACACCGGGATCAGGGGAGCTGCCAGTCATTGGCCTTGCCATAGGCTCTAGATGGGATACGCAGAAAGTAAATATATGCATTGTTAGATTTAGGGTAGGAGTGTCTTGCGTATTAGACTTTGTTAAGGTTAGCCACGTGACAGCATTTGTCTATCAATGTATCTGTACTTTCTGCGTAATTTTTCTATACATAATGTTTTAATTGATGTTTTTTAATTTTAATAAATACGGCCGGGGGGTTACACCCCCCAATCCAAAAACTTGGGGGCATATTATCAAGCACGGCGTTAAAATTATTGCCGCTTTAGCGGCAGAAAACTGCCGCTAAAGTGGCGATAATGGGCTTGATAATATGCCGCAGAGAATTCCAATAGAAGCCCATGTTGACACCACAACATGGGCTTCTATGAGAATTCTCAAGGGCAGTTTTCTGCAGCTAAAGCGGCGATAATTTTAACGCCGTTTCTTGATAATATGCCCCTTGGTGTGGTCTTAATGCTGTAGCTAGGGGGAGGGAGGTGCTATCCATCCCCATAGATTGGTGAGTCCAGTAGGGAAAGGGACCTAGGTAAGTACTAGGCCATATAATCAGTTTCCTCTCTGCCACGATTCAGATGCATTTCACAGCAGAGTGCACCTAGAATTTAGCCAACAAAACCAACACGCCCCATTGGTTTAGCTTCCCTGGCGAGTACTCTCATTGGACAGAAGGGATGAGAAAACAATGAAATAGTAGTAGAAAAAGATAGCGGACAACTTCATGTGCTCAAATCTGGTCATTGAAAAGTTGCAACAGACACCTGAAGAAACAGATCTTTTAATAGAAGCGATGTCAACATGCATCCCAAGCGTAGCCCACCCTCCTCGGCATCACATATCATTGTCTCTTAAGGGAAAACGCCATTGTAAACTTTAACCAAGTAGGAATATTTTCTTTGTGCCACGACATTGCTTCTTTGCAAATCTTTATTGTTTTTATTTTTTCTTGGGATAGGAAGAGTGTCACAGAGAAACAAAAGAAGAGAAATACAGAAGAGTGTCATTTTGGTAGCCAGTGGGATCTCTGTTGAACACACTCAAAACATGCGCATGGACCTGGCCGCGGGGCCCAAGTCAGTCGAAAGTAAGACATTGTTCCATTCTTCCGTAGAAACGGGCAACTGTATTTTCGCAGAAGCATTTTATAAATGTGAAATTAATGTGAAAGATCTATCACAGTGCAAATTGTTTACCACCTGCCCACCAGGTTTCTCCTGAGTTTTTTTTCATTTTAAATTAAAGGTTATATTAAAAATATATATTGTTTCCAGTGTATTACTCTCATCCAGACTGGGCAGTCTAAAAAGATTAAGGCTGCAGTTTTGTTCTAGAGGGACCCGGTACACGCACAAACTAACAGAGTCATATTTTTGCACTGGGCATTTAAAAATGTGTAATGAAATTACCTTGGGAGTAAAAGTACTCTACGCTAAACTCACCTAGACTATAAGGGCACCTGATGACTTGCCGTGTAATGCTGCATTATTTACTTTGATGGGGACATGTTTCCATCCACAAAGTACTGCTTTTTCATTTTAGGAATTTGGCTAGACCAGGGGTCTCCAACCTTTTCTGTAGTGAGAGCTACTTCTGCTCAAGGAAAGTCTTCCGAAGCTATTAGCAAATTTTATACCTGTAAAATAGTGACTACAACTACACTATGACCACCCAAAGTAAGATTTTCAGTAGTAACCACCCAAGTATACCAAGTGCGGTTACCAGCAGAAATGCTGGGAGAGAGTTCTTCAGGACGGGGTGAGGGGAGGCAACCTAGGGTGAGGTACAGTCAGGATACAGCCCCTGGGGAAGACCCGCCTGCAGAGGATATAAATTACCCTCATTGCACCAGGGTCGAAACGTCAACACTCTCCCCCAGTGGGCCTGTACCTGATATCATCCCAGCCTGCCTTTTCACAGATGAATGTTCTCTGTGCATCATCAGAAAACCATGAAATGAATATTTGAAAATCCATAAGGGACTGGCCTATCTGTAAAACTGGTGCCACTATGAACCACGTCCAGTTTTACTAAGGATACCAGAATGTGTAATTGATTGGTTATTGAATTTGCCTTTTGGATTCCCCTCCTTTATATCTGCCCTACCTCAAGAGCACTTTCCTTTTACACACTCCCCTTGGAGCAACCTCTTTCCCTATTTGGAGCATTGAATCATTGAATATGGTGATCTGTTATAAAAGTAACTAAATAATAAACAGTCACTATTGGAGCGATATGTTGTGCCTTTGTGTCTTTTGAGGATATACTTGTTTGCATTGTAAAGAAAATGGTGGTACATTAATGATACAATGCTAATTCTATATGTACCGGATGCCCTTTGACTAATGAATATTTTTCATAACTGAATTGTAGCTTTAAAGAAGTCTAGGACCGTTGTTTCCTATACCAATCTATACCCAGGTCCGTGGACAATTGTGGGTTACCCCATTATATCATAATGGATGCTCACCATATCACCACGGATGCCTGGATTATGCCAGTAATGCCCACCATTATACTAGGGCCACAGATGTGCCAAGGCTGGAAACCAGAAGGATCAGGGATAAGACCACATATCAGTCATGACCATTAATATGCCAGGAATAGGTACATATAGGCCAGTCATGCTCAGAGTAGGTCTATGATGGCTGCGAGCGTACCACAACTAGACCAAAAATACTAAAATAGTCAAGGATGACCATAATTATGCCATTGGCACTATTATGTCAGGAATGGACACAATTATGCCAAATATAACACTCTTATCATGGGGCTAGCATATATATTTGGCGGTTCTTGGCACCAGCCATAGTTTCAGGAAGCAATAGTGTTGATGAATCTCTTAATTTTCTCTGGTCTGGATCATACCCTGTTCTCCTCAGGTCTTGAGCTGATCATGCATCTAACGGACACATTTTCACTCTGACTCCGGCAGTCCCGCACTTTGGTGGTTCAGCACTGATTACAGCTCAGGCTACTGCTGCCATACGTTTTTGATGGTGCACTGTTCACACACATGTTGTGACTGATAAAGGAGGTACTGCAACATGGTCAATCTCCTTGTGGCTTAATTATATTGAGATTGGATACAGACTTTAATGTAGCAGGTCCTATAAGCTGGCACAGTGTGTGTTTGAGTGTTAGTATGAGTTACTGTGATAAGTTTGGCTGGCTGTCACTTTTAGGGTCTTGAGATGATGAGTGTTGCCTTCTTTAATAGGCACCTACTCTGAAATTGATACTGGGCTTGACCTCACCTCAGAGAGCTACTTTGAAGGTACTGGCGAGCTACAAGTAGCTCCCGAGCTACTCGTTGGAGACCCCTGGGCTAGACAATGGTGATGCTTTTGCAAAGGGGATAACACAGTGGCCAAGCTAGTGATGAGTCGACGCCATTTTGAATTTGTACATGAGCTGCTTTATCATTTTTTGGTTTGAAGAATTTGGAACCCCTTTTTACAATTCTAAATGGCTTCTGTGTTTCTGGCATGTGGTGCGTTCTTTCAGTCATCATCTGTGGTATTATATTTAGGACTTCTTCACCATTTTTGATTTAACAGACAAACATCTAAAGGTTTGAAATTTTAAATTTCCTCTGACAGTCAGTCTGAGGATTGGGATTTCTCTGCGCATGCCTCTTCTCCCAAGAGTGGCTGATTTAGTGATATCAGCACTTGTGACGCCCTCTTACCTGTTTGCA
Source organism: Triturus cristatus (assembly GCF_964204655.1). Lineage (NCBI taxonomy): Eukaryota > Metazoa > Chordata > Amphibia > Caudata > Salamandridae > Triturus > Triturus cristatus. The sequence goes on along the minus strand of NC_140591.1, from coordinate 179,019,749 downwards.
TTAGTACTCTGTACTTTGATGTTTTTTTTTTACCTCTACCTTAAGATCCTTCTTGATAATTATAAATCAATGTTTTGGATCGGTTTCAATTGGCTAAGTTGTTCAAGCTGGTTCGCTACATAGTATATAGCATTTGTACACAGTGTGGAGTATATGGCAAACTGTTTAGTTTAACTACTTAATAAGTCCACCATGATAAAAAGATGTGTATGATCTGTACTGCCCAGTGGCGTACCAAAGCTTGAAGGGGGGGGGCCTGCAAAGTACAGGGAGGACCCACCCCCACGCTTCGGTCCTAGTCAGGCGCTCTAAGGCCAAAGGCCCGCTGCCCATGCCCAATGCTGGAGGGGGTCCCCTGGAGCTCGCGCCCACCCACAACACGGGGGCTGCGGGGGCTAACGTTATGCCACAGGTACTGCCCACACTAATGTGCGTGACTGCCCCATTGTGATGGCATCTCTAGGTTAGCATTCGAGGGCCACTAGTATTATTGCTAGCTACAGCAATTCCTCTGTTGTGCTTTAAACCACACTGCAGATGTGACATGAACCACAGATTCATATTGCATAGACCATGTACATGCAGGACAGTGACAATTTCCATTTGATATGATCTAATGTCAGTTTCAAAATGTGGCCTTAAAGAGGGAAGCTCTTACAGCCTTTCCATTTTAACACAAACTCCACAACTCAAGTAGTTCCTGTGGGTGAATTAATACTGCACGTCGGTCTGGTTTGAAGTGCTCCCAATATTTGGTAAGAGAGCTGAGGCACCTGGAGATAATTTGACCTGCCTAAGATCACACAATTTGATAAAGCGGGCATTCTAGGATTCAATCTACATTTGCAATACGTGGCATGGGCTTGTGTTTTAGACTGCTGACAGCATGTCGAGGATCCCTCAGCGACTCTAGAATAGATTTATGTGCTTAATTATGGCATGGCTACAAAGAGTAAAGGTCTGACCATAAGGCCTAGATACAAACAAAGTTTGTTTTTTGTAAATGAGTCACAGTATAGAAGTGCTCCTAGGATGATTCTGGCTCCATCATTCACTGTATGGCTTTTTGTTTTGTTTGTAATCTGCACAATAATTTGTGAGGAAAAAGTGAGGTACTCCACTGCCAGCCTGATACACCGAAGAGGACGGTCATGTGCCAAAGGGACCGGATACCTAAGAAATAAAATATTCAACAAATAATCTGTCATTTACATTGAATAATCAAAAGGAAATGCCTACTAAATGTTTCATTTTTTGCATCCCATTATTCCTAGACATAGTTATCTAAACCAACATTAATTACACATCTATGTACATTATTTAGACTTTTTTCTTTTGTACATGCTGGGTTTATTACTAAATTTTAAGAGAAAATAATTATATAAGGCATATGTACAGTATCTTGTTGATTTGCAGAGCCTTCTTCCTACCGTGGCTTTAAAGCTGCATGCCCATATTCTGTAGGGATGCTCTCCCTCCCTGTTAGGGGATGAAACCCCTGATGTTGGCGCGGACTACGAGAGTGGGCAGCAGCCCCTAACCTCCTTGTCACTCCCCTGTAATGTAATCTTGAGCTAGCTTTCCATTCCTTGACAAACCTGAGTCCAAGAACACATGCATTCATTCAGAGGCCATCTGCAAAGCCTGGAAGTACAGATGATCTGTGATCCAATCAGAGGCGAGAGCTCCTGCAGCTCAGACCAGCGTCCCTCTCACGCGCCACAAACCCGTTGCTAAGGGGCGAGAGGACATTTTACACTTTAGACGTTTTTCTGCTGTGAACAGAAGTCCTGTGATGGCCTCCGTCATCCGCTACACTTTGGACTCGTTCTCTATGTTGGCCACGTCTCCGTTCCTCTCAGTTTGGTCTGTGTGGGTCTTAATGTCCTCCTCCGTCACCAGCTGGGTGTGTTGGTCCAGTTTGCTTGCCACGGACCAGCTCAAAGGCATTTCTGCCCGGCTGCTCAGCTCTGCCAGGTCTTTGGCACTCAAAGACGGCGTGTTGGTCTCGTAGGTGTCATGAAAGCTGTTGTAGTCCACTTCGTAAAAGCCGTCCTCCAGGGTGAGCACCGGGGTGAAGCGATGGCCCCACATGATCTCCGAGGAGACGTAGGAGCTTCGGGCCTGGCAGGTCATGCCTGAGGATACAAAGACAACACTTAGCACATAACTGGTACCGGTGGTGTCTTGACACACTAAGCAGAAGATACAGACACAAACAACTCAAAAATAGTAAATTATCAGAGGTGAAAATAAATGTACTGCTTAATTAGACATATAAAAGTTTGCCTATGACATGATTATTTCAGCAAATGATCTATAATTTGGAATGTTGACACTTTCATTTCAATGTGATCACTTTTTTAGTCTTCCAATGCCATTCATCTACTTTACATACGAGCAAGACAGACAATCATGATAATCATAGGCTAAAGCAGTGCTTCCCAAACTTTTAAGAACTACAACCCACTTTTTAGTTCCTCAAACTTTCGGGTCCCACCTAGCTTTTATGAGGTAAGTAATATTTGAATGTACCTGTAACCAGGGCCAGACTGGCCATAGCGGGTACCGGGCGTTTCCCCGGTGGGCCGCTAGGGTGGGGGGTCGGTTTTCGGACCCTGGGGGTCATGTTTGTTACCGGGGGCCTGCAATATCGGCCACCGGTAACAAAATCAGTCAAAACCGGCCCTGGCGAACAGCTGGGCCGCACCCCCACCCTCTCCCCAGGGGTCCGGCCGAGCAGTTTGCCAGGGCCGGTTTCGGTTCCCAGTCCGGCTCTGCCTGTAGCATCGTGTGGTGGTGCACTGTCATTTACAGACTGGACATTTTCCATTGAAATTGTAACTTTCAGTTTTACCGATAAAACTATGCTGCACACAAATGATAATGTGTGGATATCGGGGGAGGGGCATATTTACTAGAAAATGACACAGCGCAGTGCTGCAAGCCATCTTGCTGCGCCGAGCTGCATCATTAGGAAAGCGCAGGGATGCATCGTATTTACAGCAATATGACGTATCCCTTTTTTTTTTTTTGCGCTGGTGCACAATTGGTTGCCTAGTGCCAACGCGGGCACCCGTGCACCATGGTGCAAAGGTTCCCTTCATTGAAGGGATGATTGTTTTTGTGCAGGAAGGGATGCCTTCCTGCACAAAAATAATAATTGCTGGCGTTTTCCTCCTTCCAAGTGCGCTGCAGAATGCAGAAAACATAGAAAGAGCAAAAAACGAGGACACATAAAGGCATTTCTCCTTTCTGCACCACTTTAACGCCTCCCTTAGGAGGCCCTAGAATCTGGCACATTCCCATGTTTACGAAACCTTGGAAATCTGGAAATGCGTCAGATTCCATGAGTGTTGCGTGGGAACACCCACGCCGAGTAATACATGAAAGGGGGCCATATATACAAGATCATGAAAAGTCATGCAGGGTGGCTTAACGTGGCCTTGTAAATATGGGCTACCACACTGCGACTCTGGAGCATCACAAAAATGATGCTCCGGAGGCATGAAAGTGCCGAAGGGGCATTGTAACTATACCCCAAAGGTTTCAGTGAACATTTATTATTGGTCATCACCAACTAAAGTGTATTGATTTGTTCTGCTCCTATTAAAATCTTTGTTTTCATCACACTTCATACTTACAAAAAATGTGCTTCATTTTCGCTTTCCTAAGTGCATAATGTGTACAGTTCATTTACAGGTATTTACATGTTGTTATGAAAAAATGACACCATACCATCTTCGCTTTCACACTTCATGTACCTCAGCAAGATTGTCACATAATCCACTTTTTACTTTTCAAATGCAAATTGGGGATGTGTAAACACCAGTCCCATGTTAAAAAAAAATAAGCAGCAGAAGACATAGCTTAACATTTGAGCTCTGTCTTTGAAGCACAGCAAATGTGACAAGATAGATACAGAATTTAAAGACAACTTTATTTATTACTTGGACCCACCAAAACTCGGCTTGCAACCTACCAGTTGTTTGCAACCGACAGTTTGGGAAACACTGGGTTAAAGTTTATTACAGATTTGTCAGAACATTCCAGGGATAACATTCCAAGCATTTATTAGACTGAAAACATGTTCATAAGATTATTGCCTCAACCAATGCACTGGTGGTTGGTCAACAGATCTAGGCAGGACTAATGGTAAAATACAGGAGCAGAAAAGCCATGCTTGTCCCTAAAGTTTTTCAAGAAGACTGGGCAAACCCAAGTATAAGACGAGCCAGGGTGACATCAATACAGAGAAGCTACAATGGTTCCTCTTGTTACTCACAAATGAATACCCAGATTTACAAACATTTTACGCTTTTGTGGTGCAAACCTGTGCAATTTTCTATTTAAAATTTACCTTCTAGCTCAAAAGTTATTTTGCGCTGTAAAGCTGCCTGAAAGTAACCTAAAGCAGCCCAAAGCTCTGCCTTGTGTTACTCTACGTTGAGGGCGATCCTTGGGTGGTCCATAGGTGTTCCCCTGCAACCACCCATGGTTTGTGATGCAAAACTGTATCCACTAACATTAGGGTTTAGTGTAAAAAACGAATGCCACTTTGAAATAGGCTTTAAAAGGAGAATTGCTTTTATGTCTGATAACTGTTTTCACTTTGCATGTGTGCCGCACTATGCAGCACACATTTGATGTAGGATAGGTTTTAAAGTTAGTCTAAGCTTCGTTTTTTGTACAGGAAGGATCCTATGTGAAACTCACACAGATACCCTTGCACTATGCTGCTAAGGTGTGTGCATGGGATACCCTTGCACTATGCTGCTAAGGTGTGTGCATGGGATACCCTTGCACTATGCTGCAAAGGTGTGTGCATGGTACTTCGGCAGCCTGATTGTACGCTGGCGCTAGCGAGAGACAGCAGAATAGTGCATATCTCTGTAGATATAGCGCATTCTTTCTCTCTCCTTGTCACACAGTACAGCAACTTTGGGTGCTGTGCTGCATTCCATGACACATTTCTAAGTCTGGCCCTAAGAGTAAGATTCATTTGGTGCTGGCCATAGATATTAAAATGCAGGATTGTAAAGGAACACGCTTCAAAATACACACAAAAAGCAATATGCAATAAATGAATCAAGTGAAAAAATGGCAAAGTGCTCAGTGCAAAATCACAAAGATATATTGGGAGTCTCTGCAGCACAAGATCCAACCCAATGTGTGTGGAATGCCCGCAGTGTAGAAAATCCGCAGGGTCAGGGGTTACTGTGAAATAACTTCCCATGAGAAAACTTCCATTCCCCTACATTTCTAGCCAAAAGCAGCATGCAAGTATTTATGTATGTATATCATATATTTTCATAGGTATCTATAAAGCACAAATATGGGACCCGAGGTACAAAGAGATTTTGTGATGATACGAGTAGTTCTCATAGCAAAGTCTCCAGTTGCAAGGTTCGCAGAACAGCCTACCTAATGATTATTAATTAGGACGCTATTTGTGACTACCTGTGGTTGGCTACAAACATATGCATGATGCCCTGAAACGTAACAGAAGGGGCCTCAACCCTTGGGGTCCAGGGGGGCCCCTCGATGCCTCACCCTGGATGGAGGACCCCATACACTTCTGCAGCATGTGTACAAAGTTGGCCTAACTGCTAGGGCCGTCGACCTCGAACCTGGGGAAGTGGGTTTGAGTCTCGGCAATGACCCTGTGATTCTGGGCAAATCACTTAATCTCCCCGTGCCTACCAAAAACAAGCATTGGCATAGCCAATAGGTCTCGCTTTCGGGACCTTATAAGTATTTAGTTATGCAGCACAATATCCTTGGTGCAACATCAACTGTTGCATGGCTAAACACTTATAAGGTCCAAAAGGCGAGACCTATTGGCTTTGGCAATGCTTGTTTCTTCTTCTATTCCGCAGGGGTTTTGCTTGAGGCTCATGACACGTGGCTGATGCTGGCATTTTAGCTATTTAAAAAGCCTGTATGTAAAACTCCATGATCCAATTTAAACCCCTTCTCAATTAGGCAACTGGAGTTTGAACACTCCACCGAGTCTTCCTTTAGTTTGGTGAAGTGCAGTGACGCTTACTGATGGTTGGATGAGGCGCATCGCTTTGCTGACCGGAAACATTTAGCCTCTGATTTTTCCCCCACCCAGCTTTAATGTTCTTGTGTGCTGTCTAGTCCCAGCAAAGGTCAGTGAACTGATGGGCATTACAGAGACCAACACATCAATCGTCTATGTTAACCATTGTCAGCATTGGGGAGAGCTATCTGTTAAACTAAATATTTTATTTGTGAAAGAACAACAACTTTAGATCACTGCCACCCACATGGCCTACTCCCCACCTCCGCAGTCTTTTACGGGAACACAAATGTTAGACTAAACCCTTGTGAATCTGTGCTGCAATTTTAGCTGGGATCACTGTACGTAATACACCCCACACTCTCCCTTCGTTATTGTTGTAAATGCCCGTCGAGCCCAAGGGAAAAAAAAATAAGCACTCCACGAGTCTTCCTCTGGTTTGGTGAAGTGCAGTGACGCTTACTGATGGTTGGATGAGGAGCATCGCTTTACTGACCAGAAACATGGAGCCTCGGATTTTTCCCCACCCAGCTTTAATGTTCTTGTGTGCTGTCTGACTCACAAATGTGTGTGTCCAAGTCAAAAACAAAAGTGAAGTTCTGTTAGCCCAATTTTTTAAAGAGCGCTTGTATGTCGCTTATGGTGTGGTAGGCTCACACAGAAACTGAAACCACTTGCACACTTCTGCAATTGGAGTGAGTTAGAGGGTGATTCGAGTGCTTCTTTGTGTAAATCCTTAAGCCATCGTTGGTTTCGACACAATTAATTCAAACACAGATGTGAATCGTCGAGCCGCCTGTCTTCGGAAGTGGCCATACCATAGGAAGGCTGACCGGTGAGCACAAGTGCCAAGCTCACCCTCCCTCCAACAATAGCTACCAGGCACGCGCACAACATCTCGTCATTCATTTGTACCATCACCCACGTGGGTGAAGGGGTTGCATTCGTTAACTGTAGCACTCCCCTCCAGTGAAAGTGGTGATGTGAGCACAGGGAAGACGAAGGGCGCTAAAGTGCGCATCTCAAGCAGAGTATTTAATCCATACAAGCATTGGCCCAAAGCGAGACCTATTGGCTATGCCATGCGGCCGTGAAAGTGAAAGTGTTCGCGATCGCGATCAAACTTCAAAGCGGCCGTGCATCCGCAAAAGTGAAAGTAATCGCGGTAAAGCGCGGCTCGTGCGCCCGCGCACGTGCACTGTAGCTCTAGGCTGGCCTGGTAGCACTTTTTGGAGCCCTCTCAATAAGTCTCGCCAGACCAGCGCATGCGCTGAGTCAGGCGAGACCTAAAAAGGCTTTGTAGAATAAAATATTTGCCTAGCATCACACAATTTGGTCAAGATGACAATCCAGGACTGGTCCCAGGTTGTATGGTTTTATATTATACAATTCACCTATTTCTCTTCTTTTAAAAACCAAAGGTTTATGCTTGGTTTTTTAATCATGGCTCATGATTGTAGAGAGTGGGCGGCAGACAGAAGCCACATTAAAGCTTGGCTCGTTTTGGGCTGAAGTGTCCAACAGGACCTTGAGCTGATCCAGAGCCTGCCTCTGGCTCGAGCCATAAGCGACTCACCAACTTGTAGCTGTTGCTGTACAGCATTGCCAAAAGGCTGGTTCCAAAGGCGAGACCTATAGGCTCTGCCATTGCTTTTTTGCCTTCCAGTTTAGGGTTTCTTAATAACGTAAACTTTAACATCTGGCAACCCCGAAGTGCTAACGATACCTGGGCAATAGCTCAAATCCAAAGGATGACAGATCTTGGCACTGAACAGTGTCAGACAGCATTCTCTCTCTGAGGGGAGAATTGGAGTTGCAAGAAATGCCTCTTCCCTCTCAAGGCAAAGGATGCACACATGAACCACGCACCTGTGAGTGGTCACGGTACTGTATGACAGGCGGTACCAAGAAAGCTCAAGATGGACAAGTCCTAGGAAGGTGAAACAAGCTAACAAACATAGACCCTGGGAAAGTGCGTGCATGTAAAGCCTATTCTCTCCTCCGCTCAACTGCATTGCAAATTCAACTTAGGCAACCCTCCTCTGGTCCTTGCTATGGATTTTGTGATTGCACAAAGGTGAAAAGGTACATTTCCCAGAGAGTTGCTGTTGTGGAAATCATTGTGTGTCCCTCTCCTGGTGAAGGGTGGGGTCACAGAAGCAAGATTGAGGAAGAAGTGGCGGGTGACTTGTGTTTCTCCGATGGCAGTAACCATCCTCCAGTCTTTTGTTACAGGTGCTGTGCGTGGACAACATTTTGTGGTAATACGGCAACTTCTAAATTCAGTACTGTTATTGCATGCAAATATTACTGTACATGATTGACGCTTTATATTAAATATGCAAAACAAAGAAAAGTAGCTGGGAGTTCTGGGAGACTAGGAAGACTTCCCAGGTGAAATACAGCGACTCACCAGTGGCACTTTCATTTGGCCACTCGAATGCCTGTTTTCTGTCAACGTTCTAAAGCCTTTCGTTTGGAAAGTGCCATCCAGCACGAGTTGCCAACATGTTAGGCTCGCAGTGAAGTGGGTGGTGTTAGAATGTGCCCCAGTGGCAGCCGGGCAGATGAACGCATCTCATGTCTGCATAACTGAATTATCTCACAGGGTGACGGGGACTCACAGCTGATTCTGGACATGACCTCTGCCCTGGGACACTCTGCCAGCACAGACAGGCCCAGCTGCTGCTGGCTCAAAGGTTGACATTAATTGTGACAGTTCACAGCTATTTCGCCAGCCTGCACTTTTCCCAGAAGGCAGGCCCTGCCAGGTAGCACCCAAGGCTGGCAGAACACAAGGATGGATAAGGCGTCCTTAGACTCCACTTCATATGTGAAGATACTCGCCGCAGGGCAGCAAAGACCACCTCAGGTCTAGTGGTCAGTCAACTACAACGTTTTCAAATCTGATGTCAAATAAATGCGTTAACGGCAGTCACTTGACAAAGTAGATGACAGCGCGACTGCCGTCTACACTGGTCATGCGTAGGCGGGAGCTACACGCCATATTGTAAGCTCGGGTGGTGACATTCGGTGCCTCACCACAGCAGGCCTCGACTTCGAGTTGACTGACAGGTGACGTGATTTGACCCCGCCACATTTGTATGCTTAGTGGGATCGACAGCCTGACAGTCTCCGCACGGAATGTGTTTGGCCCTGACCTCCATGGCTGGCGTGAATATACTGCATTTGTGAAATCTTTCCACTGTTCAGGGATTGGGACCCTGCAGACACAATGTGTAAAAAGCCAGGTTACAGCAGAAGATAGGTGGACCAGTTGTGACCCAGGTGACAATACAGTGACTATACGCAGTACGAGAGCCCTGGGATGCGCGCAGCTAAAATACAATTCCATTTCTAGGCTCAGAATACCGCAGGAAAATAAATCGTGTAGCCCTATACAATTCCCTTTCTAGGCTCAGAAAACCGCAGGAAAATAAATCGTGTAGCCCTTGCTGGGACTGGACAGCAGTGCCAAAATGCGAAGTCAATACAGTAGTATCAGATTGAAATTGAATTAAATGTTCAAAAACACTCTATACAAGTGCACACATCTCACATTTTAGTGTTCACTTTTCAGTTATCTGTGTATAGTGCACCCCGAGCTTCTGGGACTGATCGCGATCAAACTTCAACTACCGTGAAAGTGAAAGTAATCGCGGTAAAGCGCAGCGCGCGCGCCCGCGCACATGCACTGTGGCTCTAGGCTGGCCTGGTAGCACTTTTTGGAGCCCTCTCAATAAGTCTTGCCAGACCAGCGCATGCGCTGGGTCAGGCGAGACCTAATGAATGTGTGTCCTCATGTAACGTAACTGGTGCTATATAAAGCTCTCTGATACCCAATTCGGGTCAAGTTCGCGCTATATAAAACTCAAACTGGTTACAGCCTGCTGCACAGTATATCCCAAGCAGCGTTGTCTTTCTCCGGAAGTACGAGAGAAGAAGTTGCTAAATATTGAAGTATTGCTGGCAAACAAAGGCCCGCGGCAAAAAGGTGCCTCCAATTCACTGGAGGTCACTGACTGTGGTGCAAAGTAAAAATGTGGCACTGTCTTTTTTTTTTTCCGGACATCAGAAATTCTTTATTAAAAATTTTACTAACCATAACAACAGTTCAACTTGAGTTAAGTTTTGCGTTTAGAGACCTTGCCTATGGACTTCACTTTCTTTTTATTTATTTTTTATTTTTATTCAGAACACAAAAGAAATACAGCTGAGACTTACATTCTCCATACTTATAATACAGTGGATAAGTATCTATATAAAGTATATAAAAATCCATTAACAAAAGAGACCATATATTGATATGAAGCCAATAACAATATGAAAATCTGAATACAGGCAATGAGATATATATACGGGCAGCCTTTTATAACGTTCATAGCCCTACAATTCTTTCTGGCCGGAAAAAATGTGGCACTGTCGAGAGTGGAGGATGAGAAAGTCCATCAGGGAAGCTCAAAGGCATAGGAGCGAAACTGAGAACTACAGAATCGGAGGTGACAGATTATGTAGAGAAAGAGAGCAATAGAGAGGGAGAGAGAGAGAGGGCTGGAGACTGGTGTGAGATTGGGAGGTGATAATAAAGAGACAGCTTAGAGAGCTAGAGAGGTGAAAAGTGTATGAAATCTGAGAAAGAGGCAGCTGAGAGCAACAGAGAGAGAGACAGATATTGTTAAGGACAGTTGCGAGAGACAGCAAGGTAAAGACATGAGAAAGGGGGCGGAGCTTGCTCGCGACCAAGATGGCCTCTTGAGCTGTAAGCTCCGTTACACCGTGGCACAATCTGTTAATTATCCGACAGCTACGAGTTTACTTTTACACCTGACGGCGCTTTCCTGCAACCGGAGGTGATTAGGAACAGAGTGAGACGATTTCCGCATCGAAAAGTGCAGAATTGAAGGTGCGGCGGACTTCAGAGAGTTGCGGCCTTGTATGGCTTGGATCCCCGCCCTCGAGTTGAGTTGTGGTGTGCTCAGCATACAGTGGTTTGGGGGCGCGAGTGTCCCGGGCATGCACGCAAAAGGAGACACTGAGGGCTGGCTCAGGGTCTGAAGGCACAGTCAAACTTACATAGTTGGCGGCATAGCGGAGGTCGGTGAGGATCCCTGGAGCCGCGCGGTGTATCCGCACTGTGTGACGCTGATTCCTGCGGAGTGACTAGGGGGCTGCAGTGGCACCGTGAAGTGACCTGCTTGGTCTCGCTTGCCTCCGTGTGATCTGTGGAGGGTCGGCCGTTGTGTCGGAGCCCCAGACGGCCGCGGGGGTAAGGGACGGCATCCCCGCCTAACAGAGCAGACGAGCGCACTAGTGGTGCACGAGTACTGTGCTGCGGCTTTTTGGGCTCCGACGCTGCGAGGATCTGATAGCGACAGCACGTAGATTGTGCTACACGGCAGGTGAGAGGCGCTGGACTTGATGCACAGAAGGCGGAGGCTTGTGAGTCTCAATAGGACAGTTTAAAATGTGATGCTGTAGTGTGGATCGCTGAGGTTACCTGCATTGGTCTCCCTGTGTCACCCAAGCTACGGCAGGGGCCCCCACTTGATGTTCCTAGCCTGACCAGTATTGACGGCTTTGGTGGGGGCGATAACACTGAACATTTAATTGCGCATTAAAGCCGTGCTGGGCCCTTTGGTCTGCCCTCTCCAGGGGTCCTCTTAGAGATTAGCTGTACGGGACATCCGGATGTCAGACCTCCCTACAGGATTACTGTGCCCAGAGAAAGAAGAGGAGCAGTGTTAACATATCTGTGGCGCCATTACTGCCCTGCAGTTTAGCATAGTTCGCAGGGGGCTGGCTTGGACATCGAGGATTGCCAGCGGCCCTCTGATCTGCGGGCGCGACCTGGAGACTGTGCACCTACACGGCGGTCACATATAAGTAAATCCCTTATTGCTCCGGCCTCGGTCGCCTGGTACGTCTGAGCTACACGCCTGTCTGGGGTCTTGGAGTCTGCGCAGAGGAGACTTGGCGAGTTAGATATGGGCAAAATGGACAGGTCTCAGCCGAAGCTCTACTTCGACCAAAAAAGGTCGAAGTCACACGACGCTCCTACCTACGGCGAGGCCATCATGCAAGACCACACAGCAGCGGAGACGCATCAGGATATCCGTGGCATGCTGATTGCGATGGAAAAGAGTCTACAGAGCAGAATATCCTCGCTAGGCACTAAAATGGATGCCCTGTCCTATCGGATGGATCGCATGGCAGAGAGACTGGATAAACATGCTGAGCGTCTTGATATGTTTGAACGCAGAATAACTGAGGTGGAAGAATCCCAAACCACTCTGGACACCGAACATATACAGCTTGGCAGTGTAATGCACGTCTTGCAAGATAAAATGGAGGACTTAGAAGCGCGCTCCAGGCGCTGTAACCTGCGAATTACCGGTCTGCCGGAAAATACCCCCACTGGTAATATGGAACAATTCACGAGAAGCTTCTTGTGACTTTGCTTGGCGATGACATCTTCTCTAACATGTTTGTGGTGGAAAGAGCGCATCGGTATTTGGGGCCACGCCCCCCCCCCCCGGGGGCTGCAGCCAGGCCAATCATAGTTAAATTGCTTAACTATCGGGACAGAGATGTAGCTTTGAAGACGGCGAGGGAAAAGCAACCCTTACGATATGAAGGTTCGGCGATATCCTTGTTTCCAGACTTTACCATCCGGGTCCAGGAGGCACATCGTCAGTTCGCCCCGATGAAGAAACAACTTAGAGACCTCGGCATTGATTATGACATGTTATATCCGGCCAAACTGCGAGTCAATAGACAGGGGCGGTCGCACTTCTTCGCTGACCCCAAGGCTCTACAGAAGGCAATTAAAGACTGGTCCAGGGAACGGAGTTGTGACTCTGAACAACAGCTGCTTGGTGAAGCGGCAGGGGGCACCCTGGATGATCAGGACTGAAGGAGGGGTACTGCAACCTGATGATAAGTAACATTTTGGGAGTTGGCAGGATGATGTGATGTTGGTGATCTGGCACACTCTAGCCCTTACCCCAATGTTAGCTGTTTAGTATCAGGGGCTAAATGCTTTATTCTGCTGGTAGGTTTTTTGATTTACTCAGACTCGTAGTTGTACCCCATTGTTTGACGGTGTGCGGAATGCGGTTCGACATGGGCTGGACAGTGTTTTTTCTTATTGACGAGCGAGCAACATCCGCCCACGCGTGAATCACACCTAGGGGTTACATCTGGATAGTACCTTGGGGGGGAGGTGGGACAGCACTTTGTTGGGTTCACTTTATTGAACTGAGTTGTGCATGGGTGCTGGGAGGGGATTGGTACATTTTGGTCATTATTGTTTATGTTTTTGTTTAGGGATTGTGAGAGATATGTTCCATCAGGGCAAGTTCGGGGGTACCTGATGTGGGTGGGGGGAAGGGAGGGCATTGAGACTCTGGTGTTGTGAGATAAATGTACATGGTAGTATACAAGAGAAGTGTTACAGTATTTTGGCGCTCTCGACCATTAATGGCAACCCTAACTGACGGACTGACACACACTGCTGACGGCAACAGGGATACTAAGTCGGACACCATTAGAACTATTACATGGAATGTAAGGGGACTCAACAACCATAGGAAAGTCCGTAAAGTATTGTCATATTTGGCTAGGCACGCAATAGATATTGCGTTACTGAAGGAGACACACCTACTGCCCCACTCACCTATGTTACGCTGCAGGGGGCTGCAGGGAAACGTGCACGACGCAGGTTTCACTACGCATGCACGGGGTGTCCTCACTTGGGTTAACTTGAAGTCCTCCCTCACTCTTAACCCTGTGTTTACTGACACTGCAGGCAGATATGCGGTTTCGAGATATGGTGGGAAAGGTATGGACTTCCATATTGTCAATGTATATAATTTTGACAACCCGACTTTCTTTAGTGCGCTGGCTGATATATTGGGTAACTTTGCAAAGAGGGAACAGCTTTGGGGTGGGGACTTCAATTTGGTTCTGAATCCTACACTTGATAGGTCGGGAGGTCCGGAGAGACGTGTCACAGCGGCTGCCAAGATGTTGGACTGTGTGATGGCTCGATTTGGACTTCAGGATATCTGGCGCACGAAATTCCCGCGTCAGGGTGGGTTTACTCATTATTCCGCTTACCATTCTCTCCATACACAAATTGATTATTGGTTAGCGGTCGATACTCTGGGTGACAGGGTACGTACGTGTCAGGTGCTGCCTCGCACTCTGTCGGATCATTCGCCAATTTTATTGGTTATAGATACCCCGACTAAACATATACCCCAATTCACGTGGAAGTTCCCACCATATTCCCTGTTAGATGGTGCTTTCCGGGGGGAATTGGCAGAGGCAATAGATACATTCTTTGATTTGAATGTGGGTTCTGTTGAAGACTACCAAGTGGTCTGGGAAGCCTTTAAAGTTTACATTAGAGGGATTACTTTTTCTAAACACTCGGGGGTTCTGCGCTCCATAAGGAAACGATTGTCGGATTTAGAAAGGAAGATAAAGATATTAGAGGGACGACAATTGACGGAGACAGGGGACTCTGTCAGAAGGGAACTTTCAGACCTGTTAGAGTCATATCATTCGACTGCCGACGACGAAGTTCGACATATGGTTAAATATGCCACCGCCCGAATGTATGGTGAGAGCGAAAGACCGGGGTCATTACTGGCACAATTGATTAAGAAAAAAAGGGATAAAGTGGTGATCGCTGAGATTAAATCCACGGAGGGGGAGACCTTAACGGAAGTTACTGATGTCTCCGACAGATTTCGACAGTATTATGCAGAACTGTATTCTTCTCGCAGCACTGCCTCTGATGACGAGATTCTAGATTACTTGTCACATATTAAATTATCATGGCTTACTGATATGCATAGGGAGTTCCTCATGAGACCTATTGAATGAGACGAGATCCTACTAGCTCTCTCGGGTATGAAAGCGGGAAGTGCCCCAGGATCAGATGGACTAACCGTCCCCTTTTACAGGGCCTTTCTAGACCAACTACTGCCGCAGCTGGCCGCCCTGTTTGACGATATGTGTGTCACAGGTACCATGCCACCCTCAATGAATGAGGCGGTCATAGTTGCGCTTCTCAAACAAGGAAAACCTCCCGAAGAGTGTGACTCTTACCGCCCGTTGTCTTTGCTTAATGTTGACACAAACATTTTCGCTAAAATATTGGTAAACCGGCTGGTCCCATTGGTCCCGAAGTTGATTGCGCCTGAACAAGCAGGATTTGTTCTGGGTAGGAGCCTGACATATAATTTGCGTACGGTATTTGGGGTGCTACAGCACACAAAACCAGAGTCGGCAGCCGTGGCGGTCTTCCTAGACATAGAGAATGCTTTTGATTCGATTTAGTGGCCTTTCATGACAGAAGTGCTGACCAGAATGGGGGTTGGTCCAACCGTTCTACAATTATTAGGTACGCTTTACAGTAACCCTAAAGCCAGAATCAAGATAGGCAACACAGTCACTGAGCCCATACGTATCACGAGAGGCACGTGCCAAAGGTGCCCCTTATCCCCGTTGTTATATGCGTTAATTGCAGAGCCTCTTGGTTGCGCACTTCGGGATTACCATCAACACAGAGGAGTTAGCTATCATACTCTCTACATATGCTGACGACACCCTTCTGTATGTCAGGAACCCAGAATCCAACTTGGCAACAGTTTTGCGCGAGGTGGTGCGCTTCGGCGCCTTGTGAGGGCTGCAGGTTAACTGGCCGAAGTCAATCATCTTCCCCTTGATGTCTAGCACTCCACAACTCGACCCGGAGTACCCACTGCACTGGACCACGGATGCGGTAAGGTATTTAGGCATAAGACTGCACACAGACTCAGAAATAATATTTAGGGATAATTACCGAGTGACTTACAGTAATCTTGAAGATGATCTGGAGAGGTGGATTAAACTTCCGATGTCCCTCCTGGGTAGGATTTCACTTATGAAAATTGTGGTTCTGCCACGTCTGCTGTTTTTATTCACCAACATCCCCATTGTGCTCCCAAGGGTCTTTTTTAATCGTCTCACCACATTGATGATAAGGTTAGCCTGGGCAGGTTAACAGCCGCGAGTTCAGTGGCAGATATTAGTTTTGCCCTATCATATGGGAGGGCTAGGTGCACCGGATTTTGAGTTATACTACAGGGTGGCACAGAGTGCACAAGCAAATTATTGGATGCATGGCGCTCCGGACATCCCACACCTTCGTATAGAGAAAGAGGTAGCCACACCACTGCCATTACCTGCTTTGCTGTTCACAGAGGGGATAGTAGGACGGGTGTATTGGACTCGATTAATTCGACAGTACATGCTTGGCACAGTCTATTGCAGCAACAAGTACATGCTATACTGTACTCGCCACAGTCCCCAATAGAGTGGTGTTTATGGCTGAAACCCTGTAAAGATAAGGGGGTGATACTGGCATTACATACACTGGGCATAAAGACAGCGGGCGACTTGTTCGTTGAAGGCACAGCCAAGAAGTGGGAGGATCTTACCTTACCTGATGCAGAACACACTCTGCTGAGTAAGGTTCAATTTGATAGAGTGCGCAGAGCATTAAAGGAGACTCTGGGGGATGAATATCAGGAACCGCCAGAATTATTAGCCTTAACGCAAATAATAGGCGCCAAGTCCCCAAAATGCACCGTTTCTATCATTTATAACACATCAATGGCATATAGAGCAAATCATTACTCTAAAGCTCGCTTGGCATGGCAGCGGGATCTTAATGTGGAATTAACGGATGCCATATGGGCCTATTGTTGTGCGTGCACCAAACGCATATCTCTTAATGGGAGGCACAGGCTGGTTCACTTTAAATACCTTAACAGGGTATATTACACCCCTGAGAGACTTCATAGGTACCGGCTGAGGGAGGACTCCAGATGTGACCGTTGCTCGGAGCCGCTGGCAGATTTCCTACACTTGGCGTGGACTTGCCCAGGAGTCATGGCGTTTTGGGAATCTGTGATTTAGGAACTTGGACAAATCATTAAAACACAGTTAGAGCCGGACCCTTTGCTGGCCCTATTGGGCTACTCCAAACTGATTAAAAAGGGGGTTCGGAGATTGGTCGACATGGGACTGACTACTAACGGCCAAGCGTAGGGTTGCCATTCACTGGTTCCGCGGACCAGTTCCGATGATAAAGCTGTGGTCCCGTGATATGACGTATTGCTGCGCTCAGACTGAACTATTCAGTGACCTACTACCACCACGTAACAGACCAAAGAATTTCTGGGAGTTGTTCAAAACTTATACATCAGCAGCAACTGAGGGGGATACTTCTGTGCATGACAGTACACAGAGCTAGGTTGACGGGTAGCCTACTCACGGCAGATGATGCGATACACCTGCAGTTACCTGCACTGCAGTTAGTCGACATCATACTGGGAGGGCATTTTATAGGGGGGGTTGTAGGGACCTAGCAGATATCTGTATGGCAGCAGTGTGATAGGTTCACAAGATTTAGTACATATTGTTTTTCGTAATTACAATACTACTTTTCTGGTCTTGTATAATTTGCCGAAAACTCATGTTACCACGCACCTTTGAGTCTCACGGTTGTTTGATTTATGAAACGTAATAAAATAAATAAAAAAATAAAAAGACATGAGAAACAGAGAGATAGCTTAGAGAGGCGAAAGAAGAGACACGTGTGTGTGAGAGACAGACAGGAAGGGGCGGTTCCTCCATTATGGCGGAGAAGAGTTGCCCCACTGCAGAAAGGCAGCAAATGAAAAATAAAATGATAATAAAACTATTTTGTTAACATTTTATTTTTCACTTACTCGTCCGAGTCTGCCGAGTCTAGAGAGGGGCGGGGCCATGCTCTGTGTCAGAAGCAGCCAGGAGGAGTGGTAGGTGCACTGTAAGTGCTCATGTCCATTTGACAGGCCGTCTAGCACGGCCAAACCGACATGCACACTTACATTTCTCCAACCCAGCTGTCTTGCACAGGCTTCCTGTCCCTAACTGAGCTGCATTTCAGCCCGCTCAGACCAATTCTGGCACTTCTTTCATGCTGGCTAATAGCATGAGAGCAGCGTCTGGATTGGGTGGTGAAGGGAGCAGAGAAGAACCGAGGCGGCATCCGGGAGCTACAGGTAAGTTCTTTTTTTATTATTCCCCTCCCGCGCTGGCTCACCAAGTTTTAGTGGCAGCAGTCACCACCGCAGACAGGAGAAAGTCAGCTGAGAGAGATAGAATAGGAGACTGGTGAGAGAGAGGTAATAAACATATATAGGAGAGAAAGAGGAATGAGACAGCTGAGAGAGATAGGTGCGGTCCATGTGCGAGTGAGACAGAAACAGAGGAGTAAGATACAGGAGGTGTTAAAAAGACAGTCACTTTAGAAATGAACATCTGAGAGTAATAGGAAAAGACAGACGTGGGACAGATAGAGATAGACAGTTGAGAGACAACTGAGAGGGACAGACAGGTAGAGAAGTGATAGAGACAGATCAATAAGAAAGAGACATTTGAGACATAGAAAGGCAGGTGTGTGATAGGGAAACAGGTGAAGACAGCTGAATAATTCAATGGTGAGTCTTGTGTGAGAGGGGGTGCAGAGACAAAGAATGGTGAGGCAGAGTCAGCTTAGTGAGAGGAAGAGAGAAAAGGGGGAAGGGAGTGAGAAAGACAGATGAGCAAGATAGAATGGGGTCATAAAGAGACAGGACGTTAAACAAAACAGTTGAAAGAGAGAGAGAAAGAGATGTTTAAGTGAGACCACGAGAGATGAAAGCTGAGCGAGAAAAGAGGAGTCAGATGAGAGGGAGGTGAGGTGAGAAAGAAATAGAGACAGCTGAGAAAAAGACAGTTATGAGAGAGAGTGCAGAGAGGCACAAAAGAGAAGAGGGAGACAGAGAAATTCCGGTTACGCAGTGATAGACCGGTAGTGTGAATCCTGTGCTGTGAGTCTGGTTAACTTGCGAGCCTCTGTGACTCCTTGTTAAGGTACGGAACAAGGGCGCATATGGGTTTCAAGGGGGCGCCTCCCCCATAATGATTTTTTTACGCACCTGGAAATAGCAGACCGCCATCCTTGTGTTAGCATTCTCAAATTGGAAACTTTTTTGAAACAGTCTGTTTTCCTTAAATTAATCCGTAGTGCCTTAAACAAATAAGTTTCCCATTTGGGAAACCACTGGAGGGTGCAGGCAGTGATCCTTGGAGCACTGGCTGCTCCCCTTGAGGTTTCTGACATGATTCACAAGGGTGAAGGCATCCCCAACGGGGGAAAATCAGTTACCACCCTGTGAGAACGTGGATTATTTGGTGAAGCGGATGGTAGACCTCTTCAAGTAACAATATCACTATTCCTTACCGAGTCCAGTCGGGTCTCAATAATTTAAACCTGAGCTCAACCCTTGGTAGTGGTAGCAAAGAGCAGAGAGGCTTAATTTAGGATGAATATGTAGAGCATTTATCTGTGTTGAAACAACTAAAAAGTAGAAAACAGAACAATAAAAGTCCAACCTCAATTTATAAAAATATGGTAAATCTTAATGTTTAATGAGCAAATAGTCACAAAAACAACAACAATGTGATGTAGGGATCCAGAGATATGTGTTTTAGAAGTTTTAAATAATTCTTATGCCAAAAAGGGCAAATTGCTAACGTGGAATTCTGGCTGTACTAGACAGGGTAAAAGTCAAACTTTAAGGTTGACCTTGATGGAGCGCAGGTTGAACCATGTTTGTCCCAGTGAAGAGTTTTCCTTCTGAATTGGTCATTTTTCTATGTCGTGGGCGAGCCAGGTTGCAGGCTGGATCTGAAGGGGGGAGGGGCGTGACAACGGTGGCTGGTTGAAGCGCATGCCCTTGGTGGAAGCCTCATCTCTGGCTGTAAGTTCAAGGCTCTCAACATCAAAGGGAGAAAAGCTCCAAGTGGGTGAATTCCGAGGTCTCCACACTTGGGGCAGAATCTGAGGCAAATACTGAAACGCGTGTTGCAGCAGGGAAGTAAATGTTTTGGTGGGTGCCTCGTGCAGAGTACAGGTGCAAACCATGGGCCTCACGTGCAGTAAAAGGTGAGCGCACCCTACGCTGACTGGCGGTGAAAGGCATCATCCGGGTAGTGCGTTGAAAGTAATTAGAGCGCACGAGACCAGGTGAGTGAGAGGTGTCTCGAGCAGAGAAGCTTATGCAGGCTCCCAGCGGGCAAAAGCAGGCCCAAGCTGTCCATTTTTCAATTAATGTGACATGCAGGCAACCTGTCAATACACCAGGCAGTGTAACCTTTCAGTATAATTAATCATAACAGCCTCAGCAGGGTATCAGGGGTATAGTTAATCCCTAGGTAACTTCAGGCTCTCACTGTAAAATGTCAGAACAAATGTATCAAATGAGGTCCCAGTTCATAGGCAGCATAGAAGAGACAAGCACAGTGTTGAGCACACAAGCAGTAAGCATCAAATAAGTCAAAGAGTCATGAGAGAACTGTAGATGACAGAGTGCTGAATACTCACAGCAGAAAGTCAAAGTGTTGAAGTTTCCTCGTGGGACACATGGTTTCAGGAGACGGTCGTCGCCAATGTGAAAGTGTCCTTTTCCCAATTATTTCTCAAACGAAGTGGTTGTCCTTAAAAAATAGGTTTATTCATCCAGAGTAAACTCCAGCCACATCCTGAAAAAGGTCTCCCTGCCAGTTGCCTGTTACCACTCCAGTTTACTATATAGGTTCTACTTAGAATTCTCTGCAGCAGCAGGATTTGTCATGGAAACAGACAAAGGCCATGAAAATACATAACACAGTAAGGCTTAATTGAACACTTAACACATAAATAACAGGGCATGACTTAATACATAGGATGGAGCAAGGATTCAAGAAAACGAAACTTGCTCGTAGCAATCCTTTATTAACTTGTATTAACCGTTAAAAATGTAGATAAGACGAAACTAATACACACCAGAAATCGACACATGGGGAGAAAGCTTTACGCATGCTTAATTAATGTGAAATAAAATGTAGCGCGACTAAAACCAGCTTTAATTCAGAGATACACTTTACGCATGTGCAAACCTGAATTACGTTGAGAGAACGTGAGTGACCCGTAATGAGAGGGAAAAACGTACATGCATGCGCAAGAAGGACTGACGTGGTTGTGAGGCATATGCTTGCTTGAACTTAAAAGAAAGCTGCTGTTGTTAATGCGTTTGCTCAGAGAAATAATACTAACATGGGATAGAGTAGAAGTGGGTGGTGAACAGTGAGAATTAGAAGTTTAAGAAAATAACATCTGTTTATAATTCTTTTATTAATAGTGTGCATATGGGCCTGTTATGTCCATGATAAAGAAAAAGAAATGGCGCTGGATGAAACGAGTCGCGCATGCTAAGTGAATTCGTGAGATGACCCGATGACCAAAGAACTGAATAGCTGCCAAATACCAAGGACAGAAGACATGAGAAAAAGAAGCCGTGTATCATTCGTCTATGAAGCCTGTATTGAATGAAATTATTAAAATGGCAACATTTGTCATTTTGGTCTTCTTTTATTTATTAAACATTACTCTATGTTTCTAATCTGATGTGGGATCCTTTTTGAGGTGTGTTTTCACTTTATTACTGTTTGAAGTGTTGAACACATTCCTCAAGCCTGATTGCTCTGTGCCAAGCTACCAGAGGGCAGTAAAATTTACCCATGAAATAACCTGTTCTATTACACCCTCGTCAATGATGGGGATGCTCCTTCTCCATTCTTACCCTGGATGCACATTTTTGAGACCTTGATAGAAGACAGTTCTGTCAACATTTACATCTAGAATTGTTCTACAGCCTCCTTTCCAAGAGCGTTTATCTATTTGGGCACGTGGTACCCAATCAAAAACAAACTACCAGAGCCTAACTCTAGCCAGCCACAACAACTCACTGGTGGGTCCTTTCCCATTGGTATTTGAGTCCACTGCACCTCCTGTATTCAGTTATCTGCTCTCCCTAAGGAGTTTTGTATCAATTGACATGCAAGCTGTTGCAGTATCTCATTCATACGTACAATATGTATATATTTGATTCTACAATTTAGGCGGGTCTATGTGAGTCAATCATGGCTCCGCTGTTCTCCAGGTTCCAATACATTTGCAAAGGTGGTTGTAGATTGATTTCTACCCCCATCACCTTGTGCATAGCCTGTTAATGACACACTGGCTAACTCACTCGCTCTGTCACTCACTGCCTAACTCACACTGTTGAACAGCCTGTTATTGACACGCTGGCTGACTCACTCACTCTGACACCTAGATAGTTACTGCCATACTGGCTCACTCATTCCCTGGTTGACTGGCTAGCTCACATTGTTAAGTAACCTATTACCTATACACTGGCGCACTGACAGACTGACTCACACTGTCACATAGCCTTTTACAAGCACGCTGGCTGACTCACTCGCTCTGTCACTCTTTGCCTCACTCACACTCTCACTAAGCCTGTTGCTGACATGGCAGCTTACTCACTGACTGACTGGATGGATCACTCACTCATTTTGTCTCATAGCCCCTGTAAGAAATTGGTTTACTGGTCGAGCGGAGTGAAAGTCTACTCAAGCAGCAACCACAATTCTTGTCAGTGTGAAATCACAAACAAACTCTGAATTAACCTTTGCTTAACCCTCTGGTAGCTTGGCACAGAGCAATCAGGCTTGAGGAATGTGTTCAACACTTCAAACAGTAATAAAGTGAAAACACACCTCAAAAAGGATCCCACATCAGATTAGAAACATAGAGTAATGTTTAATAAATAAAAGAAGACCAAAATGACAAACGTCCAATCAGTAGAACCAGAGAGATGCAATTTTAAGAATTTAGTTGAACATAACACCAAAAAGCCTAAAGTGCCACTTACGGCTATATGGTCATGTGAGGCCAGGAAAAAGTCACAAGTTGAAGCTGAATGTAATGGAGTGTGGGTCAGATACAAGGACCAGGTTAGTCCCACTGAAAAGTTACCTTCTCAGTCCAGTGCAAAGAGTCCCATTCATAGTGGAGGGAGCAGCGAAGAGAAGAGAAGCATCATGGACTGTCGTCGATGTTGCACGAAGGGCAGGCTTGGTGTCGTGGACAGTCGTCGCGGTAGGGCGAAGATCCTATTGTTGTCGTGAGTGGGTGGGCTGGAGCATGGTGGTGGCGCTCCGAGCTGGAGGTCAATGCTGTAGCACATCAGTCAGGTTGACTGAACTTTGCGTTGGCAGGCTGTGCTTGTGACAAGATTTTGACACCAATGTCCCTATTCACGGAGACCCCAAAAACTTCAATTCAGCCTCTCTGATGCCACACCATGGGCCCAGGAATTGAGGGGCACTACTTGGGGGTCATAGGTTAGCTCCAGATTTAGAGTCTGTTATGCCTCTGAACAGAAGGCCAGCAGACTGGCTTTTGGAGTCACTCTGGGAGTCCTAGGTTCAGGTTGAATACTCTGTCTCAGGCAGGAGGGCAGTAGGGCAGCAATCCAGCAAGCAAGGCAAGCATACAGCAAGGAAGTAGTCCAGCAGGGCGGCCCATTCTGCAACACAGAGTGCACTGAAGAGTTGGTGTCTGAGGTTCAATATTTCTACTAGGTGCCTTCATTTATGTGGGAGAAGCTTCAAAAGGTTTTGCTTTGAAGGGCACAAGTAGTTTTCTGCCTACCATGGCTCCAGACAAACTACAGTGAGTGCGCAGCCCTTTGTGTGGAGGAAGGACACAGTCTATTTGAGTGTAAGTAGGGCAGTGTCTAGCTCCACCCTCCCATCCTGTGATGGCCCAACCAGGCACACCTACGCTCCCTAGTGTGTAGCTGTCCAAGAGGAATGCACAAAGCGCAACTGTCAGCTACACCCAGTCTACTGACCGAGAGACAGGCTACAGGCACTAAATAGCTATGGCAGGTAAATGCCAACTTCCTAAAAGTAAAGGAAAAAAAACTGATTTTGTTGCACTCTACTTATTGAATAATCCACAAGTGAACCAAATAACCTAAATGATACGAGATTTCAGTGTGCACCCTCTGAGGCGGTAACACCCCCGCCAATGTTAAATTAATGGGAATACTAGGACTGCAAAGTCTCAGACAGAGTGTGCACTACTAAGCGCTTAGAGAAGCGTCATACCAAAATTAACCAGTGTATTAGGTGATGTGTACTGCATTCACATATTAACAAACCATAATTTTTTTTTAACTTATTTTTATTAAAGACTGCGTTCAAGAACATCAAGTATAAGTACTCACAAGTACATTTACAAAAGGTATGGTCAGAATATCACTGATACTGTTAAGAACACTTCCAGTGAGCATACACAGGCTCATTACTCGTAAGAACGAGTTGCTCGTACATTTATCAGCAGTACAATAATATCTATGGAATCGTCATTTTCAAACAATTAAGCCAATATTCTAATTAACGATAATAAAAAAAATCACAACCAAGGATGCAAATTCTATTCCTTGAACCCCACCCCTTCCCCCATCCCTCCTCCCCCCGTGGCAGCTACAGACAGGTGGCACAGTACCTCCAATCTAGGTAAGAAACCAGCATTACACTCACATCTTATTCAAATGTTATGGAATCATGGTGTGAGAGGATGCGTGTGAGAGTTATAACTGAAGGCGTACTGCAAAAATTGCCCCGGCGATACCTGGAACCAGTCCTGTGCTTCCTGAAATGTCATAAAGGTACCATTTTTATATAGATCCCCCGCCGTCTCACATCCCCCTTTGTACCACCTCGAGAGATCCATAACACTCTGGGTATTCTGAAAGCCCTTTAACCAGCGTAAGGGTAATGCACAAGCATTTGGGGCCCTTCTAACCACCAAAGTCACTGCCTGCTCCCAGACTTCTGTGACCCTACGGATTATATGTGGGCACGTTTTAGGGACTCTAGAGCCCATCATAAGGAATTGCTGCAATTGGATCCCATCTCTCCAGCTTCCCAGTAAGTCTGTGTCAACTGTACACTCCCCCATACACCATTGAGCGGCATATTGCAATAGACCAGCCATATAATATAGAAGTAGATCTGGCAGCCCAAGCCCGCCCTTGTCCATATCCAACTTCAACACATCCAGTTTGGCTTTGCTCTGTTTTCCAGCCCAGACCAGGGAGGTCAGGACACTGTTTAGTGTGTCGAATGTTGACTTCGGAATTTTGCAGAATGAATTCTGAAGCATGTAAAGACAGCGAGGCAATAGTACAATTTTTGATACAGCTACCATCCCCATAACCGACAGTGGTAACTTGTTCCAGAATGCTATTGATGTCCGCAGCCCATCGAGGACCCTCCCCATGTTCAGATCATACTGGGCCTCTAGATGGTGGGCAATCTGCAATCCCAGATACTGGAAGTGATTACATTTCCAGTCCATGCCAACCACTGTAAGATCTTGCACTGTACCTCGTGCCAGTGCAGCAAGCGGGAACAGTATGGTTTTCTGGCAGTTAATACAGAGTCCCGAAGACATCCCAAAGGAATTCAACATTACCCGAGCCGCAGGAAGCACCTCCACTGGCTATCGCAGATAGAGGAGAGCATTGTCGACATACAGAGAGACCACGTGGGTGCGACCGTCCACCTCTATACCCCAGAGAGCCATATCCCTACGCAATTTGATCGCCAAATGCTCCATGGCCAGGGCGAATAGTAACGGAGACAATGGGCACCCCTTCCGTGTGCCCCTGCCAATTTCAATAGTTTCCGACACATGTCTCCCGGTCCGCATCCTAGCCATCGGCATATGATACAGCAGCTTGACCTTAAAGGCTGCTCCACCATGCACCCCTCATGTGTAATCTGGCCAGCGCCTCTATGTAGTCACTTCCAAACCCCTTTTTCCACAGCACCTCCCAGAAGTAATCCCACCGAAGAGAATCGAAAGCCTTTTCAATATCTAGAGCGACTACTGCCGCCCTGATATCTGTATCCACCACAGAGTGGAGAACATGTGATAATCTACGCAGATTCATATGTGTCCCCATCCCGTGCATGAACCCACATTGGTCCTCATGCACCAAGGAGTTCACCACCCTTCGCAGTCTAAGAGCCAGGACCATGGCCAACAGTTTAGCGTCCACTCCCAATAAAGATAAAGGCAGATATGCAGAGGGGTCTTCGGGGTCTCTGTCGGGTTTGGGGAGCATAACAATTTGTGCCTCGCGCAGAGAGTGGATTAGGACTCCGGTCTGTTTAGCCTCCCGCAACGCCTCCAGTATGCGTGGAAGAATTACATCAGCATACGCCTGATAAAAATCAACGGGAAGACCATCGGGCCAGGCGCTTTACATCTGGCCATTCCACTCAAGGCTACCCGAAGGTCCATGAGTTGCAACTCTGCCTCCAACTCCTTCAGTTGGTCATCTGAGAGCCACTGTAGCGGCACTACCCGAAGGAAATCACATCCGTCTGTAGCATCTGCGCCTGCACTTCCGCAGTATGTGTCCATCAGGTGGCTCGTGAAATCCTTGTTTACTCCGATCTGTGTCTTCACGGAACCTCCCCCAGGACGACGTAATGTAAGAATCAGTGGGGGGGGGGGGGGGTGTCACGCTTTAATAACCACGCGAGCAATCTACCCGACCTATTCCCTTCCTTATGCAGTAGTAGCCGATATTCTCTGTGGGTCAGACAATCTAATCTATCCCAAGTCTCCCCCACTGTTCGCTGCGCCTGCAATAGGGCATCTAAAGGCTGCTCCACAGTGCACCCCTCATGTTGTAATCTGGCCAGCGCCTCTTCTTCCCCTGTTAACTCCACCTCTAATCGTTTTTTTGTGCCCCCCACTCTAGACAGGCAGTCCTCCCTGGTGACCACTTTGAACGCGTCCCACTGGTGGTAGACCAGTTCTCATTAAAGTAATCTGCTATGATTGTCCCCAGTTCATCTATGAATATCTGATCTTTTAACCACGGCGCATGCAGCCTCCACACTGGGGCTCTCGGCCGAGCTCCTACAGGTCCCCATTCCAGCAGTATGGAGGCATGATCCGATAGAAACCGACCCAACATCGTGACTCCACTCACAGTATCACAGTATCACAGATCTCGCGTGATAGCAGAAACCGATTGAGTCGACCATAGACCTTACGGGCCGGGGTATAGCATGTATATTGTCTCTCCCCAGGGTGGGTCTCACACCATATAATTTACCGCCCAGGCCTAATATCTACACACTGAAACCTCCCCATCAGACCCTTCAGGGCTGCTGTCATGTTCGGCTTGGTCTGATGTCTGGGGGGATTTCTGTCTAGCGACCCATCTAGCATGAAGTTAAAGTCACCCGCCCAGATTATGGGGATCCCCATGAATGATAATAACCGTAACAAAACATCATTTACATAGTACATAGTAAAAATCCAACAATTATCAAAAATGTCATCGATTCATTGCGTCATGAATGTTTATTCGCTTGAATTATTCTTTTTAACTGTGTTCCTTACAGCCGGAAAATTATACGCAATGGGCGCAAGTCACTCTAGCCCAATGCATTTCGGGTGCAGAGTACACCCTTCCTCGGGGGACTCTATAAACAAACAATGGTTCCTATCAGTAAATGACACTGTACATTCACATGAAAGCAAATAAACATAATACAGGCCTGTTTATACGTGAGGTATGTATTAAAAAACTCAGTAATGTGATGCATGTTCATGGCACGCAGAAGGGGAGACCAGTCGTTAAAAGAAATAGGAGATAAAGCAGGTGTGAATGTGCTCAATAGGGAAATACTCCACATGCTCATACCCACATGCAACTCGTTAAGCTGTACCCGGCGCGCAACCGCGGTTCATCCTGACCAAAAAACATCTGACCCAAAAAATAGTGAGAGCTAATATACAGAGAGCTGAGAAACGTCCCTTTAACCAAAACAACACTTGCCTGTGCTAAGTGAGGGTGTTATATATTAAAGAAGTGTCTAAGCACTGTTCGTACCTTTATGTCCATATTTCATCAGCCGACTGGGGAAAAAATAGAGTTGGCGCTCCAAATGAAGGTATATGGACAATGTGCCCACTGTCTGTGAGAATAGTGTGACTGTCAATTCCTAAATTGTGTCATAGGA
This sequence comes from Triturus cristatus, assembly GCF_964204655.1. Taxonomy (NCBI): domain Eukaryota; kingdom Metazoa; phylum Chordata; class Amphibia; order Caudata; family Salamandridae; genus Triturus; species Triturus cristatus. The sequence goes on along the minus strand of NC_140591.1, from coordinate 178,991,677 downwards.
AAAAAATAGAAACCATGAGCTACAGAGACGGCATGTCAGATCCATCAACCACTGGCTGCCGGCAGCTGACTGCTTGTTAACTCACCAGTGTCGCAGAGAAATCCACGATAGTTCTACAAAGCCTATATCTAGAGTGCCAAAACTCCTGTACGTATCACCAGCTGCAAGAAAGAACACTGCAACTGAAACCCTGGTCCTAATGTATCCAAGTTAAGAGCCCTCTTACCAACCCATACATACCAAGCTGACACTTACTTTTATTGGAAAAGTATCAAAATTGTAACCAAAAATCCGACTTCACCAAAAGAGAGGATTTTTCATTACAATTCCAAAGACCCCAAACATGAACTGGTTACCTGTTCCCATTTGGAAATTACCGCTTATTAAATGTAATAACGCAACTCCAGTGCTATCTTATGGGAGAGGCAAGCCGTGCAGTACTGAAAAACCAATTTTAGAGTCTTTCACTACTAGGACATGTAAAACTTAAATGTACATCTCCTACTGTTTAAATACACTGCACCCTGTTGAGGGCCTACCTTATGGGTTACATATATGTATTAAAAAGAAGATTTGGGGCTGGCAAAAGGTTTATTTTGGCAGGTCGAAATGGCAGTTTAAAACTGCACAAACAGGCTGCAATCGCAAGCCTGAGACATGTTTAAAGGGATACCTAAGTGGGTGGCACAATAAGTGCTGCAGGCCCACTCGTAGCAATTAATTTACAGGCCCTGGGTACATTAGGTACCACTTTACTAGGGACTTACAAGTAAATTAAATATGCCAATCGGGTGTAAGTCAATTCTTCCATGTTTAAAGCGGAGAGCACAAGCACCTTAGCATTGATTAACAGTGGTAAAGTGTGACGAGTCCTAGGACCAGTAACAAATGAGATCAGAAAAATTAGGAGAGGTGAAAGCAAAACTTTTGGGGGAAGACCACCCTAAGACTGATAGGTCTAACATGATGTACACAAAAGCTGGGTCCAAGCTGAGGTGGCAGGGTGAGCAAAACAACTATGGGTTGGGATTCTACCCCCAGCGATTGCCAGTGCTTAGAAAAATTGTAAGCATTCCTCCCATCACCTTTTGTGTGTTTCAGCACCGCCCTAAGTGGCATGGGTATGCCCAGGTGTGGGTAACATGCTCAAAGTATCACTGGAACCAAGCTGTACCCGGATGATGAGCCCATAACTAGGGTGAAACAGGCCCTGGGTTGCTTGCGTTCCCTTTCAGGGAGGGCCTGACATGGCAGTTCAGGCTGGACGATTCCTATGAGGAGCAGGGTCAAGACTGATTTGCATATGGCTGGGTCCAAACTAAGGTGCCATGGTGAGCAAAAAAACAATGGGTTGTACTGCTACCCCAAATACCTTCCAGTGGTTTGACAAATTACAAGTATTTCTCCCATCACCTTACGTGTGTTTCACATACTGTTCAAAGTAGCATGAATATGCCCAGACGTTGGTACCGTGCTCACTGTGTCACTGGAACCAAGCTGTACCCTGCTGTTGAGCCCATAACTAGGGTGAAACAGGCCCTGGGTTGTTTATGTTGCAGTTTGAGGAGGACCTGGCTAGGCAGTTTGGACTGGACTGTTTCAGGGTCGACTGATTTGCATATGGCTGGGCCTAAAGTGAGGGGTCATGGTGGACAAAAGACCGATGGGTTGGGATGCTACCCCGCGCAATTGCCAGTGGTTGGACGAATTGCAAGCATTCCCATCACCATTTGCGTGTGACCGGTCCAACAGCCTGTCACTGGTACGCTGTTTTCAGCGCCAAGATACTCCCAAGGGTACACATTGTTATGTTGTGAGGTGGGGCGGGGAGTATCTGTATCTGTGGTGGATGAGGGGTTCCTTGCTCCTTCCTCTCCAAATGACTTCCTGAATCCGCCATATTCTCACTGCGCATCTAACGGGTATGTATGTGGTGTCACAAACCACGCGTACTTTCGCAAGCCTTTGAATGGATGGTCCCACCTCAACTTTCTCTACTTTTATTATAACAAGAGCTCCTAAACCTACAAATAAAAGTTTATGAGTTGAAGCGACTTCTTCTGTCTGAAAAATATAGGGCTTGATTTATAGTAGACGCAATATTGTAAACTTCATTCCCGTGGAAGCCACTACCATAATTTTATCAGCCCACGTACAGAAAGTTAATCACCAGTTACGTCGAAGCTCTGACTGCTGTGTCGGCGTTTGATGGCATATTGTGTCAATTTCCAACCTAAGCAATAAAATACAGAGGTTACCTTGCATAATGGAAGCTGTTTGGCACGCACAAGATTGTGCAGGTAAGCGCTGTTGTTCCTTATGATTTTGAAGCAGGATTATAGAATAACCAGAAGGGTCGGCTTCGGCTCTGATGGTGCCCAGTGCGACAATCTTTTTTTGCCCCCCCCAATAACTTTCTTTATCCACGGATTCCCTCACTACCACCCAACAACAGTGCCCCTCGCCTCTCCATTGCACCTCCCTCACATCCATTTCATTTGTTTTATTGCGCTACTCATACCAGTGTAGGGTGTCAGAGCAATGTACATCACACACACATTATACAAACACAATGAATCATACGTGTGTAAATCAGTCTATAGGAAGTGTTATATAAGACAATAAGGACTACAAGGTGTAGGAATCACATGTCTTTCATACAAGTATGCAGCATATTATAATAACATCTGGAGAAGCACAAGCTCCTGATTTGAAAGTACCTCACTGTTTGGAGTTGGCATTACTAATTTGAAACTTTTTCAACTCAAACAAACACTTTTTAACATTAGGAGAATGAAAGACTGGCTAAAAACATAACATTCTAACTCATACCATGCAGTTTGCATGCAGCTCTTTCATGACAGTTCATAGCTCACTGTGCTATATTAGGATTGTAACTTATGAACTGCAAGTAACAAAATGATATCTGTGACAAAAGCAGCAACCCACTGAGCTATCCACATAAAAAACAGTTCTGTGATCTGCATGGTACAGGCTCTTTGCATCCGGAATATCAACCCTCTGCACTACTTTAGTGTGTGTCAAAACTACCACTAGAAAACGCTCTGATCTCTTTCTAGAAAGAACATTGATCACCAGAAATATCTTGCCATTTTTATTGTTGTCTGAAAACTGCTGGCCACTCAAGGAACTCTGCAGAGGGTGCTTTTACCCTGTTTCTTTTTTTTTTATTTCAAATCTTTTTTATTGAAAAAAAGCATAGAAAAAAGACAAGACATACAATAAATGACACATGAAATCTCGTTACATAACAAGCAGCTAGTACATGAGCTTGGTGAGTCTGTAGATGGTACACATCCATTCCAGACACATATGAATACAAACTCTTCACAATCGGAACAATAAAATCATTAGAACTGAACAGTACGTCAGGGCTTCACATCAGGGAACATTGACTAACTCATGGACTAGCTACACCATGTGAAGTTCAATAAAAGTAAAAGGACTAAAAGACTGAAAGACTGAAATATGTCATGGTACCACGGACAGCACATCATTGTCCAGTTACGCTAGTGTGATAGGGCGCCCTGATAGCCTGTGCCTTGTTACCTGTGTGTGTAGCCCTTTCTTCTCTATCCTTATCTTCCATTCAGGGTGGGTCAAATGAAAATGCAGATCTGTCTAGGGCCTTCCATAGCCTCTTGTGAGGAGCACGCCATGGGGAGGAGTGCAAAGCTGGATTATCCGCTCCTCTTAAAAACGAGAGACATTCCTGCCAGACCCTGAATGATACCTCAGATGCGCTCTTCCACTTACACAACAGCACCTTGCAAGCTAAGGTAAGCAGAACATCTAACAGCTGACGATCATTGTCATTATGTAGGTCCTGATCCAACACTCCCAGTAGCACGTAGACGAACTCTCTTTTAGACTTGAGATTAAGAATATGATCTATGCAGTCAAACACTTTCCTCCAGAACGGTTCCAGCGCGGAGCAACCAAATAACATATGCGTTAGGTCTCCCACCTCCACATCACAATTCCAGCATATCGGACTGTCCCTCAAGTGAAGTTTATGAAGTTTTTCTGGCGTCCAGTATGTCCTATTAATGAGCATGTACTTGGTTTGGGCTAAAATCGGTGAGATCTTATTCGTTAAGGCAGCGGCATGTATCAGGCCCCAGTCAAATACTAAACCAGTAGAGTTTGGTTCAGATTCCCACTTAACTTCATTTTTCTTATGTGCCCTGCTCGGTTCAGGAAGGAGTAATTTGTAAATTTTGGAAACAAAATGACCTGATTTCAGAAAACGCGGAACCTGGGTCTTAAGCCAAGGGTCTGCCGTGCTGAGGGAGCGAGGAGACAAAACAACCTTGAATTTCAAGAAGTCATAGAAGTCCATTGGTGACAGATTGTGAATTGTCTGAAGCGAAGAAAACGGCAACGGGTGTCCCCCCTCAAATAAATCCCGCACTAGGTTAATTCCTTTCCTGGACCAACTCTCCCACTGTATGGGTTTCCCTCCCATCTTAAGTGATGGGTTATACCATAAGGAAATCAAGGTAGACTTCCTCCATAGCAACCCCACTCTATGAGTCTGATCAAGCCTCAACAGTGCTCTTCTGGTGTTTAGTAAAATGTATCTGGAATGAGGCAGGTGGGAAAGGTCCATTGAGAGCAGTGCCATTAGAGGGGCATCACCAATTAGGGATTTTTCGATACCGATCCACAGCGGAGTATAGTCCGCACCCTCAGTCAACCACTGTGCCCCTTGTTTGCAGAGAAACGCCGTCTGATAGCCCCTGAAGCTAGGGAGACCCAGGCCTCCTTTGCCCTTTGATAACTGAAGTTTCTTCATTGATATCCTAGGCTTCTTCCCCTGCCACAGGAACTCACCAAACAGCCTCCCCACCTTTGTCAAGAAGGCCTCCGAAAATGTCATCGGAAGCATACTAGCCAGATAGTTCACCAGTGGAGTCACCATCATCTTTAGAGTTTCCGCCCTGCCACACCACGAAAGGAATTTCGGTGACCATCCCTCCAGCAATTTAGATATTTTTGACAAGACTAGGCCCTCATTAACCCCCAGTGTTGTGATTAGATCTTTATCAAATTCCAGTCCTAAGTATTTAAAGCAGCCTGGCTGCCACGCCAGGCCAGAGTTCCCCATAACTTCCCTGTTGCCCAAGTTGTTCAACATTTTAACCTCTGTTTTATCTTTATTCAGCTTGTATCCTGACACCCTGGAGAAGTCGTCGATGGTAGTCATGAGGGCCGATATAGCCTCCTCCGCCCTTTCTGATACGATTAGGACATCGTCCGCATAAGCGGTCAGTTTTATAACACAATCACCAAATGGAATTCCAGCAATACTCTCATTAGCTCTTAAGTGGTGCAGAAACGGCTCAATGGCCAATAGGAACAGTGAGGGTGAGAGCGGACATCCCTGTCTAGTGCCTTGGTGCAACTGAAACGCAGAGGAGAGTGAACCTCCAGCCCTAACTCTAGCGGTGGGACAGGAATATAGAGACATCACCATCTTCGTGAAGGATTGACCCAAGTCGAATTTACTTAAGACCGCATTCAGATAGTTCCAATCGACTCTATCGAAGGCCTTTTCTGCGTCAAGTGTAATTGCGACAGTGGGAGTAGATAACAGTTTTGCTTTTTCGAGCACATGAGCTAGTATTCTTGTGTTATCACTTGACAATCTATGTTTCAAAAAGCCCGCTTGAGAGGCGTGTATCAGTTTGGGCAGGACCATTTGAAGTCGATTAGCTAAGATCGTGGCTAGGAGTTTGCAGTCTAGATTTATAAGCGATATAGGCCTGTAATTCTTTGGGAGAGTTGGATCCTTCCCTTCCTTTGGAAGTACCGCAATGATGGCCTCAGACAGCGTGCCCTTCACTTCACCTACAGTGCTAATTTCTTGAAATAGGTGCAATAGCGGTTGTGATATGAGTGAGGAGAAACTCTTATAAAATCTGGCTGTGAACCCATCCGGTCCGGGTGCCTTACCGCATTTTAATGATTTAATGACTGACTCAACTTCTTGAAGCGTGATGGGGGCATTAAGTTCATCGCGCTCCATATTAGAGAGGGATGGAAGATTACACTCCTCCAAATAGCCAGCAATTTTTGACTCGACAACTTCTGTATTTTTGGCATAAAGCTGTTCATAGAAATTTTTTAAAACCTCCGTTACCTTGACCGGATCTGAATGCGTTGTCCCTCCCTGATCCTTGATGGAATTTATCATATTTTTCTGTATTTTGAATTTAAGGTATGCGGCTATGCTCTTCCCTGCCTTATTAGATTCACATAATTTGAATTGTTTCCTCCTATTTAGCCAGATCCCTGCTCTTTCACTCGCTATTTTGTTATACTTGTATTTTTTATTGGCCAGCTTATTCAGAGTTTCTTCCTTCCTATCTACCAAGTGCTTCTTCTCTAACCCCGCAATTTCAACCTCCAATGTCTCCAGCGCTTTATTGTGGTTCTTGTTTATAGCCGATTTTATTTTAATTACGACTCCTCGTATCGTACTCTTCAGTGCCTCCCATTGGGTCAGGTCTGTAGTATCCCCCCTAATATTATGCCTTAAATACTCTTTAATTGCGGTCTCTAACATTACTCTATGTTGCTCCTTTTCGAGGACCTCCTCATTAAATCTCCATATTGATTGTCAGGTGGACGATTTGACGTTGGATATGGACAGGGAGATGCATGAGTGGTCAGATAAAACCCTGGGTTCTATGGAAGATTCTTCTATTCTGGGTATTCCATTTTTAGTAATAAATAAATAATCAATCCTGGAGAATGAATCATGTGGAGGAGAATAAAAGGTATAATCCCTCCCATCGGGGTTCTGCAACCTCCATGTATCTACAAACTGAAAACGGGTACACAGGTTAGTGAAGGCCTTATGAGATCTATTACACCGGAAGGAACATCTGGAGTCTCTATCTAAAATGGGATCAAATGGGAAATTGAAGTCCCCTGCAAGGATGTGTATGGCTGAGTCGGGGATAGTTTCTAATTGCTTGGTCAGATCGGACCAGAATGTCAGATCACATGTATTAGGAGCATATACATTCGTGACGTAGAATTCAGTATCGTCTTTAAACAACTTAGTCGTCACCCACCGTCCTTTGGTATCAGTAGTGGAGGAAAGCAAATCTACATTAGCTTTTTTTGCAATCAATGTCAGGACCCCATTTTTCTTCCCTATCGCACCTGAACCTGCTACCTCAACAAAATATTTATTCTTAAGATTATGAAACTGCTGAGCATCAAGTTTAGATTCCTGTAGCAGGACAATATCACCTCTTTGCCTACGTGCATAATCCAGCACTTTCTGGCGTTTAACGGGCTGGTTAAGACCTTTGACGTTAAGAGATAGTATTTTCAGATGATTCAAACCTGTTATTCCTACAGGAGTATTAATCGTAGACAGTACCATAACTAATCAGTAGCTAACATGATCAAGCGTTAACAGCCTACCCTTGAGTGTACAAACGTAGACCCCCTTCATTCTCTCCAACGATCCCCCCACAAACACAGCATCAATCTTGGGCTTACCGGGGTCATTAACCTGAATCCGACTAAATGAGACTGACGTCGGTCGAAAAGTGACAACCGAGGGAATACGGCAACGCAATCTATCAGGGCCATGGCGGGACAATCGGTAAAGGCATTGGCAATAAAATGACGTGGGACCAGGTGTGCATCGTACCATGACATAGACAGAATCCATATAAAAGGAAATAAATACAAAAAACAGACATTTAACCCCCCTTACCCCCCTCTTCCCTCCACCCTTCCCCTCCCCTCTCAACCCACCCACACCCTCCTCCCCACCCCGAGATGAACTAGTAGACATGGTGACACGGAAAAAATGGCATCCCTCCCATGGACTTAATCCTTGTACATGTCAACAATTAAGGAGTTAACCAAACATGTAAAACATTGCATAACTTATGCATAACCCATGTTTCCTTATGCTTCCTTCAAGCAGTAGCATTTGTTAAAGTAACAACCAGCGAGCATAGACATATTACACTTGGACCATCCCCAATGACGCGTAACCTATGCGTAACTCATGCTTCCTTCAAGCAGTAGCATTTGTTAAAGTAACAACCAGCGAACAGAGACATAGTGCACTTGGGCCATTCCCAATGACGCATCCTACCTACCCCTTCCCGCAAATCCCTTTTTTAGTAGACATTAGATACACCTCCATAGCTACAAGTGGCTGAGGGTTCCTATCGTATATCAGCTAAAGACTGGTAAATAGCATTTTAAATTGCACACATTCTATCTAATAGCACGGGAATAGATCTGGAGCTTCCTTCTACTTGGGCATAACAGACCAATAACAGCGCTGCAATACCTCAATATATCAACAATACGTCAGGACCCATCATTATATTACCATCAACTTAACAGTGGCACAATAGACTGCCATGGTCCTTAAGAAACCTATTTTGAGGAGGAAGCAGAGGCCACCGACGAGGTCTCCATCCGTTGTTCTACATCGCCTTCCAGAATTCGCCCCAGTTTTACTGGATCTGTGAAGACCTGTGGAGACCCTTTGATGACCACACGGAATTTTGAAGGACCCACAAAGCCGAACTGGTGGCCCAGCGATTTCAACTTAGGACGTAGGGCAAGAAAGGCTTTCCTCGTATCAACAGTTTCCTTGCTGTAGTCTTGTGATATGTATACTTTATTAGATTTCCAAAGTACATGATTGTTTTTGCGCACAAATGACAGTATTTGATCCACGTGTTGGTAACGTAAGGGCTTACAAACAATAGGCCGTGGGCCTTTTTGACCCGGTGTGATTCTTCCTGGAACTCTATGAGCTCTATCAAACTCCAATGGATGACGAAAGTTAAGATTGGTTGCCTGCGAGAACCATGCTTCTAGGAATGGGACACAGGACTCGTACGCCTCTTCGGAACCCTCCGGAATTCCAAAGATCCTTAGGTTCCCTCTCCGATTTCTGTCCTCCAATTCCGACAACTTCCTTGACATCTGTTCCGTGGAGATGTGTAGGCGCTTAAGTGAGCTACATGTTGCAACCTCCGAGTCCTCCAGCCGACTGATTCTTGACTCTGATTCTGTGAGTCTGGCATTTGTCTCTCTGATGTCCTTACGGATAGCCACAATTTCTTCTTTTGTGGCTTTCGCAATCTCCCTAACCTCTTCCAATCTATTTAGTATCATGTCCATCGTATCTGTCACATCCTTTTTGCCTTTGACAGGGGAGATCGGGTTAGGAGGTTCAGCCTTGAGTCTTTTAAGATTCTTTGTGTCTTTGTCCCCCATCTTATACGTTTCGTAGAAACTGCTTGCTTGACTTGAAATCACAGCTCACGACCTCTACGAGGGCCCAATCAGATCGAAGCACAGTCAGCTCGCAGCAAAAAGCCTCCTACTCGGACCCACAGCCGTGCGCCGACTAGATATACACTGCTGTAATGATACTGCTGTCGGGACCCCTCCACCACCCGTCAACAGCGCGATCGGGAGGTCAGGAAGCTAAGAGCGTAGAGTGCCCCACATGTGGCTTGTACCACGTAGAGAGGGCGATGTCGACGGGCTCAGATGCAGAGTCAGGCTCGTAACACACCACGAACACCCAACCCAACTTGCAGCTCCACCTTGTTATATTCAAACATCTTCTTCGCAGACAGCACAGATGCTCATTATGTTACCAGTTTTGCCAGCTTTCCAACGATTAAAACACTTGCCTTCCACACTTGCCTTCCATAGTGCACATTTTACAGACCAGTCTCCTACATGCGCAGCATAAATGCACAAATGCAGTATTGAGTATCAGATGAGCCGATGTTGTTTGTGATGACACTAGAGGGATCTGCTAATCACCGCTTTTGCCACCGCCGCCGCCATTTTACAAATACATAGGAAGTCCATGCAACATTCCGGCTCCTTACACTTGAAGCCAGACACCATCTGCAGCATTTGTGGCCTTAGCAGCATCTGTATCGCTCTGATCCCATGAGACTTCACTCCCCTTCTCACTATTGGCAGACTGATGCTGGTCACCCACCTCAGGACAGCAACTCCGGACTCCGCCGAACTCACATGAGCCTCATACACCGGCAAAAGCCCCTATCGCCGCCATTTTGATGCTTCGTGTACCTGTGACTCTCGGTAGCGCTCCATGCGGCGAGGGTGTTTAGATTGACATGCCAGCTTGTCCGAAAACATACTACCCCTCCCGCAGTCCAAGGATGCTGCTTCCCACGCTGACCTCCTCTCACAAACCAGTTTGCTCACGTTCCGTCAATCGCCCAGGGACCGCCGCCATTTTACCTCTCGGCGTTCCACAAGACTCCGTCTTATTCAGCCCCAAACGAGACATACGAATCACTCACTCTTGTTGTGTGCCATCAGGGTCATCAGGGTCCCGTCCGTGGTCCCAGGGTCGTATTAGCACCAGCGCGAGCCGCCGGGTTTGGCAGGGTCCTGTGGCTGCAGGCGCCGTTCGCAGTTACCGCACGGGAACAGGCTCCAGTGCTCCGGATCAGAACTCGTCCTCAGGGGCACCCAGGTGTCCCAGATTCAGCCCAGACGGAGATGCGACCCTCCGATCCACATATTTGTACTTTTCACTGGGCACAGCAATGCTCGTGACTCCCAAATCGTTCCGTGATCGCCGTCCACGGGAGGAGCGCTGCGCTAAGCCGCCATCTTCTCCGGCGTCCAAACCACGCCACCCGCTTTTACCCTGTTTCTAAACACAGCGCCCCCAAGGTTAGCGCAAGACGTGCCACTCTAAAGCCGACCCTGATTATATTGCACCATTACCGGTAATATTTTCCCTCAACATTTTTGGATCACATACATTGTGCTTTTACAATTTTGCACCCACGTTTGCACCAACCCACTGGTGTGAAATTCCTTTTTTGCACTAATATGTCAGTGGAACTGCTGCTCTGGTACTTGTCAGGTGATGCAAATGCCCAAGGCACAATGGCACTCAACAATGTCAACACTAATGTTATTGGATGGAAGAAAAGGGATCGGCTGGGTTTGTTATTGGACCGTGAACATAACACACATTACTAATGGCTAAAGGAACCTGAGCAAGAAGGGCTTCCCGGTCAATTACCCACACAATATCCATGGATGCAACTGAGAGAAAGAACGAGAGGGGTGTGACGATCATTAGTGGCACTGAATTGGAAACATAGCCCCAGCTTAACAAGTCTACTAAAAATCCTGTAGTTGAACACATACATACCACTTCCAAACAATGGGAACCTTAAGACACTAGGTGGCGAAAAAGGACAGAGAAACGGCCTTTTGTCAGCTGCTAGGGAGCACTCCAACAGCAAAATGCTATGTTAGCTGGAGCGCAGATTGTCTTTATGTTTTTTATGCTCGCCTTCACACTATGCTGACAATTTGCTATTTAATTTCTTATAGGTGTTATATTGCCCAACCAGCTACCACCTAAATATACAATTGCAGGAGGTTTCAATGTATTGCAGAGGATGAAGGTCATCCCACATCAGCCTATTTGGTCCAGACATCTTACTTATATATATTAACCAATCTATAATTAACCGGGCCCATGCAAATGCTCATGGCTTGGATATAGGATGTTCTTAAAGCTGAGAGAAGAGTGATTCCAGTACATACCTAGGCAACATATGGCCAATGGAACCTGAGCAAGAAGGGCTGTGCTCTGAACATTGAGTTAAATCCATCAACGTCACACTGATGGTAATTATAATAATCCTACACTTTATATTCTGTATTTGCTATCACAGGTTTACCACTTCGTAGAGCTGTAAATAACAAGTGTTTCTATCACACATTGTAATGGTGCTCAATTTCATGGCCTTTGAAGAATGAAGGGCTGAGTCAACCCTGCTGGGATTTGAATTTGTGACTAGACGATCCTGCGCTGATTTCATTAGTGAGTGATTAGCTCACTGAGCCATCGTACAGCACCCGTTATCTACTGACAGTAAGACATCTTAAATGACCTGTTCAAGAGAAAGGGAATTACTTAATTAAAAGGAAACACATGTCTAGGTGACAGTAACCGGTGCAGCAAGGATGCAAATGTTATGTCATGTTATGTGCATTTATATATTCTTCCATTTATGGTCTTGTATCTCTTTGGAGTCTGGATGCCTCTTTCGGTTGTGAGGTATTCATTGACTGGAGTCACAGTGGTCTGTTGAAATTGCCTTTGGTTGTGCATAATTTTGTATAAAGGTTTGTGATATTGGATTGTGGCATCCAGGTTAGAGCAGAACAGTACATTGTTTGGTGATGTATTATATCGGAAAGTGCCCAGCAAGGTTAGAACAGTGTGTTGTTTGGTCAAAGACTATAATAGATAGTGACCAGTAACATTTGACTAGTGTGTTGTTTGGTAATAGTCTAAATTAGATAGTGACCAGACGGGTTAGACTAGTGCGGTGTTTGGTAATAGATCATAATAGATAGTGGCCGGCGAGGTTAGACTAGTGTGTCGTTTGGTAATAGATTTTAATAGATAGTGACCAACGAGGTCAGAACAGTGTGTTGTTTGGTGATTTATTATATCGGAAAGTGGTTGGCGAGGTTAGACTAGTTTGGTGATAGGCTATGCTGGAAAATGGCCGGCCAGTTTATAATAGTGCATTGTTTGGTGGTGGATTACACCGAATAGTGGCCACCTAGGTTAGACTAGTTTGTGGTTTGGTAATAGATTTTAATAGATGGGGGCCGGCGAGAATAAACTAGTGTGTTGTTTGGTAATTGATTATAATAGATAATGGCAAGCAAGGTTAGACTAGTGTGTTGTTTGGTGATGGATTAAGCACTGGGTTATAGACAAATCCATGTTGAAAAAATAACAATAACAATAGATAGTAGCAGCGAGATTAGACTAGTGTGTTATTTGGTAATAGATTAAAATTAGGGCTCCCAGTTTTCCGTTTTTATTGATTTTTACAGATAAATGGAGACAGAAAACTATTTATTTTCCTGTCTGTATTTATTTTTAAATTAGAAAAAATACGGAAAATAGGCCTTTTTTGGGTGATTTTTTCTACTGTGAGTCATGAGTGCCAGGTCAGTAGGTGTACAGATTGAGAGGTAGGGGAGATTTAAAAAGACAATGGATTTCATAATTAAGATTAATTAAGTGCAGATTTATCGTTATTTGTGATATTTTGAAATGTAAGTGTTTTCAGATAATGTTATTGCACTGTATACTGTGAAACCTTTTGGACATTCAAATGCAAACATACATTTATCAGTTAAATAATTGTGGAAAAATACCCATTGTAGCTTCATTTATGCAGAAACCACAAAATAAAAATAGATAAATACAGGAAAAATGAGCAAACAATAAATATGGATAAATACAGATTGAAATGTCAAAAAAATAAATACCATAAAACCGGGAGCCCTAATTATAATAGATAGTGGCTGGCGATGTTAGAGTACTGCATTGTTGGTAATAGATTATAATGGATAGTGCCCGGTGAGGTTGGATTAGTGTGCTGTTTGGTAGTAGATTATAACATATAGTGGTTGGCGAGGTTAGACTAGTGTGTTGTTTGGTGATAGATTATATTAGATAGTGACCAGCGGCATTAGAATAGTGTGTTGTTTGGTAATAGATTATACTGGATAGTGGCCGGCGAGGTTAAAATAGATTATTGCTTGGCAATGGATCATATTAGATAGTAGCCTGTGAGGTCAGACTAGTGTGTTGTTTGGTGACCGATTATATTAGATAGTGACCGGTGAGGTTAGACCAGTGTGTTGTTTGGTAATAGATTATAATCAATAGTGGTCGACGATGTTAGACTAGTGTGTTGTTTGGTAATAGATTATAATCAATAGTGGTCGACGATGTTAGACTAGTGTGTTGTTTGGTAATAGATTATATTAGATAGTGACCAGCGAGGTTAGACTAGTGGGTTGTTTGGTAATAGATTTTATTGGATAGTGACCAGCGAGGTTAGACGTGTGTGTTGTTTGGTGATATATTATATTAGATAGTGACCAGCGAGGTTAGACTAGTGGGTTGTTTGGTAATAGAAGACATTAAATAGTGACCCGCAAGGTTAGACTTGTGTGTTGTTTGGTGATATATTATATTAGATATTGACCAGCGAGGTTAGACGTGTGTATTGTTTTGTAATAGAATATATTAGATAGTGACCAGCAAAGTTAGACTAGTGTGTTGTTTGGTAATAGAGTTTATTCAATAGTGACCAGCGAGGTTAGACTAGTGTGTTGTTTGGTGATATATTATATTAGATATTGACCAGCGAGGTTAGACGTGTGTATTGTTTTGTAATAGAATATATTAGATAGTGACCAGCAAAGTTAGACTAGTGTGTTGTTTGGTAATAGAGTTTATTCAATAGTGACCAGCGAGGTTAGACTAGTGTGTTGTTTGGTGATATATTATATTAGATATTGACCAGCGAGGTTAGACGTGTGTATTGTTTTGTAATAGAATATATTAGATAGTGACCAGCAAAGTTAGACTAGTGTGTTGTTTGGTAATAGATTTAATTAGATAGTGACCAGCGAGGTTAGACTAGTGTGTTGTTTGGCAATAGAATATAATAGATAGTGACCAGCAAGGTTAGACTTCTGTGCTGTTTGGTAACAGATTGTATTAGATAGTGACCAGCGAGGATAGACTAGTGTGCTGTTTGGTAACAGATCGTATTAGATAGTGACCAGCGAGGATAGACGTGTGTATTGTTTGGTAATAGAATATATTAGATAGTGACCAGCGAGGATAGACTAGTGTGTTTGGCAATAGAGTATAATAGATAGTGACGAGCAAGGTTAGACTTGTGGGCTGTTTGGCAATAGAGTATATTAGATAGTGACCAGCGAGGTTAGACTAGTGTGTTGTTTGGCAATAGAGTATAATAGATAGTGACCAGTAAGGTTAGACTTGTGTGTTGTTTGGTATTACCAAACAGCATATTGTATATTAGATAGTGACCAGCGAGGTTAGACTAGTGTGTTTGGCAATAGAGTATAATAGATAGTGACGAGCAAGGTTAGACTTGTGGGCTGTTTGGCAATAGAGTATATTAGATAGTGACCAGCAAGGTTAGACTTGTGTGCTGTTTGGTAATAGATTATATCAGATAGTGACCAGTGAGGTTAGTTCGTGGTGTGTAAATGTCCACCTTAGTACACAGAGCGCCCCATAGAGTCTACCGTCGGACCAAACAAGAAATGCTGCAGCAGAAATCACTGCCATTGCTCAGAAAGGACACCACACCAGAAGTAAATCAATAAATGAATAAAACAGAAGTGTCTACGGGGCTGCGCCAAGTACAATTCACTTTAATGAAAGTCTCATGTTGTGCCATAAGACTCATGTTGTTTCTCCTGTATCAGCTTTCACCACATTATTGCAACATTTATGAGATGTGCAGAAATCAGCGAGTCATGTCTGCTCTGAATAAAACAGATCAATAAAAATATAATAATATAGCACGTAGTGCAATAAAGCCGCAGCATCCTGCTCCAGAATGCTAACCGCAACAAAATGCTTTTACTTGAACCTTAGAAAATTCCTTCCATAGAGAAATGAAACAACCTTTTTTTATAATAAACTTTATTGGCATTTTCATGAAAAATAAACATTCAAAAATGCACTGCATTTAACGTGCGGTTACAGCAGTGCTTAATTTGAGCCAGTGGTTTCTGCTGCTTGATGCTGACACTTTATTTTGAACACCGGCTCTAATGACAGTCTACCACATGGTGGCACCGTCTATACAAATTTTGAGGTGAGCAGGCAAACAGTGCTTACTAATTAAATTTACATTAACAATTTGTAATATCTGTTACCAGTGCCATTCCTATAGCTTTGGGTGGCCTGGAGTAGTCTGAATTGTCCCACTTGTAGAAGTGAGATGGTTTTTAAACTCACCATCATCTTGGGACTGTTTCCTCATTGGTATTTTGCTTGCAATGGGTATTAAAAAGACCCTTGCTGACTGGAAAAATGATAACAACATATCTTGCCGCATGTGGGGGCATGGGTATTTTTTTTAAGGAGTGCTGATAACCTTATACATAATCAATTGTTTAACAAAACGTAGTAGTCTTGTCTTTTATGATCCAAACTAGACTTCTGTTTGCAAAAGATTAACTCACCCTAAACTATAGGAGGAGACTTCTTCGTACAATCCTCATACAATCCCGATAGTCAATACTCATGTTCATGTGCCATTCTTCTTCTCTTCTTAACTTACCCCCTCCCCCCTCTCCTGCCCCCCCCCCCCCCCGTCCTCCATGATATTTCGCCTTTCTCTTGCACAGGTATTGTGTAATGTGAGGCACTAAATTTGACTCACTTTTTTTTGCTCTCTGATCTTATTCTCAGGATACACATATACTCATAGACATACAATCAAAATGCTGTTACAACTCTGATGGTTCATTCAATTGTACTGTAACTTCTCAGCATATACGATTGCATGCTGTTTTTTGTTCCTTGGGAAAACGAAATGCAATAAAAAATGTGAAATGAAAAAAGAAGTGAGATGGTTATTCTGTGTGTTTGTACTGTCTTTGGCTGTTCTGGCAGCAACAATGGGCGGTGAAAGCTGCAGGGGCCTCCCGAGAATGGCCCCTGGCACTTACTTGTTAACAAATAAAGCCCTGGGTTACAGACAGAATCCATGTTGAAACGATGACACCAACATCCATTCATCGGTAGCTATTAAATATATCTTGCAGCTTCAACCCTACCCCTCCCTCCTCTCACGCTCAGCACCCACACATCAAGTGGGCACTAGTGCAATCCCCTGCAGCTTCCCCAGGCCTCCTAGATTATGTGTGCTCTTTTGGGCAACTTTGGCACCTCTATAGTGAGAGTCCAAGTGTTCCAGCATGTGACAGACAGATTAGAACGAGACAGGACAAGAGATAAGACAAGACTATGAAGAGTTATCACACAATCCCATGAAGGTCATTACTTCATAGGAACATCTCGACAAAGACACAGTAAAGTCTTCACGGACAGGTTTCAGTGGAACCTGGGGTTTGAGAGATATGCTGCAAAGGGGAAACTTCCTAGAACTAAGAACAACAGATCCATGCAAGGGCTAGCCAAGGCAGACCGCTGATGGGTTTCAGTGGAACCTGGGGTTTGAGAGATATGCTGCAAAGGGGAAACTTCCTAGAACCAAGAACAACAGATCCATGCAAGGGCTAGCCAAGGCAGACCACTGATGGGTTTCAGTGGAACCTGGAGTTTGAGAGATATGCTGCAAAGGGGAAACTTCCTAGAACCAAGAACAACAGATCCATGCAAGGGCTAGCCAAGGCAGACCTGGGGTTTGAGAGATATCCCTGCAGGTATTGCCAAATACCAACTATTACACAATACAAGTGTGAGAGTTTGACTATTTTAGGTCTCTTAATGAACCCATTGTAGTTATATTTTTTTAAGTATATTGAATATGTTCATAAGCGCTGCTCAAAAATATACAGAGAGCACCATCCTGTGATAGACTGTCATAAAAAACATGCTGGTGATAACACCGGCACAAATTAAACACTTTGTCCAGTACCTGTGCGATGTATTAGACAGAACGTTTCTTCTGCCCTCTCAAGCAAAGAACACAAGAACACATTTGAAACACATACACACACAGCCCAGGGACACCTTTCACAGAAAACTTCAGGAAATTCCATGAACATTACAGCAATTTCAAAGAGGTGGTAATAGAGACCTACTCCTTAGAAAGCAAGAGAGTGAGGGACATTACTTCTGAATATTGTACAGATGCTACTCCTGAATATTGTACAGAAAGGTGTACACCTTGATGGTGTGATGTGTTACAATAAACCGAGCCTACTCCTGATACTATTTAGGACCTCCTAATCACAAAAATCATGCATAACTAACCTGATTCCGCTTTACCTAAACATTTCAACTTTAAATTTCTATCTCTTGACCCAACCCGAGCTGATGGCAGATGTATGCAATAATACAACACACTGTGGCTGCAACAAAAATGAAGGCTGCTTAGCCAACATTCAGTGGCTTCAACAAAGATGACTTCCTGCTTGGCAGAGAACCCTACATACGGCGGTCAGTCTTTTCAGAGGCTCTGAAAGTAGAGGTGGTTGCTGCAGAACCCCTAAGATAGGCATGCTGGAGTTTGGGAGGTTAATAACCAATAGAGATCCCTTTAAATTTTGTGTGTTCAAAGACAGAGGTCTGATGTCGGACAATGTCTTCTTAGAAATTGCTGCTTATTCTTTTAACATAGAAATTGGTGTTTACTTTTCTTTCTCTGACTGCAAAGTGGCAGTTTTCATAAAGTGAATTATGACACTTGCTGGTGTGAAAGGAAAGGTTTCAGGATGTCATTTTTTTCTAACAAAATGTAAATACCTATAAATGAAATGTACAGATATTTCAAAATATATCAGCAGTTAATCACAAATTAAGCACTTTTTGTAATTCTGACGTGTGATGGAAAAAAACTTTTAAAGGGATCATAACAAATCAAGATACTTGGTGATGCGCAAATGACAAATATTAGCTGAAACCAGGTTTCCATACATAATTGTTTGCTCAATATATTGTTTTATCAGTAAAACTGTATGTCTTTGCAGATATAGGGGCCATTTCAATGGAGAATGCGCTGCCTGTAAATGACTATGCGCTACCACACCATGCTTTAGTAATACACTTGTGACAGCGTGCTCCTAAATGCATCACCGGCTACATACCACACCCTTACCACTCAATTGCTGAAAAATCATGGCTCATTTGTACACTTTTTCTGTGTGTGATGCTTGGATTTTTCACCATCCCTATGAGATCAGTGATGCAACATTGGTGGCAGCACCCCCACTCTGAAAATGATTCCAGCACCACTGAATCTTCCGCAAAGGCAATGGAGGAAGTCACTGGAGGACCCGTGGACAGGCTTGCAAACTCTAAATAAGGGCCTCTGTCTCAGCCTAACTTCATGCAGACCCATGGCGATTCAACCTTGGTATGAACCTTGCTGAGTCACAGGCTGGCTGCATTCATCCTTGTCTTGCTTAAAGAGCGACTCTGTTTTAAGATTTTCTGTTGTCTTCAAAGATTCCAGTGCACGTGCACTGGTTCTTATTGATTACTATGTAATGAACGGACCTACAGATTTTCATTTGAAGAAGTTCTATTTATTTGTATTTTGCTCTATTTTATTTTTCCCAACTTTTCAGTGGGTCTACTTTTATTTGTTATGTTTTTGTTCCAATATTCCAGTGCTTAATTTGAGCCTGTGGTTTCCGGTGCTCAGCAGCAGCACTTACTTCCCAGCACTGGCTCTGACAGTTTCCCCCATGGTGGCGCTGTACTCGAATTTTTTTTAAAATGTTTATAATTCTTTTTATTGAATAGTTTCGACATAACTCACCATCACAAAATTCAGAGTAAGCGACATCATAATTGCGTATTTCCAAACATCAACAACATATGCCAGGTCACATTTACAATATGAGAGAATTCAAGGGGTTTCCAGAGTTCCAGTATCCGTCTGGGGAGTAGGTGGATTGCAGATATCCCCTCTATATTGATTCCATGCCCCCCATACCTTTCCCCATTTACCGGGGCACCCTCTTGCCACATAGACTGACTTCTCCCTGAACATGCACCAGTCTAAGTCATGTGTCCATTTGCCCAGTGTGGGCGGGTGAGTCGCTCCCCACTGCTGTGCTATATTCCTTTTTGCCATCATGTATGTCAGGGTTGTCCATTGTGTAGTGTATGTATTGAGATCTGTCGGCTCCCAAACATTAAGGAGACACCTTCGAGCTTCGGGCTGTATGTCAATATGTAAGACTTCCCGTAGTATTCGGTGTACGGCTTGCCAGTATGCTTGTATGTGTTGGCAATTCCACAGTATGTGTATAAATGTCCCTGTCTCCCCGCAACTTCACCTGCACTCTTCATCCTCTGCTTTACCCATTCGCACCAAGCCAGGCCCTGTAATGTAGATCCTATGTAGTATTTTGAGCTGCACCAACCTCAGCCTGGCCTGGATGGCAACCTCCCGCGGGGAAGAAACTGCCTCCTGCCAGTCCTCTTCATCCAGCTCCAAGCCATCTCTGTACCACTTCTCCTTTAAGGCTTGCAGCGGGTCTGCCATGTTGTTAATCAGTTTTTTATAAATAAGCGAAATGGTCCTCTCTGGGAGATGGCCATCAAGTATTCTGTCCTCTAGGGGGAGGCTTCCGGAAGTGTGGTGTTCCCGGATACCTGGGTGAGCAGGGTGTGTCGTATTTGAAGATATCGATAATATTCAGTGTCTGCCAGGCTGTATTGCTGTTTGAGAGAAGGAAAAGGGAGAACCGTCCCCTCCCCCCAGATATCTTTAATTTGCAATATTCCGATAAGATCCCATTTGTCGAAACCCTTGGTCTTCCACAGGCTCCCCAGTCTCTCGGAGCTCCATAGTGGAGTGACCAGCGTGAATCTGTCGTCCCATCCTAGTGGTTTGTTGGCTGCATGCCATACATGGATTGAGTGAGCAGTTGGTCCAGTGAGAGGGAATCTGCGGGGTTTGGCATATAACGCTCTACGGTAATCTCCTCCTGGGAGCAACCATCTGTCCATGGCGTGTCCGGGATCATCCAGAAAACCATAAATTCCATGGTTAACCGCCGCAAGGTGGGACGCCCAATAATATTTCTTAATATCTGGAAGACTAATGCCCCCATCGTACCAATTGAGCGTCAACTTAGATAACGCAATTCGGGGCCTGCCGTTCCAAAGGAGTTCTCTTTGAAGGTTGTCTATTTCTTTAAAATAGGACGCAAGGACTGGGTCCGTTGCTGTACTCTACTTTTAAGATGAGCACAACAACAGCTTTTTAAGAATTCAGTATACTTTACAAACAAATTTTACCTGCTGCCAACACCATTCTTATACCTTTGGATGGCTGGAATAATCTAAATTGTTACATTTGTAGCAATGTGGTGGTTAGTAGTTGTTTCGGTGCTGTCATCGGCAACGCTAAAAGAACAATTGATCGGCAGAATGCAGAACAATGTCATATATTCACCCCAGTACAGAGATCTGGGCCTAAATCCATCTTTGCTCCCCATGCCATCCCAGTTTAAACCCACCCATATGCAAATCCGTCTTGACCCTGCGCCCAATGGTCCAGCCCGAACTGCCAGGCAAGGTCCTCCCTGGACTGGAAACAAGCATCCTAGGACCGGTTTTGAGGTTTCACCCCTCATCAGCCAGGATAGCTTGACTCCAGTGGCATGGGGAGCACGGGACCCACGTCTGGGCTTTCCCGTCCCACAAGGGGTGACAAATGCAAAAAGAACAATTGATGGACAGAATGCAGAACAATGTCATACATTCTGCCCAGTACAGAGATCCGGGCCTAAATCCAACGTTTTTTTGCTCCCCATGCCATTTCAGTTAAAACCCAGCCATATGCAAATCAGTCTTGAGCCTGCGCCCAATGGGAACAGTACGTCCGTTCTTTGCTTGGAAACAAGCATCCTAGGACCGGTTTCAGTGTTTCACCCCTCATCAGCCAGGATAGCTTGACTCCAGTGGCATGGAGTCACTCCCAGTGGCATTTTTGCCAATGCTGGCACAGGCAATGGGTGGTACAAAATGCAGTGGCCTCCTGAGAAGGGACCTGGCACTTACCTTTTTACAAATTAAGAAATTATTAGATACTTTCTTTTAACTCTATGGCTTTTGAAATTATGTTTCTTGTTCCCCCACAGTTTTTTCAAATTAAATAAGTGTAAAACCGTGCCCAGATTTGCAATACAAACTCTTTGCGGTATTCTTTAATTTGTTTCACATCCTAGAAAGCACGCGGGTCGTGGAGGTGCAGCCGGACTGGTGAGGGCCCGCGACAAACCCCCACCGGGGGTTGGAAATGAGAGCGGGCAGCAGCTGAGCCCGGGAAAATGCTAGGCACCATTTGGTCAGCTTGGTTTGAAGCCACCAATTGGCAGGGAACCCCCTGGGTGTGCCTTAAGATTAAAAGGGCATGGGGGCCCCAAAAGTCATGTACCTTCACCGCTAACCCACCCACCCACACCCAGAACGCGGGCATTGCAGCTGCGGATTATGGTGGCTCAGGCAAGGTGGGGACAGCACAAAGGGACAGCAGAAGGATCGCATTAGCAAATGGTGGACCCGCTCAAACACGTGCCCTTGGGATACCTTACGGAGGAGTATGGAGAGCAGGCTATGGGTCAGCAGAGGGCGGTCACAGCACTTGTAGCCCGGGTCAGGCATGAAGGCCACTCACACCACTTGGCAGCAAGGTGTAGCCTGGAAGTGAGCCACAGGAGAGATGCTAGACCCTGGCTGGGAAGGGGCATTCGCTCACGGTGCTGTCACAAGGTGCTGTTATGGAATAAGTACAACTAGACTTGACCTACAGTCAATTTGGAGCAATGATAATGTGATGCATGTTTAAACTTGGACTGTGTTTTCTTAAGTTAATATGTGAATAAACTTAAGCTTCGGCCGTTTGCACCCCCAAGGCTTGTTTCATCTGTTACTGTAAAGGAAGGTGGGGTGCCTTATCGGCCGGGGAGTTCGATGGTGTAGAAACGAAGCAGAGCCAGATATGCGGGTTCAGAAGTTTATTCTGTAACAGCCCCACACCATGTGCGGTTCACAGGTCGGGGCAAGAATAACGTTGGGACAGTTGACAGTTGGGGGTAACATCGGATCGGAATGTGGAATGTTGGGGAACCAATGGGAAGGGAGAGAATGTCAGTGGAGGCTCTGGCGCAGGAGAGTCTGAGGACAATTACTGTCACACGCCAAGGGTGGCGCGTGGCATTAACTGTGGATACCACAGACGGCACTCACCCGTCTGGGAGGGTTTATGGCGTTGTGGGAACTTTATCGTGCCTAGTAAATAACCCTCTTGAAGGTGTGGTGTTCACTGGCTTAATTTTCCAGTCAATAACACCTGGTGAAAAATAAAACGAGAGGCAGAATTACACGCCGTCTCCCTGAAAAATAAGGAAATAACGCAGAAATCAATGTTTGAAATCTAATTTCTGCATGTGATTCTGAAATTCTGGCCAATTTCCCGTAGACAAATTTTGCCAAGTTTGACTTAGCGTAATGATTTTTGCCGAAAGTCCCGAGGGATCGGTGTTACTGTATTTCTTATAAAATCGTGTTTTTGCTCCAGTCAGTATCACAACAAAGCCTGTGATGGAAGACCCCTGTATAATGTGTACAGCGTTACCTTGCAAACGTATGTCCTGTGACCTCACAAGGGGATCACGTCACCACGCAGGGTCTTCAGGGCCCGCCCTAGGCGGTCTCTCTTTGTGGCACGCGCACTGCTTTCAGAGAGCGTCTCTTTCCCTTGTAAGGTGTCTGTGCTGTGTAAATAATAAACGATGTTCATTACAGAAATGGAAACATGCACAGTGGAGTAAACAGCTGGAGGTGTGAGGGCTGGGGAATCTGCCGAGAGTAACGCCACACACTGCTTCGGATTATATTTGGCCTTTGTGGGAAACGCTAGGGGTTCTCCTGCCTGTCTCCCGCGTACAGGTGTTCACGGCCCGAAGACGCATCTGCATCTCCACCGCAATAATTGGCCCCCCATTGTGGCTGACAGTCTCAGAGGAGACGGGCACAAAATGGAGGTCAAATGAGAAATGCATCACCCCTGATCTCCCCCCTGCGATGTAACAGCGACAGCGGAGTTTGAACAGCTGCTGTTAGCTCCTTAGCTGTGCTTTGGAAAAATGTATGTTTTCAATCGCTAGTGTCAGTGCTTGAAATAGAAAAATAGAAGTGCAGGTAACCCATACCCGAGTACCTGCTTCTTTTCAGAGTTTTAAGTAGCGTGAACTCGACCCGAAGGTATCAGAGCTAGGGTGACCAACTGGCAATTCAGGACGGTGAGTGTAAAAATTCAGGACAAAATGTCAAAATTCAGGACAAAAATTCAGGACAGAAGGTCAAAATTCAGGACAAAACTTTGGGACAAAAGATACATTTTATAGACCTATCAGTGGTGGTCGCTCGATAGTATATAAGTAAGTAAATAGAAAACCACATAAGTACAAGTCAAAAAAAGTTTATATTAGGCTGAGATAATCGTGCATTTCATGGTTTTTCGGTCTGTGTGCAGCTTTGAGCAACTGTGCAGGTCTTTTTGTGCTATTTCATATGATAATAATCTATTTATATGGTTACTGCACTGGGTTGTCCAGTCTGATATTTTGTTTACAGTTGATGTTCCTGAGCAGGCATGTTTTGTGAGAGAAGGGGTCGGGAAGATGTGCTCGGAAAGATTTTGTGACTAGCATGTCATATCTGAGTGCCAGCCGCGGTCGGTAGTAGGAGTAACTGCAGGGCGGTGACGTGGGGAGGGGGAGGGGCAGGGTGGGGGGTAGTAAACTATGGATTACGGAGGTTTACAGGTAAGTTAATATATAAATTATTAAAACGAATTTCGTTGCGTGCACTGCATCCCCAAATGCGATGCAGTGCATGCAACGAAATTCGTTTTATTAATTTATATGTTAATTTACCTGTAAACCTCCTTAATCCATAGTTTACTACCCCCCACCCTGCCCCTCCCCCTCCTCACGTCACCGCCCTGCAGTTACTCCTACTACCGACCGCGGCTGCTGAGTGCCATTGTGAGATGTAAAGCGGCATGCATAGGTGAACTAAAGGGAGGATTGCTGTGACGAACCCACTACAGGGAACACATGTGTGTTTCAGCAAGTGGAACTTAAAATATGGAATCAGTCTTTGTTTATGGGGGATTCCCAGAGAGTTGCACTGGCTGTCGGAAGTCACAAAGGGGCTTTTTCCTGCAGCTTTCTTAAAGAAGGCACAGTTGGGGGCGTGGCTTCGGCGTCTTCGGTGATGGCCGCCGATTTCGGGAGCTCCGTAGTGCCGTGACACAGTACACCCTCTCCAGGATATTTTCGCTCCTTTTTGGAGCGCGGAAAGTGCATTTATCAGCGTCGGAAGTGTATCCTGATGCAACGCAATATCTTTCCCACCGTTTGGTGAGCTTCTAACAGCTTTTTCTCCTCAACACGGCCGAAATGCACTCGCGGCCGCCATTTTGTTTTCATTTTTCAGGCGTGTTTCACATTCCTTGCTATTTTACCTCAGAAGTTGCGTATTTTCGCCTGAAATGACTACCTAACCAGAATTTTTCTATGGCCTCACTGATTTCCTGTGTTATGATGCGCTTGAGTCTTCATATTTGAACATTGCAGCTGTGCTATTTATTTACTTCAAGTTATTTGGCTCCTCGTTTGGTTCTGGTTTTGTGGGTTGAAAACTGCTTTGTCAAGACTCCATACCTCTGCCAGCCTGCTTTGCGTTACAATACTCTCCGGGTCAGACTCTTTTGAAGCCGTCACCAGCATTTCTGCGTCTAGCGAGGTACTGTGTTTGTTCTCGATTTGGAAGTTTTCTACAGTGATTTTGTTTTCTGGAACTTTGCTGCGAATCTCCCTCTTTCCATTCTACACTATGGCGACATCTCGGACCGGCCGTAAAGAAGTGCCGCAATCCGCTGGTGCCTCTTTGGAGGACTTCAATCCTTTTACTATTTTACCAGAAACTACAGATGAAGCTCTCAGTGACTCTATGGCCATAAAAAGCTCCTCTTCTTCTACGACTCGTTTGGGTTCCAAACAGGGGTCTAAAATTCCATCTTCAGCTCCCTTCACACCTAGGAAAAGAGGGAAAGCGAATCCTCCATCTCCCACTAACTCTTCTACGCCTCTTTCAATGGAACTTCTTCTTGAGGAGATCCGTGCCCTCAAACCCTATATGGAGGAAACCAACACCCGTTTGCTGAGCTTAGAGGATAACTGGTCTCACACTGAGCAGCGGGTTGATGGTCTGGAGAAACGTGTTGATGCTGTTCAGGAGTTCGCTGACAAGGTTCCTCTTATCCATAAAGATGTTGAACGTCTTCAGCAACAGGTTGAACAGTTGGAAAATCGTAATAGGCGTAATAACTTACGCATTTATGGTTTGGCTGAAGGTCTTGAAGG
Organism: Triturus cristatus; assembly: GCF_964204655.1. Classification (NCBI taxonomy): domain Eukaryota; kingdom Metazoa; phylum Chordata; class Amphibia; order Caudata; family Salamandridae; genus Triturus; species Triturus cristatus. Next base: position 178,965,640 of record NC_140591.1, on the reverse strand, counting down.
TTCTAACGCCATATCCTACTTTCAGTCATTTCTTCCGACTCTTCTTGGTCTTCCGGAATCTCCTCCATTAAATATCCAGCGTGCACACCGTTTGGGCCAGAGTCCCCGTTCTCCATCTTCATCAACAAAACCCAGAGGAGTAATTTTGTACTTTCTGGAGTACACGGATCTACTTAAGGTCTTACAAGCAGCCAAACAACGAGGAAAAATTTCCTGGAACGGTTCCAACCTCTTCTTCGCTCAGGATTATGCTAAAATAACTGCTGACCGTCGAAAAAGGTTTTTAGATATGAGACCAGCTCTACACAGTTTGAATGTTCGTTATGGATTATTCCACCCCTGCCTTTTTAAAGTGACTCTTAACAACAGAACAACCAACTATGAAGACCCAGCTGTCCTGCAACAATTTTTGGACTCTTGTAAAGGAATTTCCATGGATATCTCTAAACCATGATATGTCGTGTAGTGTTTGTTGCGTATTTACCAGTAAATGTACACTTCGTGTGTATCAGTCATTTTCGTAAGTTTTTGATGTCGTTATCACTTCTCACATTAATTGTTATCTTATTTTATTTCTTTTTTACCAGGTT